>NC_089220.1:23778384-24416691 GCF_963924675.1 Phocoena phocoena
GCCAATGATGCCATAGAAATTTGGAGACATGAGTGGTGGACTGTTATTGCAACACATGGACAGTGGTCAAAGTAGGTGTCCTTGCTTTGACAATAATTATTTTAATGGGATAATAAAGGAATCATTACATATTACATGCAATCTTTTGGTTGGTAAAATCATTTCAAAACACCTTGAGTTTAGCCTCACTTGCAGACTTAAATATAAGACTTTTTAATCAACACTTCTTTTGCAGAACATGAATCTCCCTTTCCACTTTATGTTCTTTTTTTTATTAGTAACATTACAGATAATTTCTTCTAAAAATAATAACCATGGAGACCTTCAAGATGGAGGAGGAGTAAGACGTGGAGATCACCTTCCTCCCCATAAATACATCAAAAATACACATGTGGAGCAACTCCTACAGAACACCTACTGAAAGCTGGCAGAAGGCCTCAGACTTCCCAAAAGCCCAAGAAAATGCCCACACAGGGAATCCCTGCATAGGGCAAAAGAAAAAAGAAAAAACAGAGACAAAAGAATAGGGATGGGACCTGCATCTCAGGGAGGGAGCTGTGAAGGAGGAAAAGTTTCCACACACCAGGGAGCCCCTTCACTGGTGGGGAAGAGGGGTGGGCGGGGGAGAAGCTTTGGAGCCACGAAGCAGAGTGAAACAGGGGTGCGGCGGGCAAAGCGGAGAGATTCTCGCACATAGGATCGGTGCCGACCAGCACTCACCAGCCCGAGAGGCTTGTCTGCTCACCTGCCGGGGCGGGCGGGGGCTGGGAGCTGAGGCTCAGGCTTTGGAGGTCAGACCCCAGGGAGAGGACTGGGGTTGGCTGCGTGAACACACCCTGAAGGGGGATAGTGCCCCACGGCTAGCCAGGAAGGAGGCCGGGAAAAAGTCTGGACCTGCCAGAGAGGCAAGAGACCTTTGTTTTTTGTGTTGTGTGCAGAGAGGGGATTACTTCCCTGTCTGCCCACAGAAGGCAGAGCACCACCTAAGCTACCTCCAGAGACGGGCACAAGCCATGGCTACCAGTTCAGACACCAGAGATGGGCATGAACCGTTAATGCTGCTGCAGCCACCAAGAATCCTGTGTACAAGCGCAGGTCAATATCCACACACACACACACCGCCCCCGGGAGCCTTGAAGCATGCCACTGCCAGGGTCCCCAGATCCAGGGACAACTTCCCCGGGAGAACAAAGGGTATGCCTCAGGCTGTTGCAATGTCACCCCAGCCTCTGCTGCCTCAGGCTCGCCCCACATTCCAAATATGACTACTGTACCCCTCCCTCCCCCTGGCCTGAGTGAGCAAGAACCCCCTAATCAGCCGCTCCTTTAAGCCCCTCCTGTCTAGGTGGGGAACGGACTCCTGAGGGCAGCCTACATGCAGAGGCGGGGCCAAAACTAAAGCTGAACCCCAGGAGCTGTGTGAACAAAGAAGAGAAGGGAAATTTCTCCTAGCAGCCTCAGAAGCAGCAGATTAAATCCCCACAATCAACGTGATGTACCCTGCATCTGAAGAATACCTGAATAGACAATGAATGTTCCTAAAACTGAGGCAGTGGACTTTGGGAGCAACTGTAGACTTCTGGTTTGCTTTCTGCATCTAATTTGTTTCTGGTTTTATGTTTATCTTAGTTTAGCATTTAGAGCTTATTATCATTGGTGGATTTGTTTACTGGTTTCATTGCTCTCTTCCTTTATATATATATATATATATATATATATATATATATATATATATATTCTTTTTTTTTTAATTTTCCTTTTTCTCTTTTTGTGAGTATGTATGTATATGCTTCTTTGTGTGATTTTGTCTGTATAGGTTTGCTTTTACCACTTGTCCTAGGGTTCTGTCTGCCCATTTTTTTGTTTTAGTCTTTTCTTTTTTTCCCCTTCCTTTTCTTCTGAGCCATGTAGCTGGCTGGGACTTGGTGAGCCAGCTGGGTGTCGGGCCTGATCCTCCAAGGTGGGAGGGCCAAACCCAGGACATTGGACCACCAGAAACCTCCCAGCCCCACATAATATCAATCAGCAAGAGCTCCCCCAGAGACCTTCATCTAAACACTAAGACCCAGCTCCACCCAATGGCCAGCAGGCTCCAGTGCTGGACACCCCATGCCAAACAACTAGCAAGACAGGAGCACAATCCCACCCATTAGCAGAGAGGCTGCCTAAAATCATAATAAGTTCACCGACAGTCCAAAACACACCACCAGAAGTGCACCTGCCCACCAGAAGGACAAGATACAGCCTCACCCACCAGAACACAGGAACAAGTCCCCTCCACCAGAAAACCTACACAAACCACTGAACCAACCTCACTCACTGGGGGCAGACACCAAAAATAACGGGAACTACTAACCTGAAGCCTGCAAAAAGGAGACCCCAAACACAGTAAGTTAAACAAAATGAGAAATATGCAGCAGATGAAGGAGCAAGGTAAAAACCCACCAGACCAAAAAAGGAAGAGGAAGTAAGCAGTCTACCTGAAAAAGAATTCAGGGTAATGATAGTAAAGATGTTCCAAAATCTTGGAAATAGAATGGAGAAAATACAAGAAACGTTTAACAAGGACCTAGAAGAACTACACAGCAAACAAACAGTGATGGAACAATACAAGAAATGAAATTAAAAATACTCTAGAAGGAATCAATAACAGAATAACTGAGGCAGAAGAATGGATAAGTGACCTGGAAGATAAAACAGTGAAAATAACTGCCACAGACCAGAATAAAGAAAAAAAGGATGAAAAGAATTGAGGACAGTCTCAGAGAGTTCTGGGACAACATTAAACGTACCAACATTCCAATTATAGGGGTCCCAGAAGAAGAAGAGAATAAGAAAGGGTCTGAGAAAATATTTGAAGAGATTATAGTTGAAAACTTCCCTAACATAGGAAAGGAAATAGTCAATCAAGCCCAGGAAGCACAAAGAGTCCCATACAGGATAAATCCAAGGAGAAACAGGCCAAGACATATACTAATCAAACTATCAAAAATTAAAAACAAAGAAAAAATATTAAAATCAGCAAGGGAAAAACAAATAACACACAAGGGAATCCCCATAAGGTTAACAGCTGATCTTTCAGCAGATACTCTGCAAGCCAGAAGGGAGTGGCAGGACATATTTAAAGTGATGAAGGAGAAAAACCTACAACCAAGATTACTCTACCCAGCAAGGATCTCATTCAGATTCGACGGTGAAATTAAAACCTTTACAGACAAGCAAAAGTTAAAAGGATTCAGCATGGGCTTCCCTGGTGGTGCAGTGGTTACGAATATGCCTGACAATGTAGGATAAATGGGTTCAAACCCTGGTTTGGGAAGATCCCACACATGCTGTGGAGCAACTAAGCCCATGTGCCACAACTACTGAAGCCTGCGCACCCTAGAGTCCATGCTCTGTGACAAGAGAAGCCACCGCAATGAGAAGCCTGTGCACCAATATGAAGAGTAGCCCACACTTGCAGCAACTAGAGAAAGCCTGTGCCCAGCAACAAAGACCCAATGCAGCCAAAAATATATAAATAAGTAAAAAAATAAATAAATCTATTTTTTTTTTAAAAAAAAGGGAGAGAATTCAGCACCACCAAACTAGCTTTACAACAAATGCTAAAGGAACTTCTCTATGCAGGAAACACAAGAGAAAGAAAAGACCTACAATAACAAACCCAAAACAATTAAGAAAATTGTAATAGGAACACACATATCAATAATTACCTTAAATGTAAATGGATTAGAAGCTCCAACAGAAAGACACAGCCTGGCTGAACGGATACAAAAACAAGACCCATATATATGCTGTCTACAAGAGACCCACTTCAGACCTAGGGACACATACAGACTGAAAGTAAGGGGATGGAAAAAGATATTCCATGCAAATGGAAATCAAAAGAAAGCTGGAGTAGCAATTCTCATATCGGGCAAAATAGACTTTAAAATAAAGACTCTTACAAGAGACAAAGAAGGACACTACAGAATGATCAAGGGATCAATTCAAGAAGATATAACAATTGTAAATATTTACGCACCCAACATAGGAGCACCTCAGTACATAAAGCAAATGCTTACGGCCATAAAACAGTAAATCAACAGGCAGACAATAGTAGTGGGGGACTTTAACATCCCACTTTCATCAATGGACAGATCATCCAAAACGAATATAAATAAGGAAACACAAGCTTTAAATGACACATTAAACAAGGAGGTAATTGATATTTATAGGACAGTCCATCCAAAAACAACAGAATACATTTTCTTCTCAAGTACTCATGGAACATTCTCCAGGATAGATCATATCCTGGTTCACAAATCAAGTCTTGGTAAATTTAACAGAATTGAAATTGTATCAAGTATCTTTTCCGACCACAACGCTATGAGACTAGATATCAATTACAGGAAGAAAAACTGTAAAAAATACAAACACATGGAGGCTAAACAAAACACTACTAAATAACCAAGAGATCACCGAAGAAATCAAAGAGGAAATCAAAAAATACCTAGATATAAATGACAATGAAAACACGACAACACAAATCCTATGGGATGCATCAAAAGCAGTTCTAAGAGGGAAGTTTATGGCAATACAATCCTACCTCCGGAGACAAGAAAAATCTCAAATAAACAACCTAACCTTACACCTAAAGCAATTAGAGAAAGAACAAAAAAAAAAAAAAAGAAAAAAAAACAAAGTTAGCAGAAGGAAAGAAATCATAAAGATCAGATCAGAAATGAAGGAAACAGTAGCAAAGATCAAAGAAACTAAAAGCTGGCTGTTTGAGAAGATAAAATTCATAAACCATATTAGCCAGACACATAAAGAAAAAATGGGTGAAGACTCAAATCAACAGAATTAGAAATGAAAAAGGAGAATTAACAACTGACACTGCAGAAATACAAAGGATCATGAGAGATTACTATAAGCAACTATATGCCAATAAAATGGACAACCTGGAAAAAACTGACAAATTCTTAGAAAAGTACAAACTTCCAAGACTGAACTAGGAAGAAACAGAAAATATGAATAGACCAATCACAAGCACTGAAATTGAAACTGTGATTAAAAATCTTTCCCAACAAACAAAAGCCCAGGATCAGATGGCTTCACAGGTGATTTCTGTCAAACATTTAGAGAAGAGCTAACACCTATCCTTCTCAAATTCTTCCAAATTATAGCAGAGTGGACTTCCCCAGTGGTACAGTGGTTAAGAAACCACCTGCCAATGCAGGGGACATGGGTTCCAGCCCTGGTCTTGGAAGATCCCACGTGCCACGGAGCAACTAAGCCCACGTGCCACAACTATTGAACCTGTGCTCTACAGCCCGCGAGCCACAACTACTGAAGCCCATGCACCTAGAGTCAATGCTCCGCAACAAGAGAAGCCACCACAATGAGAAGCCCGGGCACCGCAATGAAGAGTAGCTCTCACTCTCTGCGACTAAAGAAAGCCCGTGTGCAGCGAAGAAGACGCAATGCAGCCAAAAACATGTTACTTAGTTAATTTATTTATATATCGGAGGGAGGAACACTCCCAAACTCGTTCTACGAGGCCACCATCACCCTGATACCAAAACCAGACAAAGATGTCACAAAAAAAGACAACTACAGGCCAGTATCACTGATGAACATAGATGCAAAACTCCTCAACAGAATACTAGCAAACAGAATCCAACAGCACATTAACAGGATCATACACCATGTTCAAGTGGGGTTTATTCCAGGAATGCAAGGATTCTTCAATATATGCAAATCAATCAATGTGATACACCATATTAACAAACTGAAGGATAAAAACCATATGATAATCTCAATAGATGTAGAAAAAGCGCTGACAAAATTCAACAGACATTTATGATAAAAACTCTCCAGAAAGTGGGCATAGAGGGAACTTACCTCAACATAATAAAGGCCATATATGACAAACCCACAGCCTACAACATACACAATGGTGAAAAATTGAAACAATTTCCACTACGATCAGAAAAAAGACAAGGTTGCCCACTCTCACCACTATTATTCAACATAGTTTTGGAAGTTTTAGCCCAGCAATCAGAGAAGAAAAAGAAATAAAAGGAATCCAAATCATAGAAGACGTAAAACTATCACTGTTTGCAGATGACATGATATTTCACATAGAGAATCCTAAAGATGCTACCACTAAGCTAATCAATGAATTTGGTAAAGTAGTAGCATACAAAATTAATGCACAGAAATCTCTTGCATTCTTATACACTAACAATGAAAAATCTGAAAAAGAAATTAAGGAAACAATCTCATTTAACTTTGCAACAAAAAGAATAAAATACCTAGAAATAAACCTTCCTAAGGAGACGAAAGACCCGTATGCAGGAAAATGTTAGACACTGATGAAAGAAATTAAAGATGATTACCAACACATGGAGAGGTATACCATGTTCTTGGATTGGAAGAATCAACATTGTGAAAATGACTATACTACCCAAAACAATCTACAGATTCAATGCAATCACTATAAAGCTACCAATAGCATTTTCCACAGAACTAGAACAAAACATTTTACAATTTGTATGGAAGCACAGAAGAACCTGAATAGCCAAAGCAATCTTGAGAAAGAAAAATGGAGGTCAAGAAATCAGGCTCCCTGACTTCAGACTACACTACAAAGCTACAGTAATCAAGACAGTATGGTGCCGGCACAAACACAGGAATATAGATCAATGGAACAGGGTAGAAAGCCCAGAGATAAAACCACGCACATATGGTCATCTTATCTTTGACAAAGGAGACAACAGTATAAAATGGAGAAAAGACAGCTCTTCAACAAGTGGTGCTGGGAAAACTGGATAGCTACATGTAAAAGAATGAAATTAGAACACTCCCTAACACCATACAGAAAAATAAACTCAAAATGGATTCAAGACCTAAATGTAAGACTGGACACTATAAAACTCTTAGAGGAAAACATAGGAAGAACACTCTATGACATAAATCATAGCAAGATCCTTTTTGACCCACCTCCTAGAGAAATGGAAATAAAAACAAAAATAAACAGGGCTTCCCTGGTGGCTCAGTGGTTGAGAGTCCGCCTGCCGATGCAGGGGACACAGGTTCATGCCCCAGTCAGGGAAGATCCCACATGCTGCAGAGCGGCTGGGCCCGTGAGCCATGGCTGCTGAGCCTGTGTGTCCAGAGCCTGTGCTCCGCGACAGGAGAGGCCACAACAGTGAAAGGCCCGCGTACCGCAAAAATAAATAAATAAATAAACAAATGGGACCTAATGAAACTTAAAAGCTTTTGCACAGCAAAGGAAAGCATAAACAAGATGAGAAGACAACCCTCAGAATGGGAGAAAATATTTGCAAATGAAGCAACTGACAAAGGATTAATCTCCAAAATTTACAAGCAGCTCTTGCAGCTCAATATCAAAAAAGCAAGCAATCCAATCCAAAAATGGATTTAGAAGACCTAAATAGACATTTTTCCAAAGAAGATACACAGATCGCCAACAAACACATGAAAGGATGCTCAACATCACTAATCATTAGAGAAATGCAAATCGAAACTACACTGAGGTACACACAGTCAGAATGGCCATCATCAAAAAAATCTACAAATAATAAATGCTGGAGAGGATGTGGAGAAAAAGGGAAACCTCTTGCACTGTTGGTGGGAATGTAAACTGATACAGCCACTATGGAGAACAGTATGGAGGTTCCTCAAAAAACTAAAAATAGAACTACCATATGACTCAGCAATCCCACTACTGGGCATATACCCTGAGAGAACCATAATTCAAAAAGAGCCATGTACCACAATATTCATTGCAGCTCTATTTACAATAGCCAGGACATGGAAGCAACCTAAGTGTCCATAGACAGATGAATGGATAAAGAAGGTGTGGCACATATATACAATGGAATATTACTCAGCCATAAAAAGAAACGAAATTGAGTTATTTGTAGTGAGGTGGATGGATGTAGAGTCTGTCATATAGAGTGAAGTAAGTCAGAAAGAGAAAAACAAATACCATATGCTAACACATATATATGGAATTAGAAAATAAAATGGTTCTGATGAACCTAGGGGTAGGACAGGAATAAAGACACAGACATAGGGAATGGACTTGAGGACATGGCGAGGGGAAATGGTAAGCTGGGACGAAGTGAGAGTGGCACTGACATATATACACTACCAAATGTAAAACAGATAGCTAGTGGGAAGCTGCATAGCACAGGTAGATCAGCTCGGTACTTTGTGACCACCTAGAGGGATGGGATAGGGAGGGTGGGAGGGAGACGCAAGAGGGCGGGGATATGGGGATATATGTATACATATAACTGATTCACTTTGTTATACAGCAGAAACTAACACAAAACTGTAAAGCCATTATACTCCAATGAAGATATTAAAAAAAAATAATAGCATCATTTAATGAACGCTTTCTATGAGTCAAAACCTGGGTATATACTTTTCACATATGTATTTTATATTTATCTAATTTACATATGCCAAACTTCATATTATGCCACATGTCAACACTCTAAAATAGACACATTACCATCCTATTTTATAAACATGAAAATTGGTATTACTAAATGTCAAATAACCTGACCAAGTTCACCTACTTAGTAAGTGGAAGAACTGAAATTTGAACTAGGGCTACCTGACACTGAAGTTTCACAGTGCCCAGTAAATTTTACTGAAATTTTAACTGAAGATAAATTTTCACTGAAAACTTACACCATCATGTTAGGTCAGGGGTAAATAATAATAGCAGCCAGCATTGCTGAATGTTTGCTCTGTGTCAGATACTCTCCTAAATACTATTTATTAATTTACAAATCCTCACTACAACTCTAAGAAATAAGTACTAACATTGTCTCTTTCATACAGATGAGAAAACTGAGGACCAGAGCGTTTCAGTGACTTGTTCAAGATCATATAGCTAGTTAGTGGTTGAGCTAGAATTCAGATACAGGCTATTTGGTTTTAAAGCCTGTTCCCTTAACCACTCCACTAACTGCAATAAGGTGTCTTAATGTGTCTTTGATTAAAGAAAATACATAGACTTGTTCTTAATCAGAATGTTGCTGGGTATGGTTACAGTCATTGTTATCACTATGTAATCAATTTCTTTAAAACATTCCTGAATCTAGAATAGGAAAATACAGTACCACAAATGCAAGTTGGATAAGTAGATTGTCTTAACAAGAAATCTAATATAGAGCAACCCCAACAGAATCACAAAGGTGAGCAGCAGTGGAAATTTCTGTGATTTTGATCTCAGGCAGGGAGTTGGAAGAGTTACTAAGGAGCTGATGGGGGCAGAATTTTGCAAACCGTTGACAGGTCATATATCTACCAGATATTCTGCTGTCAGAAGTTCCTACCTACCTACATGGATGTTTTTTTTTTAATCTTTCATATCCCAGAAACAAAACTCAATTTGATTTCTTTTTTTAAATATACAAAAATGATTAAAAAATGCTTTCTGATTATGACAGGCAGTGAATGAAAACAAATAGAGGTGGGTCACAGGTGACATGTAACACAATGGTCTGTAGTAGGATTCAAACAGGGCTTTAAGAGCAATTAGAAATCATCAGAACAGCATTCTTGAAATAACAATGTCATGACTAAATGGACTGAAGAAACAATAAGTCCAGTTCCTATTTTAAGGGTATATTGCTTATATACACTACCAAATGTAAAATAGATAGCTAGTGGGAAGCAGCTGCATAGCACAGCGAGATCAGCTCAGTGCTCTGTGACCACCTAGAGGGGTGGGATAGGGAGGGTGCGAGGGAGACGCAAGAGGGAGGAGATATGGGGATATATGTATAGCTGATTCACTTTGTTTCTAAAGCAGAAATTAACACACCATTGTACAGCAATTATACTCCAATAAAGATGTTAAAAAAATAAAGGGTATATTGACATTATAAAAATAAATGAGGCAAGTAAAATTTAATCATGGAACTATTCATCTGAATGACTCAACGACACTTGACCATTACTAAACAAGCCTCTTTACACAAGGAGTATAAAGGGCCAATCTCTCCAACTAATAAGGGGTGTACTATATACTAACCAGGTATTAAAAGAAATCCTTCCTCCAGAAAGCTTTATCACTCAACAAACTCAGCAAAGGTAAATTCAGCCAAAGCTGAATTGAGACTGATGGATCTGGAATCAACAAACCTGGACTGGAGTGACAACTCTGCACTTTCTGAGGGTGTGATCTTAGGCAAGACTCTTCACCACTTTAATTCTCAGTTTAAATAAATGTGAAGTGAGTGTAACCCTAGTAAGTGCAAACACCATGTGGTTCAGTCTCTAAACTACACCTCGTTCAAAACTGCAGTCCAATAACAAATAGAAATGTTAAAAGTAATTACATTCTTCACTCAAGTTTCTTGAAGGGTATTAAAGGTAAGCCAATACAGGTAACCTGTTTTCCTACCCTTTCTTTACTTCCCTCACAGTCTTAAACTGCTGTGGTGCCTTAGCTCTTAAAATTGCTGAGAAACTCCCTCACACTCTCATTCACTCATTATTTAGATTAACTTAGTCTCTCTTCCAGCAAGAAAGAATCTCTCCTCTTTAGAAAAGATGAAAGAGGGAACTGAGCTGGTGAGCTGGAATAAGGAAGGTGTCTGTGAACACATTTACATTAATCTCTGTTATATCACATGGGAATAATAATGCTCCTCTCAAAAGGGTTTTATGAATATTAACTGAATAATGTCTATAAACTTTCTTGATAGCAGTGAGAGCTTTCTCGTGACCATCTGCACCACAGGTATAATACATATATGTTACTTACTACATAAAGAGTGTGCTTGGTATTTTGTCTGGCCCTTTGGATTCATTCTCCACCTGCCCCCGCTCTCTGGGAAGCTCATCTTTCTGGGTTGCATCAAGTGGGAGGCACTGGCAGGAAGCTGGGGAGTGGGGAAAGTGGGACTGTGGTATCAATACCCCTGGTTCCCTCCCAGCCAGGCCTCAGAGGCTGGAGGCACTTGCATTTCTCTGCTGAAGTGTGCAGACCCTCCGCTAGTTGTAGCCACAGCTCTCTCTCGTGGCTCCAGGAACTATTCCTTCCTTTTCCCTGCTAGGCCTATCCGCAGTAACAGCTATAAGGGTGCTTTTTCACACCCCACGGGCATCTCTGACCACAGACTTGTCCTGCCAACGTCATTGTAAATAGGTCAAGGGTCATCATACTACTCGTTTGTGTGTCACCAGTTTTCCCACCAGGACCCTGACTGATATAAAAGGCAAATCAGTTTGAGTATTTTTCATCCATAAACTCCTTGATCTGATGTGGGAAAAGAGGCACATAGACACTCTACGCTTCATTTGCTTTGCTCAAAAGCCGTCACAGCTCTAGGGAAGCTGAGGCTAGAGTTGGTGTAGGTGAGTGTGTGTGGGCAGGGATACACGCAGAGGGGCGAGGAAGCAGCGTGGGGAGTTAACCAACCTTGAGAAGACCCACTCCTCATCTTTAAAATGTAACATTCCACTGGCTTCTGCTGGAACGCAAGTTTTCCTTTCACTCAAATTACCTACCAGACAATACAATAACTGAGAAATTCATTTCGCATCATATTGGGTGGCTCCATGTCCGTGGAGGATTGCTTATAATTCTTCAGTTAAAATATATGTCCAGGAGTCTCCTTAAATAATTTTGTCTTGTTATGTGGAAATATTCTGTAAAGGTTACTTGTGCCCCCTGGACTTTTTAGTAAGTGAAGAAAAGTAAGTTTAAGTAATATAGCTATGGTTTTCAAAACTCGTTTTCAAGCAAAGTAGATCAATGTACCTTTGTATATTTATTTTTAACTGAATAGGACATGCCCAATGACTTGTGATTATGAAAAACAATTCAAAGCAAATTTCACCCAGCAGCTATAATTTTTTTTTAACCAGAAAAATGATTTGCCTGACCTATTCTCAGTAGCCAAATTTAATCTTACTAATGAACAGTGACCAAATTGTTAGAATTAATAATGGATAGAAAACGTAGTTTGGAATTCTTTATTGACCTCTTTCAACAAAGAAAGGTCTAAATGTTTAGTCTGCCAAAGCAAGTTTCGATATTATTTCCTTCTTATTTCTTATTATGTATAAGCTGCAAGCTCTGTGGGGTAGAAGCTGAATTGAATTCTTTTGTTAAATTGAATTCCTATTGCCCACCACCATAGTACCTGGCACCTAGAACATGCTCAACGTATGTTTATTTATTGATTGACAGGATGAATGAATAAAAGATGAGTTAATTTCTAATTAATTTCAAATCTTACAGGATTTGGTCACCTTGTTGAAAGGATAAAATTGTAATTAAGTCATTTGTTTTTACTATTTCTACGTAACTTACAGAACTTAGTGTTGTTGCATATGGGTCCATAAAAGCTTGTTTACTCACTAATCAAATATTTGTTGAGCAATTACTATAAGCAAGATACTGTCACTGTGGGGGACCATGTGGACAATTAGATATGGGTGCTTTCTTCTGAAGGTGTTGTAGCAGAAATAAAAGAATATAAATTACTGCTCTACAAGGCAGTCTTTCTTTGAATACCAAGGAAGATCAGCTGACATGGAATGGGAGTGCAGAGGAAGGAGCGCTGACATGACATCTGGAGGTTGGGGAGCTCAGGAAAAGCTTCAGAGAAGAGGTAGCTTTTATCCTGGGTCCTGAAGGAGTAACTGAATGTGGACCTTCAGAGAATATCGATAACCGATACTCATTCAACAGCACGGATTCTGCAAATGAGAACTTTCACTAGATACCTTCATCTGATCCTCGCACCATCCCAGTGAGATGGGTATGATCATCTCAATTTTAGAAACCGTTCAATGACTTAAGAAAATTTAAGAGATATACGTTTGTTCAGCCCGAAAGTGATCAAATGAATGAATCTCACCTTCCTGGGAGTTCTAGAATAGATAGCACAAATTGTACTTGTGAACTTTGGATTCTAACCAAATGTTCTGAATTCCAAGTGATCTTTCAACTACACTGCATTGCCCCCTTGGGGAGGATCTTGAGGTAGAAATATCCACAAAATTATATAGTAGGCCAGTGAGAAAACAATGATTTACTGAGGTTTCAGTGCAGCAGCAACAGAAGTATGTTTTTTTACAATATAGCTTCCCTGGAGTGCCTGACAACAATAATAATAGCTAACATTTATAGAGTGCTTTTTATGTGGAATGCACTATGCAAAACCTTACATGCATGCTCTCATTTAATCCTCACAACAGCTCCAAGTGGTAGGTGCCATTATAAACCTATTGGTACAAATAAGAAACACTAGGCTCAGAATAATTAATAACTTAGGCAGAGTCTCACATTTGATAAGTGACTGCACATTGTTTATTAACAGCCCTTTGGAAATGCAACCAAACCTTTAATTAAGAAGACAAACAATTCACATCTACTTCTTGATAAATTCTACTTGTGAAGAAATGTTACCTGGTATCTGAGCCATCAGTGGTATTTGCTGGGTGTAAATATTCATCTACTAATTAGTTGCATCTTCATTAAATTTGTTCTGCCATATATAATTATTATGCAATATCTAAGTCAGCTGTCAATCTTATCAGAGGATTTTAGTTACCAATGCAACAGACAAATAAATCTTCAGATACGTGAACTTCTACTGATTCACTGGAGAAGGAAATCTGCTTTTACCTTTTATGCAGTTATACCTCCTCAGGGCTAGCTTACCTCTCCTTTATAGCGAGTCTGACATTCACACTTTCAATTTCACTCTGTCCGTGGCACAGAGTTTCCAATTTTTTTCCCCTCTTTGCCTTTGAAAACTTCACTCCTTAATAAAACCAATTACTTTGTTTTTGTTTTTGTTTTAAAAGATGCTTTACTTTTGTCATTTGGCATTTGAGTCTTTAACAAAGCCAGGCTTTACTGAGTTAATCTGATTTGGGTCAGAATAGCCCTGCAGAAGTAATTCATTCTTCTCTTAAGTCGAATGAAAATTAGCTTAGAATGAAAAAGAGTGCTGGACTGCCACTGAACAGTAATGAGACCCCACAGCAGTCCCCCCACTTTACCTCTCTACCTCAGCTTCTTCATCTGTAAAATAATGGAAGGGCACTAACTGTACCCTATTGTTCCTTAAAATGCGAAACTCTATCTAATGCACACGAATCTTTCTGCCTCTGTTCAGTTATTCATTCTTTCTTTCTACCGATACTTACTGAATGCCTGCAATGTTGCAAAAAATAGAGGTAAATTCTTTAAATACATTATCTTTTCCCAAATATAACTGGGTTGAAAGAGAGCATTTTTAGGAAGAATCTCACACTATTTAGAATAAAGAACGTGTCAAAATTATTTATTTAGCTCTCTTATTGGGAAATGTTTTAAAATGGGTTGAGAAATGATATTCAAATGGAAAATCAGTGACTTTAAAATAAAATCCTTAGTACAGATGCTCAAACTAGAGTCTCACATATTCTATAATTTCTCATCTTACAGTCTAAGAAAAAAAAATAACTGACTTCCAAAGTATATCTTTATTAATAACAGTGCATGCTTAAAGTTTAAGAACTATAGAATATTTTTAAAGTTGATGTAGACGATATCCCGAACACCACTTTATACTATATTCAAGAAACTACCATGCTGTTATTTTTGTCTTCAGAGCAAGCTGCTACTTTAGTAATTAGCAGTCCATAAAAATGTGGGCAATTGGCTTCCTCTAGACTAATTAGCAAGTTTGCTGTGTTGCTGTCCCAGCTGGTCATGCTAGTCTTTTAACTTAGCTCAGGCCTAGTTGGTTTGCCAGTTCTAGAACCTTTTAAAGTTTGTCAGCAATAACAGATACCTCAACTGGTTTAAACTCTTCAGCAAAACAATGTTTTCCAAGCTGGGTCAGGATTCTCAACTCCTATCTCCTGTTCTCAATAGAAGCCCAGGGAACTCCCTACTCTCTTCAAAGCTCCTCCAACTACATTCGTCCAGCTCGGGAATTTCCTCCATGACCAAGTCTCCCTAACCCAATGCTCAAATCTCTGTTCTTTGAAGTCTATCCCACAGTGTCTCTTGTGGATTCTCACTCTTAGCCTCAGCAGTCAGGTGGGACAGACTATCAAGCGTGTAGTTCCTCCATAAGGTGACTCTTCTTGCATTATTCCCTTGCATTGTGCCACTCATCCAAGCCTTCTGGCATTTCTCCTCCATCAAGCCCAGGCTCTTGATTCAGAATCCCAGACTTGACCCAGGCCAAATCAGTGTCAGAACATGCTCCCTGACAGCAAATGGATAACTGGAGATTTAGGTGTGGACGTACGCAGTGGCACAGAGCAAATGGGAAAAATTAAAATGAGGGTGTTGTCCAGGGTTAAGGTAGGTAGTCTGCCAAATGAACAGGTTAGGCTCAAAAGTAGATGTGATCTGGGGAGAAGGTAAAGGTGGGGAAAATGGAAGCAGGTATGGTAGATCTGCAGTAAGGGTTGGTGGGAGGTAACTTGGTGGTGGGGAGGGGAAGGAGGGACGAAGAGAAGTATTGGCAAACGGAAGACACTTGGTCCCTGAGGGACATGATGATGAAGAGGATAATGTAAAAAGGTGAAAGTCAAGTGGCTCAGAGGAAGAAGCCAGTAGTAAACAAAGGTATATTTGCTATAGAACCCCGGAAAGATTTAGGAATTGGAGGCACTGCATATTTCTGAAAGCAGGGGTGAGGGGCAGGGCTGAAAACAGGAGAACTGATTGGAAGTTATACAAGGATCAAATGGACCCATAGATACCCTCTCCACTGTGGCAAGGAAATACATACACTCAGGAGCGCTTTGGATTTGGGACCCAGGCTCAGGCCGTGCCAGGTATGTGAAGTCATAATGAAAATAGGAGGGTTACATGTAAATTTACACATTGACCCCTGAGACCAATCCACCTACCCTAAGCCCTCTCTCCTCAGTTCTCTAGACACTGCTCACCCACCTACATACACAAAACACTCACACACAGAGAAACTGACTTAGACTCAAGAAACTGAATTATTGGAGAAACTAAATGACTTGAGAGGAAAGATCTAGAGATAATAGGTATTTTTAAGGGGCAGCCCTTCGACAAAGTGGCTAGGTCCCCACCTATTTATGTTCTAACTTTACAACTGATTAAAAAAAAAAAAAACATTGCCCATAATTATAGCTTCTAATTGGCTTGTTAGAGTTTTACCACTAGCTGAGAATAAACAGCCACAATTCACCAGACATTGTAAGATAGCCTGTAACACAAACGTGAAAGCCAGAGATTAAGAGGGGAAAAAAAAGAAAAAAAGAATTAAAAAAGACACAGTGCAACGAACAGAAAAATAATTATTTTAAAAGCCTCATTCTTAATAATGTTAACAGAGATAACTTGCATCTATTAAAAACCACAAACTGAATGCTATTAAAATGGAAAAATAATGGAGCACAAAGCTCTTAGAAAATAAAAAAAAATTATATTTATGTATATTTGTTAGCAGAGATTTATTTAACAGAAGGATTGGAAGATAAAATTGAGGATATTTAGAAAAAATTTTTAGATGGCTAAAATGAGCATTCACGTATAAAATGTAAATAAACCAAAACAAAAAATAATGCACGGAATTTAGAAATACGGATGTAAAACCAGAAGAAAAAACTAAGACTCAAAAGTGATACCTCTTGATTGAGGTGGGGAGGAATTAGGCCAATATTTTTCTGTCTTATTACTTTCATTATAAGCTTTACAGGAACACTTTTTATATATTTATATGCGACAGTTTGTTAAAACAAACATGAAAATTTAACTTAAAAAAAGACAGGAATTCAGTGGGACCCAGCAATATGTAACTTGGTTGAGACAGTCAACAGATTGTAAGCAAATGGAAGTAGTTTTTGTAGAGGCTGATTTCAACTTAACATAGAGAACAGATCTGTGACACTGTGATATAATAAGAAGTATATATTTGATCTTCGTGCCAAGGTGCTGCTACAGGGCTTCTAAAACTCTTATAATTTCCTGAGTGATAGGGTAAGAGAAGCAGCTTTAATTATTCATAACAAACCTCTTTCAACCATACCTGAGTTTATGCTAATGAAGTGACTCTTGGAGGATGGGGACTGGTTGCCAGAGGAGCCAACCCCATGTGATTAGAGGGTTGGAACTTTCAGCCCCACTCCGAGACCTCTGGGGACTGAATTAATACCTGTCAGCCAATGAATTAATCAATCATGCCTAAGTAACAGAACCTCCATAAAAACCTTAAACAATGAGGTTTAGAGAGCTTCCAGGTGGTGAACACACCAAGGTGTTAAGAGTGTGGTGCACTTGGAGAGGGTATGGAATTTCTATACCCCTCTCCTATATCTTGCCCTGTGTGCCTCTTCATCTGTATCATTTATTACATCCTTTATAATAAACCAGTAAGTGTAAATATGATAAACTAGTTCTGGGAGCCTAGAGCACATTATTAAACCTGAGAAGAGGGCTGTGGAACTCCTGATTTATGTATAACCAGTTGGTCAGAAGTGCAGATGACAACTTGGGGCTTGTAACTAGCATCTGAAGTAGGGGACAGTCTTGTGGGGTTGAGCCTTAACCTGTGGGGTCTGCATTAAGTCCAGGCAGTTAGTGTCAGAATTGAGTTAAACTGTAGGACACCCAGTTGAGGTCCACCAAGATTTGAAGAATTGCTTAGTGTGGGGAAAAAAACGGACACATCTGGCGACCGAAGTACTGTAGAGTAGAAGAACCAGTTTTTTTGTTTGTTTTGTTTTGTTTTCAGACCTAACTAACAATGTAAAAGTCTGACAAGATCAGTGGAGAAGCATATCATCGGATTAGGTAGAAACTGGATGTCCATAAATCCAAGCCAAGATTTCTAACAAAGAGGAAGACTGTACTTCCAATTACTGAAATTCCTCAATTCTATTTGTGTAAATCTTCTATAATATTCAAAGGGCATAAATCAATCCACACAAATTTTACTGTTGTACTGAATTCAATTGTATCACAAATTTTAAAACCAACAAAGTAGCACCTCAGGCAAAAATACAAATCTCTAAAGTAAAGGCTTACATTAACCAAAAAGGAGATTTTCACTGGGCATAAAAAAGACAAATATTTTGAAGACAAAACATGAATAGGAAAGCTATGAATTTCACATCATGTGATTATTTAAGAAAAGATAACATATGGTCTGCTATATTAATTTTTCCCATCTAAAGGCTGACATAAGATAAATGAGATATTTTCAGAAATACTAACTTATAAATCACAAAGGATGTCCAGAGTTTATTTACAGGATGTAGAGAGAAAAGCAAAAGATACTTTTGCCTGCCTGTATTCCAACACTGCATTCGCTTCCTTATTTAATTGCATTATACACACAGACAGGCTAGATTTAAAACAGCCTGAGTTGTCAGATAATGGATACAAATTAGAATTCAGAACTGAAAGCTAGGTCACTGTCCTTTAAAACTGCTGCCAACCTCCTAGATTCAGATAACTTTAGAAAACATAATTCTGCCTAGGGCACCAGCTATTTAGAAATAAACCATTCTTCCCTAAAGGCGTTATGCCAAGTCATTGCGAACTGGTATTTAACAGCAGAGTTCAACTGGTGAGCCATTCTAGATCCTTTCTGGAACAAGACAAGGCAAGTGAGAGAGGGTATGAGAACAGAAACAAGAGACTGAGATCCACTGTCTACACCAAAAATAGTTACCACCTCAGTGTCATTCAGGAACACTCAAGACCAATTCCATTTTGGTCACCCAGGGGTTCTAGTTTGAAACACTGACTTGGAATATTTCCTTACCCTCTGCTGAATCATCGGCTGTCAAATCCTGTCAGTTCTCAATCCTTCCCCACTTGCCATCTGCCCTCTCAATACCGCCTATTTTCCATGTTTACACCATCTTCCTCCTCCAGTCTTCCAAGTCTTTCTTATTCCGAAGTTATGCTCTAAAGGATCCTCTTTCTTAACCCCATAATGACTCCCCACACGATAACGTATACATTTCTTAGAAGGCCACATAAGGCACTTCCTGACATAGTCTTTACCTTTCTTTCTGGTCTCATGTTCCTCTACTTACCCACATAAATCTATTTTTCAAGTCATTCTAAACTACACATGTGATGGGCAGGATCTTGAAATGGGCCCTAAGATAATCCCCTCCCCACGAGTGCAGGCAGAACCTGGACTTGCTTCCAGACAACAGAATATGGCAAAGGTGATAGGATATAATTCCTATGATTATGTGATGGTATATGGTAAAGGCAAAAGGATTTTGCAGGGCTTCCCTGGTGGCACAGCGGTTGAGAGTCCGCCTGCCGATGCAGGGGACACGGGTTCGTGCCGCGGTCCAGGAAGATCCCACATGCTGCAGAGCGGCTGGGCCCGTGAGCCATGGCCGCTGAGCCTGCGCGTCCAGAGCCTGTGCTCCACAGCGGGAGAGGCCACAACAGTGAGAAGGTCGCGTACCACAAAAAAAAAAAAAAAAAAGGATTTTGCAGATGTAAGTAAGATCCCTCATTAAAGACTCTGAGTTAATCAAGAAAGACTAGCCTGGATGAGCCCAACCTAACCAGGCTAACCCTTTAAAGACAGCCTAAGCCTTCCCTGGAGGCAGAGACTTGAATCAATAGAGACACTCTCCACCGTTGGTCTTGAGGAAGGAAGTCACCATGACTTCTGCAGCCACAAGGAATAGATTCTGCCAAAACTCCAAGGAAGCTTTGAAGCAGCTGTTACCTCACCAATCTCCAGATGAGAATTCAATCCAACAAACACCTTGATTTCAGCCCTAAGATCAAGCTGACACCATGAGCAGAAAATCCAGCCAAGCCCACCCTGACCTGTGATCTATAGAAACTGTGAGATAATAAATGCATGCTGTTTGAAGCCACTAAATTTGTGGTAATATGCTGCTCATCAACAGAAAATTATCACACTATGCCATTTGATTTTACACCTCCTTGTCATTTCTACACCTGTTGTCCCAGCAACTACCTACTTATCCATCCACGTTACTGTTATGATCAGATCAACCAACATTTGTTGAGCAACTATTATGTGCCAAGTATTGCACTTAATGGGAAATGCAAACATGAATGAGATACAGTGTGCACGGGTGCCCTAAAAACCAGAGAACTGCACTTGATTCAGTGGAGATTTGAGATGGGAGAACTGCAACATCTTACCGGATTAGGGACACTGGACTACAGACATATAGAACTTACCCTGTAGGGAAAGGATATGAAAAGGTATTACAAAAAGAGGAAAATGCATGGAGGCATGATGTGGAGTGTAATGTTCTTGAAAGGACAGACAATTCCGCAGCATAAACATATCGTGAGAGGTAGGGAGAGGCCAGAGCACAGAGAATCATCAGGATAGATATTATCCTATAGGCAGCAGGAAACCCTTGCAGGGTTTCAAGCAAGGGGGAGATGGTGCTAAGCTTTAAGGTTTTAAATAGTCTGGATGACGGTTTTGAGGGTGATATGCCTGGAAATGGGAATACCAAATAAGCCAGCCCATTTTAATTCAAGATGACGAGAACTCCATGTAGGTCAGTGATGGGTGAAGAGAAGGACATAGAGCAGGGAAATGATGAGCAGTAAAATCAGAAATCATTGACAGAATATTTGCAGGGTAAGGAAAAGAAAGTGCCAGGGATAATTCCAAGGCTTCTGGCTTTGTTTCGCTTGATGTTCAAATGTCCCTTTCTTAGTTTTCCCTCCCTCCCACCCACTCCCAAGACATTTCTTTTTTCTCTATCCTAGGCACTTCCATTGCCCCTTATCCATACCCTTTGTACCATGTATTTCACTGTATTACAATGATTCATTTCTCCATTTATCTTCCCCAAAGAACCTGATCTGTTACATGCCAAGCAAGACCTGCAGGACTTCTTAAATTTTCGGCTCTGATTGTCCTAAATTCAAGCTATTCAACAGAATGCCATTATGATGCTAATATTTAGAGAAAGGGAATGCCATTCATCTGCAAAGCTCTGTTTCAAGTAGAAATGTTTTGGCTTTGAGGGAAACTAAATACTAATTCCCTCTAGCCCTGCAGAGTTTGGCTTTACTGTCACTAATTTTTATATTTTTACTGAGTAATCACCTATGAACAGTTTTAGAGATAAGATCAAGTAGGTCATCAACACTGTTTTTAGGTCAGCGAAGACTGCAAAGTTCCTTCATTAGACCACAGAAGGTCACACAAAGAATTAGAAGAAAAGGAACTACCAACTAAAACTTGGCACTGGCCATCTGCCTCTGCAAGGATTAAGTCACTAGCCACCACAGCCGCTGACCTTTAACACACCCTGAAAAGAGTTCAGGGTGGAGATCAGGAATGAGGCACTCAGTGCTCTGGGAAAAACTGGCAGAACCGGCCTTTAGAGAGTTAGATATTTTCAGGAGAAGATTTTGTGAGCCCAAATTCTTGCATCTCCTCGTATCTATAGAAAAGCACTAAAATCATCAGTGACATCTGTTCCTCGTGACTAGCAGTAAGCCTCTGCCAATATGTGTGCTTCACTGCAGGTACCCCCGTCACTAAAATCATAGATAATACTGACCTTCCCCCCTGCCTCTTTGGAGCAGTTCCTCAGAGCTATCTGTGATGCCGTCTCCAGGGCTATAGTTCTCCTTTTGCTCCAAATAAAACTTAACTCAGAACTCTCACATTGTGAATTTTTTTTTTTCAGTTGACAGAACTAATATGTACCAAGCTACCACTGAGTGTCAGATGCTATGCTGGGATCAGAACTTGTCCTAAACTGCCTGGGGATTGTAGAAACAGTTTTGTCTAGCACTAAAACTTAAGCCAGGGCTGTTACCCATTCGATCAGTAAGAATCTCTAATAGTATCTATGCATACAGAATAGATACCCTTTTTAAAAGAGAGAATCAAAAAAAAAAAATTTGTCTGTAATTATAAAATAAAATTAATTTTCCACAGAGGCCAAAAAAATATATTACACTTGGATCCAAAACACTGGGGTTCCCATGCTGGTTTTTTCTGACAGTCTATGGGACTTTAGGAAGTACCTAAACTGTATTGTGCTCTTCTTACTCATAAAACAAGTAATAAAAAGTCTAACTCACTCTAACAGTTACTATGATATTAAACCATAAAATACACATGAAAACATTTGGAAAGATAAGGGGAATATATACATGCAAACTGACAGTATTTTTATTTTTTTGTACTCCTGCATCTAGGAATTTATGATCTCTAGAATGTTGTTTAATAATATCATTGATCATATAAAGATAACCAATCCTGTGGGTTTTGGGAGCTATGATAGGCTAATCAACCAGCAGGAACACTGTTTCATTAAGCAGCATTCCTTATGAGCTTCTCTGTACTACTTTGCAGTCTAATCAAGAAAATGAATGCAGACTTCTTATTTTCCCCGCCAAGTGCTAAAAATGCTAAACTGTATTCATTCATCATAAAATTACAATATGGCCCCTGTCATTAGTGGGTTAAAGATAGCTTGTGTCACTGCTTCCAGATTTAATCAGACTTACTAATAATCACTCATTCCTAAGCTCAAGGGTAATGATACCTATTCCACACAAAATAATGCTGTACTTTCATTAATGCCTCGGGGATCAAATGATTACAGCTATCACTATTCTAATTTAGTATAATCAACACAAAATTATTTAGGGTTTGTTGGCACTTTTTCAGTGCAATGACTTTTTCAGTGTGAAGATAAAAAATGCTCTTTTTTCCTTTTCTTTCCCCAGAACACCTTCATCTTAGAGTTATGCTACCCTGGGCACATACGAACAATTTGATCTCAACTTTGAAGCCAGCACAGACTATGGAATTCTTAGGACATCAGCAATCTAAACATCTGTATAACCAAAGAGGCCCTGAATGTCATTATTCATTTGTAAAACAGACCTGATTAGTTCCAAGTTTTGGTAATTTGGCTAAAAATCTGGTGATAAATTAGTTGCCATTTGGCTTTTTCTTTCCCCGGATTCTGACACTGCATTAAAGAGCAAGGGTCATTATGGAAGCAACAACTGTAACCTATCTGATAATGTAATGCTCATGTTCTGGTTAGGGGCTCCGCAATTTCCCCATGGCCTAAGTTGTGCTGTTCTAATTGACATCTCTCACTGACTGAATAAATGTTAGCTTTGGCCATAAAATAAAACCTCTATATATTGACTGCCTTATCTGTCTTGTTAAAAAGTGACATCTACAGCAGTCCCTGGAAAAACGTAGTCCCTTTTGTTTAATTCCAAAAAAAACTAATTTTAGAAGTATCCACTTTAATATATTTTAAACTAGAACTACTTTACTGTAGATGATGCTAGGAAAGACAATGCTTTTGAGCAAGCCATGAAGTATAAATCTAGTTTTTTTCCTCTGGAAGCTTTGATAGATATTTAAATTTAAAAGGTACTTTTATTAGCTATATTTACACTTCTATAGGCTGTACTCTTTAAGAATGACTAGTTTAATAGATTCCTTAGTTCATTTCTATATTCACAGCAAGTGTCAAGTTGTCACATTTTATTCATCAGTATTCCTAATCTCTTGCACTTTTCAAAGTTCTGTGACTTTCAAACACATTGAACCTTCTTACTTTTACAACTTCCCTATCAATCATTATTTTACTCATTATGTCAATATTACATTATCTGCCTACTGAATTTTAACCACCATGTTAAGAGAAATGGTAATGTAATATATTCTAAATGTCACTATGATTGCATGGGCAACAGATCAATTGTAATCAGCTGGTTGATTGTGAGGTAAGAATGGTTGTTCATGAATGGGTAACCACTACCTTCCCTGTCCTTCCTCATAGCTCACAGTATTTCAAGTTGAGTCATTAACTGGGTGCCATGTATGATACTACTACCAACTTACTCTCAGCAAATGCCAAATACCCATAGTGAATAGGGTACTTTTAATTTTCCATATAGTTTAAGGTCAGGCAAAGCACAAAAAGGTTAAGGTTAATGACTTATGATAGTGATAACAATGATAATCCACTTTTATGGAATGTTTACTAGATGTCAGTTTCTGCACTAAACTTTTAAGTATATGTTATCTCATATAACCCTAATAGCAATCTTCAGTGTGAGGATGTTTTAGCATGTCCACTTTACAGGTGAAAAAACATAGATTCGTAAGTTGGATATTTACCCAAGATCATATGGCTAAGAAATTTTAGATCTAAAATAATAATCTAGACTGTTTGATCAAAATGCTTAGATTCTTAACCAGTCTAGTCATGCCAGTCTTCTTAAATTACAATGGGTGAAGTTATAGAATGATATTTAGGTGGGACACAGTGTAAAACCCTTGCCCTAATCATTGACTGACAACACTAACCCCAGCTCTCTAACTAAATGTGTTTTGAGTTTTCCAGTTAGCAAGGAAGAGATCCTTCCTAAAAGAAGTTAGAGGTATCTAGTAAGGACTGGTCTCCATTTGCTTTAAGGAGAATAATTAAATTACTAAGTTCAAAGATAAAATATTCACAGGAAACTACTTATGTTTATATATATTCTATTTTTAAACTATTAAGCCTAAATTGTCATAAAATTGTTTTATAACCACTTTTTAGCAAAACGTTACATTTTATATAAATATTTCACCAGTTAAAATATCCTTACTTATTATATTTATAATGATGATGATAATGACAAGAAGAGGAAAAGGAGAAAGAGGAGAAGGAGAGGGAGGAAGAGGAGGAGGAAAAAGAAAGGGAGATGCATAGAGGAGGATGGACGGGGGAAGAGGAAGAAGAAGAAAGAAGGAAAAGACACATCATGCTTATATTTTCAATTAATTTTATGGATTATTAGATGAATTAATTATTTCAAGGCTATTCTTAGAGCTTCTATTTTTTATGGACTTAAATAAAAATTTTAAATCACTTTATAATTGAAGGTAAAATCAATGATCACATTCTTTCAGCAAATAGAACTGTGAGCCAAGACACTTGTGTGGGAGGCTCTAGGTGCAAAATTTAATTGGTATCTGCTTAAACACAAGTTGAAAAATGCAGTAGGTTAGAACGTGAAACAAGCAGGAGTCAGGACAATAATGTGTCACATGGTTGCTAAGATCAATTAAAGAGTCATCAGGGCAGGTAACCTGGATAGGCAAAGGCAGGAAAGAGTAGCTCAAGCACAAAGACTAAGGGTGCTGACTCTCCAGTACATGTTCAGCACCTTGGATAGCTCTTCGGGGGCTGGGCAGTTAACGTTTTAAGTGTAGACTTCTAAACTTCGAACCTCAGAATAGGTTAAAATAAGTACATAACCTATTTTAAACCAGGATTAGTTCATATAAATTTTAACAAATTAAAATCTGTTAATTTCCTTGTCAGACTAAAAGATGTTGTCATCCTGCCTGACTTGGAGACCCATGGGGATGCCCATGGTTTTAACAGAGCTGGAGAGCCAAGTAAAGGGCTTCATCATCTTGTATGTTAAGCAGGAGTTTAGCTGAGGCCTGGGGCCCTATTTGCAAATCACAAGTGCACTATTATCCAGAGAGATGCATTAGTAGTGATATTAATTTAAATTTATAAAGGACTCCACCATAACAGAGATCATAGAAAGCCTTAATCCAGTTGTATAAGTGCACGTCAAAAGATTTTTTAGACCGCCAAAGTATTTTTTAACCTTCTACACATCAGCTGTTATCACCTTTATTGATCAATTCCACTCTCTTCTGAAGTCCCTTTTACTATTCTTCATATTTTTAAAATTGAGAAAATGTATTTCCCAATAAATATACTTAGGATCCTATTTCTGTATTTATTTCCGTAACTGCAGGGTCTTATTCATATTTGCATACCCAGAACTAAAGACTCAATTTGCCGTATAGTAGGACCTTGGTAAATGGTTGTTGAATGAAGTAATGAACAGGCGGCCATTCTATATAACCAGTAAATTATAAAGGCACATTATATGAACACAGATTAGAGATGTAATCAAATAAACCATATGACAAAAGTTAACTGGTATGTCTGTGGATCAAACTAGACATTAATCCAACTTCTAAAATCAAAAAGAATCCCCTAGGGACATATTGCGGGCACAGAACATTTTACTCACCTTAAGCTAAAGTCACTTCTCTCCTAAAACTATGTGCACATTTACACAACTATCAATACTGACAAATCTTTATCTGCAAATATCTGCTCTCTAAACTTCTCTGGTCAATCTGTTCTTCAAATGTGCCAAACTTGTTCATACCTTACTGTGTGTACTCTTGACGTGTGTGCCCTTGGCTTTGAACAATCTTGTTATAGATATTCTCATGCCTGACTGCATCTTCTTATCTGGGCCTAAGTTCAATGTCACCAACTAGAGAGGCCTCCCTAAATAGCCAGTATAAAATAGGATGCCCACTCCATCCCAGTACCACATTGCTCTGATTTATTTTTCTCTCGACATTCATCACTCACTTAAACTACCTTATTTAGGGACTTTAACTTGTTTATTGTTTCAGCTAGAATGCAAGCTCAACTTACCTGTCTTGTTCACAGTTGCATCTTCAATGCCTAGAACTGTGCCTATCAAAAAATATTTGTTAAATAAATGAATAAGTAAAGCTGCCCTATACTGGCTTTATAGATTGAAAAGCAAGTCTAGTATCTAGAAGAAATAAGAATTGACAGAAAATCTGAGTGAGACATTGGTTACTCATGGGGGTAATTTTATACTTGGTTTTACTGATGTCAGGTTATAAGAGCATGGTTACAACAAAATTAAATTCAGAGCAGTTATCAAAGACTACACACACACACACACACACACACACACACACACACACGATTCCTTTAGGCAATGAACATTCAGACTGTTTTTCTGTGACAATACAGGATCATGCACTTCTACTTACAATATACACATGAAATAAGAAGGGTGCATGTGACAAGGCTCTGAGAAAAGAGCTGGTAAGTCATGTGTCTGTTTCCTGAGTTTGTATTATTCTGATACCCATGTTAATGTTATCAAAGCAACTCATAGCAAATTTCAAGAAAGCATGAAGTCTGTTCTCGAGAATATTCAGCATGATTCAAAAAAAAAAAAAAAAAAACTCTTTTAAAGCTTCATTCAGTTAAGACCAAAAATTCTACTGTTTAAATACGTATCAGTGTTTATTAATATATATATATATATATATATATATACATATATATATATATACACACACAATAAATAGAAAGAGTATGTAAATATACTAAAATTCCTGGCATAAATCTTCTATTTGACTTGCAAAAATTAATTTTCATAATAATGAAGCCTGTACTTCTGTGATTCCATGTAACTTGTAAAATAACTTGTAAAAGTTATACTCCCTACAACATAACTTGTATCTTCTGTTGTGATTCTGTTCTACAATTACAGTTAATATAACTCTCAATCCTGCGTTAGCTTTGTGGGGAATTTTATGCAAATAAGTAGGAACTACCGATAAGACAACATCTGATAATATACATGACACACATATATAATGATCACCTAGAACAATGTCCTTCACATCACCAATGCGGAAAATGCTAATGGTGGTAATGTTCTCCCCCAGTTCCACTTCTTTTACGAAAAGACATGCATCATAATTGTCATAACCCAAAATGACAATTCTAAGAGATTACTGTGCAGTTGGTGCACAGAAGCTCCAACCTCTAAAATTTATGCCAACGGGGGACTGCAAGAGTGTGATTAGAAAAATATCTGTTTGCCTCAACTATCAAATCTATGGCGGTTAGTACATAGAAGACTGATTTTTCTTGGGTTAAGGGTTATAGAAGATAAAGGCGGTTTAGGGTAGAAGTTAAGCATGAATCTGAATCCTGAGTTCACCATTTAAGAGCTAGGGGACACTGGGCAAGTTATTTGATCTCTTTAAGCCTCATTCCTCATTTATATAATGGGGGATGATAATAATACCTGCAAAATAGCTGACACATAGTTGTAATGAGAATTAAATGTGACAATCCACATAAAACACTCAGCATAATACTTTGCATATAAAACATTTACACAGGGCTTCCCTGGTGGCGCAGTGGTTGAGAGTCCGCCTGCCGATGCAGGGGACACGGGTTCGTGCCCCGGTCCGGGAGGATCCTACATGCCGCGGAGCGGCTAGGCCCGTGAGCCATGGCTGCTGAGCCTGTGCGTCCGGAGCCTGTACTCCGCGACGGGAGAGGCCACAACAGTGAGAGGCCCGCGTACCGCAAAGAAAAAAACAAAAACAAAAAACATTTACACATAAAGCACTTTATACATAAAACATTTAATTAAATGTTAAATGCTTTGCTAATAATATTATTTCAGCCTTGAGATTTTCATCTCATAGCTAGTAATAGCATAGTACTTCTGAGCATCCAATTGGGTCAGACAGTCAAAGAGAAAGGAATTAAGCACACACATTTTTTTCCCTGCCACAAAGTTCTGAGTTTTAGGATCATAATATTAGTATATGATCTTCAGTAGTCCCTTCTTCTCAGAGAACCAAGATCCTTAGAGGAAAGGCGAGAAATGGGTGATTGAAGTGACGATGGGAGGGGACCAAGAGAGAGGGAAGGAAACGTTCTGAAGTGACCCTGTGTCTTTTCACTCCTTCCATGCCCTTTACAGATCAAAGTATGAATACAAGGAATGCATTCTATATTCCTTGTCAAGACAATACAACGGTAAACAGGTATTTATTGGACATTTGGGTTCTTAAGCTATCCTTGTACTTTGGGAGATGACATATGTATGGCAAAACCACAGTTCCTAAATAAGCTTATGATTTCGTTGAGGGCTAAGCACTGACAACTGTATCAGCAAATGACAACGTGGTAAACAGTGAAGTACTATAAAGTGTAGGGGGAGGTCTGGGGAGAGGTATTCCATTTTCTTCTTTCTGTCATCATCTCAACCTGGCTACGAAAGCTCAACCACATGGGGCTCATACCAGGTAGATGTAGGTAAACTGTGAGCTCCCCATGCTTCGTCAGAATGGAAAATTTAAAGAGCCACATTGTGGATGAGAGAAAAGAGATGGCTTAACATTATTATTGGCTTTTGGGTTTTCTTACTCTTTATTCCAGACTTACATAAGCCAGATTTGATCCTATGGATCATCTATGCCTACAGAAAACGTACAAAAATACATAGATTTCTAAAAGAGCACCAAAGGCATGAAACACTGAATACCTGGAACTGCAAACTCTGAAGACTTAACTTAATAGGGAGAAAATGAGCTCACATATTTGACTTTAACTTTCCCCTGGGAACAAACACTTCAAATGTGCTAGTTAAGGAGCCATGTGGAGGAGAATAAAGGCTCAATCAGAAGTTAACAAAAAATGGCCTCCAAAGACCTGACTCAATCAAGAACTTAAATGTTTATAAAACCAGATCTGAAATACAAAGATCCAATGTCAGGGTGAGAAAGAGTAGAATTCCGAAGCAGTTGAGGAATTGATAAACCCCAAATGAAGTTGACTGTACCCTTTGTTAATTAGCTTCACTTAAGTCCTGTTGGTCTCAAGATTGTAAGTGTCCAAATAAAGGGCAACACTGAGACCCCTACTCCCTGTACAGCCTTCACCCCTGCCTTTCTTTCCAGGTGAGGAGGAACTCAATTGCTCTGCTGGAGGTAGAATGTGATTCCAACATCTACCTACCAGGCTAAAAATCTACACATACACATTCTCTACCACCTACACCCCGCCTCCTCCCTACCAACACCCCAGAAACAGACAAACAAAAAGCCACCTCTTCATTTTCTCTCCCAACCAAGGGAAATCCTCCAGTGTCAGAATAGGTCCACATGGCAAGCTGAAGACTGTCTCTAAAGTTAAAATCCCCGAGACGGCCACAGTCAGAGGTCACCCTGTCAGTGACATCTGCTCTTCCATTACTTCGCACAGGCTTTCCCAGCACTACTGGCCCGTCAGGTGCTCTGTGCAGACGAATTCCCTATGTACCTCATATGGAGAGGAAGGCTGACACACGGTATAAACACTCTCTACCACCAGAGGAATCCACTAGCAAGCTAGTTTTCTGGAACCTTCGTTCATAAGCTTACCTTCTTTTCACAACATTCCACCTCCCATCCACAGAAGCTCACACCATCCAAAAAAAAAAAAAGGCTGAGTAGGAGAAACTAATTCAGAATCTTGGGTAAGCGTATTACCTAAGAGGTTGCTTCTCCTTGTCTCAGTATTCAATAACCTCCACTATTCTTTCCCCCTTCCACCCTCCACCTACCATTCTGCAGTTTCTACCTAATATACATTGGAATGTCCCTTGTTTCTTCCCCACCCCACCATCTATAATGCATCTCAACTTGCAGTCACTCTTCCCATGCACACATGGAATCTTCCTCTTTGGGGATCTTAAGATAATACCACTGCTGGGAATAGTGCTTCCCCATTCATATCCATCTGACTGCCCTGTCCCAACAATCTAAATTATTATTCTCTCTCTCCTCATAATGCCTTAATTATTTTAGCGAACGCCTATATCCCCCAAGATGTTTTGCAGAGTAGGCTCTTATTTGTAGATATGAACCACAGAGACACACACAGACTCAGTGAGTTGTTAATTTCACCTTTCTAATTTCAGAGAGCTTGGATTTCCTTTAAGGAATTACAAAGTATGAAGAGTCAAATTTCTAAAAATTCCAATCTTTGTAGAGCCTCATTCAAGGCTCTACAGCTTCCATGCTTCTAAGGACTGTTTTAGCCCTAAAACTGTCTGAATAATTTCCTTCAGCATTGCTATATGCAGGGCTTTTTTTGGCTCATCCTAACTTTGTTCATTTTATAATGTGAATGTTAAAAAAGAGGGGGAATCTACATATTCAGAAGTCTACAAATTGAGAAAAGGTTTGGCAAAGACAGCAAATATGCCTAACCTATCCCTCTGAAAAAAAGAAAAGCAATTCACAGTTACCATGATCCTATGTAGGAGCACAAGTCTTACCTAAACAATTTCACACTTAATGTATAACATGAAAACATTTTTTATTCAATAGCATATGTAGCCATGGGTCTGAAAAAGAAACATGTACAGCACAAGGAGAGTTGAGTATCACCTTTAGAGATAATATTATTTATCCATAAGACACACTACAGGGCAGACTGACTATCGGAAGAGGGGCCTTAAAAGTCTACAGATACACCTGCCATCTTGTTACTGCATTGAACTGCATCCTCTGGAAAAGCTTCAGAGGAGACAGCTTCCAAGATGGTTAAAGAGACACAACAAGGAGTAAATAGGCATCAATAATCTTACTTTGCTGTTTACTGAAAAAGAGTTTATAAAATAACTGATATTCCAGGTTTCCAAGTACTCAAAATACACATCATAAATTCACTAGAGATTCAAGAAGGATTCAGATTAATTGATGGATAGCTACTTATAGTTACTTCAGAAATGGTTATCGAGCTTCCCTGGTGGCGCAGTGGTTGAGAGTCTGCAGGGGACACAGGTTCATGCCCCGGTCTGGGAAGATCCCACATGCCGTGGAGCGGCTGGGCCCGTGAGCCATGGCCGCTGGGCCTGCGCATCCGGAGCCTGTCCTCCGCAACGGGAGAGGTCACAACAGTGAGAGGCCCGTGTAGCGCAAAAAAAAAACCCAAAAAACAAAAACAACAACAACAACAAAAAATGGTTATTAATTTTAGAAGAGCTGTACTTTGGATATATCCTCTAAATTCTTGAGGTGGACGTCATAAGAAAAAAAAATCTATGTTTTTCCATGTCTTCAGTCTTGCTATCAGCATAAGGAAAAACGTGCTGAACCAACGCGGTGTGTAATCCAGCTTTCCACACGGGAAGCATCATTCTGCGACTGCGAAAAGCCTAAACAAATCACCTAGGGAAGGCGTGTAGGTACAATGTGGTTGGAAAGTTTTATAGAACGGTCATAAGCCACGGGTTAGGGCTGTGCACAGCAACACGGGTGGAACTGAGAAGAGACATCGGGTTCAAATACTCTGATCCTCTCATTGTACCAAAAAGCAAATAAGACTCAGGGAGATGGTTAAGAGGCCTGACCAAGGTCATACAGCTACTTACTACTGAATCATGACTAGAAATACCATCTCCGGGCTCTTCCCTTTTTATAGGACAATCTTTGGACCTAGTCCATAGAAAGATTAGAGATAAAATACTGTGACTATAAAGTCCTGTGGCATCTCCTTGGAAGCTCTCCTTGGAAGGGCTACAAGAGATATCTGTGTATTCTAGGAAGATATATAATAGTGAATGAATCTCCAGTACAGCAATACCCCAGACTAAAACCTATATTGCTGCTAAATTTGAAAAACACTTCCTGATACACTGCATTCAAATGATTTTTGACAGCAGCATTCATTGTCTCTGGGATCTTAGAATTTGGTAGAAAACTGGCTTTGTTTCCCTGTGCTAAAACTGTTTCTTTTCATGATTTCAATTTCTAGCAGTAAATGCTGATTCACAGACATATTCAGGAAAGCACAGGTATGACACACCCACTAGGCTTTGGGATGACTTTTTTTTTTTTACTCTAAAAGTAAAGCTGAAAAATTTCCTCCCAATGCTTTCCTATAACTCATTATAGTTTTACCAGAAGAGATTAACAAATCTTTGAAAGATAACTTCCAGCAGGTAGGTTTTTGTCTTGTTTGTTCTACTTATCTTTACCAAAATAATAATATCATAAACATCTGTCTCCACAGAACCCTAAATCATCTGGTAGGAAAACATAAAGATCATTCTAACCTAAGAAACTATAAACTATGTGAACATAGGGACTGTCGTTACAGACCTGTACTTCTTTTATATTTTTCATTCAATCTAACCTAGTGCACAGTAAAAACCTAGTTTTGGAGAAAAGCAATAAATTTGAAGCCAGGAAACTTTCAGTTTAATCGTTGGCTCTTCCACTGACTAGTTGTAAATCTTTTTTTTTTTTTTTTTAATTGGGGTATTGTTGTTTTACAATGTTGTGTTAGTTTATACTGTACAGCAAAGTGGAGTTCCCTGTGCTATACAGCAGGTTCTCATTAGTTATCTATTTTATACATATTAGTGTACATGTCAATCCCAATATCCCAATTCATCCCACCCTCTTCTTTCCCCCCTTGATGTCCATACATTTGTTCTCTACATCTGTGCCTCTATTTCCGCCTTGCAAACCAGTTCATCTGTACAATTTTTCTAGATTCCACATATCTTGAACAGAATATTTTAACTTCTAAAAGTCTCAATGACCTCATCTGAAAAGACCTCATCTTCTTAGATTGCACATCTCACAGGACTGTTGAGAGGATTAAATGAGCTAATGTATATAATCAAATAATTAAGCGAAAGACTCTAAGATTATAACACTATAGGTGCTCAAAAAATGTTAATTTAATTTATTCATCGCTGGCATTCCAAACATAACCGTTAGATTGAAATGGACTGAATTCACCTCCCATTGAAATGTGGCCCAGTCTCGGGAGGAAGAGAGCAGATGTTTTTGCTGATTGCTATGCTGCGTAGAATTTTGTGAAATGAAGAAAAAGCAAAGGTAGGAGAGGGAGCTGCAATCACTTGTAGAGACTACCTATAGTGGAATGTGGCCACTAGCACACAAGGTAAGGTCCACAGAATGATGACTAATTCAGTTGAAACAAAGCGTGTTTGACAAGCATGAAACATGTGTTGGGGAAACTCGGGACAGGATGAGTGCCACTAAAAATTAGAAAGACCAAACTTGGCTGCTGACAGCTTCCAAGGATACATAACAACTAGGAAATAGCAGCAGAACATGTAATCAGAGGATGCTTGACCTTGGCTACGTGGATTATTCCAACAGGTATAATTAAAGACTGCCATATGGACTGCAGAGTAGGTAGTTACCAATATGACTGTAATTTCAGAGGCATCAAAAGGAACCCACTGCCAAATAAATACCTCTCTCACCCAGGCCTCAATGCTGAAATTACACTCTTAGACTATATCTCTGCTGCAACGCCTTGAATTATTAATAATGTATTATTTGTTATGTAATAATTTATTATATCATTTTCCTAGATCAGACTTTTACACGGGAAAGAACGGGGAATAAATGAGGACCTTGGGTACTAGGGAAGGGTAGAAAGCAGGGGAGTGACAAAGGAGAGAGACGGATATGAACCTGAGAAGCTACGGACTAGAACTATTAATGGCTTTTCCTTCATGAGTAGGACTTTCCTTGGAAAACGTAAGTACTACCAGTTTGAGAGTCAGTCCTCAAACATGGACTAATAGTAGCTGTGCATTAAATGTAAAGTTATACGTGTTTTACAATATTATATATTTTTAAAATAACGAATGCCGTAATTACCAACATTTGTCGACAATTGGCCCCTTACAAAATGTGTTACCTACACTAGGCCCTGTGAGGTAGGTCTGTTATCATTCCCATTTTATATCTGAGAAAGCTTGGGTTAGGATGGATTAGCTAATTTGTCTGTTAAATGGCAGAGTCAGGACACTGGTCCGACATTACGACAAAGGGGAGCAAATGTAGACACATATGAACATGAGATCCATGTCTATACAATGTCATAGGCAACAGAATGAGAAGGTAGGTTCTTACAGAGCTGAGAATTTCTCTTCTAGCATGATGACAGCAACAAAAGTGCTTTCAGACACCTGACTTATAACCAGAATTTTTTACCCAAAAGTAACGTATCAATTATTAGACTTAGGCCCAAGCTGTTATAATAGTAAGCTAATTTATAATCATTGTTAATTATAAAACCATCACACGTTAAGTAACAATACAATAGCAACAAGAATAAACTATCCTGTACCTGGAAGAAACAGACTCATGCAGTCAACCTCAGGCTTACTTTCTCAGAGTACAGGCATGTTAACAATGATGGATATGTAAGCAAAGAGGTATAAATCTGGATGCAGGGACTCTTGCATATCAGCTAGAAGGAACTGAGATGACCAAGGGCTCTGCTTTTGCCCGATACCATTTCACATATTCACTATAATAGTCCATCATCTGCTCTGAGGCAATGAAGTTGCTTAAGTTCTTATGTCTGCCCTGCTTCTTTCAGTCGCACCCAGCTGGCAAAATAATTTAATTTCAAGGTACTAAACAGGAATCTATTCTTCTGTATCTTCCTACAAAATAAAGAAAAGCATTATGGTATACTACTGTATCTATTTTTAAGTGCCACCCAAAAATTCCGTTTTCTGATAACCAAAATTCTTGCCACTGCCCGGCATCAAAGATGGTTTTGCTGTGAATAGCTATTCACCAAAATGATAAAGACTTAAAGTTCCGCCTCCAACCTCCTTGTTGACACTAGTGCTGTAAAGGTCTTCTAAGAATCATTCTGGGCTTCCCCGGTGGCGCAGCGGTTAAGAATCCGCCTACCAGTGCAGGGGACACGGGTACGAGCCCTGGTCCAGAAAGATCCCACATGCCGCGGAGCAACTAAGCCCGTGCGCCACAACTACTGAGCCTGTGCTCTAGAGCCCGCAAGCCACAACTACTAAACCCACGTGCCACAACTACTGAAGCCCGCATGCCTAGAGCCCATGCTCCACAACAAGAGAAGCCGCCGCAATGAGAAGCCCGTGCACCGCAACAAAGGGTAGCCCCCGCTCGCCACAACTAGAGAAAGCCCGTGTGCAGCAACGAAGGCCCAACGTAGCCAAAATAAATAAAATAAAATATATAAATTCATTAAAAAAAAAAAAAGAATCATACTGAATTTTGATTCAGCTAAGGGTAACATTTGTTCCCCATTTTCATTGTTTCCTTCCATTTGGAGAGATGTCCCATACATGCAACACTCCTAGCAGGCCCCCAAAGAAGGAACTGTGGTTTAAGTCTGCCTAATTCTGAAGAGTAATATTAACAAGACCGCTTAGCTATGAGACCTGAGCATCACTCTATAACACAGCCTTTATGGTAATGGACTCAAGCACTGGTGTACAAAGACTGTTTGTACTGGCTTGCAAGAGCCAAGTGTGTGGATCTCTGCCCAGTTCCAAACTCAGTGGCATCACATTGGTAGCTTGAACCTAACCAAAGTGGCAGTACTTACACCACAGAAATCTATAGACACTAAAACTCAGCCCCTCCCCCACAAGTGTTAGCCACCTGCCAGTATACCACCGAATGGAAGACATATTTCAATCTTCACCTATCTAACTCCTGTGTTCACCTCAGTTGATAATGAACTCAGTAGGGGGCACCATTTACTGCATTGTCCCAATCTCCAACAATTTCCAGAGGATTTTCTCCTTGCTATTTCTCCCAATCATCAGGGAAATGAAAGGTTTTTTAAAAGGGTGTCTGTCTAGTTCTGTATGTCTCAGCTCAAAAAGAGAATAAATATAAAACCTTGAAGAATGGCCAGATTGTAAAGCAAAATAAAATCTACAACCATTTAAAACCTTTCTGGAAATTGTTCATAAAACTCTTTTCCTTGAAATAAGTAAAACAAGAGGAAAATAGTTTACTTTCTCATCTTTCCTGTAATATTTTATGTGACTTTATAACTTTAATGCATAGCCTCCTTTTTTATAAAAGGTGTATTCACCCCTGAAAAATCTGAAGCTGCAATTTTAGCAGATTCTACACAGCGGTGGTGATATTTCAGTCACATGATCTAAATTACAGAGTACCTGCTCTGCCTGCAATTCTGACGCTTCCCTACTCAGCCTCCTACAGGGCTCTAAGCAGAAGTTTCCATCACTTCATTTACGAAAAAGATAACACTTTAATTAAAACAGCTGCATGGAAACAGCCACTGGCATTAATAATAATATTCTAAGGCAACTTTAAAAGAAAAGCTTGATTGAAATACAGGTAGTTTCCTTCTTAATTTTTACCTTTCTTCTTTCAAGCTTTTGTTAAAAGAATGCACCAAATCTTAACCTGTATACAAATGTACTATGGTCAGTTTGACCATCTGGGGCTAATGTGAAGTCACTACAGACTCCATCATACACAGTGTCCAGGAGAGAATACTGAACAGGTAAAGACCTGACGTGTTACCCTAGACTTGGTGACACCACATAACCTTGGGTGGGTTCTGTAATTGTGCTAGGATCATTCTCTCATCTATAATATTATTCTACAGGGTTTCTAGGCCCTTCCTGCTCTGGCATCGCAGGCACCCTCTCTCTGTAAAGTCTCAGCGGTGGCCTGCCAACCTCTGTCTCAGCTACAGACATGTTACCATAACCTGCCATGCACTGTTTGAGTTAATTAAAGGGAAGTGATTACATTTTGCCTTTTAAACCTTTCTGAACTCCACGTTCTACCTCCCATCTCCACACGCAGTACATAAAATGGTGCGGTGCTATGGTACACGGCATCATTGCGCCTGTTCTCCCTGAAACCTCTGCTGTCAACATGTCTTCCCCACCCTTCGCTTCTCAAATAATTAGAAGGCAGTGAATTCCACTTAAAGCCTCCTGTTCCCCGAAGTCTCCGCCCCCTTTCACACTCAGGATGGGATCTTTGTTCAGTTTTCTTACAGCCACTTTGACGAGCTGACATATTGGCTCCAGACCCTCCGCCTTTCTCCCCCACCCCCCCACCCCCTATTCCACTCCTTCCCTTGACGAGCTGGAGAGGAACAGCTTGAGGTAGCTGTTTCAATTATACGCTGCATCAGTTAAAGTGATGGTATTTTTTACATAGAACAGAACATCTTGAACCAAATTTAAACATGGTCGTTACTATCTGCTCATCTCGGTAAGGTTTCTGTGGGTCATCGTGGACTTTCTAGAATCACCAAGTCTCTAGGTTGGAGGGCCCCTGGGTGCCACCTGGTCCAGTTACCCATCTGATCCATAAATCTCCATGATGTCTCTGTCAAGGGGTCCTTCAGCTTCTGCCTGTGCCCACCCAGCAGCTGGAAACCCACCACCAGAAGGAGAGGCAGCTCTGGGACAACGCAGGCTTGCCTTGTACTCAACTTTTACATCTTATAGCTAAACAGCGTTTGTGTATCTCTGAGTCTAAAATATATATTCTATTTCCATCCCAGTTTAACAGATGGAGGGAAATGGGGACAGGCAGGCTAAGTCGCTTGCCTAAGGACTCATATAAGTGTCAGACCTAGGATATGAACCTAGACCCACCCCTTAAGTCCCGAGGCTATACTGTCTCTATCTTCATAATGAGTACTGAAAATGCCCCCTTGATTCAATTTATTAAACCACTTTAAATATTTACCTAATTCATTTTTTATTTGCAAGTGTTCTCTGTGTCTCATTATTTACTGCTAACTCTCCACTCTTGCTTGCTACTGACTTCAAAAACAAACCCATTCCAGCTCCCTCGGCCCCTATAATGAGAATGTTCACCTCCATTTCCCTCATTTATTCTAATCTTACCCACCCTTCAGGGCCTGGCTTAACTTCATCACCTGCAGGGACTCCTCCCAGCTACTCAATTCAACAATTCTTCTGCCAACAGAAACAAACGGCTTACTCACTCTTGCTAAATAATTATTCTTAATATCTGGGTTCTCAGTTTGACTGTAATCTCACCTACAAGGTAACTGATAGCTTGAGTTTTTATTAGTGCCCCACTGGCCCCATAGCAGTAGTTTAACAAACAGGCTGAACAATTTCAGAATACGACTCCGAATACCTTAAGGATGCTTCTGCCTTATTTCCTTTGAAAATGCTTTGGGGTGACAGATTCATCAATAACCTCACTTCTAGTCTGGGATAAATAAATTATTCTGAAACTCACCCAACTAATGTTGACATCTTCTCTACTTGATAGCAGGGCCTGAAACTTATCTCAGGGGGTTAGCTGATGCATTTCCGCAGGCTGACCACCAGAGGGCGCGCTTTCCTTTCTTTTCAAGGCTATCCAGCCCCTGACCCAGAGCCTTCAGAAATCTGAAAATCTACTTTGCAAAAAGCTTTGGTGACACTGCTTCATCCAACCACCCATGCCATAATACAAAGAACCCAACATTATCCTAGTCTCTAGAAAGGAGAGGATCCTCAAACACCATCCCGTCTTAAGTATGTTCTCTAAACAGATGGGAATCCAGGGACAAGAAGGGATGGGAATAGGGGGGATAGTACACCAGTAATACATCCCAAAGCCCACACTTTCCCCTCCACATTCAGTATGACACCTTCATATGGCAGTAGGGCTGAGCACTGGACAAGCCTTTAGATGCCTCTCCTTCTTAAATTCTAGGCAGATCAGTTCTTAACCAGAGAGGCTGGGGGTGGAACTCTATTAATATCCCTTATTCACTGCAATGCCCCAAATATCTTGAGAACCAGATTTCCTTTCCCACGTGAAGACAGCCTACCATAGTTCTTTCCTAAATCCTTGACAGTTTTACAAGCAGGGTGGTGAGTGGCCTTTCTTTCTTTGAAAAAGTGTATATAAATGTACCTATTCATAGAAATCTGACAGAGCTGACACCTGGTTCTCCAAAAATGTAGCTTCACTCTAACCACATTCCACTGACATTTATAGAATATGATTATTTTTGATAGTGGGGAACAAAGGGGGAAGGGTAATCAGAATTGTAAAGCACACACTTTCATCCAAAGTTTCCCCACTGCAAAGTGAATCGTTATTTTCAGGATAAACGTGCAGTACCCAAATGTAGAGTATTTCTTCTCGTCCCTTTTCCTGGGAAGAGATGCTTTGCCTCTCCCTAGTGGACCTCACACCTGCTTCTCCATGCTCTTTACTTCACTAGACATTCCTCTTCTCCCAGACCTGCTGACGTGCACGTCCAGACAGCCACGCAAAGCTACTGGTTCTCTGAGAAGTGACAAAGTGCTTTTTGAACAGTACACAGGCCTGCTCTCTTAAGTGTTGGGGAAAGGCCATCAAATTCTGGGCAGGATGCAATTCAAGTCAAATTTGACATGTTGAAAGTTAGTGACTTTATTGTGCTTCATGGTTTATATAATTCAGTCATAAGCCATGGCAGGTTGGGCACATTTTTTTCAGACAGTTAAGAATTAGGAGGACTTGCGGCTGTCAGCTTTACCAGATGGTCATTAACTGGAAACATGCTATTTAAGCAAGGTACACTCAAGGGGGAAAAGGCTCAGAGAGTTTCATTCGCCATGAACCTCTACCTCTTCATACCTACCTCTCAGGCAGAGGTGAGCGTTGCAGAGAAGGAAGGTGTGCTGAGAGAAAAAGTTTGTCTTACCTCTTTCCTAGCTGCCCTCGGCAAGGATGAGGTGGCAACGTGCACACTGTAAGGGTTCGACTTACAACATCAGAGAAAAAGTAACTGTGCCAACAGCACAGAAATTCATTTCCACGTGCTATACTCTTCACAACATGCTATGAACTTGAGACCAAAAAGGTGAGAAGAAACTGGGCACAGAATTTCACTGGGGCAAAGTTGAAAGAGTGGGTATTAAGCAGGGATAAAAAAAACAGTGGAGAGATGGTAAAGGGGGGCGGGCAGGAAGGCAGACCACAGAGGTCTGAGAGTAGCGAGGGAGTTTCTGAAAATTAACTAAATGCATTTTATCTACTTCCACTGACCATAAGTGGTTTCATTTTCATTGTAACATGTTCAAGGGATTCTGTCCAGTCCCTGAGGTTCCCTCAGAGTTGTTGGGAATCTCAACACTTCTGTTTAATGACATACCAGGGAACCCAGGGTACAAGACAGGTAAGATAAATGGACTAATGGAAGGATTGCATCTTATAACCACCTGTTTATGAGCAAAACCCAGTCATAAAAGCAGCTGTAAGCAGAAAACACAGAAACATTATTTTGTCCTTTCGACATACATTATAGTCTTTAAACCCCATAAGAGAAGCAAAGATTGTAAAGAACTGATTGTAATTGTCATAATTAACCGCATGCACTTCTCCACTACATCATACAGCTTTGCAACTGGTAGACCCGATCAGGTATAAAAGAAAGCAGAGCTTTTGAAATCTCAGGAGATGGAGGAAATGACCCTTATCCAATCCCTCTCATTCTAAATTACTATTGGTAGAGGCAAGATAATTCCCCAGCCATTTCAAATACAGAAAACATTCATAGAGAGGACACAACTGGCGTCTAAAGTCACATTTTGCCATTTTGGATGTGATTTGGAATGGGGGTTGGAAAAGAATGGAAACGATGATCAGATAAGATGTGTATGAACACTGAAGCAGATGTTCTTGTAGTCATTTCTTGGAAGATGTGAAATGGTTGTATGAAAAAAAAAGCAGTCGTGTCTTAAAGAAATAAACTTACCTGGAAACTCTGACGACCTCTAAAAGGTTGGTTGAGTAAAAGCAAAACTCTCAGTCTCTTACACCCAAACACACACACACATATAACACGCTCATACGCTTCTGGAAAATTTGGACTTAATATCTTCATTACTATTTTTAAAAAAATAACTCAAGTAATCCAAAAAAACCAAGATATGAAATAATAAAAAAATTCTTCCTTTAGATTGGAGAAAGGAGATAGACAGGATAGTGATAGGATTCAGCTATAGAGTGTGAGATTTTAATTTAGGAGCTAATATTCAGAAGAATGTAAGTTCATGGGATTTTAGAGCTGGAAGACACCTGGCTCATTATGTTGCCTCCTGCCTATTCCAATTGTCACTTCAACTTTACTATAGTTCACATAATGAAATATTATGCATATTCAAGGTCAACATTCTTTCCATAAGCAAGAAGAAGGAGCAGATGCCAAGGGGGCCAAAGTGTATGAGCAAGATAAAGAAAGAATGAGACCAGAAGATACTGAAAAGGGGTGACTGCAGAAATTAAAATTACTAAAAATAAGAATTTGCAGAGGAACACATTGAGGTTAAATTTTGAAAAACGCCTTGACTTTAATTATGCTATACCTATCTGTGAATGTTGGCTAAATTTCTTCAGTTGTCTCCTAATTCAGAGAGACAGAGCTATTCCAAATCACAAACAACTCAATAAAAGCAATGCCATGTATTACCACAAAGCTCGGATATTATATTTTAGTCATATTTTTTTGATGAGTGTTTTTACTTCTAGATGTAGAAATTACAGTTCAACTAAGGAAGAGCCTGGAATATGAATCTGTAAGTACATTACTCAAATAAGAATTCTGTAAAATGTGGATGATAACTTCTATACTGCCCTTATAGTTTCATTCAGCCAAAGACTGTTTCAACGGATTTTTTTTTTTTTTTGCAGGCCTGTGACAGCAAGACATCACTGGTTTGTTACTCCAACTATCACTCATTATTATTTAAAGAATTTGACATCACATAGTAATATGTTATCAAATATGCTAGTGGCTAGGAAGCAGCAGAAAGCAGACAGAAAGGAATTATTATTAAATGAGGCATAGCCAACATATAATGGTTATCTGAATATAAAACCATTTTTTGGCTGTTCTATGCATAATGGTGAACTAAATATAAAACCATTTTGTGGTTGCTCAATAATATTTTTTCAACCAAGTCATAAAACTTTAACAAATTTTGACCAAATATAAGTCAACCTTACCTTTTCTTTTTTTTTTTTTTAAGTGTCTAGCCAGTTTATACACCACACTGGTAGTAGAATCAGGGCTGGTTCTCTTTCCACTGAATCAGGTACCTGCCTCTTTTAATATGATAATCTTCTAGGTGTGATAATAATCTTCTAGAAGCAGATTTCAACTTGATATCAGAAAATTACTCACAGAATTCATTCAAAACATTACAGGCTTCCTTAGAGGTAGTGAAGTCCCCAGGACTGGAGATGGGGCTGGGAAAGGCAGTGGGACATGGGTGGAAGGGCATAGAGACCATGGAGCTAATGAGGCTTGACAGTCAGGGTTCTGTACTTGCATGGCTCCTTCTTAAGATCTTAGGAGAGACCCCAACAATGTATTAACATGGTGATATGTTTTTGTAATACTTGCAAAAATATTTTAAAATTCTTTTTCTTAAGGAGGGCCCCCCAGAATTATATAAGTTTCAGGCCTAGATCCACTCCTAGGTAGCACACAGTTTTGCAAAGCACTAGGCAAGGTGACCAGAGAACCTGGGTTCCAGTCATGGTACTGCTTTGGCCTAAATGGGCAGAATGGCACTTGCTCTGCTTCCCTCACAGGGGGTAAAATCACAAATGTTAAATGGGCTGAAAAACATAAAATGTGAAAAAATATAAATAAGTAACATAACTTAGATTTCCTGTCTGTGATATGGGATAATCATTGCTGCTTCTCATGGTCATTGAAGATAACACATCAAAACATGTGTCCTCAGCGCATTTTCCTGTCTCATTTCCCTCTGCTACAACTTTCTCTTTTCCTTCCTCTAGCCCCTAGCCCCCAACACTCCTGCCACTAGAACACTCATTTGTCATTATATGTTGCCACTTATATATATATACACATATATATGTGTGTATGTGTGTGTGTGTGTATATATATATGTGTGTGTGTGTGTGTGTATATATATATATATATATATATATATATACACACTTTTTTTTTTTTTTTTTGGCCACACTGAACGGCTTGTGGGATTTCAGTTCCCCGACCAGGGATTGAACCCAGGCCCTTGGCAGTGAGAGCACGGAGTCCTAACCACTGCACCACCAGGGAACTCCTGCCACTTTTATATATTTGTTCAAAGGGCTCCTACTGTCTATAAAGTCTATCTTTGCTGGAAAAAATCCTTATCCACAAGGCCTAGGTCTGCTAGATCCTCTCCTCCTTCCCCAGTGATGACTTCCCTTAGTACTGTTTCTTGTTGATCTTACAGATTAGAACACTGAGGCCTGACGTAACACATAGCTGAGTTCTGGAGGCCCCACAAGATAATCCTCAGGAATCTTGATCTTCTGCCATCCCCGGCCTCTTAGCATTAGAGCACAGACACACGGTTCTTGATGTATACATGATAGGGGTCACAGGCTTATCCACTTTGCGGGAGCGGGTGTATCCCAGGATGAGGCTGCCCACAGTGGCAGCAAATAGGAACATGACGAAGAGAATGTACCTGTAGGAGTTGTCATCGCGGCCAGGTAGGCTGGCCCGCCTCTCCTCAGTCAGGTTGTCTGGCCCTGGCCGGCAGAGCAAGTTGCTGTGAAGAGTGGCATTTAGAGCCTTCAACACAGCGTGCAGGCTCTCATACCAGGTCTCAGTCCCATTGGTGGTCTCCAAAGCAACAGGGATTCAGGTGGGGGAAGAATCGGAGGATGCCCTCCTTCAGAAGCCTTCCTCGTTTCTCATCCTCTCTGATCAGCCCTGTAATCTCTCTCCATTTAGGGGTACCATTCTGTAGTCCTGCTGCCGGTCGGCAAGGCTCCCGGGGCGCCGTCTGTTCGTTGGACACCTTGCCCTGGGCTCACGAGTGCCCCACACTGTGCCCCAAGGCGCTCCGCCAGCCCCCCTGCTCGCAGCCCGCGGCCAGTGCCGCCTGCGCCCCCTCCACTCTGCCACCTTTTTCTTTAAAGTAAAACAGTTTAAAATCTGTTCTACCCTCTGAGTACCTGGAACTAAGGCAACTAATTATGTTGAGAACTAAGTTAGGGAACATCACATACATTCTCTCTTCTGTTTCTCATTAAAACTCTGTAAACTGGGCATTGATATCTCATCTTACAGATGAGAAAACTGAATTTCAGAAAGATGTGATAACTTGCCTAATTGTGGATAGTTAGTCAAACAAGGACTTGAACCCAGGTATGGTAGATTGAATGGCAGTCCCATGAAAGGATATGTCCACGTCTTAATCCCCACAACCTGTGATTATTACCTTAAATGGCAAAAGAGTGAATGTTACTGCATACAACAAAAGATGTGATTAAGTTAGGCATCTTAAGTGGAGGAGCTTATCCTGTATTGGCCAGGTGGGTTCTAAATGCAAGCACAAGTATCGTCATAAGTTAGACACAAAGAGGAGCAGACACACACAGCAGAGAAGGCCATGAGAAGATGGAGGCAGAGACTGGAGTGATGCAGCCACAAGTCCAGGGACGCTGACAGCCATAAACACTGGAAGACACAAGAATGGGGACCCTCCTAGAGCCTCTAGAGGGAGCCTCAGTGACCTCCAGGAAGCATACTGACTTCAGACTTCCGGCCCCCAGAACTGTGAGAGAAAAAATATGTATATAGTTGTACGCCAACTAGTTTGTGGTAATTTTCATGGAAAACTGATACAGGAAACTGATACAGGAGGTCTTCTGGCATCCTTCTGTAACCACATTCAAGTTCCCTGATGTGAGACTGCCAGGCTGAAGACCTCAAAACATGGTACTCTAGACTCTCCCTAGGTCCGTACAGACTTGGGATCAACCACAACAGACTTAAAACTGAGGTTCTTCAGACTATATATGAATTAGTGTTCTTCATATTTGATTCAAAATGTTCCCATTAGTACAAAGAAAACATACAGGAGCACAAGTTCATGATTTCATGTGAGTGTCTTTCCTGCGGTGAATGGGACTGTCCAAGAAGGAGAACAAAATGAAATCCTCCTTCACTTAACTGTTCTCAGTGAGACAACTTTGACACTGCAGCTTTTAGGTGCTTAGTATTAAATGTGTAGAAACGAGGGTAGACCTGGCCTAAAAGATTTTAACATTCTTTTCTGCCTCTAAGCACATCTATAATTATTCTCAATAAATATTTGTTGAATGGATAAAGGAATCAATGAATGAATATGTGGCTATATGCATGGAGCCCAAATAATCAAGCCCATCGTGTCTCAATAACTAATATTTAAGCCGAAAAGAATGAACGTCTTACACAAATATCACTCTCTGGGGAAATAACCTGAACAGATTATAAATGATTGGATTAAAAGGAGTAACTCACACTATGGCAATAATACAATTAAACTCCCTGTGATGAATTCGTATAGAAAGGACATGAAATTTTAGGTATAAGGCAGTGTAAGAAAGAACCTGAAAGTGAAATCTGAAGGACAATTTTGACTCCCAAGACAAAGGGTAAAGAGATCATTATTGTACTTTCTCTGTGTCAGCTAATATTCCAAGTTCTTTGTAGCATGAAACTATTTAATACTCACTACACAAGTCTAAGAGGTAGGCACACCATTATCCCCACTTTATAGGTGAGAGAACAGGTTACAAAATTTATCACAATCATACAGGCAGTAAACAATGGAATAATTAAGAGCAGAGTGGCGATCTGTCCAAACATTGGTGAAGGAGATAACCAGGGAAGAGCAGTTGAAGAAGAACCTGAACATGAAATCCACCAGTTCATTGATTCTTTCTTTCATTTTTAAGATATATGTGCCAGGCATTTTGCTAGACACTGGAGATATAATGGAAAAGAAAATAATGAACTAATAAAATGTTCTAAAACAAAAAAGAGAGACTTAATTCACAAATAGGAGAAAACTAAAACAGAATTGAAAACAAGTGATTTTGGGGAACATGCTTGTAAGTGAAGTTTAAAAAAGTGACTACGTTTTCTAAGAATTCTTCAACTACGAGCCTTCCCTAACAGTGTCCTGGTGATCACAGGATGTTCTAAGCCCTAGTAATCCTAGATGCTAGAAAAATGTGAAAGTGCCTGGGAAGCCAATTCTCAAGGAACTCATGTGAGGGAAAAATTATCTTAGCAACCATAAAAACAGGAAGGTAAGCAGAACAGGGCTGAGAAGAGTTTACAAAAAGAAAAATAATCCATTTGGTTCTAAAGACCAACAAAGCCAGAGGTGATTTTTAGCAAAGCAGAGACATGTTTTAGCAATTCTAAGTAACTAGGTCAGAAATCACTTTACTCTGTTCCTTCCAGCACTATGCACAGGAAGTCAAGAGACTTCACTTACATGATAGGAATCTTGGAAAAATGCTCAGACTCTCAAATTAGGAGGAAGTAGGTTTGAATCACAGCTCTGTTAAATACTAGCTGTGTAACCTTAGGCAAGTTACTTAAAGTCTCCCAGTTTTAATTTTATCGTGTGGAAAAGAGAGATAATAATACAACCCACCTGAGAGGCTGGTAAAGAATTAGATGTAATAACGTATGTGAATTGTTCAGCAAAGACGCTGGTACATAGGAAGTGTTCCATTACTGATAAGTAGTCGTGTTATTATCATTTGACAGGCTGATTGATCAATTACTGTGGCTAGAGTAATTATTAAATTTAACCAGAAGTTTCTCATTGTTCATCAACATTCTGGTTTTCCTCCTAAAGGAGGACTGTACTTTCTTGCTGCCTTGGAGCTACATATCACCACGTGATTTGCCTGAGCTAACGGAATGTATGTGGAAGTAAAGTGTCACTTCTGGGCAGAAACACTTCAATGCCAGTCACAACAGCCCTTATGTCCTCCCTTTTTCCAGGGGAACCAGCAACATGCCCGACGGTGAAGGGCCCGTCAGCCTAGCTCCCTGAAGAGTGATGACACAAAGCAGAGCCCCCGGCATTCTGTGATGAATATGAAGTATGGAGTGAGAAATAAGCTCCATGTGTTAAGCTACTAGGTATGGAGTTTGTTACCACAGCACAAGCCACCCTGTCCTGGCTAACAGAACAGCAACCCGGATTGGTTGTGACCTTCGATGTATAAGTAATATAAATACCTGAAGTCCATTTATCTATTGACCCAATCTTCTGCAATCTCTTGTTTTGGTTCTTGCTACCTTTATGCCCTTTTCAAATATTTATAAATCAAGGCTGTCTCCATAGCTTGAAATTTTCCCAGGACAAAGGCTATGACTTTGTAATTTTCTTTATAGCAGCAAATACTAAACAGGATTTACCATTTAGTAAATGCCTCTTTGACAACGGCAATGACAGTCACGATCATAAGGCTACCTTCACGATAATCCCTTAATGTCCACTCTCACTGACTTTCTCTCTACTTAATAGCTCTCTTAGAAGACAGCTATGTATTTTTAAAACAACTGTCACTGAAGAAGTTATGTAGGTAGGCATGTTGCTCTCTGTTTTAAACCTATTCTGGGAATAGGAAAACAAAACTGTAAAGCTGATATTCCCAAGCCTTGCATTAATGTTCCAGAACAAGAAACAAAAACTCAAATGTGTTCATGTTCTAGAAAGGAAGCATAAAAACAATTAGTCTTTGTACAAGTTTCCCTTATCGGAGCACTGATGCGTAAAAACACTTAGAGACTATTTGCACGTCTCAGAGAAGCAGAAGCTGGCTGAGGAGTGTCTGTGCGTGCAGAGTGGGGGGTGCTCTCTTCATTCCTGCAGAACCCTCCAACGTCATAAGACATGAGATCCTGCTTGCTTCATCTGGGCGAATCACTGGCCAGAGTGGCAAGGCTGGTCAGCCTGCCTTGGACAGGTTAAAGGGGCGAGGAGAGGTGGGCAGGGAGGGCAGTGGGCATCAGGGTGGGTGCGACAATGAGCGCAGCCCACAGAGAAGACACGTTTCACCTGCACCCCCTTGCTTACTCCAAGAATGGTCTGCAGAGCTGGCGTACAGCCCACGGTCGGGTCTACGCTCACTGCCTGTCAGCACTTCCTTCACTCCAGATGAGGCTATGGATTAGTGAGAGGCTCAGGTGACCAGCACAAACAGATGAGAAGCAGAAAAAGGTGAGGATAAGCCTGCAGACTTGGCTTCATCAAGGTGAAAGGTGAAAGGTGAAAGGACGGGAGCTCAGCTGCAAAATGCTTACCATGACTGACCAGGGCCCACATGCTCTGACCTCCCCTCCTCTCCAGCCTTGTCTGCCGCCGCTCTACCCATACTTCACTTGGCCTCAGCCACATTCACTTTGTGTTCTTTGAAGGGCCTCTTCATGCCCCCCCACTCGGCTAGCTAAACCCCGGCTCATCGTTCTAAGGTCTGCTCAAATGTCACCTGCTCAGGAAACCCTCCTTGACACACCACAGCCAGCCCGGAATAGGGCCGTACACCTTTGCACATTGAAATTCCCCTTCATGGCACTTAGGAAGTGAAGTTCTTCACTGTGCACCAGGATGTTTATTTGTTTACTGTCTGTCTCTACACTAGCTAGTATGCTACATGAAGGAAGAGCGATGTCTGTCTGCTCGCCATTGACTCTCTAGCACCAGCTACTCTCCCGGACACACACAGTGCTCACCAAACAACCACTAAATGAACGGAGCTAGTGGAAGGTATGGAGTACAGCATGCCCATAAGCTTCATATCTTTTGTCTTAACCCACGTCCTGCTTCTCTGAGGCCTTTGCCAGCGTGGATCTGGCAGCCTGTCCTTGGACAACTCCTGGCCAGAATCCCCACTGAAGAGCACATTCACTGGGAGCACCCACTTAAAAGGAGCTGTCCCCTGAACTGGAATGTGGCTAAGAGAGTCCCAAAAGCAGAGGGAGGAATTAAACCTTAACCCTTCAGCCAAGAAAGACAAAAGTTTTCCTTTACTCTCTTCCTGGAAAAACTTAGAATTTGATGAGAGTGTGAACCTAACACAGACTGACTGTCATATCTTCCCGGAGGCACTGATGAAAAATAACATTTCTGGATCCTGAGGATCTTTTCTTTCTTCCCCCCCAAAGGCTCCATGTTTTTCATGACAATTCAGGTCTGGGAACATCTGGGTTAGGGAATTTTTTCAAAAAACTCAGCTCCTCTATTCCAAGTGTTGGCTAAAGGTTTGGGAACTGTGATCGCTCTTTCTAGAAAGAGAAGAGCAATGCACAGGTCAATGCAATTTCTAGAGGTAACAAGCTCTGTGGTTTCCAGGACCTTATATACAAGAAGGACTGCGACAGGGCTGTACTGAGGAAGTGGAGAATGTGGACTTCCTTGTTAACTTTGGAGACCCCTAGCCCCAAAGAGCCAGGTCTTACTGAATGCACAGGAGGGGCTGGACAGAAACGCACAAAAGGAGTAGACGTTCCCCCTCCTGCAGGGACAGGCAAATGCCTTACGATGACCAGAGCAAGGGGCCCACAACTGGAAACATGAAAGGTGTTATGCAGCAGGGAAGCGGCCCTCTTCCCTCAACAATGACTCATCCATCCTGCTCACCCTGGCAGTTGCAGTCCCTCTATCCTTCCCAAACAAAGAACAAAAGGCTGTAAAGCAAGACTGAAATCTTCAAGCAGAGCTATTTTGTTGCAGTAACTTTCAAGGAGAAAAAATTCAACAACAACACTCTTGAAAATGAGCAGAGATAAACTTGTGAATTAAAGAGCGACTTAACACTAGATGAATTTGAGCCAGAAGTTTAAGAATGTGAGCTTTGGAAGGAGGATAACCCTAGATGCAAGTTCATTTTCTGCCATTTACGAAGTGTGTGCTGTTGGCAAAGTCAGTCTCTATGCGCCTCAATTTCCACATCTGTAAAATGGAAAGAATAGTACTGACCTCTCATTGTTATTTGGAGAATTAAGTAAAATAATGGATGCAACAGCATAGTCCAAAGGCCTGGTAGGCAGCAAGTGTTATATAAATAATAGCTATATAGAAAACCAATATTAATATTATAATTTAATATGTATATAATATGCATTTAATATATGATTTGATAGTATGAAACCAATTCCACATTATAAATATAGTTATCAGGAATAGCAATGCATCCACATTCTCCCAGACAATAAAGAGGTCTATAAGAATTCATGTTACAGGAATGAAGTAATATTTTTAAGTAAGACTGTTAGCCTATAAAAAATTCTTTTAATTAATCTTATAATGATCCAAAAGCATAGCATGGTTTAAGATAGCCTTTATGAAGAACTTCTAAAATAGAGAGATACTTTAATGACTTTTTTTAACAGAAGAAAATTTGCTAGAGGAACAAAGAGAGTTAAAGACTTTGTTCTTGGTTATAAAACCTCTATTATAATCCTAGATAGTGGAGGTTTAGGGGAAAAAAGAAAGGAGCTGTGCTAGTCCTATTTTATTCTCCTTGGTAATCGCCCTGTATCTGATACCAAATATCAAATATCTAACCTATGTCACTAATTCTAATCAATACCTAACATTATTCAATATCTAAGATAGCTCAATGAAAACTCTATTTAGCCTTCCCTGCACTTCAAATACAGATATTCTGCCTTAGGTTCCAAAAAATCTACCTGAGAAGATGCTGGTTAACCCAACCTAAGTCTAAAGATGATAAAAATAAGATTTTACATCTATGCAAATAATATTATCCTAGGACATAACATGCAAAAGTGGGTCTTCACTAAAGATGGAAGCTCAGATAACGGATGGATTTCAATACAAGATTAAGCGAAGAACAAACACATGGAAGAGAATAGCCAAAGCATAAGACAAGAGAAACCCATAGGATGACTTCCATCTCCAGCTCTAGAGATGCCAGGACAGGAGCAAAGGGCCAACAACCAGCAGTAGGAATTTCTCAAAGGACACTTGCTCTTTCTAAGTGAATCAGAGAAGGGTGCTATAGGAGAGTATTCCCTGCTCAACTTAAGTAGGAAAAATCTCAAGGAGAGAAAAAAGAAATCCACCAAAGTAAAGAAACAAAGGACTAGGGCAAAGCATTTTCAGATTTCCTTCCACAAATTAGCAGGACAAATGCCAGGAGCACTCCAAAGGCCCAAAGTGGCCATTATTCACAGTTGGAGCTAACACTAAATTCCCAAATAAATAAAAATTTTAAAGCCAAGAAAGAGGGCCTTAGGCCCTCTCTTAGGTGGAGAGAGGTTTGTTTTTGTTTCAATCAGAGCTTGGCTGATATTCCTAACCCCAAATTTGCTTCTGGATTGAAATAAAGGGAGAACTTAGAAATAAGGATAGAACTGCTGTAATTCTGAATAAAGCATTGTAAATCAGGCATCCTAAACAGGGGTCCACAGGGGTGCATTCACAGTCGCCCCTTGCACTCAAGGTACAGCCTCTCACACCTCATCTCCACCCAACCCCGAGCAAACGTTTCTTAGATGGGGATGGAGGTGGACAGTAGGTGGCGATGTAGGTTAAATGAACTTGAACACGGACTTCACTGAATCCAGACAGACTTCAGGGGAGGGAGTAGGGGACTCTGTCTGCACAAAGGAAGCAAAGGTGTCTCTAACCTGGGTTGCAACAAGGAAACAGCCTCCTCGACGCACTGTAGGACTTCAGCCCTAACTCTCCTCCATCACAGTCATTTTCTCCCCGCTTTTTGCTAATGCTGAAAGCCTTTCCACTAATGGAAATTGTCCCATTCACACCTTGACATGGAATATACATAAAAAGGCAGTAATTTTGCAACAAATCAAAACAAAATACATGTCATGAAATAAACTAATACTGGATTCCTCTAAACTATCACGGAAAACACAGATGATGCTGATTTATTTTCCCTCAATTTCCTCTCTTCTCAAGGGTTCCAAATTATAGCCCTCACTTGTGAAAAAAATTCTATCAAAATTTAGACTAGGGTTCTCTAATGGTAGTCAGCAGGCAATCTACATCAGAATTCCTGAGCACGCTTATTAAAGTGTAGATTCTTGGTCCCATCTTGACCTAGTAAATCAGATGCTCAGAGCCTGGAGAGGAGGAAAACACATTTTAACCAGCCCCTCACTTAGGCAATAAAATTGCTCTTCATATCTGATACGTCACTGAATAGCCTACCAAGAAGTAGGCAAAAGCCTTTCTGAATAACAGTATTTATATTCAGGGCAGGAGCAGAAGCTGGAATTTGTAAGGAGAAAGCTGTTTTTCTCCCCTCTCCCCACCATATCATGACAGATAACAGAATCTGTATCAAAGAATAAGTAGCACACTCTTTCCTTTTTTCCTTTTATTTTGTATCTTGCCTGTTTCCTAAGACTCCCTGGTCTGGAAAGTTTAAACATTTTAACTTTTTCAAGTGCATACAACTTCAATACTTAAGAGATTTTGGATGAAGTAGACAAATTTTACAAGAGAGCTTAAAAACTGGTTTAGGGTGTGCTGTGTGTCAGAGCAAGACCACACGTATAGCAAATTACAGGGGCACCCCTACAGTGCTCAGGGGAGAACCCGGATGCAAAAAACTAGATTCAAAGTATAGTGGCTGGAGGAAAACGAGTACAAAATTCTGAGAGCCCGTGAAAGACCATTTCATTCTGAGAAGGGGTCATATTTCTAGATCAGATTAAGGTGAGACACATTGCATTTTCTACATGCCACAGGCTTAGCATATTTGAGGGGCAGGGCCCTTTATAAAGGTTGCACTTAGTTTTACTACACTATTAGACCCAGTAGTTGTGCAGAGGTTCCTTGGTAAATGAAGGCCCTGGATAAGACCAAAGTGTTACAAGGTTGAGTGCTTTGTGTAGCTGAATCTCCCAACAGAAAGTACAACAGAGAACAAAGTCTATGTATACAATAAACTGTAGCAACAACAACGAAATAACAGACAGACATACAGTGGGTGGGAAATATAACTGTTTTTTCATAACTCATCTCTCCAACTCATTAAAAAAGATTGAGGGAAAAAGAAAACTGGATATCAAGTGCCCAGGTCATACTTTAAAAAGAACACAGATGCCTGGGGAGTTCTAACAGGCTATGACAAACCTCATCTCCCTGTGTGGGAGCCTGTCACGTGCCCCCAACCTATTGCTCCCTCCTTCTCTGAAGGTGTGGCCGGCCCACTGCTGTCACCACCAGCTGCCACCAACTGCAGAAGCAGCTGGTGGAATACATTTCAGCAGAGAATCTCAGCAAAGTGCGTAAGTCCCGTACGGGCAGCTGTAAGCAGAGCTATCATCAGCCGGGCTGAGCTATTTTTGGAACCATCTTAACTGACAGTCCTCTGCTATACTCTCTTCCCGCTTTCCTTTTCCAGCCCTCCTGTCTCTCTCTTCCCCAACCTGAGACACCCAGGAGTGACTGATCAATAATATGATAAAGAGCAGACAGCTGAAGGGAACTGGTAAACAACTGACATAAGTAGATAGATTCAGGAGCCATACACAATACAGAGGACATGATTAAGGCTGGGGCGTCTGTAGACAGATAGCCTGTGTAAGAATTCAGGCTTCACAGATGGACTGGGGGTGGGTGGGGGGAGGAGAGTTGGGAAGGGGAGGTTGCAAAACAAAATAAAAACTTCTTAAGGAGCATTCTCTCCTCCACACGCACCACATGCTGCATGGGGTTCTCGATTTAGCAGGGCAAAGAGTACAACGGACATGCTGCCCCTTAACCTTCCAAAGCTTGGTGAGCACAAGAGTGGCTAGAGAGTTGGTCATGAGCGAGAAGGAAGAGAAAATTCAGCAGACCCAAACCAACTCCCCTGCTTGTACCCCAAGACTCAGAAGTGAAGCTTTGCGCCTCTTAGTGGAATGTTTAGACAGGAGCCTCCCCTCTGTGACCTGGTCACAGGGGCTGAAGATCAACACAGCAAGGGACACACAGACCCAGCACTCAAAGGCGAGCTGACCCCCAGATGCCCAGGAGTTGGCACTAACAGCCCTGTTACATTTTCTTAAAATAACGGAAGCTTTGAATTTCATGTTTATAGTCTGGTTTTCCCCTTTATCATTGTCCACATTTTTTCTCTTATTAACAATGATGAAGTAAAACAGTACAGCATGCTGGGAAGGGTGTTGAAGGCAGAAGGGCCTGGGTTTGAGGTCCAGATGAGCAATTCAACCCCCTCCCTCTTTCCTCTGTACCTGTCTCCCCTTGAACAAAGTACTCAAAGTCTTGAGAGAACATGAGAATATGTAAATTGAATCACATCACTCATCTCCTGAAACATCCCGAAAGCTTCCTGCTCCTCTTTGAATAAGATCCTTATTCAAAGGATCCTTTGAATAAGATCCAAACTCCTTGCCTTGACCTGCAAGACCCTTGCATGGCCCATGCCTCTTTTCTTACCACCTGCCTTCACCTGTTCACTCTTCGGCCTCATTTGCTTTCTTTCTACCCTGCAAACACACCTACAGTGTTCCCACATCCACGAGACCCTCTGCCTGGACCCTCCTCCCTAGATGCCCACAAGGCGGCCTCCTGCTCTTAATTCAGGCTTCAGATCAGTGTCCCCTGCTGGGGAGGCCTTCCTGACCACCCTCCTACCCCGACTCATAAGGAAAGCCTTTGCCTCATCTGACTTTTTTCATGACATACTGCCCCAGAAAAATTATGCTATTTATTTGTTGACTTGCTAATTGCCTATCTCCCTTCTCTAAAATACGAGCTATCTTGTTCAGAGCTACATTATCAGCACTTAGAAATATGGGCACTCAATAAATATTGGATGGATATTATTGAATACACTTGTTTCCTCACCACAAAGAGGAATGATGATACCTCCTTGGCAGTGTTGTTAAGAGGACTAAATGAGAAAATGAACATAAAGTGTTGGCCGCAGTGCCTGAAACACAGTAAATCTTTAATGCTTGGATTTTTTTTTTTTTCTTTTTACAGATTTTGAAGGCCACTCCCTACCACCTGAAATAGCTTTCTTTTACCCTGATAACTCAAAATCTTTCAGTCTTTTACAAATGCTCATTCCAAGTATAAGTTTTCCTGACCCAAGATTCCTCCTCTTGACCAAGGTATTTGATGCTTTTCTTATTAAAATACACTAAGAAAAACAGTAAGTGATGGGCTTCCCTGGTGGCGCAGTGGTTGAGAGTCCGCCTGCCGATGCAGGGGACACGGGTTCATGCCCCGGTCCGGGAAGATCCCACATGCCGCAGAGTGGCTGGGCCCGTGAGCCATGGCCGCTGAGCCTGCGTGTCCCGAGTCTGTGCTCCGCAATGGCAGAGGCCACAACAGTGAGAGGCCCGCGTACCACACACACACACACACAAAACCAGTAAGTGAAAAGAATCGCTCGAATTTCTTAGATTACCTATGGGAACAAAGCCAACTGTTCAGGCCAAGAAATGCCCATCTAGCTGTACCTAAAGGATAGATGGACACACTACGATCCCCATAGAAATGGTGCTAGGAAACCATGAAAATGATTGTTACATAAGCTTTGCAAGACTAGAAATCTTGGAAGCTTCCTGACATGTATAGGCTAGTGAGACTGGAGCTCCAAGGGTTACTGAAGGGAGAGGTCACTCAAAAGGCATGAGGTCTTAGGCAAAAAGTGAAAAATGAGATAACCAGGAGCACTGAACGATTTATAGTATAATAATTGCAGAATTTGCTGAAGAGTATTAAAATAAACCATTTTAGTTACCAACCTATAGAAACAAGAGAACAGCAGACAAACAGAATCCAGCCTATATATGTCAGGAAGCTTCCAAGATTTCTAGTCTTGCAAAGCTTACGTAACAATCATTTTCATGGTTTCCTAGCACCATTTCTGCGGGGATCATAGTGTGTCCATCTATCCTTTAGGTACAGCTAGATAGGCATTTCTTGGCATGAACAGTTGGCTTTGTTCCCATAGGTAATCTAAGAAATTCGAGAGATTCTTTTCACTTACTGTTTTTCTTAGTGTATTTTAATTGAAAGGATCATACACTATGATCAAGTGGGGTTTACTCCAGGAATGCAAGGATTCTTCAACATACGCAAGTCAATCAACGTGATACACCATATTAACAAATTGAAGGAGAAAAACCATATGATCATCTCAATAGATGCAGAGAAAGCTTTCGACAAAATTCAACACCCATTTATGATAAAAACCCTGCAGAAAGTAGGCATAGAGGGAACTTTCCTCAACATAATAAAGGCCATATATGACAAACCCACAGCCAACATCGTCCTCAATGGTGAAATACTGAAACCATTTCCACTAAGATCAGGAACAAGACAAGGTTGCCCACTCTCACCACTCTTATTCAACATAGTTTTGGAAGCTTTAGCCACAGCAATCAGAGAAAAAAATAAAATAAAAGGAATCCAACTCGGAAAAGAAGAAATAAAGCTGTCACTGTTTTCAGATGACATGATAATTCACATAGAGAATCCTAAAGATGCTACCAGAAAACTACTAGAGCTAATCAATGAATCTGGTAAAGTAGCAGGATACAAAAATAATGCACAGAAATCTCTGGCATTCCTACACACTAATGATGAAAAATCTGAAAGTGAAATTAAGAAAACACTCCCATTTACCACTGCAACAAAAAGAATAAAATATCTAGGAATAAACCTACCTAAGGAAACAAAAGACCTTTATGCAGAAAATTATAAGACACTGATGAAAGAAATTAAAGATGATACAAATAGATGGAGAGATATACCATGTTCTTGGATTGGAAGAATCAACATTGTGAAAATGACTCTACTACCCAAAGCAATCTACAGATTCAATGCAATCCCTATCAAACTACCACTGGCATTTTTCACAGAACTAGAACAAAATATTTCACAATTTGTATGGAAACACAAAAGACCCCGAATAGCCAAAGCAACCTTGAGAACGAAAAACGGAGCTGGAGGAATCAGGCTCCCTGACTTCAGACTATACTACAAAGCTACAGTAATCACGACAGTATGGTACTGGCACAAAAACAGAAATACAGATCAATGGAACAGGATAGAAAGCCCAGAGATAAACCCACACACATACGGTCACCTTATCTTTGATAAAGGAGGCAAGAATATACAGTGGAGAAAAGACAGCCTCTTCAATAAGTGGTGCTGGGAAAACTGGACAGCTACATGTAAAAGAATGAAATGAGAACACTCCCTAACACCATACACAAAAATAAACTCAAAATGGATTAAAGGCCTAAATGTAAGGCCAGAAACTATCAAACTCTTAGAGGAAAAAATAGGCAGAACACTCTATGACATAAATCACAGCAAGATCCTTTTTGACCTACCTCCTAGAGAAATGAAAATAAAAACAAAAATAAACAAATGGGACTTAATGAAACTTCAAAGCTTTTGCACAGCAAAGGAAACCATAAACAAGAACAAAAGACAACCCTCAAAATGGGAGAAAATATTTGCAAATGAAGCAACTGACAAAGGATTAATCTCCAAAATTTACAAGCAGCTCATGCAGCTCAATAACAAAAAAACAAACAACCCAATCCAAAAATGGGCAGAAGACCTAAACAGACATTTCTCCAAAGAAGATATACAGATTGTCAACAAACACATGAAAGAATGCTCAACTTCATTAATCATTACAGAAATGCAAATCAAAACTACAATGAGATATCATCTCACACCAGTCAGAATGGCCATCATTAACAAATCTAGAAACAGTAAATGCTGGAGAGGGTGTGGAGAAAAGGGAACCCTCTTACACTGTTGGTGGGAATGTAAATTGATACAGCCACTATGGAGAACAGCATGGAGGTTCCTTAAAAAACTACAAATAGAACTACCATATGACCCAGCAATCCCACTACTGGGCATATACCCTGAGAAAACCATAATTCAAAAAGAGTCATGTACCAAAATGTTCGTTGCAGCTCTATTTACAATAGCCAGGACATGGAAGCAACCTAAGTGTCCATCAACAGATGAATGGATATAGAAGATGTGGCACATATATACAATGGAATATTACTCAGCCATAAAAAGAAATGAAATTGAGTTATTTGTAGTGAGTTGGATGGACCTAGTCTGTCATACAGAGTGAAGTAAGTCAGAAAGAAAAAAACAAATACCATATGCTAACACATATATATGGAATCTAAGGAAAAAAAAAAAAAGGTCATGAAGAACCTAGGGGTAAGACAGGAATAAAGACAGAGACCTATTAGAGAATGGACTTGAGGATATGGGGAGGGGGAAGGGTAAGCTGTGACAAAGTGAGAGAGTGGCATGGACATATATACACAACCAAACGTAAAATAGATAGCTAGTGGGAAGCAGCCGCATAGCACAGGGAGATCAGCTCAGTGCTTTGTGATCACCTGGAGGGGTGGGATGGGGAGGGTGGGAGGGAGGGAGACGCAAGAGGGAAGAGATATGGGAACATATGTGTATGTATAACTGATTCACTTTGTTATAAAGCAGAAACTAACACACCATTGTAAAACAATTATACTCAGATAAAGATGTTAAAAAAAAAAAAAGGAAGAGAGCAGCAGAGAAATGAGCAGCAACACAGCTATTTTTAGCTTAGCAGCTCTCCCACAGCATGGGGTTCAGGGACGGGGGGCTGGGGGCGGATCAGCCTCACAGAAGTCCATTTCCAACCCCTTGGTTACAAACCTTCAGGGGCAATATTTTAATCTCTTCCCCAGGGAGTTATTTCAGTGTATGAAACTAAATTGTAAATTCCACGTGATCAGGACCTAGACATGACTACAACTCTTGTATCTTTACACAGTGCCTAGTGAGGATTCAACAGAATCAACACTTTCCAGCTGATACATGGGCTCCTTTTCAAAGTTCTACATAACAAGATTAGTCCTCTAAAGGACTGAAATCTCTGAGTCATGGGGCTACTGATAAGAACACTCAGTTTTCTCTGATCCCAGCATTTAACATCACGTTATTTAAACCACATCTGAGATCCACTAGTTTTCAAAAGTTTGGGGAAAATGTCCAAGGAGATGCCTTTTGCTTACAGTAGTGCCTGCCTTTGGTCTAGGTGCTTTCATTTATCCATTAATGCCCTCCTCCTCCTCTCCCTTCCCTCGGGGAAGTAGGCTGGTATTGACCACTGATGGGCATCAAGGCACGGGGAGGACTCGTCCAAAGCAATGGCAAAAGGGGAACAAAGACTAAGGTATAGCCTCCTTCCTACTTAGCCTAGTGGCAAATTCTCATGCCACGTACCATGCTATAATCAGCTGTTAGTTTAATTATGAAATACCTGAATGCTGTGTAATTACAGCTGTTTTTCACAAATGACTGCCTCCTTATAAAGTGAAACGTCCAGCTAAGTAGTAACACCTGGAATCTGGAAGGATTCACAGCAAGAACTCAGCAGGGCAGCTGATGGTGCCAAGGTCTTGTGTGGACTTCTTGAAGCAGCCTTCACTAGCTGTTTGACAGCTATAATTATATGCAACTGGAAAACCTGATAACGGTTTTTGATCCAGGACCCAAAGTTAAGTATCCTTGGGTTAAAAACAATTTTCTAAAATACACACACACACACACACACACACACACACACACACATTTTTTAAAGAATTTCTCATTCCAAGGCCAAGGTAAGTGGAAAGCTACCTTGCAGAAAAACAATTTCATATGTAATTCTGAACAAAAGCAAAGAATGAAACAGAACAATTTTACCCACTTAAGTGATGGTTCCACTATTTATGAAACAATCAAATGTAAAATGTGAATGATAATTACATTATTTTTTGCTCACTATTACTAAAGCATAAGAGAAAGTGAATTGTGAAGATGTTAGCATTCCAAACCACAGGACTTTTCAGGAAATGCAGGAAGAGATGTTGATATTCACCCATGAAAACGCTGCTAAAATTGCAAATACCTGAACATGTTATTGTCCTATCCATTTGCAGTGAGAATTGTGGCTTGCTTTAGCCATTTTCTGATATCTGCATGCTATAGTTTGGAAACCAAAAGGCTAAGCCTAATCACCAGCTTTAGCCACAAGAGTAAGTCACATGCCCTTGCCATGACAAATGGTTTAGAGTAAAAATAATATTTCTACTATCTTTTCTATAAAAAGTAATAATATTTCTACTATCTTTTCTATAAAAAGTATCAAGCAACTTGGTAAAGTTATCAGCTTATTCTACTTCCATGTCATGTATATTTCTCACTTTTTCATTACATTAAAGTTCCCAAACCAGGAACCACTCTTCAATATGTGATTCCTGGTTGTAAGAACATGTGAAACATTTTAAATATTTGCTAAGCATTTGATGATACTCAATAAAACTCCCATAGATGGCTAAAGTAGCATTATTTCATGTTTGTCGGGATAAAAGAAGTTGAATGTGCCATATAAGCTGGAAACTCTGATGGATATGGCACTAGATGTGATTAAGATCCATATTTCAAAAATGTTCCCTTTATAACAGTTGCTGCTGACAACTCCCAGGGAAGAGACTCAGTACGCTTAAATGAATACATTATATCTTTGTAGAAAAAGGAAAAAATTAACCTGAAATTCCAAATATATTTTATTGTTAAATAATTTTCTTTATTGCTTCCTGGCATGTGTATTATTCTAGTTACACATATGAAACACCAGGAAAAAGTGAGTATATTAATCTTGATTTAAATTAAAAAAATTTTTTTAATTCCTTTAATATTTTGTGTTAAGACAAGGTAGAAAAAAAATCCCATGTTACAAAATATAATCTCTTACCTTCATTCTCCTGACCAATTAACTTTCGGAAATCCTATATTATGTTAGCAGAGATGCAGCATTTACACTTCTACCTTCAATAAAACTTATTCAGAATCACACAAAAATTTAAAATTTGCAGCAGAATCTAGGTTAACATGTACCTTTACAGTATCCATAAAAATAGGTATGTGAAGCAAATTAAGATATCAAACCAATTTTGCTGAGCCTATTTGCCTTCTTACAAAAATAAAATAGTTTTAAGCATGCTACAAGTAACTTGGAAGAAATATTTCAATTAACTGAAATGGCAGTATTAAGTCAGGTTTATATATTCTTTAAGATCATTTATTGGGATGAAGGTATACAACACACACACATACACACACATATCTTGGTCTAGTTATTGCATGCTTTTTAAAGCAATTTTATTTCTTGAAAAATCCATGATATACTCTTTCATTAATTCAGAATGACTTCTCCCTCTGGCTGTCTGAAATTATAATAGGTTACTGCTCACTGTGTTAGTCTCTTCTAGTAATTCTTACCAGAATGTAGAATTCTTTAGCATTCATCTGAAGCACTGTTGTCGAACACCGTTACCTAGAAAACTAACTTGTTTTTCAAGGTAAGACACTCTAATTAACTTCCCTGAGCTGGCCTTAATTCTTTTAGAACCATTTCCTCAAATTCTATTTAACTGAGGGGAAGGACTTGATTTTGAGTCAAATTAACTCAAGGCATTTTATTTAGATACAAGTAATTCTCCTTAGATAAGTGTTTTCACAGCCCCAAACAATAATGGATTAAAAATAATTTTTTCCAAAGTTTCACAAAATTACTACATAGGACAAGAGCAGATGCATTATTTTCTGTGAAACAAACTGATTTGATTATTTTAGGGTAGGATAAGGTTTTTTCCAGTCTACAGTATCCAATCAGCTGGTGACTTTGGAGCATCTAGGCATGCGTACTGAAACTACCAATGGTTGAGCTGTTTTACCCAATTACGCCAAGATCATTGACTATTGTGAAATCCTCTATATTGCCCAAATAATTAGACCTACGAGTCTGATGCACAGTTTCTTAACCCTACAAGTCTTACCTCTAATGTCCTGGTTTCGTCATTTCTTTAAACATGGTTCAAATGTTGATTTAACTATTTCTCAACTGAAGCACTGGCTTGCTTCTAATTTAATAATTGTATATTCGAATTTTTAAAAAGTATACTCTGACAACGAACACCTACTCTATATACCTGTGAATCCGTCTCCCCAAGGGAATAAACAAGAATCAAACAAAGGATGACTGTGAATCACAAGGTGAGTTCCTTAACTCACAAAATTGTGATTATAGATCAGTCTAATGCGGACAGTTTAAGATAGAGACATACAGTCCTTTTCCCTCTGCCCCACCTGCTACAGTTTAATCACAATGATGTCTTCCTGTTCCTCAAGCCAAATATATTCCTTTCATAAGCCCTTGACTTCTGTGAATGCCTCTGCACAGAATGCTCTTTCCCTAAACCTTCCCAAGACTGAATCCTTCTCATCATTCAAGTTTCAAATGTCCAAAGCTCAAATATCATTTTCTCATAAAGGCTTCCAGGATGGTCCTACCTAAAGGTGTACTTTCTCCCACTTCTAGGCATGTACTTTAGTCTATATCATTCTATTCATTGCATTTGGCACTATCTGAACTCACTTAGGTATTTATATGTTCACAAACAACTCAAACAGCATGCAAACCTCGTGAGACTGGGCAGCATTGGTCTTCTTTAGCACTGCATTACCAGCATCTACAATAAAAACTGCTTTAAATGAATAGTTTTTCAAACTTCCATTTGCCCTATCGTTTGGAATCCCAGATAGTTTAGTCTACTTCCCAAACATAATTTCTAAAAATGCACCTCTCTTTTGGTTCTAGTCCAGGGATTGGCAAATTATGGCCCTCAGGCCAAATCTGGCCTGCTGCTTCTTTTAGTAAATTAAGTTTTACTGGTACTCAGCCTTGCCCATTAGCTTACGTATCATCTATGGCAGCTTTTGTACTTCACGGGCAAAACGGAGTTGTGACAGAGAATTGAGTTGTTGTGACAGAGACTATATGGCTCACGAGCTTAAAATATTCACTATCTGGCCATTTATAGAAAAAGTTAGCCAACCTCTGTCTAGACCTTTTAGAGTAGACCACCAGTTTCTAAGTCTTGATGGAAATATTCAGAGGTAAAGTTTATTCAATGCCAGAGACTCTCATTTGTGAGACAAATATTTAAGGAAGAGCTTCATTACTTTTAGTTGAAGCAAGATTCTCTCCAAAAGAGAGTGAATTTGAAAGTTAACCTGCCTCCCAAACATGGAACTTGCCATCAACAGAATTACTCACTGATACCACTTGTATCAGTAATAACTGAACAATAAATTAAGCGGTAATTTAGAAGGGAAAGCGAAACCAACATATAATCACATTGAAAACTGATGAAATCCTCATCAATAGACACTTGCTGTCTGCAGGTGACTGTGCAGTAAACCATCAGTCTTGGATACCGAGGGTCTAAGCAAACCAGTTCCCTGGTACAAAACAATTTGAGTGGAAGGATATTACGACTCCCAGGAGAGTGAATATGTGTTTTCAAAGGTGGTGACAATAATATCAGACACAACTAAGTATACTGTTACATAGAACAAAGGATACTGCAGGTATGAGGAAATGCTCTTCCTTGAGTACAAATGCTAGAAGAAATCTAGCTTACCTCCCTGAAGGGATGTTGTCTTTTCCCCGACACTGTTTTGGGTAAGAGCTAGCCTGAGGCTGAGATAGCCAGATAGCTCAGCATGTCAGCTCCCACTGCAGTGCCCCAGAACACAGGGAAGACAGGCGCAAGGCAAGCCAGCTGCTCAGTGGAAGCCTACATAAATCATTCTTTCCAGAAAGACAGTGAAAAATGGCATGGCCTGGTGGCCCTTAGGAATGGCAGTCATAATAGCCACAGCAAGTGTTTCACCTTCATTAACTCAAAACCAATTTGCTCTTGTTCTGTTCCAAAGATTCTGTGGTACTTGTTGGAAAAGACAAAGCTTTCCGTTTAAAACATTCTGATGGGACCCAATAGTTTTTTCATCATCCATTCCCCTCGAAGGGGATTTACTTGATTCATCTTAGATTAGGTAAAGGTGAACAGAGAATAACAAATTAGAAACAAAGGCACTGGTAGCATCATTCTAAAGATGGTGAACAGTCAATTATTTCTAAAATGTTTCTTTTTTCCTTCTTCTTCAGTCCAAGGGATTTTTGTAGCAATGGTACATTAGTGTGACAAATTCCAAATTCTGTTTCCTAGTTACTAATGCTCCACCAGAGCAATGAAATGGTAATTTAGGCTTTTAAAGGCTGAAGTTCAGTAAAACTGGACTCGTAGTTTGAACTTCCATTCACAACTGGGCACCAGAGGAAGATAATCCATAGGACAGGGAAGTGAAGACATCATAACAGGGCATGTGTGATTACTGATCACACCCACTCAGGGAGAACTGATTTTTACTAACAAAATTATGCCAAAAACTTCAGTCCCTTCAACACTGACACTGCAAAATAAAGCATGTTTGTGTTGGCCAGGAAAATGTGATGCATTGTTGTATGCCACTGTGCAAACCTCTCCGGAAAGGATAGTTAATATGATTCATAATGTGTCCTTGACCATGAGGGAAGACATCCAGGAAAAATTAGGACTTACAAAATGCATTGTTAAAAGTCTACCAAAATCTAGAACAAGTCAAGTTGTCTATAATATGTTTCAGTAATTAAGTGGTGGACAATTATGCCACCAAAAAAACAAACCTTCTTTCTGATAACTGAAGTTTCCTCATCTATGAAACTCAAATAATAATTTTATCTATTCCTAGGGCCAACTTAACAGGCATGCAACCAGTAGAGTCACAGAGAGCCCTGTTGGTTTGGGGTACAAAGCTTGGCAATCGCTGTCTTAAAATTCATAAGAATTTTATCTTTGAACATCAAAAGCAGCTTCAGTGTGAGAATCTGAGAAGGGAGATTTTCCAGCTGAAATAAAGATATGAGTGAAGAAATATCAGAGGCTCAAAAATAAGGTGGGGGAGGGCAGACAGCAGAAGCAAGAAGAACTACAATCCTGCAGGCTGTGGAACAAAAACCACATTCATAGAAAGATAGACAAGATGAAAAGGCAGAGGGCTATGTACCAGATGAAGGAACAAGATAAAACCCCAGAAAAACAACTAAATCAAGTGGAGACAGGCAACCTTCCAGAAAAACAATTCAGAATAATGATAGTGAAGATGATCCAGGACCTCAGAAAAAGAATGGAGGCAAAGATCGAGAAGATGCAAGAAACGTTTAACAAAGACCTAGAAGAATTAAGGAACAAAAACCTAGAAGAATTAAAGAACAAACAAACAGAGATGAACAGTACAATAACTGAAATGAAAAATACACTAGAAGGAATCAACAGCAGAATAACTGAAGCAGAAGAATGGATAAGTGACCTGGAAGACAGAATGGTGGAATTCACTGCTGCAGAACAGAATAAAGAAAAAAGAATGAAAACAAATGAAGACACTCTAAGAAACGTCTGGGACAATAGTAAATGCAACAACATTCACATTATAGGGGTCCCAGAAGGAGAAGAGAGAGAGAAAGGACCCAAGAAAATCTTTGAAGAGATTATAGTCTAAATCTTCCCTAACATGGGAAAGGAAAGAGCCACCCAAGTCCAGGAAGCGCAGAGTCCCATACAGGATAAACACAAGGAGAAACACTCCGAGACACAGAGTAATCAAATTGGCAAAAATTAAAGACAAAGAAAAACTACTGAAAGCAGCAAGGGAAAAATGACAAGTAACATACAAGGGAACTCCCATAAGGTTAACAGCTGATTTCTCTGCAGAAACTCTACAAGCCAGAAGGGAGTGGCATGATATACTTAAAGTGATGAAAGGGAAGAACTTACAAGCAAGATTACTCTACCCGGCAAGGATCTCATTCAGATTCGATGGAGAAATCAAAAGCTTTACAGACAGGCAAAAGCTAAGAGAATTCAGGACCACCAAACCAGCTCTACAACAAATGTTAAAGGAACTTCTCTAAGTGGGAAACACAAGAGAAGAAAATGACCTACAAAAACAAACCCAAAACAATTAAGAAAATGGTCATAGGAACACACATATCAATAATTACCTTAAACGCGAATGGATTAAATGCTCCAACCAAAAGGCAAAGGCTCGCTGAATGGATACAAAAACAAGACCCATATATATGCTGTCTACAAGAGACTCACTTCAGACTTAGGGACACATACAGACTGAAAGTGATGGGATGGAAAAAAATATTCCATGCAAATGGAAAACAAAAGAAAGCTGGAGTAGCAATACTCATATCAGATAAAATCGACTTTAAAATAAAGAATGTTACAGAGACAAGGAAGGATACTACATAATGAACATGGGATCAATCCAAGAAGAAGATATAACAATTATAAATGTATATGCTCCCAAGATAGGAGCACCTCAATACATAAGGCAAATACTAACAGCTATAAAAGAGGAAATTGACCGTAACACAATAATAGTGGGGGACTTTAACACCACACTTACACCAATGGACAGATCATCCAAAGTGAAAATAAATAAGGAAACAGAAGCTTTAAATGACACAATAGACCAGATAGATTTAATTGATATTTATAGGACATCCCATCCAAAAACAGCCGATTACTCTTTCTTCTGAAGTGCACATGGAACATTCTCCAGGATAGATCACATCTTGTGTCACAAATCAAGCCTCAGTAAATTTAAGAAAATTGAAATCATATCAGGCATCTTTCCCGACCACAACGCTATGAGATTAGAAATCAATTACAGGGAAAAAATGTAAAAAACACAAACACATGAAGGCTAAACAATACGTTACTAAATAACCAAGAGATCACTGAAGAAATCAAAGAGGAAATCAAAAAATACCTAGAGATAAATGACAATGAAAACACGATGATCCAAAACCTATGGGATGCAGCAAAAGCAGTTCTAAGAGGAAAGTTTATAGCTATAAAAGCCTACCTCAAGAAACAAAAAAAATCTCAAATAAACAATCTAACCTTACAGCTAAAGGAACTAGAGAAAGAAGAACAAACAAAACCCAAAGTTAGCAGAAGGAAAGAAATCATAAAGATCAGAGCAGAAATAAATGAAATAGAAACAAAGAAAACAATAGCTAAGATCAATAAAACTAAAAGTTGCTTCTTTGAGAAGGTAAACAAAATTGATAAACCATTAGCCAGACTCACCAACAAAAAGAGGAAGAGGACTCAAATCAATAAAATTAGAAATGAAAAAGGAGAAGTTACAACAGACACCGCAGAAATAGAAAGCATCCTAAGGGACTACTACAAGCAACTCTATGCCAATAAAATGGACAACCTGGAAGAAATGGATAAATTCTTAGAAAGGTATAACCTTCCAAGACTGAACCAGGAAGAACTAGAAAATATGAACAGACCAATCACAAGTAATGAAATTGAAATTGTGATTAAAAATCTTCCAACAAACAAAAGTCCAGGACCAGATGGCTTCACAGGTGAATTCTATCAAACATTTAGAGAAGAGCTAACACCCATCCTTCTCAAACTCTTCCAAAAACTTGTAGAAGAAGGAACACTTCCAAACTCATTCTAAGAGGCCACCATCACCCTGTACCAAAACCAGGGGAAGATAGTACAAAAAAAAAAAAAATTACAGACCAATAGCACTGATGAATATAGATGCAAAAATCCTCAACAAAATACTAGCAAACAGCATCCAGCAACACATTAAAAGGATCATACACCATGATCAGGTGGGATTTATCCCAGGGATGCAAGGATTCTGTAATATATGCAAATCAATCAATGTGATACACAACACTAACAAATTGAAGAAGAAAAACCATATGATCATCTCAATAGATGCAGAAAAAGCTTTTGACAAAATTCAACACCCATTTATGAAAAAAACTCTCCAGAAAGTGGGCATAGAGGGACTCTACCTCAACATAATAAAGACCACATAGGACAAACCCACAGCAAACATCATTCTCGGTGGTATAAAACTAAAAGCATTTCCTCTAAGATCAGGAACAAGAAAATGATGTCTACTCTCGCCACTATTATTCAACATAGTTTTGGAAGTGCTAGCCACGGCAATCAGAGAAGAAAAAGAAATAAAAGGAATACAAATTGGAAAAAAAGAAATAAAACTGTCACTGTTTGCAGATGACATGATACTATACATAGAGAATCCTAAAGATGCCACCAGAAAACTACTAGAGCTAATCAATGAATTTGGTAAAGTTGCAGGATACAAAATCAATGCAGAGACTTCTCTTGCATTCTTATACATTAATGATGAAAAATCTGAAAGAGAAACTAAGGAAACACTTCCATTTGCCACTGCAACAAAAAGAATAAAGTACCTAGGAATCAACCTACCTAGGGGGACAAGAGACCTGTATGCAGAAAACTATAAGACACTGAAAGAAATTAAAGATGATACCAACAGATGGAGAGATATACTATGTTCTTGGATTGGAAGAATCAATATTGTGAAAATGACTATTCTACCCAAAGCAATCTACAGATTCAATGCAATCACTATCAAATTACCAATGGCATTTTTTACAGAACTAGAACAAAAAATCTTAAAATCTGTATGGAGACACAAAAGACTCTGAATAGCCAAAGCAGTCTTGAGGGGAAAAAATGGAGCTGGAGGAATCAGACTCCCTGACTTCAGACTATACTACAAAGCTACAGTAATCAAGATAATATGGTACTGGCCCAAAAACATAAACATAGATCAATGGAACAAGATAAAAAGCCCAGAGATAAACCCACGCACCTATGGTCAACTAATCTATGACAAAGGAGGCAAGGATATACGATGGAGAAAAAACAGTCTCTTCAATAAGTGGTGCTGGGAAAACTGGACAGCTACATGTAAAAGAATGAAATTAGAACACTCCCTAACACCATACACAAAAGTAAACTCAAAATGTGTTTTCAAGACCTAAATGTAAGACTGGACACTATAAAACTCCTAGAGGAAAACATAGGGAGAACACTCTTTGACATAAATCACAGCATGATCTTTTTTGATCTGCCTCCTAGAGTAATGGAAATAGAAACAAAAATAAACAAATGAGACCTAATGAAACTTCAAAGCTTTTGCACGGCAAAGGAAACCATAAACAAGACGAAAAGACAACCCTCAGAATGGGAGAAAGTATTTGCAAACGAATCAAAGGACAAAAGATTAATGTCCAAAATATATAAACAGCTCATGTAGCTCAATGTTAGAAAAACGAACAACCCAATCCAAAAATGGGCAGAAGACCTAAATAGACATTTATCCAAAGAAGACATACAGATGGCCAAGAAGCACATGAAAAGCTGCTCAACATCACTAATTATTAGAGAAATGCAAATCAAAACTACAATGTGGTATCACCTCACACCAGTTAGAATGGGCATCATCAGAAAATCTACAAACAACAAATGCCAGAGGGGTGTGGATAAAGGGGAACCCTCTTGCACTGTTGGTGGGAACGTAAACTGATACAGCCACTATGGAGAACAGTATGGACGTTCCTTAAAAAACTAAAAATAGAATTACCATATGATCCAGCAATCCCACTACTGGGCATATACCCAGAGAAACCATAATTCAAAATGACACATGCACCCCAATGTTCACTGCAGCACTATTTACAGTAGCCAGGTCATGGAAGAAACCTAAATGCCCATCGACAGAGGAATGGATAAAGAAGATGTGGTACATATATACAATGGAATATTACTCAGCCATAAAAAGAACAAAATTGGGTCATTTGTAGAGACGCGGATGGACCTAGAGACTGTCATACAGAGTGAAGTAAGTCAGAAAGAGAAAAACAAATATCATATATTAACACATATATGTGGAACCTAGAAAAATGGTACAGATGAACCAGTTTGTAGAGCAGAAATTGAGACACAGACGTAGAGAACAAATGTATGGACACCAAGGGGGGAAAGTGGCTGGGGGGTGGGGGTGGGGGTGCAATGAATTGGGAGATTGGGATTGACATGTATACACTGATGTCTATAAAATTGATGACTAATAAGAATCTGCTATATAAAAAAATAAATAAAATTTTTAAAAAAAATAAAGAAGGGGCTTCCCTGGTGGCGCAGTTGTTGAGAGTCCGCCTGCCGATGCAGGGGACACGGGTTCGTGCCCCGGTCCGGGAAGATCCCACATGCCGCGGAGCGGCTGGGCCCGTGAGCCATGGCCACTGAGCCTGCGCGTCCGGAGCCTGTGCTCCGCAACGGGAGGGGCCAGAACAGTGAGAGGCCCGCGTACCGCAAAAAAAAAAAATAATAAAAAAATAAAGAAGAATTTTATCTTTGAATTTTTTTTTTAAGTGATGTTGAAAGGGAGCCTTCATTCATGCATGGTCCTGGCCCTCAGGATGAGTGCTTGGCCACCCTCTTTTCTACCTTCACCCAGAAAACAACTGCTGCTACTTTCTGTCCTTTGTGCTGAGCCGTTGGGTGGAGTCTTGTGTGACTGTGAGGGTCTGCACTCACCCCATGAGTATCCTCATGCTTGAGGGAGCACATCAGATGGCAAATTTAAGAAAAAGAAAAGAAAAACACCACCACAGTTAGAGAGAGACAGAGTGTTAAAGAAAAGGGTAAGCTTCTTTCCTCCTTTTTTAACAAGGGGTTCACATTTTCATTTTGCACTAGGCTCCACAAATTATATAGATGGTTCTGCCTACTGCATTTAATTATTGTGGGATTATAGAATATATATAACAACTGAAAATATTACATGGCCCAAAATAAATGCTCATTAAACACTGGCCCATTTTTGATGTTTTTGTTTCTTCTGTATATATCTCTTCATAGGCAACCATAAAGGCGTGGCACTTGTACCACTCAGCTTTACCAGGGACAGCTTAACCTCTCTGGCATTAAACTGAACCCTTGATCCTTGTGACTTTGCTAGATGAGGATCCTCACTCTTAATAATATGACCTTACTTGGAGTGAGAGAAAAAGCCCTGAATTCATTTCACACAAGATTCTATACCAGCTGCTACATTAAAACCCTGGAAGTTATCTCGGGCACACTCAGCTTCTTCAAACACTGATTCCTGTCCTATCTCCCGTGAAACATTTTACAAAAGAAGCAATTTCCTTTGAAAAATCAGAAAGGTTAGGCAAGTACCCAGGAGGCCCGGGTAACTGATGTTTCTATTGTTACAAGTTCAAATGATCAACAAGTAATCCAAGCTGTGAGACATGAGGGCCACAGGAGTGACAGCCAGTTTTGGTGCCCGTTTAAATGCTGGGATGAAAATCACATGGTTGGGAGCAAGGCTTCCGTTCAATTATTTTTCTTCTTCATCAAATGATGTTATAGCTATTACTACTAATAATGATGGCTCAGAGAAATTGCCTTAGGGACAAGGGCTAATGAGTAGCAGAGCAGGTGTAACTGAACCCACAAGTTCTTTTCTTCCCACCAGGTAACGCTGCCACCCATGCTGTTGTTGTTTGTTTTTCTGCTCTGAGTAATGTTCCTCATTCTCTTTAGGATCAGTTTGAAGCTTAAAGAGGCCTATAAAAATAATACAGGAAAGAGTATAGATTTCTATCCAGGGTGGGTGAGACATAAAACCTACACAATTTGACATGTACAGAACAATACTGCCCAAAAGCAATTTGTGCTTCCGATGTTTCTTTGAACAATCAAAAGAAGAATCATATCAATTTGAAATCACTTTTCCTCATTTTAAATGTCAGCCTTCTAACATAGTAGTATTTAGTAAGGATTTCTGAAAACATATTTCTCTTTAGGACCTGGACAAATATCCTTAACATGTTAATCTATGGTATTCTAATTGGATCTGCTGAGATTTCCTTCTTTGTAAATATGGAACAATTTTCCTCTTACTAAGTAATCTGTATTCATACATGGAGATTTCTCTTGTCATCCAAAGTTTCAAGTCATTAGGCTTATAATTATTAATGCAATAAATGTGCATTAATGCCAACTATATGTCTGGCACTGGCCAGACAGTGAAGATACAATGACGAATAGGACATTTTCCCAAACTGTGAGGGATCCAAAGATTGGTTCAGGAGGTATACATGTAAGCAAATAAAGCAAAACAAATGTGATGAGACTTCTGAAAGTTGTGCATTCAGGGTACTCTGGAACTTTAGAGATGAACAAACCTAGACATGCCTGAGGAAGGGAAGGCTTCGCATGAGTGGTGACCCCTGAGCTGTCATGAAGGATGAGAAGCAGTTGGCTATGGAGATACAGACAGAAATGGTACACATAAGGTAAAGTGCATAAGGTGAAGCATGGATGCAGAAACGGAGGTATAAGAGAGTTTGGGGAAGTCGGGTAAGCACAATCTGTTTGCTGAGACTAGAGCACTAGGGTCTAATGGAAAGAGATAAAAGACAAGGAATACCAACTAGGCATCTGGCACATGGAGGATGACTCAGCAATTAGCTGTTATGGCATTCCAACACCACCCTCTTCTTAGTCATCCCTATGTCTGTGATAATTCCTAATTCATCCTCTATGCATCCCTAAATGCCAAGTACCTTCCTGTCACAGAATTAAGCAGTGCCTTAGAGACTAGTTATGAATAAGAACGGGACACTAATATGTCTATAAAGCTGAGGTGAGGAAGCCTGACTCCGGAAAGGTCAAGGTTACAGAAAGACTAACCTAAAAGCTAAAGAAATAGGATTTATTAGTTTCTAGATGCAGCGTCTTTCGTGGGACCATTAGCCCTTGTCCTGGAGTGCTGATTGCATTCATTTAAGCATCAACATGTCAGCATCTGAGCTGGAGAGGCAACATGTGCGGTCATGAGGAGCACAGCATTGGGGTCAGATATACTGAAGGTGAGGCCAGGCAAAGCGTTTCACATGATTAAGTCTCATGTCTAAAATGAGGATAATAACACCTTATAAGACCATGGTGAAGATTAAACAAGATCATGCAAGCAAACTGCTCATCTCAGAGCCTGGCAGGCAGAAAACAATCTTGGCTATAATTTTTACTGTAACTAGTAGCCATTTGTAAAGTCGATCACTTTATATAACAATAGCAAAGGTTTAAAATTTGTTATTGCAAATGTCCTTGTATATGGACTTAGCAGCATCCATTTTTGCTGTAAAAAAGGAAGAAAAGCATTCAGGGAAAATTTGTCAAGGGGAAAGAATGGGGTTGTGTCTTCACTTAGTGTTCAATTTTCTTGCCTTTGAGATGTCAATCATGAGATTCTCATTCTACCAGGTATGTAGGGGTATGGATAAACTCAGTCATGGATAAGTACCTGGGCACTTTACCTAGTTATTAGGGTAATAGAACACCTAGCTTTTCTATTTCTGATAATCAGCAAGTTTTTTTTTTAATTGGTTCCTTTATCAAATAGGGAGTTTGCTTATAAATAACAATCAGTGAATCAAACAGTTAAGTTAAACATTCCAACTATTGACAGGTATACAATATGACTTTAATTTCAACTGTGAATTTCTTCTTATAAGGAGATGGCAAGCCTTCTCTAGCCATCCCCTAGGCCAATGGCTTCACCATATTGTCTTTATTCACCTTCTACTGTGTTTTTTTTTTCTTTGTGAGATCAGAAAGATACAGAATTTTTCTACAGCGATAGAACACATTCCTCTTATGCTACTCCATTACAAATACTCATGTGTGTCCTTTCTCTTGGTCTTTGCCTACTTTGCACACATTATGTTGTTGCCATCTGCTGCTTCGGCTCCTTTCCTGTTTTCTGTCTCTGCTTCTCTCACCACCCCACTCCTGGGGGCATCCTCCTTTCGGTCAGTGGGGTAGTTCCTTCTCCTTGGAAGGAAAAGGGCTTCCTGACAGACTGTCACAGGAAAACCACTCAGAGGAAATAGACAGCCCTTCTTCTCTCCACCTTGAAACATTTCTAATTTTCTTACTTTTTATTTTCTTAAGAACAGAGGAATAGCCCCCTGTTTATTGTTTTAGATTTTATCCTGCCCACACTTGTGGGTAACATGAATTTCATTTCTCTGTCATCTCTTAGACTTCAGAACTAAACTTCACTCCATTCATAATGCTGTTCACCCAACAACCAAGAGTTTAGGTCACCATATCCTTCCTAATTTGGTATCTTTGCAGTGGTTTACCCCCCCACCCTGCATTTTTTAAAACTAATTCTGAAGAAAACCATGTCTCGTAGCATCACTAAAAGACTACAACTTAGGTGACAAATGGTGTTCATTTGATTAAGAATCAGAAAATGAAAATTTTGAAGACTCATGCCTGCCACTAATCACCCTGAGACCTTATGCAATGCACACACCTTCCACAAGCCTTGGCTTCCCCGTTTGTAATATGTTAATATTTAAATATATGCCCCCGACAGGCCTACTGGGAGGATCCTGAGCTCATAACCGTTCAAAGACTTTGCTTCAGGGGATATGATCTCTATTACATTTTGTCTCTCTTTTAGAACACAGGCCTTTTAACGTTTTCCTATTGCAATATAATGTCAGCCATTCAGGAAGACTTAGATTACTATAACTAAGCACCATATACCTCTTGCTTTCACAAGGCTTTTGGGATGACAGCAAAATTGTTTTGTATACAAATATTATATAATCAGATTTACTCTGAAACAACTTCATTTTCAGAAGGAAAATGTAAACATCCCCTTTAAGATTTATTTCTCCAACTTCTAATAAACATCCAGTTAGAAAGCCTTGTGATTTTAGTCACTTAATCAATAGAACAGCCAGAAAATTACTCTGTTTCTTTCAGAAGCAACATCCCCTGGTGTCTAAGTTTTCTTCCCAAAATTGATTCTAAAACTGAGAAAAACTCTGTTGAGATGCTCTGAATCAGTAGGGAGACTTGCACTTTGTGGTTAACTGTTCCAGGAATTCTGTAATTCAAATTATAATCTTCTCCTAAATAATGTATGAGTGAAACCTGCTGCACTATATATACTATCTAGTGAAAAGCAACAAAAAAGAAGTATATTCACTGATGCATTTATCTTGTTATCAAACAGGAATAAAGGGTTTGGTTGGTAATGTTAACTTGCCAAATGGTTACTACACGTACTACACCTCATTGATAAAGTGATCCTTCCTAATTTTCAAAATATAAACTGTTCCTAAATATAAACTGTGCCTAATACTTAGCGAACCTGTCACCTTGTCAACCTTACTGCAGCAATTAGACAAATAAAATGGATCAGAGTATAAAAAGACATTTTCAAACTGTAGAAGAAAAAACAGAAACACCATTTATAGTCAAAATTACAGCGCCTGAAACATCAGCTGTTGACGTTTTGTATGGCTCTAAGCAGGTGGTCAGATGCAGGAGGACAAGCCAAAACAGAAAAAGGAAAATAAGGAAAAAGACGTGACTAAGGAGACCCAGTGTTCAGGGCCTCAGCACTAGGAACATACATACATTGTGAAAAAAAGAAACCATTATGTTGAATGGAATACTGAAATGAACAATTGCTGAATAAAATCTATGAGAAACTCATCTGGATTTTAAAGGTACATACATCTGAGTTTCAATTTCCCTAAGAGAAACAGAAAATGAGGGGGAAATGGGTGTGTGCCTAGTCTATGAGGATTCCTTCTGCATTTTCCTTGGAAATCCACAGTATAAATCCCTAAAACTGACATCAACACCTGGAACCCAGTTAACTCTCAGTAAATGATCATCGAATAAGTGAACAAAGAGTGACAACATGTAATATTTACTGATACACATTCACCTTCCTTCATGAAATTCTTCTGACTCCAACCAAAGCGTGGACAACTTGGATTTCATGAAAACCTTCATTTTGTCTGAAATTCCCTGCTTTACAGAGAAAATAATATTTATTCTTTCAGATTATTAGGGATAAAAGAACAAATTCACTCCAGTTATTTTTTTCTTCCTTTTAGAATGACAACAAAACAAAGAGTTGTAGTTTATATTTTTCTGGCTTGTATCTCTGTATCGATCCCTAAGAGTATTTGTAAAAATAATAAATTAAGGTAGAGAAATGGGTACAATTCATTACCTCAGTGACTTAATTATTTTTTAAGTATACACTATGTCCAAGGTAGCTTCAGGTCATGAAAATCCTACAGTGGCCAGATATCAGCATAAAAATTTTAGGCTGTGTTGACATAAGATATCACTATATGTATGTACATATCTCCAAACTATGTACACTAATTTCATGGAAAAGTACAGTGGCTTGAACTGTGATTGTAAACAGTTCTAGGAGTCTACATTGCCGCTCTTGCCAGACAGTTCAGTTCACCATAGATCATTCCTAAATTGGCACGGTGTTTGCTCTTTTTTAGGATGTTCAGATAGAGAAATTTTACGCCTTTATCAACCTTTTCTAGAATTCAATAACTCTATCAACCTTGCTTATATCTATATTCTTCGTGAAGTGTGTTTTTAACTTCTTTGTTTTTTCCATCTCCTTTGCTATTTCTTCTGCTTCTTCCTTTTATGAGACAAAACACTCTCCTTGGGAAGCCACTTATTTATAATATAATGCTTCAATCTCACTTCTATCTACTCTTTAATTGGGTGCTTGATCCCAATCCCTTTATCCTTTCTAAAATCCAGATGGATTACAAATGTTAAAATACCTTCCTGAGTGGACTTTTCCATACCAGGAGCCCACTGTACATAAGAGAAGCAGACCAAAAAGTGATAGATTTGCATGTTAGAGCCCAGGGATCAGTTTCAAATCACAGAAAAAGTGGTCTTAGCTAAAGCCACTGAAAGAGATGTTCCTTCTTCTTTTTTTCTCTATTTTAACCTGTGCTCAAAGGACATTCTCAGAATTTGGGGATGGATGGTACTGTAGTTCTAACTGCTAAATGGTCATTAATTCTCTACTTCTCTGGGCATCATGTATAAATCTGATAAGGCCTGAACCACCAGCCTTTGTGTATGTGTATGGAATATGTGTAATTTCAATTACCCAAAAGTCCACATGTGAATCTCTTAACATACTGACTTATGCTATGCCTCAACAAACTGGTTGAAACCAAAATACAAGATCTCCTAAGAAGGGGATGACTCTCTTCTCCTCTTGGTGATCTAGCCCTCCTTTCTCACAATGGTTTGAATAAACTTGATGACTTTTAAATCCATGCCAGGAATGTGTCAAGGAAGCCAGACAGACAGTAATGTTCTTAGCCAGAAATCTGTACCCTTGCTGCAAAAACTCTAATTTCTCTGACTCTCTTTTATTTTAGTTCCTGTTTAGATTATACAAAATTGATATTAGAAGATATTAAAGTCACAAATATGATATCACTGAATCATATCTGTGCACTTTAAAGATAATATTTTCATTTTAGAACACTATTAAGCTTTCATTAAAATGATATCAGAGTCTCCAAGACAAAAACAGAAGAACTCATGAAACCAAAATACTTTCATTAGTTCTGGGTTAACATCAAGTATTTGTTTATCATAATGCACTGAGGGGGAAAAAAAGCCAATGTGATGTTCTCATCAACAGTATTAGTAATGCTATTGATGCAGAATCCAATGCAACTTTGATGGCCTTGAAAAGAGTTTATTATTGCCCTGAGTAATAGACTGAAGGAAGTAGGATGCTCATTTTACAGGCATCTATTAAGCTACCAAGAATGGCTTTAAGAATACATAGGTATCCATTCTTGAACAAAAACAGTTCTCAAAAGATCATCTTTTCAGGTGAAATACTCTGCTAGTACAAGTCATCCTCATCATCACCAAAACCATCACCATCACCACACATTTAGCACGTTACGTTCTAGCTTCTGTTCTTACTCAAAGACGCAGATACTATAATTATGCACATTTTACAATTGAGGAAACTGAGGATTAAAGTAAATTGTCCACAGACACAAAACTCATTAGTGGTATAGAAAGGGTTGAACCCAGCCTACCTTTGTAATATTCAATGTTCATTTAGGAAGCATCCTACTATCACAGTCAAATCTGCCTGTTATTGATACTATGAATAAACGTACATGTGAGGTATTTTATATGTCACAAGAAATATAAAACATTCCAAAGAGAAACAAAATTATGTGTTATCTTTTAAAATTCAGGTTTCAGTAAAAGTTGAAGTACACCACAATCATTCCATAAAGAAATATGAAGTCTCAGGTGTGATGTTGATAGTTGGATAAAGAATAATACATTATCGGATATAAGATTCTGCTTTGTGATTTTTTTCCATCTTCAATAAAACTCTACTAAGAGAAGTAGTATGATCAGGCTGACAGCAATGGTGATCCAAATCTTGGAACGGATACCAGAGAGGTTCTACAGTTTCCTTTGCAGAGACTTAATAATGAAGAAGTCAGCCTCCTGGTTGACCTGAGGAGGTAAGTGTTTCTGAGTTAAAGGGATAAGCTCAACAAGTCAGCTCTGGGATTTCTAGGTGAAGGAGGCCTAAAGATGATGTCACTTATTCTGGTACCACAGACAGGGAAGACAGAGAAAAAGAGAAGAAAACCAGAAGTCTAGTGTAATAAATTTTAATGCCTAAATTAAGCAAGAACCACCCACACCCCCCTGACTTTGCCAAAACACTGGCATTGAGTCTGCCTGGAAACCCAAAGCAGAGAAGCGAAGGCAAAAAGCAAAAAACAGGTGCGAGGCAGAGCAAGTGCAAGAGAAGGAATATTTAGTAAATACTAGTAGCTTTCAGAGGTATGGTTTGGAGATATAGAACATCCTTGTGATGTTATTTTCTTGCAGCTCTTATATTACTGTGCATCTCTATGATTCAAAGATAACAGAGTCTGTGGGAAGTGGACAAGATTATAAAACCTGTTCTCAGACACAAATGACTACATTGTGGCACTTCATTGTTTTAAGGTCAATATATTTTTGTACGTCAAAGAAGGAAAAAATTAATCTTATCACAGGTAAATTAGTAAGGTCTCAAGTTCAAAGTAACTGGGGGGAGCTCTACATATACCTAAATAGTCAGGCATATACACAAAACTCACGATTTCCTCACAACTTTCATGTGATATATGCCCTCCTTTCCAGAAAGATTGAGAGAATGGCCACACACAGAGGAATTAGCCTTTGAGAGAGAAAGACTGGAAAAAAGCGGGAAACTGACATTCATTAATTTGTGTTCACTATATCCGTTCATACTATACTCATTTAATCAATATGAGGTCACTGTTTTCATTCATACAGCACACAGCTTAAAAGGGATGGGATGAAGGAGGGGCTAGGAAATCACAGGGCAGAGTCACAATCAGACAAGGTTCAAGACGACAAACCATTTTACAGACTGTCATTTGAGCAAACACCCACGAGATCAACAAGAAGTTCATACCTGTTTTCAGAACTGCATGCCTCTTAGGTACTGCCAGCCTCATGGAACTGGAACCATAGGAATGAGTGATTTCCTCCAGAAATTCCCAGAAAGCAGCCCTGTTTTCTTTAGCTGTGCTCCAGGTCACCCTGGAGTTCAATCCACCATGATGACTGCCAACTCTGTTGCTCTTTCGCAGTTTTAAAGTCAGTTCTAAATTGGAAATTTCCTTACTACTTATTTTGAAATATCCCTGGCAGATGAATCAAACACAGCATATCCCCAATTCAACCAAAGACTTTGATTGGCACAGTCTCTAATAAATGTTTGGTGATAACAGCCTGAGAAGAGTTTATGGTGTGGTATCCTTGCAGGATTTGGAGAGCAGGGGTAGTAATATTTGGAATGAGTAATGATAAGTATATCATAGATATTATGGGGAAAGACGAAGTACTGGAAAAGAGAAAGTAAGAAAGGGAGAAAGGCAGAGAACCTGATTAGAAAATTGTTTCTGCTTCTTGGAAACCCTTGTCATGGAGCTGTGTCAGTTACTGACAGAAGGGCCAGCCAAGAAAGCCAAAAGGAAAAAGGCTTTTGTCTTGTGATCACTGCCCTCTATCATGTCCAGTTGTTTTCTCCTCACACTGGAAGATGGTCCTTCTTCATGTTCTTCTTGCCATTAAAAAGACAGTCACACAAACCCTTGGAAATAGCCATTTCCCTGAACGAACAATATTTTGAGGCAGATGAACAGGAAAAAAAAAAAAACAGATGATGTCATTCAGTATGTTACCTGACTGACTTTTCACAGAACAGGCATTCTAAAAAAGAATTAACTGGAAAAATTCATGAACTTATATACAAACTTAAAGTTTAATTCACTATGTCCCTTCAAGAGAAAAAAGTTTTGTGTTGCAACTTGAGCAATTACACCCTATGACAGCTACTGAAATGCCAGCTGGAGCTCAGGAGTAAGTGGAAAGTCCTTCCCTCTCACACTCAGGCTGCAAATCAATCTCACTTCTTGTACTCTTCCAGTGAAAGACTGTGTAAGAGACAGGATCCACACAACTTGAGATTACAGAAACAACTTGAGATTCTATAACAGGTTGAACTATGAACTCTGATAGGTATGTGAGAAGAGGGGTTTAGAAGTTCTAGTCACCTGTACCTGTTTTATCTCCTAATTTAGTTGTATAGTCTTCTCAAACTTTTCTACCCAAGTGCCAATAATGGTGGGAATGGAATAGAGAAGATACACAATAAAAATGATAGGACTTTGAATTCTTCTGTTTTTTTCTTAAAACATAAGAATAAGATTTATCTATTAAATAAGATTCATGTTTATTTGCATTCTTCTGCATCATATATCACCTTGCTTTCAATTCAAGTTTTTACTCCAAATCAACAATGCACTTCAAGAAAATGTATCACATATACTTTGTGACTCTACATTACCCTGGGTACACATCTATACACCTCAGCATTAAAGGACTTAGATTAGTTTGAAGAGCTTGTGTTTTGTTTTGTTTCTATTCAACCCCTGTGCAACTAGTGGGCACTATGTATTCTTTCTCTGATGCTTTCACCAAAACTAACTTCCTTAGTATGTTAAAGATTTATCATGAGAATTCAAAATTGATTTTTCAAAATCCAATCTTCGCTTTTTACCTAAATATTGATTTAAGCCAGTTATATTCTTTCTATTCTGTGATCGAAGTCGGGAACGCATCTTTGCCGTGTGCAATTCCTCTCGATGCTGCTTTTGGTGGCTCTGAATAGAAAATCTTTTATCAGGCTTAGAAAATCTGCTGGCATCTGTGTCCTGGATAAGAATCACTGTATTCCCAGGAGAAAGAATTTGGGAACTTGTCTTATGATGACTCTCCATGGCTGATCAGATGGAATATATGGGATTAAATGTAAGATAAAGTATGGATAGAACACAAAAAGCAGGCCCTGATACCCTGATCAAATAACTCCCTCAGTTCTCTGTTCTGCAAATAAGTCTCTGAAGCCAGAAGGTGCCAGATTCAACTTTGGAAGACGTTCTCCACCTTCATGCTCAGCTTTCATCTTATTTCCTTCTGGAAACTAATGCAAAAGGAAAAGAAAAAGTTTTCTATAGATATGCTATATTTTTTTAAGAAGCCAGACACAGATGACTACATGTTATATGATTCCATTTATACAAAATGCCCAGAAAAGGCAGGTTTATAGAGACAAAAGCAGACCAACAGCTGTCTAGGAGTATGGGTAGGAGAAGGGATTAACTGCAAAAGGACATAAGAGAAATTTGGGGAGTGTTGGAAATGTTCTAAAATGTGAATATGGTGATATCTGGACAACCCTAGAAATTTAATAAAAATCACTGAACTGTAGGCTTACAATGGATGAACTCTGTGGTATGGAAATTATGTATCAATAAAGCTGCTTAAAGAAAGAGAAAATGCCAGTCTTTAGAGAAAAAGGATGTTTCAATTAGACTTGTAATGATCTAAATATCATGAGAAATTTCTGGCTAATCAGAAATATTTAAACACAGCAATACAGGACACTGCTTAAATTAACTGAAAGTGACACCAGGACAAGCAGAAAGCACTGTGCTCTAGGAAGCTGTTGTTTATATCAATGTTTTACATTTCTTTTTGCTGTTGTTGTTGTTGATTTATATGGAACATTTGCCACCCAGAAGTGGATGTGGGCTTCATTAGTTTGTCATCCTGATAATATATCTCCCAAGAAAGAAGGTTAAACCAGCTAACATCTTTAAAATTTTTAGAAGGATGGGACAAACAGGTAAATGAAATGTAAGAGGCTATCTCCTTTTCTGAGTTTGTTCCTACAGAAAGACCCTAGCAAGGAAAGCAGCAAAAAATCAGGAGATAATACTGAGAATCATGTGTGTCAGATGCTCAATCAATCCAGTTTTGTCTTCCTGGTCCACAGGAAGACTGTATTTCCCAGTTTCCTCTGAGTTTAAGATGGAACCATGTCTGACAAAATATAAGCAGAAGCGATGTATGGCATTTTCAGGCAAGGCAATAAAACATATTGCATAACTATTCAAGCTCTCTCTCTCTTCCCTACAGATAGAACGGGAAGTGAAAAACTCCAAGGTTGTTGAACCCAACTCATGGAAGAATCTTAGATGCCTGAATTACTTCTTTGAAGACAGCTGACCAGGAGAGCTGCTCAACTGGCATTGGACTTTGCCCGAACAAGAAAGAAAGCTTTTTTGTTGAGCCATTGAAATGCTGGGATTGTCTGTTGTAGCTTATCACCCTAACCAATTATCCTAGTTGCTTAACTGTTATTTAATTGCCTTAACTAATATGACACACTATAGAGCTCAAAGTATATTTCTTCCTTTCTTCCTTTTATCACCTAGTTCTACTCTTTCCCTCATGCCCATCTTTCCTCTTTCTCCTCCTATTGCCCTACTTCGTGACTCCAGTTAAGGTGCACTTCTGAGACAGAGGAAGAAATGCGTGAGTAGTATTCAGCCCGTTCCTCCTTAAGACCCTTCTTCAAGAGGTGGAATATTTGAATGGAATGAGGTAAAAATAATAGTCTGCCATTCTTTATTCAGAAGAGCTAGAATGTATCTCAAGTCTTTGGTTAAAATGTTGCATTATTACCAAGAGCAATGCTTTGCCCACCCTCCTTAGGGGAAAAAAAAAAAAAAACCTACAGCGATAAATGCCAAGAAACAAATGTCAGAGTTGGCAGCCACCTTGTGGGTCATGAACTTTGCTTTCATTTTCTGAAGCTTTTGGTAGTGGAGAAGTGCATTCTGGTTGCTCTAATGCTTTTTGTCCACCCCTGAGAGTTATTTTCCCAAAACAACAAATTACCATTTCAATTCATTTTCAAACTATGTCATTATCCAGGTACCCTTTCCTCCTTTTCCGCATATAGAACAAATGCAAGGAAAGAAGAGAGGACCTGCCGCAATTCCGAAACCACACCCTGGGCCACACTCAGCCCAAACCATCACCCCAGCCCTTCAGCTTGTCAACCCCAGTTCCCCCCAACTCCACTGTCAAAAAATAAAATAATTCAAATAAAAAACAGCTCATAAAACAGTAAACAAAATAAAGTCAGTTTTCTTTTTTTTTTTAAAGAACAAAATGAAACTTGAGGGAAAACTTACTGGAGTTACAGTTTATCCTGATACAGTCTAGATGGGGAAAAATAAATGAAAGATGAAATTGCATCCTTCAAGGTAACAGCTGCAGACATCCAAAAACAATCAGTCCACCCTTCCGGGGACAGACACACGCAAGAAATGTGGCCATTTTATATATATATATACAGTATGCACAAGTTTAAGGGTGGGTGTATATGTACAGTATATTGTAAAGTTGGATACATATATATATACACACACACACATATATATATACACGTATGTATAGAGATATATACTGGTATACATATATATCCACAATAGACACTGAGTAGGCTTCTTTTTTTTCTTTCAAAAATCCTATTCACTTACATAAAGTATTTCAAAACTGGACTTTGAAATATTAATTTTGTTAAACTTGGAAAATACTGCAAAAATTTCCCCACCAAATGTAGGTTTTAGTTGGTTTCTCTCTACAGCTGGTTTTTCTTAAAATTTATCTTTAAAAGTACCATCAAGACAATTTTTGTTTTAGTATTTCAAAGATATATCACCAGTCTGACATATCGTATCATTTTAACAAATCTGTCCATGAAGTTTCTCAGTGTAGTATTTAACCCTTTCTCTTTTTCTAAAACCAAACTCCCTCCACCCTCTCTCCTCAGGTCAGGCCCCAAATGCTATAGAAATTTATGCAGGCAGATTTGCCGTTATCCTCAGAGGTAAGGAAAGGGTTAACACCACCTGGTCATTTTCTGTCATAAAATGGCCACTTGCAAACAGCTAACCGCACAAACACCCATCCCAGATTTTAGAGAGGTGGGCTCGGGTGCTGGCTAAAAGGAGTTTTATGATGTTATCATAATTGATTGGGGTCTCTGCTGTGGTTTCAAAGGCCCCCAGACCAACCCCCTCATGAAGCCCATCTCCGTCTTCCTGCCTGAATGCTCAGACTGAATCAAGCGCCCACAGCATTTGAGGAGAAGGCGAGACAGGCACATGGGGAGGAGGTCTTGGGCACCTTTGACATCCTACCTATTTCCCTCTGTGATCCTGCATCTTGAAGAAAGAAAATTCTTTTTTTTTAATGGGAAAGAGAGGGAATAAAGCTTGGCTAATTTTCTTGTGCTGGTCACCAGACAAGGTATTTTGTGTCAGAGATCAGAGTATCTATCCTTTTATTAATATCTGTTTGGAGTCAGGGACACACAGCATAAAAGGTATAGAGCAGAGTCAATGGGTGTTAGTAGGGGTTGGGAAGAATGGTCAGAGAAATGTCTCAGGTTAACTGTTACCAGGCTTCCCAGTTGAACCTAAGTTTGGTTTTCAATTGTGGGAATTCCTATAAGAATTTGTTTAAAGCCAGACATTAAAAGGTAGAAGTAAAATGATAAAGAAAAGGAGAAAATTACAGGAAAAAAATACAGTTAGAAACTGTGCTTTTCTTCTAGCTAAGGTTAACCCAATAGTTTTGGAGGACTTGTGGAAGATAATGCCACGATTTGAATTTCCTGAAGTAAACCATTTTAAGCAAGTGAGAAAGAAACCAGTGGCAAATGACAGGGCAGAATGAAACTACGTGAATCCAGATAGGAGCAATTTATAACACCCAAGCATTCTGAGGAAGGGGGCAGGAAGCTTATTTGTTCCCCAGAAGAACATCTCTTGAGAAAAATCTGGGTTTGGTTTCGTGCGGTTAGGTTTGTCATGTGTCGTCAACCGCAACAGAAAAGTGGGAGCAAACAGCCCTGGAGCAACTGGTACGATCACCGGACAGAGGAGGCCATGCCCCTGGTGAGGACTGGGGAAGGGGAGGGCAGGGAGGGAGGAAGAAGTGGGGCCTCAGCTTGCCGGTTCGCCTACCATCACCCGAGGCTGGAGAAATGCCCCTCACTGATGGATTCAAGAAAGAGGGGAAGCAGAAGTATGGGCGTGCTTCAGAGAAGGAAAGGGAAAGAGTGAGCCTAAAGCAACAACCCCAAGAACTTTAAACAAGAAGTGGTTTTCTGCTTTGGTTTCTGTGCTGCTGAGGATTTATTCTTAGTCAAGGACCTGGTCTAGGCAGAGGTGCTGGGTTGGGCTTGTCCTTCTGGGTTCACTCAAGTGATTCCATGAACTGAATGGTGTCTTTAAAACAAGGTGAGGACTTGCAGCTTTCAAGACAGCAGACAATTGGGTATGTTAAGTCAAGAAGTGAAAAATTATTTTGCTACTTTACTTGAAGAATAAGTTTGAGGAGAAAAATCTACCCCAGTTCCTTGTTCACAGGGTCTGAGAGGGTGGTCTTGATAGTGATGATTTTTTTTTTTTTTTTTTTTTTGCGGTACGCGGGCCTCTCACTGTTGTGGCCTCTCCCATCGCGGAGCACAGGCTCCGGGCACACAGTCTCAGCGGCCATGGCTCACGGGCCCAGCCGCTCCGCGGCATGTGGGATCCTCCCAGACCAGGGCATGAACCCGTGTCCCCTGCACCAGCAGGCGGACTCTCAACCACTGCACCACCAGGGAAGCCCGATGTATTGTTTTTTAATGAAAAAATGAATCAGAAGAACTGACCTGGGAGGGCAATTTCCTTTAGATCTCCAGTCGCAGCCGAAGTCCTCTCTCTGCCTGAGCCTTGGCATGGTATTTGAGGAATGTGGGTATGTGTGTGTGTGCTGTTCATTCTGTTTCAGTTGTTTCATTTAATTTTAGTAAATAAGGAGAAATTATTATTTTCTATATTGATGAGCTTCAGGTTGAGCACGGAAGAGGTGAATGTTTCTAGGTGTTTTATGTCTTCAGTGATGCATACAGTAAACAGTAGTCTGCAAGTCCATGTTTCCAGAGAGAGAACATCTGGAGAATCTGAATGCAATTAACCAAGCTGCATGGCACTGCCTACAAGCCTCCACCACTGAAGAAGGGTTGTCTGCATTCTGCTGAGGATTCTTACAGGCCCATGAATGAGGCTGTACCAATACTGATTGACTTTTCTGCTGTATGGCTCAATTCAAACCAAGCACTAAGAAAAAGATGCCTTCCGTGCATGTTTAAAAGGTGACCATTGTGAAAGCAGTTAGAAGTCATTAAGTCTGTCACATCACTGTCCACAGTATTGATCTGTGGAGGTAACGGATAACCCATGATGACTGAGTAGGTTAGAAACATGGGTAGTCCCACCTCTGTGACCTACTTTCTTTGTTTCACATGTATCAAGCAATCATAAAAACACTATTGACTTATCTCAGAAAGTTACTGTGAGATTAAAATAAGGTTTTCAAAATATTTAAAAATACTATAATAGTAAAAATTATTATTATATCTTTTAATACTAAGAGATAAAAATACGATTGGTCAATGGCCAACCTCAAAGTTTTTAAAAATGTGCTATGTGTAGCTGGACATTGCTCATGGCTGCTATTGCCACGGCTGGCTATCTTCAGAAAGCAAGGCCCTTGGAGAAGCCTAGTCCCCTTGATATTTAAGAGACACGTTACATCAGAAAAATACAGACATTTATATCATGACCTTATATGTGTGAACAATTTGAAATAAACTGGAATATCATTCGTGCCTGTGCTAGAAAAGAGACACAACTTAAATGGAGGGAGGGATCCTTTGAAATTAGTTTTGGGGATTGTGTACGTAAATGCACACTCTGCCTGGAGATGTTTTCTACTATAATGAAAAAAAAAGGGTAATATGAATTCATGACACGGAGAAAAAAATCATTTATGAAGGGCTTTATTCTAGGGAGGGGGGTAGGAGAACCTTCAAACAAAGCATGAGTATGAAGAGTTGTGCACACATGTACAAGGAATTTAAGTTCAGTTTTCTGTGTTAGGTTTGAAAGAAAGTAAATTCAAACCAGTAATTGTGGTGAACCATACCCTTCAGGGAAAAAAGAAGTGACCATTGTTTCTAGAGAAGCACAGTGCTCTTTTGCCTAAGATGCCTCAACTTAGGAGAGCTACACTGATCATGTGCAGAAAGGAGTCAGGAGGCAAAAGCAGAGTCTTTTAAAAAAGCACACCTTGGGGCTTCCCTGGTGGCACAGTGGTTGAGAGTCCGCCTGCCGATGCAGGGGACTCAGGTTCGTGCCCTGGTCTGGGAAGATCCCAGAGGCCACGGAGCGGCTGGGCCCGTGAGCCAAGGCCACTGAACCTACGCGTCCGGAGCCTGTGCTCCGCAACGGGAGAGGCCACAGCAGTGAGAGGCCCGCATACCGGAAAAACAACAACAACAACAAAAGAAACACACGCCTCCCAGATTTTCATGACAGTTTAAAATGCAAAAATAATGCTTCTAGGAATACACCTGGGATCTATGACTGTGTGTGTGTGTGTGTGAGAGAGAGAGAGAGAAAGAGAGAGAGACAGAGAGAGAGAGAGAACCTGTTCATCTCTTTCTTCATCCCCTTTTATCTCCCTCCACCTCCATTTTTCCTTCTAAGATGTGAGACCTGTCATAGTTGGCCTTCTAATCTTACAAAACAACATCTAAAAAGGAAAAAAAAAAGGTGTCTGTTTAAAGGCAATGTGCATTTCCCCAGGACCCCACGGGGCTGAATATTCCTTATATCTCTGGCTCTCTCTTACCTTGAAATAGAGAGTTAAAAACTGACCCTATCTTCTTTTCTGTGAGCTAGTTAGGAGGTCACATTTGTTTTCATTTTAGTTGTGGGAGGGTTTTTTTTAAATTTTTATTTCTTCTGTTGTTTTTCAGAGAACTTGACAGTAGGCTACTGGTGGTGGTTTCAGGTATGCACTCTGGTTGGTTGGTTTCAGGTGGGCAGGATGGTGTAGGGAGGGGAAGGTGAGGAGGACAGGGGAATGCCAGTCCCTGCAGGCTGCTCAGTACACTCTGTTCTCAAGGCTGTTTGCTATGCGGGCCGCAGGCTTTGGGCCTTTGAAGGGTTGAATACCATCTTTTGATTTACCATGGCTGATGGTGGGGAGGATTGGAAACTCAAGAACACCCACAAAGATCTAGCAAAAGAGAAAAACAAAACCCAAAATAACCAAACACACACATACGCAAACCAAAGAAAAACCAAGAGACACACTGACAACAGAAATCAAATGTGCTTGGAAAAGAAAAAGGGCATAGTATTGTAAAAGCTGCAACTTGGGGGAAAAAAGAGACACACAAGTAAACAAGCCACTGCTCAAAACAGTCTTCTGTGTCCTAGAGATTTTTAGGATTGTCGTATAGGCATTTTTCAAGAGTGACCAGTTGACCTGACAGCATATAAGACTGATATTGATTTCCCATCTTCCCACCAGGCCATCTAGGGTTGCATCTGATACATTTGTCCATCATGTCTTCTCCATGCCTCTGACAAGCCATTCCACCGCATCTTTATGAAGGAGTTGTGTATCTAAACATACTCTACATAGCCAAACAAATCAGAGGCTTAGAAAGTTTGAGTGCAGCTGTATCACTAATCCTGTCAACACAGGGCACTGACTTTCTACTGAGTAGAATCAGCAGAAATAGAGATTGCTTTTTTTCCTTCCAAAAACCAAGAGGTCCTCACTCTCCATAGAAGATTGATTAGAATCCAGCCAAGAAGGTCAGTAGCCTGAGAGGATGTGAGGCCATAAAAGAGGGATTTCCAAAGTATCATTATAGGTAATTACAGTAGAAGAACAGGTCCTCCCTCAATCAAGCTACAAATTTGAAACTGTCATAATTTCTCAACACTAAGGAAAAATGGATATGTATTATATAAGAACAGAGTAACTGGTAACAGTGTGACTTAATAATTTTTATCAAAAGGGCTGTCTAGTGAGGGTAGGAATGTCAGGAAGGAAGAAGGGACACATACCAGGAGCCACACCATCCTTCCATGTGTCAGAGACTCTAAACTTATAGAATTTTTCCCCGATGGGACAACAGAAGTAATGTGACTTGTGCTCCCCACTAGGAGAGAGTAAATATAAGGAGATACTAGTGTCATCAAGGCCACCAGAATTTCCCATGGGAACAGTCCTTGTGGAGCTTCAAACAATGCATTTCTCATCCCACTCACATGGCTTCGTTCTCTCAAACACCACCCTCCCATTTTGCTTCCATCTCATGCCCTGTCCCTGTCCTCTGCTTTGACTGTTTTGAGTGGTGACCAAGGAGTTGGACTTAATGGGAATGTGCTTGATCAAAAGATGGACCAAAGTAGCGTGTTTTACACAAAGCTAAACGATTCAAAAAACCAAGAAAGGAAACTTAGAAAACAAATCTTCTAGTAAAGAAACCACCACTGTCAGAAACCAGAAATTGACATCAAAACCTCATGCAGAAACAAGAAGGTGTTTGTTGCTGTTGGGATTTATCCTTGGCCTATTAAACAAGAGGTGAACAGCTAAATTTCAAGAAACAAACAAAGAATTCAGTCAAACCAATGAAAATCAGAAAAGAAAGGGAAGACAAGCCCAAACAGAGTGGCAGAGGGTACTTCATACGATACCTAAGTTAACCATGAGCTTCACGCGCCCCCCATCCAGCTCCAAACGCAGGGTGTCAGCAGAGTCCCTGGAGGTAGTAGCCACCAGCAGCCCATAAGCTCGCTGGGACATGAAGCGGAAGGACACGTCCTCTGCCTCGGTATGCATGACCATGGGCATGATGATCTTCATGTACATGCTGCCGTCGTAGCTCAGGATGGACGCCTCTGCAGAGAAGAAAGGAGGGTATCGTCAGGATGAAGGATGCCAGAGTCTGCCTTTGCTTCCAGGGTAGGCAGAGTAGAAGGAGAGGGCACCAAATTAGTAGACAGGTGTCTCGTGCTTGCTAGACCTCCACTGCTGCTTTTAAGCTGTATGCAGACCCCTTAAACTCTGAGGTTCTATTTCCTCATTTGTAAAAGACATCTGATGGCACTGGTCCCTGCCCTACCATGCTCACTGACTTGTCAATGGTACCACATGAAATAATGGATGTGAAGGCATTTTGCAAAAGTGAAAATGCCCTCACAAATGGTAGTAATTCTGTATGCTGTAGACACGACAAAGCAAAACAAGACACTAAACAAAACTTGAGTCCTGTAAATATTTCATGAAGAACAGGAGGGAAGCAGCAGTTTATAATCACCACAGTGAACAAATAAATACTTGCCAGAGTGCTGCTAGAAAAAGAAAAGAGCAGCAGCACAGCCAGGCCTTGTAGAAGGTTGCTTGGCCCGTTCAAAGAAGACTGATGGAGCCAGGGCCAGAACAACAACAACAAAAGCTAAGCACACCTTTGGGAACCAGACATTTTACTTTTATTCAAATAGCACTTTTATAGGAAAGGAAGAAGCTCACTTTTATTTGAAACCTTCTCTAGTCCAAACACTTTGGTTATGAGCCCTCCACCCCCTCCAATATATCTCATTTAATGCCACAACGTGGGTCTACCATTCCTACTTTCGAGCAGAAAACCAAGGGTCTTGGGGGAGTAGGTTATCATCCCTAAGTCACACAGTCTGGACTTTTTTTTTTTTTTTTTTTTTTTTTTGCGGTACGCGGGCCTCTCACTGCTGTGGCCTCTCCCGTTGCAGAGCACAGGCTCTGGACGCGCAGGCTCAGCGGCCACGGCTCACGGGCCCAGCCGCTCCGCGGCATGTGGGATCTTCCCGGACCGGGGCACGAACCCGTGTCCCCTGCATCGGCAGGCGGACTCTCAACCACTGCGCCACCAGGGAAGCCCCACAGTCTGGACTTTAACCCGGTATATCCAATACCAAGTCCAGGGCCTGTTATGTAGCACCATGTGGCTCAAAACGTGAATTTGTTTAATCATTTGTTTAGCAAATATTTTAGAGAACACGGGAAGAGAATATCACTCACATTCCTATGAAGCCAACTGCCACTGAACTCAGCACCTGGCACTGAAAAGGTCCTTACTAAATATTTGCTACATTCCAATATGCACTATGGAGGGTACAAAGGTGAAGCAGACAACATCCCCTGTCCTGAAGGGAGACTAGGCACACACAAGTAACTACTAGAATATAAACATGGCTAAATGACCCAGCAAAGATATATTGATAAAGCCAGGAGCATTCAGAAGAGAGAGGCTATAGCATGCAGGGGAGTAGAATTGATGTGGTAAAGTCTGAAGCTGGTCTTGATAGATGGGTGGGGTTTTTAATGAAAGAAGTGATGGCATCAGATTTCACAGGTAGATAAAACAGTATCTCTATACACAAAAAGGAAAGAAGAGGGGTATGCTCAGATAATAACAAACTTCAATTTAACAGAAGTGTCAAGCATATTTTAAGAATAGTTATACAAAGGTGCTTTGAGATTAGAATAAAATCAATGGACTCTGGTAGATACTGGGAAGTAAATGAATAGTTTTAGATTATGAGGTACCACAATATGCTCATTTGTGACTACATACCAGGCACTCTTCTAGGTGTTGAGGACATGACAGTGAACAAAAGGAACAAACATCTTCTGTCCTCATGCATAAAAGGCATAGGAACACGGAGAGACAAGGCAGACCACGTGGAAAGTTCTCAAAATAGTACATCATCATCATACACCCAACCTTATTTACACAACACACAAAAGGTCCATGAAAAAAACATAAATACACCTGTCATTCCTGGGAATCAACCTTCACCTGGGTAAAATCCATGACATGCTCATAGTTGTATATTATAATGTACAAACTCTAAGAGGATCACAAACAAAGGTGTAACAGTTACAGACACCATCAAAATGAAAAACATATTTTGAAGATCTCTTATTATTTGAGAAGCATTATCTAAATGTAACACATGCTCAAGATGTAAAACGTTTATCTCCTGAAAGAGCAGAATCAAAAGATCAATAACAATAGCTAAAATTTATTGAGCACTTACTATTTGCCTGGTGCTTTCTAGGATTTTACATGCATTAAGATGGCACTTAATCCTCACAAGTACTTCGTGAAGAAGACAATATTATTATATTTTATAGATACCAGGTCACACATCCAAGAAATGGCAGAGCTGGAAGTTAAATGTAGGCAGTCCGATTCTCATGGCTGTATACATAATGATTCTGCCAAATTGTGAGAGACTTATACTAGGAGCACAGCCATGTTTCTTAGCACATAAAGTACATCTACAATGCTTCATGGCAGACTGTGGTGTTCTTGTGTGTGTGTGTGAGTGCATGCACACGTGTGCACATATATACACATGTATGCCATTATTTAAAGTTGTATTTTATGAACATATACAATTATATAGAGATGATATGTATTTCTAAATAATATATTGTTATATATTACTAGGCACAATGCTGTGTGTGTAATTATGAACACCATTAATTACTACTATGTACCTTCTACTATAGACACCCACACAAAAATACACTCCTTTTTAAAAGATGTTAGGGTATTCAGTGAGCCATGAGATGGTTGTTTTGATGCATTCAACTTAAATAATTCCAAAACTAATGGCCACTTTTATCTCTCTGGATATGTACAGTGGCAGAATATATGCATAAATGAATGTATCTTTATGTCAATATTGGTAGTGTCAGAGAACAAATATCAGGTGCATATGTAGTTAAACATCTAATGGTACAAAATAAAGTATGTATCTCAATGTATACCTTTGTGTGTATCTTGGTGAGTATGTTCTACTATTAACATGGTATTTTTAAGGGGAGGGTGATGAAGCAAAAAACTTAATATAGGAATCAGCTGAAACAAAATTTGTTTCAGAATTCATATTAATTTGCTTATAAGATTTCAAACACAAGGGGTACCATGAATGGAATACTATTCAATGGAAAATAAGTCTAAATAAGGAAAGTTATTTGATCTAAAAACTATCAGATTATTGAGTGTTGAAAGACCACATCATGAAATGCTGACATAATAGTACTTACACAGTTCTCCTTTTTTAAATTAATTAATTAATTTATTTATTTATTTATTGGCTGCATTGGGTTTTCGTTGCTGCGTGCGGGCTTCCTCTAGTTGAGGTAGGCAGGGGGCTACTCTTCGTTGTGGCACACGGGCTTCTCATTGCCATGGCTTCTCTTACTGTGAAGCACGGGCTTTAGGTGCGTGGGCTTCAGTAGTTGTGGCACGTGGGCTCAGTAGTTGTGGCTCGCGGGCTCTAGAGTGCAGGCTCAATAGTTGTGGTGCACGAGCTTAGCTGCTCCACAGCATGTGGGATCTTCCCGGACCAGGGCTCCAACCCGTGTCCCCTGCACTGGCAGGCTAATTCTTAACCCCTGTGCCACCAGGGAAGTCCCCAGTTCTCCTATTTTGTTCCTCTTTTCCTCCTTTACTACTTCCTTTTGTCTTAAGTGAATATTTCCTAGCATATTATTTTAATTCCTTTGATGGTTCTTAACTAAATAACCAAGTAACTAAGAGCTACTTTCTTAGTGATTGGTCTAGGGCTTACAACATACATCTTAATTTATCAGAATCTACTTCATATTTATACTAACTTAATTCCAGTAAGATACAGAAACTTTACTCTTACATAGCTTTCTTCTGGTCCTCCTTTTTGTGTTATTATTGTTATTCATATAATGTCTATATATGTTTCAAACTCAAAAATACATTGTTATAATTATTGCTTTATAAAAACAACTTCTTATGAAGTGAAGAAAGGAGAGCTCAGATATATTTATAGAGTTTTTTTTAAATAAGCTTATTATTTACCATGTCTGTCTCTCTTCGTTTCTTTTTGTGGACTAGCAGTACCATCTGGTGCCATTCCCTTTCTTCGATGTAGCTTCATTCATTTTTTATTATCAAATATATTACAATTCTATGTTATAGGCCCAACAATACAATTTTATAGATTGTTTTATGTAATTGCTTTTTAAATCAGTTAAAAGAAGAAAGAAAAAGAAATGTGTGATTATACTCTTTTATCATTACCTACATAATTACCTTTATTGGAGCTCTTTGTTTTTTCATGTAGATTCAAATTACTGTCTGCAGTCACTTCCTGAACTTCTTTTAGTAGTTCTTATAAGGCAGGTATACTAGCAATGAATTCTGTTTTTTGTTTACCTGGATACATCTTTGTTTCACTTTCACTTTTGAAGATGCTTCTGTTGGCTATAGGATTCTTAGCTGATGTTATATTTTTTTCAGCACTTTCAATGTCAACTCACTGCCTTTGGCCTACATTGTGAAGAGACATCAGCTGTTAATCTTATTGTGGGCCTTTGTATATGATAAGCCACTTTTCTCTTGCTGCTTTCAAGATTTTCTCTTTGACTTTCAACATTTCTATTATAATAAGTCTGGATGTGAATGAATTCCCTTGTACTGATCCTTCTTAGAGCTCACTGATGTGTAAATTAGTGTTTTTCCTCAAATTTAGGAAATCTTCAATCATTAATTCTTTAAATATTTTTTCTGTCCTATTCTCTCTCTCCTTTTTTCCAGGACTGCCATCATACATATGTTGGTACTCTTAATGATGTCCCATATTTCTCTGATGCTTTGTTTATCTTCATTCATTTTTCTTTCTTCTATTTAGACTGTATAATCTCTACTGATCTATCTTCAAGTTTGCAGATTCTTTCTTCTGCTAACTCACATTTTCTGTTGAGCCCCTCTAGTGAATTTTTCATTTATTGTGCTTTCAAGCATTTTAGATAGATAGATAGATAGATAGACAGACAGAGAGACAGGGATAGATAGGTAGGTAGATAGGTAGATAGATAAATACTCCCCAAATGATAGAAATTTTGGAATTGAAAAGTTGAAAAATAGATATATAAATATATATAATTTAAATCTCTTTATTAACATTATCTATTTGATAAATCACTGTTATCTTATTTTGCTTTAATTCTTTAAGCACAGTTTCCCTTAATTCCCACAAATCCCTTTGTAAATATTTATAATAGCTTTGGTGTAGTTGTCTGCTAAGCGCAACATCTGGGCAGTTTCTATTGCCTGTATGTACTCCTATGTATGGGTCACACTTTCCTTTTTTGTGTATGTTTCACAATTTTCTGTTGAAAACTGGACATTTTAGATAACAGACTGTAGCACGTCTGGATACTGCTCTCCCCTCCGTGACCACCACCAGGGCTACTTCTTTCTGTTTGTTCATTCATTTATTTGTTTAATGACTTGGCTGAACTAATTCTGTGACATATTTGCCCAGCAGTGTGAAGGCTCTGATGTCCTTGTTCAGATATTTTTGCATTTTTTATCTTTTAGCCTGTCTTCCTAGGTGTTGATCCTAGGTCAGTATAAGCCACTTATTGCTCAACTATTATACCTAAGCCCCCTTGGTCAGTTAATTTTTACTCATTATCTGGTGGATTTGTGTGACTTGGAGACGGCTTTCACAGTTCAGTAAGCTTAAGACTTTGCCTCACGTTCAGCCAGGGACTAGTACTTGGAAGTTGCCCCTCCTGTCACTCCTGAGTCGGTGCAGTCTTGGGAATATGCACAGTCCTCCAGCCCACCAAGGATAAGTGTGGTTTTCGCTTTAAGCCTGGTCTCCTAGGGGTATCCCCTGGCTAAAAGCAGCTTATCGTTCAGTCAGTTAAGAGGTTGTACCTTAAGCCCCTTGAGCCAATAGGCTCTTCCTCTTACTGATGGATATATGTGTAGCTTAGTAATACTTTCAAATCTTCCCCATCTCCTCCTCTAATTAGCTCTGAGTGTATCCCAGCAAATGAGTATAACCATCTAGACCTCCATGGCTTTCTCTACCCCTGATTCTCTTTGCTAAACTTCTGACATTAGCAAACTTCTGGTCTGCCATTTCACTCATTGCTACTAGTATCATACATCTACCTGTCCCTTCAAAACTGATAGTGACCAAGATCACCATTATTTTCAAAAGTCCTTTACCCATGAGCTTCTCTAATCCTTGTTCTAAACAGCCAGGCAGAGTCGTAGAGCTCTGCATCCCAATAACTTGCATCTACCCCAGAGCAGAACCTCTGTGCCACTACACAACCCAGCTGTGTGCAGAAACAGTGGCCCACTTCTCCCTGAGTGACATTCCCATTCTAAAAGTGGGCATGAGAGGAAGATGATAGGTCCTGGTCTTCTCAGCTTGCCCCTCCTAACATGAAACATGACTAAGCTGGGGCAGGGACAATTGGAGCCCCTATATTCTTGACATGCCAAACCTGGGATAGAGCTTCTGCTCTATGAATGGAGATTTAGTAGGAGAAGTGAGGCCTCTTCTTGGCTGTGCCTACCAGGAATATTGCTTCTGCAACATGGAACTGGGGAGGGTTGAGAGGCACCAGTAGCCTGACCATCTGAGGTGAAACTGTAGTCCTAGTGTAACTGGTTGGAGAGAGAGATCCTGTCTTCTTGGCCACAACCACCTGGAATGAAGCTTCCAGAACAAGGAGCAGGGGGGTAGGAGAAGGGAGCACGTTGTTGTTTAAATACCATAGCTCTCACTTTTCTTAGTGAGATTTGGTAGATCTCTTAAATAAATGTTTGTCCATTTGTTGTATGTCCTTAGAACAATTTTCAGAGATTTTAAATGGTTGTGTGTGTTTTAATAATTTTCACCAATTAAATGGTTGTTTCACTGGGGAGATCTGCTAAGTTCCTCGTCCAGCCATTCTAGAGTTCCCTATTTTGATTATTACAAATGTCTTATATATCTTTTCCCATAAAATTCCTGGACTCCAGATTCAGGTGAGGTTCCCTGGCTGGTAACACTTTGCATTTGTTGTTGCACATCACTCCTGGAGAAATTAAACACACGTTTTGTTCACCTCAACTGGAAGAGTACTCTTGGAGGCTTGGGCTTGTTTTCCTCCAGGCTTTGCCCCACATGCCTTTTCCCTTTGCTGATTTTACTCTGTAACTTTTGCTGTAATAAACCATGACCATGAATATAGTATCTCGAGTCCTGTGAGTCCTTCTAGAGAAATATTCAAATTGAGAGTGGTTCTGGGGACCTCTGATACCCACATACAGTTGTCCTCAGTGTACTGGGGGATTGGTTCCAGGACCCCTTGCAGACAACAAAATCTTCGGATGCTCAATCCCTTATGTAAAATGGCACAGTATTTGCATATAACCTACAAATATCCTCCCATATACTTAAAATCATCTCTAGATACTTACAATACCTCATACAATATAAATGCTATGTAGTGTTAAATACAATGTAAATGCTCTGTAAATAGTTGCCAGTGTGGCAAATTCAAGTTTTGCTTTTTGGAAATTTCTGGAATTTAAAAAGTATTTTTGATCTAAGGTTGGTTGAGTCCATGGCTGTGGAACCCAAGGATATTATCAACTGTATTCTTTGTTCTACATTCATAATGCGTATGATCATTATGTGTTTGTTGTATATTCAAAGATGGTCACTATTCTCACCATGCCTTTTGTCACAGTTTCTCCATTTCTGAGTAATTTTATTTCATCTTTTAAGTGCTTGGATTTTATGGTAACACCTTTTTATTTTATTTTATTTTTTGTTGTTTTTTGTTTTCAACATACCCATCAGTTTCTTTTTTTTCTTTTAACATCTTTATTGGAGTATAATTGCTTTACAATGTTGTGTTAGCTGCTGCTGTATAACAAAGTGAATCAGCTATACGTATACATATATCCCCATATCCCCTCCCTCTTGCGTCTCCCTCCCACCTTCCCTGTCCCACCCCTCTAGGTGGTCACAAAGTATATGGAAACACCTTTTTAAAAAGAACTCACTAGTATTATTATTACCAAAGTTTGTTCATGTTTGTGAAAGTCTATTTGTGCTCTTGATATTTGAATTGCATTGTGGTTGTGTGTAATTCTTGAGTCACCCTTCATTTCATGCAGAATTTTACACACTTCGAGTTATTGTTCTTGAGATTGTATAATGCCAACATTTCCTCTCATAGGTGGTAAATGATGTAAATTTTGTATAAATGCCTAAAGAATATTATTTTATTCCTTGAAGCCCAATGACATAATCAATACACATCTCAGTGTTGAATATACTATATCTGATTTTCTTAGAACCCATCATGCTATTTTGAACTTTATGGAGTCCGTTCTTTATATTAAGAACAAATTTCTGGTTTGATGCCTTTAGGTAATCTCTTTGTTAAAGTACTCAGTTTTTCTGTTTCTGAGGTCCAATTATCTTGTCTGTCCTCATATCTCTTAGTTTCTTTATTATGGATTTCGGCTCTTTGACTTTTCATCAGCATTCACTGTGAAGCATTTTCCTTCTATCAATATATCAATATTTAGCCATGTGTTATCTGCACCCCTGTGGTTACTAATTACTTATTTCAAATAAGTTATGTGATCATACTTTGGCTCTCAGATATTCCATATACAGTCTCTCTTTTCCATTCACTCATTTGTTTTTATTTTTTCTTTGAATTCTTATACCATTAATTAAATTCTCTTAAAATATTCTACAGTGCAAATGAGCTACAGACTATACAGCTCATGGGAAAGTTTTCTGTCCTTTGGTTTGTTTTCTTCTAGCTCAAATTCCTTCAGTTTTCTAAGCTATACCTATGTTTTTTGAAATTGTATTTGCCTGATGTTTTCTATTTGCACTGTCATGTCATTGTCTTTCCTGCTCATACTCAGGTGGCTCTGTCCAGAGTTTCTAGTTGTTCACATATAGTTTCAGTAACTTACTGGCTCCCAGAGTCATCTACAGTTTAATGGCTTCATATTTTTAGTTCTATGTACTTTTTTTTCCTGTAGGCTGAGAGATAGCAATGTGGAAGTTAATGGATGGGAGAAATGAAGAGCTCAGCCAAGACTGTGTGTAACCTTCATTTAGCTTTCAGAGCTATGCTGTCATTTCTGAAGCTTTGTTAAATGTCCTCTACTCGAAGACAGCCCACCTGGTTGAAGAGTGCATCCCAAGGCCATGGTGGTGGGAATGATACATTAGAACTTTTGAGCCCTTTAGCCCTGCTGACATCTCTTTTGATCCTCAGTCCTGTTGTTTGTTTCTGTTACATGCATTTACCTCTTACAGACATTCCCATTATTCTTCACTCAGATAAGAACATCTACTCAATCTATTTATTTTCCTCTATAAAGGTATTTTAGGGATAATTCTCACTATTTTTTTATCAACTGGACAGTACTGTACCTGAGGAACACAGGCAGGGTTGGCAGCCTCATCATGTTTGACCATTCCTCTTAACTTGGCTTCAGAATCATTTATCTTGTTCCTATTTTTTGAGACTTACGACACTGAGTTGTGCCTCTTTCCTTACTTACGGCTGACAATTATTTGGCTGGTATACCCTTTTCTGTTTAACTTGAAAGAGAGTTTCTGGTAGGCAACTTTCCCCTACCATCTTCGTACTTCTTTTCATAATCAAATTATTGCATCTAACACCAAAGGAACAGAGAGGAAATAATCAAAACTGAGGGTTCTTTAATGTTATTATAAGCATATGTTGTTTTAGATGTGATGAGGTCCTAATCAAGAAGATAAGCGAAAATTATACGGAAAATTGACTGTAGAAAGTAAATGGTACAGAGAAGTTCTTCTTGCCTACACAAACTTGGAAGTGATACCATTTACATTTCCTACAGTTTTAAAGGAGAAAGCCAGATTGGTAGGCATGCACAGGGAAGGGATAAAACAAAAGCACTAGACAACACAATCGATGTAATGCTGCTAACGAATGCAAGGGGTCCCCTGACATCGATACAGTACTATGAGCAACTAGCAATGTGCTTTCATGTAGTAGACTTCCCAGGTCTCACTTTGCACTTAGCATACCAAGCAGACTTCCTAGCACTACCCACCGGCCCTTAAGCCATCTACTGTAGAGAGAAGATACTCTCACGGCCAGCCTTGTAAGCAAAGTACCAATAAACAATCACCCGCCTCACCATCTTCTCTTTTTGTACCTTCAAGACATCCTCCTGTTTCACTCATGCAGCCACTGGCCTCATACACTCCCTAAGTGTGTTTTATTCTAACAAAGCTTCCAGAATACACAGACTGCTTCCTCTCTACCCAAACTGGGCTGATCTTAAGCACTGTGCAAATCTATGCAGGAATGCCCACCAGGTTCTAATTCTGTATTTTGCAGCAGCAGGAGCAACATACATTTCTAGGTCTGAGCAGACCCAACAGCAGCCAACAGTTCCAGGGAATCACAACTGATATGAGGTGACGTCCTCCCTCTCATGGACAAGGCTGAGAAGAACTAACTTTTCACATCCTCAGCATCGTGCTGCCATTACATACAGTTCGACTGCTTTCCCATCCCCAAACAAGTAAAGCACTCTAAAGCCATGACAGAAGCATTCTCTTTACCCACGACAACCCAAAATATCTCCAGGCATTGTCAAATGCCTCTTGGGGGAAAAATCCCCACCCCCAACCCAGGTGAGAACCACAGTGATGATCCCATATGGGCTAGAGTATATGGACTGGAGTGATAAAGTTAAGACTGAAGGGAGATGCAGAGGGTCCATTATAAAAGAGCTAATAAGCACAATTAGGAAGTTTGGATATTAGTTAACATAAGAGGGTGTTTAAGACAGGAAGTGACACAATAAGACTTGCTTTTTAGGCTAACTCTGGTGCTGCAGGGAAGACAGAATGGCATGGTAAGAGATTAGATGCAATCTTACCCAATTTTCCTCCAGATACTATTGCCGCTGCTTTATTTTGCAAACGTATTATGAAATTTCGAAACAATATTTATAAATGATGGTGGTATGTTTCTTAGAATTGATCTGACTCTTTGAGTCAATTCAAGAAAGCTCTATCGGGCAGAGCTGTAATTACACATATGTAATTACACCTATTCAGAATCATTGCTCAGTGTGCTGTCGCTATGAGCATATAAGCTTGGAGTTAGAAAATCTGGGTAGAATCCTACATCTGCAAATTATATATATATATATATATATATATATATATATATATATATATATATTATTTTTAGCCACGACTTGGAGTTAGAAAATTCGGGTAGAGTCCTAGATCTGCAAGTTATTTTATTTTTTTGGCCTCACTGGCATGTGGGACCTTAGCACAGCATGTGGGATAATCTTAGTTCCCCGACCAGGGATCGAATCCATGCCCCCTGCATTAGAAGCACAGAGTCCTAACCACTGGACCACCAGGGAAGTCTTAGATCTGCAAGTTATTTAACTGTGAAATATTCTTGGGCTTCAGTTTCCCCATCTGTAACATGTATAATAATAATACTGAATCAGCCAGGATACTAATAGGAAATAGACGGCCAACTCAAGTTATGCCATTTGATGAAGGTTTAATACAAGTAATATTTACAATGGTAAAGGTAGGGAATAGTGAACCCTCCAGAGGTAATATGGTATTTAGGGCTAGTAAATGCAGACCGATATATTACTATGTGTAGGCCTGATAGAGCAAGCAGAAGGTCAACTGCCAGAACCCTGAGTGGGGAGTGGAAGAGGGAGAGAACAAGGGTGCACTATGAGTGCCTCACAAGACTGTGACCTTATGTCAAGGTGTGCAGCCAGCTGGCAGCCATATCACAGACAAGAAATTAAATATTCAGACCTCATTCTCATCATTCCTTCTCATCTTTCTTGCATGCTTCCCATTGGGCAAATTCAACTGGAATACAAAAGGGTAAGAGAGGCTGTTAATGCAATCCTTATAGGATAACCTTCCAGGGTACAAAGCTGAGTAAAAAAGTATGAAGAAGAGTGAAGAATGGATCCAGGGTTGCAAAGAAAAGCTATCCATCACAAAGGTGAGCCCAAGAGAATGACTGCAAAGATATCCAAATGTCTGAAATTAATGGGTCCTCAATGAATGTTACATGTGTACGTGCACACACACGTGTTTTAACTTCCCTGATGTGTGGAGATGACCCATTGCTTTCACGTGCAGATACTTCCATATTAGAGGCAGCACTGATCAGTAGAAAGAGCCTAGGTGTCTGGAGGCCAACATTCCACTCCCAGCTCCACCTCTTATGGGTGCGCAACCTCAGGAAAGTTGCACATTCTCTGACTTTCCTTTTCCTTTATGTAAATCTTCAATCATTTTCAAAAGTCATATAAGAAAATACGTTTGAAAGAGCTCTGCAAACTATAAAGTGGAATGAAATTGTGAAGGGTTAAAGTGTTTTGTTAGTCTTCCTCTTTATTATAAAGTCTACTTTGGTTAAATGGAGAAATAAGGTAGACATTCTGCTTTTTTCTGTTCTCAAATTCCCTACACAATGGGTCTACTTTCATAATAATGGTAGAGATTGCATTCAAGAACACTAGAGTCCTATTATTTACCTTTGATAATAAGCATGGCTCATTACAGTCATAGGCAGACTATGTTCAGTGATTGAACCTGACATCCAGCTACGATTTCCATCCTGAAAAACAGACAGCACTATTCTGTAGACTTTCATTTTTGCCTAAAGCTTGCTGCCTCACTCTGTCATATTCTTCCTGTCAGTATTCCAGAGAATACATTTGCTCTCTCGTTATCACTGATGATCGGTTACAAAAAGTTTGAATAAAAAAAGTTTTACCTCTGATCCATCAACAAGGATGACTGATGGCAGGTATGGAACTATACTGAATGGATCTGTATACTTATCACCTTTACTTTATTCTAGAACGCTGTTAGACAACAGCATTGAGCAGACACAGTAAAGTGATTAATGGCCAACTTGCAGCCTGTCCTGGTTGTGTTTCCCAGGCTAGTTTTTGATGTTTTCATTCCCAAATGAATGGATTGAAGGCTCAGAGAACTGTTCTGCACACAGCTGTGCTCACCAGAATGTGATCGCTCCATTATTGTCTAAGGCCAGACCAGAGAAACAAGTTCTCCAGGGCAGCAAAAGAGAAGACACTTTCTACTTGCCAACTGTTCTGCAATGTACCAGCTCAACCAACCTCAGTTATGTACAGATTTCTTATAAGGAGAGACAGGGCCAGTATTTCAACATGAACCAAAATCAAATTGTTTAGGAATATAAAATGCATTTCCTAGAAAAGTCAAACCAATGAAGAAATGGCCAGAAGTTTAAGTAGCTGATTTAAGTAGAATCAGTCTCTTGTGATTTTTATAAGAAAAAAAAAAGAATACAGAAGTTGTAAAATTACTCTTTCTGAATTGCAGAGAAATTTAGAGTTCAAAACTTAAAATTTACCTGCATTCAAACCTTTATTTCGAAACTGAGGAGACTGAGGTAATATTTAAAAGCTTTGACTTTTTTTTTCTTAAGGAGATATTAAAGACCTTCCTTTTTTTTCCTATTTGGGATCCTGCTTCCAAAATCAGGCTGCACAAAATCAGCAATGATCTGAAACAGGTGAATCAACAGATACACACACACACACACACACACACACACACACACACACACACTCTTAAAGATCTACTGAAGCACCTAATTCAGAGTACTGTTGATACATATATATGATATACACAATATACATGTATCATATGTATATAAGATATATGTTATATATATGACATATATGATAGGTATACAAGCTATTTCCAACACTATTTAAGCAGAGTTAACTATGGAATGGAAGTACAGAAGAACTGTGACAGTGCCAGACACTGCACCCAATTCACGATGGACATGAATTAGAAGATATTTTTTCTAACGGGTGTAACTAAGAGAATTAATAGAGGGACATCTCACAACTCTACATTCGTGCACAGTAGAATCTAGAGTTGCCCAGGGTTAATACACTAGCCTTGGAATTGAATTCCACATAGTTTTGCAAAACTCAGAATGTTGTTAGAGTGAATGTTGGATCCTACGTAGTGTCTCAGGTTGACACATCGGTTCATCAACCCCCTGGCCAACTCTTGCTCAGCAGAACATGTTCTTCTACATCGTATGTGGTATTCATTTCCAAATCATTAGGGCACATTTTTAAGCTACTAGTTGGGTTTATTTAATCAAAACATAGTATTTTAGTGCCTATTATGTTTTCCGGCACTGTGCTAGACTGGGGATCTTGAAATCGACAGAGTCCCCACCTGTGGAGCTTTAATATTAGCTATAGTCTCCTGGGGGCAATGGCTGAATAGAAGTAACCTTGTTAGTTGAGTGATGTAAGTGGCAAGTAGCTATTGTAACACACTAGGGAGAAAAAAAATCAACAGGCATTGCTCAGATTTTCTTATTCTCAAGCCTTCTATCAATATCATGGTATAAGACCTTTAGAAGAGTAAGACATCAGATAATTTTATCAAGGCATAAGCCACAGCCATGGAATATCTAACAATTATGTCTCAGTTCCTTTGTCCTAAAAGATGGGGGTGCATGCTAGGGCTACCACTTCCTAAGGTAAGGGACACTGGGGCGGCTATTACGCAAAGCCTGATGTTATGCTTAGCTTGCCAAATTAAAACAGAAACGTTGTAACTATCTGACTGATGACTAGGATGTGTCATATGCAGGCTGCTACCGTGGTAACAATGGAGAGCACAGCTAAAATCAAGCTATAAACACTTCTTGTCAGGCCCCCACTCCCCTGCAAACAGAACGCTGTTTTACAGGGCTGGCTAACTGTATTGTAAATTATATTACAGCCCGCAGCTCAGGAGTTTCTAAGTCTACAGGGAACAAGTTATCTGGCTCCACCACCATGCTTAGCTTGCCAAAATTGCTTGTGAGACACACTAGTCTGAGAGACATTGCTAAAACTTAGAAATGAGTGGGCCAAGAACAGCACTGGAGCAGAAGAAGAAAGTTACATGGTACATGACATTAATTTGTCCCTAAAGTTTTCCTCTTGGAGCTTCTTTATGACTCAGCGACACTATCTAGCAGTCCTTGAGTCAACAGTTAATTATACTGTAAACCACTAGACAGTCAAGGGTGCGTCTGATGAACAGGTAGACAGTTTCTAGTACAAATAAAAGGCCCCTCACCTTATTATACCACCCTCAATGTATTTCTGGTTTCTTGTTTATTCCTCTAACTAGCAGAAGGTATCTCTATCTGTTTTCATGGGGGGTTTTCCTTTGCTCTTTTGTTGTCCTCACAGTTGACCTAGTGTCATTTTTCTAAAAACAAAACAAATCATGTCACTTTCCAGTCAAGTACTTTCAATGGCATCCCAATATCTACTACTTAGCATTGGATTCTGTCTTTGGTGATCTGGCCTGTGGTCATATCTCCAACACAGTTTTGCCTGTCCCCTCTGTGCCCCTTCACTTTTGCCATAGAATACACTATGGGCTCCTAGAATATGACCTGCTCCTGTGACTCTGCTCTTGCCATTACCTTCGTATGGAACGTTCTACAGTCCCTAAACAACTGGCTAATCCTGGCCTATCTACTAAGAGTAAGCAAGGCTCATTGACTCTGCCTTCAAAACTGAGTGAGTCTCCTTTTCTGTGTCTACTTCCTTAGCTCAAGCTCCCATTCTCTGCCTGCTAGCTAGACTTCTAATCTTCCTCCTACTTTCATTCTTCCCTCTCAATAGTCTATTCTCCACTTGGCAGCCAGAGCAATCACTTCCTTCCCCTGATCTACCCTCCCATGGCTTCCTAATGCACTTAGAATACATTTGTACTCCTTGCCTGACTCACAAAGTCCTACACGATTTGTTTCTTCTCTATAGGGTGATCTTATGTCTAGGTTTGGCCCAGACAGTTCCATTTTACTTCTATCGTCCTGGTGTAATTATTAATAGCACCACCTTTTATTCAAAAGTATGTCAGTCGGGACTTAAAGCCAGCTGGTCAACCTACTTCTACAGCTCATCTACTATTATCCCCTTGCCCATTATAGCCCAGCATGCTGGCCTCTTTTTGTCCCATTGAATAGGACGCAGCAATTTGTTCCTGTGGTCGGGCATTCAGCCAACCTGTTCATCATGGAATTACCTGCTCCTTGACTTTTTTGCATGGCTTGCTCCTTCTCATTCATACCTTGGTCCTAACAGCTTAACTATCAGCTCCTCAGAAAGGTATTCCCCAATCACCCTATCTAACTGCCCGTTTCCCCCAAGCATGTTCTATCACATTGGCTCATTTATTTTTCATCCCAGCACTTAAAATGTCAGGTTTTTGTTCATGTGTTTATCTGACACCTCCTTCTAGAATGGAAGCCCATGAAAGCAGTACCTTTTCATGTTTACTACCATGTAGCTTCTTTTTAGAGGAGTGCCTGGCCTATAGCAGGTTCTCAGTAAAATAGATGGTGGATAAAAGACCTCAAGCATCACCTTCTCTGTTCAGTCTATCCTGGCTACCTGCATTCCCTTTCCAGATAAGATCAACCACTCCTCCACGACCCCTTTCTATCTGGTGCACACATATATTACAGGCAATACCTACAAGACTGTTTTTGTGTGCTTTTCATTTTAGTTTACAAGTTTGCTTCTCTCTTCAAGCTGCAAGCATATCTGAAAGCAAGTGCATTTCCTGCTCATTTTTTGTTTCATTTTGTTTGTTGTTTTAAACCCTGTATTTCAAACTTACATATTTACAGAAGAGTTGCAAAAACTATACCAAGCATTCTCTTACACCTCTTACCCTATTTCTCCTAATGCTAATATCTTGCATAACCATAGCATGATTTTAAATAATAGGAAATTAACATTGGTACAATATTTTAAATAAACTTCAGATCTTTTTCAGTTTTATGACTTTTTCCACTAATGTTCTTTTTCTGTTTCAGGATCCTACACTGCATTAGTTGTTATTTCTCCTTAGTTTTCTCCCGTCTATAATAGCCCCTCAATCTTTCCTTGCTTTTCATGTCATTTTAAAGAGTACTGGTCAGGGGCTTCCTTGGTGGCACAGTGGTTGAGAGTCCGCCTGCCGATGCAGGGGACACGGGTTCATGCCCCAGTCCGGGAAGATCCCACATGCCGCGGAGCAGCTAGGCCCGTGAGCCATGGCCGCTGAGCCTGCGTGTCTGGAGCACCTGTGCTTCGCAACGGGAGAGGGCACAACAGTGAGAGGCCCGTGGACCGCAAAAAAAAAAAAAAAAAAAAAAAAAAAAGAGAGTACTGGTCAGATATTTTATTAAATATCTTCAATTTGAGTTTTTCCAATGTTTGTTCATAACTGGAGTGAGGTTATGCATTTTAGGCAAGAATACCACGAAAATGACATTGTGTCCTTCTCAGTGCATTATATCAAGAGGTTCATGATGTTGACATGTCTTTTTACTAGTGATGTTTTCTTGATTACTTAAGTTGGTATCTCCCAGGTCTTTTAAGCAAAAAAGTTAAATACCTGTCTTTTCCTTTGTACTTGATAAATATCTTGTGGAAGATACTTTGAGCCTATGCAAATTCTGATTCTCCTCAAACTTTCACCCACTAATTTTAGCATCCATCAGTGGATCGTACCTGCAACATTTTTTACTGCAGTATTCGCCTAATGGTGATTCCCTCTTGCCCTCTTTCCTTCCACATTTGTTAATTAGAATTCTATTGTGTTCTTACTCACTTTTAACTTCCCTGCTAATGCTTATCATCACATTTCTGACACACGTGTGCCTCTATAAGTACAGATTATAGCAGAGCAATTATGCTCTCAGGCTGTATACAAGGCCTGACAGGAGCTAGCTTTGCCACTGCACAAGCTGCAAAGATTAACAAAGATCAACAAGTTAATCTCTCTGAGCTTCAGTTTCCTCATTAATAAAATAAGGATGATTAGCACATGACTCATTAGACTGTTGGGAGGATATTCAATTCATTCTTCATCAGTTCAATCACCCATTCAGGCACTGGAGATACAACAAAAAAAAGAGGTCATTTTGACTTCTTTAAGTCTTGACTAGCCCAGTCCTAGACGTATATTAAGCATACAGGGCTCCAAAGTTGTTTTCTAAGTTATAAATAATTAATAATTGTATAGTTTCCTTGCCAACTCTGGACTTCTATGGATTTCAATGAGTACTCAGATGCCATTCCTCACCAGCCAGAGCCAGACTTTTTCAGAGTTTCCATCAAAGGTGTGCCCTGCCCCTAACAGGTATGCAATTTCAGTAATTAATTTTTTCCAAACATATCAGAATCCTAGGAGGGAAGCCCAATTAAAACACAAGTACAATCTTTAATGAAAGGTAAATGTTAAAAGTTCTTAAAGGAGGGGTCACCTCCCTCTCAACCACTCTCTTTAGGTCCCAGTCTATGGAGGGGCTGGATCACCTTCTCGTGGGCCAGAGGAAATATTTGAAGATGGAGAGAACTGTAGCTGGTAAATGTTATTGCTAGCTCTGGGGGGTGAGGCTAATACCACTGCTCTGAAGCTTGGCAGGTCCCCGGGGAGCACAGACACGCGGGCGAACTGATCACGCAAGCCCAGTCCAAATGTCACTCTAACATTTGCAGAGCTGTGTGTAACTGCTTAAGGAGGGGCTTCTATAGAGAAGGTCAAGGATGGGAAAGCTGTTTGGGGAGCTGAAGGATGTACTGGGGAAGGTGCAGCCATTTTGTGGAGTATTCTTTTCCCTTCACATGAGCAGGTTTTGTTTCATTTTGTTTTATATTACCCTGTGTAGTTTTTCAGACTGGTGCTTGCTCATATAGACAGATAATCCTTCAGGAGGGTGAATGCCAATCCTCTGGGCTGATTTTAGGGGGGAAGGAGACATTATATATTCTTCTCGACTTTATGTCAAACAGCATTTATTTTATGTTGTTTTCATTTTTATCCTTTTAGTCCTTAGCTGGTTTTGTATGTCTATAGTTGGCCCTTGACGTTTCAGAATTTAACATTCACAATTTTGACATTTTCCCAAACAGTCTGAAGAGTTATGCTATGTGGTCATATATAATTGTAATCAGTCCCATTGAGAGCCGGAAGTAGAAGAACTTAGTGAATAAACCTGGCTGAGCACTCAGCATCCATGACCTCAGTAAGGCTAAGTGGTTCTTTAACTTTGAAATGTTTCACTCAAACAAATAGAAATAAAAATATAATAAATATATGTGTATCTGAATCTGTTTTTTAACTCCTAATATTCTGGTGTATTTATTTCAGATCCTTTTTGAAGAAATAGAATGTTACAAACATAGGTAAATCCCCCTTATAGCAGTCCCACCTTTCTCCCCAGAAGTAACCTTTTTATTGGGATGTTCATCATGTCCAGGCATGTTTTTTTTTATTCTTTATATATGTAAATCTTTACATAAAGTATTTTGGATTATACGGAATGTTTACAAACTTTACATAAAGGGATCATGCTGTACCTTTATTGCATAATTTGCTTTTTTCATTCGAGACTATGACTTTGAGGTTTACCAATGTTGTTACATGCGGCTCTACTTTGTTCTGCTCCACTGCTGGATGGGATTCTATTGTATAGAGATACTACAATTTATTTATGTTCTCTCCTGCTGATTTAGATTGTTTCTAATATTTTTAATTGCAAATAGTGTTCCAATGTACATTCTAGTAATTACCTAAATACAAATTTGTTAGAGTCTCTCTAAAGCATTTACATAGATGTACAATTATTAGGTCAAATGTCATGCTCAATTTCAATGCTAAATTGCATTCCAAAGTGGTGGCCTTATTTCACACTCCCCCTATTTAGTATATGAGGGTTCTCATTGCTCCTCCTCTTTGCCAACACTTAGTATCATCAGAATTATTAATTTTTGCTAATCTGGTGGTTGGAAGTAATGTCACAATATTATTTGCAGTCTCAGGTTTACTATTATGACTGTACATCCTTTTACATGTTTACAATCCATTTTGCTTTGGCATCTATGATTTGCTTACTCATATCCTTTGTTCATTCTTTTGTTGGGTTCTTTTTCTTTTGATGACTTGTAGTTCATTATACAACCTATAATACCAATCCTTTGTATATTACATATATGCATTGCCAACCGTTTCTCCCAGTCAGTGGCTTATGTTTTTTATCATGTTTTTCCTTGAAAAGTTTGTCAACATTGTCTTTATGGTATATGCTTTCTTTCTGACCTTTTTAAAGAAATCTTTTCCACACATAGGTCATAAAGCCATTCACCTTTATTTTCTTCTAAAAATTTTAAAGTTTTGCATTTTAAATTTAAAATTTTAAGTATTCAATTTATTTTCATGTTTGATGTAAAGATGAAATCTAATTTCTCCATATAGATAACCAGTTATCCCAGCACCATTACTGATTAGTTCGTCCACTGACCACTGATTTGTAACATCCACCTGGTCATGTATGAATTTTCTATATTGCACAAGACAGTTACTGAGCTCTATTCTATCCCACATGTCTATATGCCTGTGTCACACCATCGTAATTCTTATGGCTATAAAATATGTCTTGATATCTGGTAGGACAAGTCTTTTCTCTTGTTCTTTTTTTTTTTTTTCTTCCTCCAGAATCATCCTGGCTATTTTGGCTCCTTGCATTTACACATGAGTTTTATAGGGTCAGCTGTGTCAGGTTACATAAAAACTTCTGTTGGGATTTTGAGTAGAGTTGTATTAGATTTATGGAATACTTTAGGGAGAATTGGCATCTTCACGTTATTGAGTATACTCATGAAATGATAGATATTGACGATTTACTTTGTCATTTGTCATTTTTTTCCATAAAGGTCATGAATCTTTTTAGATTGATTTATAGCTTCTTTATATTGTTGTAGCTATTGCATACAGGATTTTTTTTCTGTTCTACATTTTAATTGGTAATTATAACTGCAGAGAAAAGCTAATTAGGTTTATATGTTTACCTTCTAATCAGCAAACTTGCTGAAATCACTTTTAGCTCTAATAGTCTGCCAATGGACTTTCATGGACTTTCCACAAATAAGAAAAGTTCAATATATTCCTCTCCAATCTTTATGTGTCTGATTTTCTTTTCTTATTCTATTGGTTAGTTTCTCTATTTCAATAATAAATAGAAATGATAGTAGGCATCCTTGCTTTGTTTTTAACCTGAATAAATATGATATTTGCTATAGGTTCTTGATAAATTCCCATTATTAAGATTAAAAATTCTATTCCAATCTAAGCTTGTTCAGATTATTTTTAATAATATATATTGATTGTACCACTTCCTTGATTATTTAAATTATTTTGGTTTTCCACCTTTATCTTTAATATCATTATTCCTATCTTATATTAAATTTAATTAATATATTTCCTGATGTTATCCTTACATTCCTAAGAAAATCCCTCCTTGTTTATGATGTATTTTTCTAAGTAGGGAAATAATTCCGTATTATATTTGCTGGTCTTTTATTTTATTAGAAGCATATATTTAATGCACATACAATTGTGCTTTGGAATGGAAGATATTATAATGGTATAAAACTGGGCCTGTGTTGGTTTCCATCCATGTTGATTCAGTTTCTGAATTACACCGAGGTCTTCATGACGGGTGGTCTCACCACTACAGAGGTCCCATATTTAAACTTCAGCTCTAGTGAGTTTTAATATTTAAAATAAATAAACTCAGGCACATTGTAAGTGTGAAATAACTATGTGTAGAATGAATAAGGGAATTAATGCTTAAATGAAATAAAGTAAGAAGAGAGAGAAAGAAAATAAGAATTTCTCAAGGCAAATTTTCAAAAAGTGATGATACTTTTAGGTAAAGTAGTTTGTTAAGAGGAAACAAATGAGAAAACAAAACACTGAAGGAATTTGCTTCTGTAAAACTCATTGCAGACTTGCTTCAGGAGGAAAGTAAGATTGCTCCAATATTTTTCTGATCCTTCAGAAATAAAGAGATCATTTGTTCATTTGACCAATGGTTGAGTCTTGATCACAAATAACTTCTCGGAGGAAGCAGTGTTTGTCCGACGTCTTTTTGTAACTTCAGGCTAAAGGAGTTTCTATTGTTCTCACCCTATGGGCGGCTGCCTCCGGAATTCCTTTAGCCTTAAAAGCAATCTCAGTGTATTAGACTTTTCTATTATCGTGGATGTAGGAGAGATAAACCACTCTCAAAAACAGTTGAGAAATAGCATGTAAAGTAGACCGAATGCCTCTCTTGTATTGACTCTCACATAAACTCTTCAATTATCAAGATAAAAGACATGACACTTTGAGGTACTGAACTTTAATGTGACCATGCTTAACCCCAATTTACTCACTTCATATGTCTTTGTAAAGTCCCTTTCAAGCTAAAACTCCCTTTTCTCCCTCCGAAGGCACCACCTGATTTTCTGATAGTCAGTAAAACAGTATCCAGGAGAAGGGGTTGTCATCATTTGGCCATTTGGGGTTATTTAGACAAACACAGTAGTTATTTCACAATAAAATTGTGAGGCAGTATAGTTTACAGTCCAAGAGTGGAGATTCTAGCCCCAGAAATCAGAGTCGAAATCTCAGTACTGCCCTTATTAGTACTGTGACATTCAAAAGGTTACTTAATCTTCTAAGCCTTAGTTCCCTCACTAGTAAAATAGATATGAGTAATACCTACTTTATATGGCTTTTATGAAGATTAAATATGATGTTTGTTCAATACTTGGCATGGTATGTGGCACATAGCTAATAAATGTTAGCTATTATTATGAGAATCAGCTTCTCTGCCAAGTAAAATATACAGAAAAATCAAGATGGACCTATTGCATGGAAGTGAACACTGATAAATCACTAAGCATGTGGCTAATATTAACTATATTTGGAGCCCCAAGCAAATGGCAAGCATTGAAAAATGGGACTGAAAGCCTCTAGAAGTCAATCCTTCACTCCTTGCTCTGTGCCATGTCGCCGTATTAGCTGCTTTTTATGCTGAAATAAGGACGTGGCCCTTGAATAACTGGAACGAAGTGCAATGAATCTCTACGGGGACCGTGGTGTGGAGGGACAGGCAGGGACCAGGCATTCAGGATATTCTGGATAATAAGGATTGGAGATTTTATTCCAAGTGCAACAAGAAACCACAGAAGGGCTTTTAGCAGCAGAGGAACAGGATCTGATTTATACACGTACATGGATGACCTCTCTTGTGTCCTCAGTTTTCTCATTGGTAAAAAGAAAGCCTTAAACTAGAAGAGTGGTTCTCAAAGTACAGCTCCCAAATCAGCAACATCAGCATCACCCGGAAACATGTTCGAATGCATATTCCCAGGCCTCGCCTCCTGAATCAGAGGCGTTGAGGCGGGGAACCCAGCAAGCTGTGTTTTACTAAGCCCTCTAGGTGAACTCACACACACTGAAGTTTGAGAGCCACTAGACTCAGCAAGCTCAGATATCCCTTTCAGCTCCGAAGTTCAGTGTTCCTAATACGGTTAAGCCCTTCACAATGCAGGTCACGAATCCTGGCAAATAAGACTAACCAGCTAGCATTTTCATCACCAACATTTTGTTTCACAGAGGAATATTCAAAGGAAAATAACCACCTACCTAATGCGCAGATCTCATGTCAGTACACATTTTATGTCCTGAGCCAAATTTGTAATAAGATGAAAGTGGATTAAATATAATGTCACACTGACCTACGAATCTTGTCTCACAGTTATCAAAATGAACTTCCCTAAATCCTATTTCCCCTCTATGATTATCTGGTCGGGTTTATACAGAATTCTGAGACCACTAGAAGGATTATATCTGCCTCTGTGTTATATAAGGATCTATACAAAGAAGGTATTTAACCAGAGGCAGAATAGAGTGATGACAGGGAATTCTGGTTTCACAACTGATCTGAAAATCAGAGTTAAAATGTGGAAAGGTTCTGGAAGGTAACTGGCACCCTCAAATATAGTTAGCATTATATTAACGTGTGTTTGAAAAACTGCTCATAAAACATAACCACATAACTATGTCCCATAAAATAATTGTCAGACCGTATTTTACCAAAATCTGCAGTCTTAGCTGTGGGTACCTGACTAGCTAAAATGGACTCTTGGATCATATATATAAAATTGTTCTTGGTGAATTCCTAGAGATTAACAGAATCTAATAACTATCCAACAGAATCATTTTAAAAGACAGACATCAAACATGGTCTTGTTTAGCAAATCCAGGAATAGCAAAATAAAGGAGCATGTCTTCAAATTTAAAAAATATATTCTATTTTTTTAGCAGCAGTTATCTATTCTGTAAGCATCAGAGATAATTACTGGCCTAGAAGAATATTCCAGGCTACTCTATCCCACAATGGCATGTCATTTCTCTGAACCATAATACCAATTTGGAAATTATTTGTGTACTACTATGGGCTAGCTCTTATCCTACTAACTTGTATTCATGCTTAAGTCTTTTATGAATCTAAACGTTGCACACATGTAGACACTGCACCCCTAATGAGATGTTGAGAAGCTCTTGAGCAAATACTATGGCTTCTGTTTCTATGTATTTCTTAGCAGAACTGAGCATAGTGCCTTACACACATTAGATGTAGAATGAAAATACTGATTATGAATCACGTTATTTGGGAGGTATACAGGGTGAAAATAAATACATTCAGGAAAGGTACAAATGCATCTATTGTTAATATCAAATGGGCACAGTCTAGTGGTTAAGAGCATAGATGGTGGAATTACATAGATAGTTGGAATCTAAGCTTAGCCACTAATGAGTTATTTAACCTCTATTTTTGACTCTCAGTTTCCTTAACTGTAAAGCAGAGATAACAGTATCCACCTCAAAGAGTTGCAAATATTGACTAGATAATGTACATGATGCTTAATACTTAGAGATCAATATGTGATAGCTATTAATAATGATAATAATAATAGATATTTATAGCATGGGATCTATTTAAGATATATTTTAAAATTTGAGTTACACAACTTCAAAAGAACTATGATAACCCTCAAACTATCAAACTATTCTTTTTGTTCAGACACAGACATGGACTGAATGAACTAGATCTCATTTAGTTGGGTATTAGATTCTCATGATTTATTATTAATTAACACATGATGGAATATTATGCAGCCACTTAAAAATCATTTTAAAGAACATTTATCAACATGGGGAAAGCGCATGCTACAACTTAAGTGGAAAAAGATTAAAGTGCTGTAAATGTGATATGATTCAGTTTTGTTAGAAATTATTAAATTTTATTTAGTTCATATATATGTATGTGTGTATATATATATGAGAGAAGTATACTAAAGAGTAACACTTGTTAACTGTGAGTAGTGTAATTATGGATTATTTTATTTTTCTTTAAAATTTTCAGTATTTACCAAATTTCTACAGTAAACGTCCATTAATTTGATAATCGATGAAAAAAATACTTGTAATTTAAAATAATAAAAAGGCCGAAGATTTTTAACAACATAGGGAAGTGCTTATAATAAAGTGTTAGGTTTAAAATCAGAAGTATCCAAAAATTTAAGTGTACTCTCTCCTATGTATAGTAAAATGCTTACTATACTAAAATGTAAATTATAGTTATTTCTGGTTGATAAATTTGGGTAATAGTTATCTTTTACTATCTCTTTTTCAATATTTTCCAGTTTTTTCAAATTGGGCATATGCTGAGTTTATTATTAACTTATATACATACATATATACATGTAACATAAACACACATGTACTAACACATACATATAAATTTGTATATATTTATATACATATTTATAGATGGATATTTAGAGATATATCCCCTCTCTCCCAAGGGAACTCAGGTCCTGATCCTCTATCACAAATTGTCTCTACATCAGCAGCGCTTAGTTACTAGCCCTGGTATTTAACCATTATAATGCTGTGTGACTACTGAGTTTTCTAAACAGAGTATCCAGCATAACTAATTCCATATTTCTGGGAAACACTGCAGAAACTAAGTAATAGCAGGCATAAAACATGCAAGTAAGAAATTAATAAAGAAAAATACACGGATTATTAAAATTAATGGAAGAAAACCAACCTAAAACAAATAAATAATTGTGTTTTGATTTTTCAGGCTGGTGAAGATGACAATGTTGAGGAAGGGTGTCGAGCAGTAATTACAGCCTAGCGACAGCATATGAGCTGGAAGACTATGGTACACAATTTAATTTGTTGTTCTTGACTCAAGCTTCTAAACCTAAAATAAAAATTTTAAAAAGCCAAGTAAGGTCTATAACCACAGGGGAGGGAGGGAACTGAATTCTGTGTTGTTCCTTTATCCTGCTGTCAGAGATTTGCCCATCCCCAAAATGTACTTTCGTAAAATAATAATTACCAAGCTCTGGCTGGTAGGCAGCTCCCTGCAGCAGGGGAGTGCCTGGCTGACACTGCATGCTCCCTTCCCTGTGCTCCTGGGACTGGGCCTGAAGGACAAAGACAGGAGGGGAGCCGGAGTCTCACCCCTGCAACACTCAATAGCCTTGACACACAGAATCTCCCACCAGTAGTCCCAGGAGCTAGGGTAACAATTTAGGTTGAAAGATTTTGTTATTGGATGGCAGTGAGTATTGAGGGAAAGAGCGCCCACTTAGAGTCAGAGGACCTGAGTTTGTGGAACAGCTTTGCCCTTTATTCTATTACCTCGGACAGCTTCACTCCTCAAGTGCAAACAAGCCTACTTTAATAAGATCATGATTATACAATACTTCACAGCACTCCTCTGCTCAGTGTTTATTATGGGCCAATCAGAGTTCTATATTCAGGAGAAACAAGAACAAAACATGACCAAAAATGACTTACAGAAATAAAACAGGAGATTACAGAATTGAAAAACATCGCTAAAGTTTACAGGAAAAAGAACCCCCTTGAATGTTTAGGAGTTTTTTTCTTTTCCCAAATTTCATCTTTAAAATAGCATTTTAAACAACATTTTAAAGTACCACAAAAAAATTGGAGTTCACTTTGCTTCTCCCCCTCTCCAATATCACCTAAAACTTTACACTCAACATATATCTCCCCACCAGCCATAGCAGCATCCCCGGGGAGCCTGTCAGAAATGCAGAACCTCAGGCCCCATCCCAAACCTACTGAATGGTATCTACATTTCCACAAGATGCCCACATGACTGGTATGCAGATTAAAGTCTAAGAAGCAGCGACCTAAATCTGATCTCTCATTTCTCACTTTCAAGTGTCACCTGGATTGGCCCCTTTCTCTTGCTTTTCATTGCCATTACTCTAGTTTAGACCCTATTACAAGATGATGATTTTTTTTTTTTGAAAAGTCACAACTGATTTATTTATTGACTCATTCTTACACTCATTTATTCATCAAATATTTACTGGGACCTACTTAGTGCAAGGCCAGGTTTGAATGCTCCAAAGAAAACATTTTCACTTTGAAGATAGGCAGGTAGCAGGAATAAGTAAGGGTGAAAGCGTGAATGTTTTATGGGGAACGTGCAGCAATTCCATCTTGCGGGAATATGCATGGTGAGTAACGGAAGGAGGATGAGAAACCTGAAGACCAGGATCAACATCCCACAATGGCCACCACTTGTCAATGGCACTTTTCCCAAACTTTGGTCAATGATGTAGCAATGTCACACATTTACCCATCTATATATATCCTGAATTCTTATTTACTTCATCTTTTTCTTTAAACTGCCTCATTTCTTTTTACTTCGCATATCTGTATTTTAAAATAAATTTATACTTGTACTAAAAATGGAAAACCAGTATAATTTGCCTATAGAAGTTAACCATAAAAATAAATAGAATAAAAAGAATGTTAATAATGTCTGTAAAGACTGAGCCCGAGGCCTGATATCTTTTTGCAAATAAAGGAAATTAATAAGGGTTAGGGGGTGTTAAAAACAAACAAACTTGACTTTTTCCTTGACATAATCAAACAAAACACACATTTTCCGTTCCACTCAAGCCCTCATTCGCACCTGCAGGCTGTTCCCACGTCCTAGAATCCACCCTGATGCCAACTGTCTGTTTCTCCAAAGCATGCCAAGTGCCTTCAAATTCTGCCACTCTCACCTCCTCAATTCCGAGTATTGTCGCCCCCTTGGAACTCCTGTCTCTGAACCTTGAATAGGCCATCAGGAGTATGCAACCCAGCAGTTAATGCTCATTCATCACTTCGTGTGTGTTTGTCCTACCTCTAAAACCAGGCTTTGAGCTCTCATAAGACAGGGAAGGGCCCCTATTCAGAGAGAGATAAATTTATGTGGATGATGCTTAGATCTGTACCCCCTTGGGAACCACCTAGAATCCATCTGGGGTGTCAGGAGACACTGAATGGCTTAGAATCGCTCCCTCAAATTGCAGCACTAAATCTTCCTACCAAGCCTCCCAATAGCTGTCTTGCAGCAGCTTTCAAGAGGTGTTTTCACTCCAGAGACCAGAGTCAAGCCCATTAGGGCTGGGTCTGCCTGGTCGCGCTCCACGATGCCACCCCTGAAGGTGTTCAGCACAATTAGCAACCATGGCTTTACTTAAGTGGCACGAAGCATTTGCGCAGTCCAGGAAACCAGAATGAGGCGAGTATTAATGATAGCACAGAACCATAGGAGTGTTCTATAAAGGGCCGTCCGTGAAACTGCATTTTTCTGATTGTTACTTCCCTTCTTAACGCATTACCTCTAATGACTACAGTTACTGCACCTTCTGGAGCGGAGCATATTTGCCATGATTCCAAACAGCTCCCTTTAGCACCTCCCCAAATCTGTATGCTTTTCTTAACAGAAGCCTCCCTCCATCTCTCCCTCGTATCCACCATGTCCCTGCCTTACTTTGTTCCTGCTCTCCAAATCTTTGCCAATTTCCTTTTTTTTAAAATATAGTAGAAAATACACTGAACCTGAAGTAAGAAAGCCTCAAATAGTCTTTATCTGGCCACTAATTTCCCATTTGATTTGAACATCTTTATCCTTTTATTTAAAAATTATTGATCAGCTACTAAGTATCATACACTATATATAAAGAACAGTCACTTCAAGTCTCTTAATTTCTTATTCTTTATCTAGAAAATAAATAATCTAAAGGTCTCCAAAACATTTTTTTTACTCTCAAATGCTCTTATCTACTTGAGTCATTTGGCCGCTATTTCCCCAATCAGCAAATCCACCAATTTTTATAAACAAGAATGGAGAAGCAAGAGCCATCTCTGTACATCTCTGTTCCAAGACACATTTTCATCCAGTGACCAAGTGCGTGAATGTTACTGTTATCTTCAAAAGTCCTCCAACACACAGGCATTAGTCCCAAGGTGACATGGAGAACTCACTCTGAGATAAATTACGGGTAGGTGCACAGCACCAAAGTGCTGGTTTCCCTGAGCCCAACCATAAGCCGTGCTGTAGAGGTTACCAGTGTGTGCTCTGGGACCAGCCAGAATGGGGTTCAGTTCCTAGACTGTGATGATTAATTTTGTGTCAACGTGACTGGGCTTAGGAATACCAAGATAGCTGGTAAAACATTATTTCAGGGCGTGTCCATGAGGGGGTTTCTAGAAGAGGTCAGCATTTGAATTGGTGAACTGAGTGAAGTAGATGGACCTCCCCGATGTGGGGGGGGTATCATCCCATCCACTGAGGGCCCAAACAGAACAAAAAGGCAGAAGGGAGGCAAATTTGCTCTCTCTGCCTGAACTGGTACATCCACCTTCTCCTGCCCTTGGACATTAGCGCTCTGTTTCTCAGACCTTTTGGTCTCACACTGAATTATACCAGCAGCTTTCCTGTTCTCCAACTTGCAGACAGTAAGTCATGACACTTCTTTGACTCCATAATCATGTTGTGAGCCAATTCCTAAAATAAATCTCTCTCTCTCTGTATGTATGTGTATGTGTGTGTTTATATGTGTGTGTGTGTGTGTGTGTGTATCTCCTATTGGTTCTGTTTTTCTGGAGAACCCTGCCTAATACATACACCCAATGCTTACCAGGGATGTGTGACCCTGAATGAGTTTCTTAATGTTTTAAGTCACGGTTTACTCATCTGCAAAATGGGGGTATCAACACAACCCAAATCACAGTGTTGTTATAAGAATTAACATCTTGATATTGAAACCCATCACCCAGTAGTGTTGGTAAATCCTATTGTTACTATACCTGCACACGTACAGATCCCTGGGCAACACACACACACACATATCTGGAGATGTCCTGCCTTTATCAACTAGCAATAAAAATAGACAAGAAAATCCCATGAAGTTCCTTTTCTTTTACCCAGACAATGAAAACCTGTGATGCCATACCCCTCTACCCCTGTTCCTCTAAATTCACCTTATGCTCCAGGTGAATGGGACACCTTGCAGTCAGCCATGCAACCTATCCTATGTTTCCTTATCTCTGTGCCTCTGCTAAGACTGTTTCTGCCCCTCAAAATCGCTACTGCCCTCCCGCAATCACCTCGTCAGCAGCTCGGTCATCTCCCTTTTCTAGATCTCCACCCAACTTCATCTGTGTTGTACTCATTCTATTCTGCATTCCAGTGTAGTTATGTGTGCCCTTGCCACTGCTTTCTGAACCTCTCTGGGGTCTTGCCTTGGGTTCAGTATAATGCATGGAAGTGAACTCTACTAAAGTGAGTAGGCTAGACCTAAAAGCAACTGGGACCTTCTGATTATAGAATATATCTTCAAAGTACTTATCCCTAGAGAGAATCACTGAGTTTCAATCACAGGGTAGCTCCGAAGAAGAGAAGCCAATTAGTAATTGTCATGGGTTGAACTGTGTCTCTTAAAAATATACGTTCAAGTCCTAACTCCTAGTACCTGTAAGTGTGACCCTTATTTGGAAGGAAACAGGGTCTTTATAGATGTAATCAAGTTTCATTGATGTCATATTGGATAGGGTTGGCCTCCTTACAAGGAAGGGGAAATCTTGACAGAGACAGCCACACAAAGAGGAAGACTGCCGTATGATGACGGAGGTAGAGATTGGAGTGAAGTGTCTACCAGCCAAGAAATACCAAGGATTCGTGGCAACCAGCCAGGAAGAGGCAAGAAAGGATCCTCCTCTAGATCCTTTGAGAGAGCATTGCCCTGCTAATGCCATGATTTGTTTACTTCTAGTCTCCAGAACTGTGAGATAATAAACTTCTGTTTTAAGCCACCCAGTTTATTTACTTTAAATACTTTATTACAGCTGCCCTAAGTAACTGATATAGTAACCATTTACCATATTCCCCATGGCTCAAAAGACAATATCCTACTTGAAGTGTAGTTTTCTAAAATTATCTCAGTATTACATTATTATATATTTTTCAGATGATATGAAACAGATCTAACAATTCCTTTTATTTCATAATTAGATTCTAAGAAACATCTCCACAAGTCTCAACCTTGAAAGTAAGTAAAATAGGTCCATAAATATTTATTTACAAACCATTTATACATTCAGTTCCGCAGAATAGACTGTGGCGTCACCATCCACAGTCTCCAGGGTTAAAATAAGGTTATAGATTTAGCAGCATTGGTTTGGAGGTTTGCTGACAATTTCCATTCTCCTGGATCAAATGACTATGCCCAAATATTGTCATTTTAGTGCCAAACTCCGTTCCTGAAATACATAAATATTAATTATATGCTTACTATGTACCTATTGATATATTGTGTCCGAACTTTAAGAGTGGAAGATATATTCAGGCTCTGTTTCTTTCCATAGTAACCTATTTATATATATTTGTACGTACTTCTTTCAAAATATATATATATCTTTTCTCCATTTCTGCCAGTAAAATAATCTTTTCTTGTTTCTTATTCTGTAGAGATCACTTATGCAGCTAGAAGGACAAGGTCTTGCTTAAAATTGCACTCACTATATAATGCTTTCCACTGATAATCCATGACTAAAGACCTCTATTAAAACAAATGAGCCTTACATCAATAGTATGTCTCTGCCATCTTATAAGAACTTTTTCTTGAACGCAGCCAAAAAAAAATTTCAAAATAAAAATTAAAGAACAGCAAAAGCTAAAGTTGTATAAGTAACTGTTAGTATGGTTGGTAAGCCTATTATAATTGATTAAAAACTGTTTTACTGAGGAAAAAAAACCCTTTTTCTTATACAGAGAATTTTTTTTTTCTCTAACTTAAATTGAGCCCAAGGACAGGTACAGGGTGTTCTTTTATCTCCTATAAGCCTTAGAATACAATGAAAATAATAGCATTCCTAGTAATTCACTCATATAATCATGAAGGCATGATAAGAAAACTCTCAGCACATGGAGAGGCATACAAAGACAAGCAAATATTGCCGGAGAAATAAACTTATTTACAGATACATTTCTCTTTCCCAAGGGACTCAAACTCATATAGTTTCTTAGTTGTTGTGTTAACAATTTCTCTAGTTACACAACCTATACTTTTTTTCCCCTTTGTAAGCATAACTGTGTTCTATTGCATTGTCATCTAGTTGGTTTTAAGGTTTTTCTCTGATGTTTCCTGTTAGGGAACAGAGTAAAGGACACTTTCTATATATGGAAATTCCTGTTAGTTTCACATGAATTATCGTTGTCCTTACTAAAGGTGCTGGTGTGTTAAGGACCTCAGGCACCAGGCTATCACTTCCCTTTATATTATGCTGGGCAAATCCATGGGCCTAGCTCACCAGGATGTACAGTACAGTTCAAGGATGGCAAATAGGTTTTGTAACACTTCCCAGCACCGATCAAATGGTAGCTTCTACCTTTTGCATTGTCCTTCAAAGAATTTTGAGACTGAGTCTGAACGCTCAGGAAACAAAAGCTCTGCATCAGTTATCTCTGTCTACACTGGTGAGGAATGTGAAAACAGATCACACTTTCCCAACTGTTTGCCACCTCTGATTTCTTGGGAAAGATGAAACTAATTTCACTGAAACAATTAGCAACCAACACAGACAGGAGGGTACACTGTGGCTTGTTGCACTTTGAGAGTGTGGGGGGCAGATCCTATGGTGACCCCCGATACCCCTCATCTCTAGGTGTTCACACCTTTGTGTAATTCCCTCTCCTTGAGTATGGGTGGAGCCTGTGACTCGCTTCAAACCAACAGAATATGACAAAAGTGATGAGACATAACTCTTGTGATTATGTTAATAAATATATAAAAAACTTTACTTTCTTTACTGTTGGCTTCAAAAGAGCAAACTGGTTTTGAACTGTGAACTGCCTATGAAAAGGGCCACATGTCAGGAAACTGTGGGCAACCTCTAGAAGCTGAAGGCCTTAGTCCTGCAACTGCAAGGAACCTAATCCTGACAACAACCACGTGAGTTTGGAAGAAGATCCCAAGTCTCACATGAGATCCCAGCCCTGGCTGAACCTTGATTGCAGCCTTGTGAGGACTTAAAGCAGTTGGGTTCCAACCAACCCATGCCTGGACTTATGACCTCCAGAAACTGTGAGGTAATAAACCTGTGTTGGTTTAAGCAGTTAAGTCTGTGGTAATTAGTTATGCAACAAGAGAAAGCTAATAAGGGAGTTGCTGGGAAATTACGTTAGAGGATAAGTGCAATTTGAGTGTGGAGGATCTTGATATCCAGTGAGGCTTTTCTTAGATACCCATCATGGCAGCCCTCTAAGGAATTACAGACCTCATTTTAAAGATGAGGAAAGTTCAGAAGAGAGGGTTCAGGAATCCTGCCCAAGGTAAAAGGAGAATGAGTGACGAGCTGGGTTTCAAACTCAACTAGGTCTATCTGACTGCAAAGCCCATGTTCTTTCCAAGACACTATAAGCTGCTGACCTAAAATCACAAAATTGTGTTAGATAATGCCCCCTTCCTTGCAGTGCTGGCCCCATCTCATGTGACTGCTTCTCTACATTTCAGAATCCACAAAGACAAGGCATTGAATCCTAGGAAGAAGGCAATGAGGGGAATGTGGGAGTTCAAGAGTTGGTTCATCACATGTAATTCAATTCGATTCAGATATCAGCAATCAATTCTGGAGATTCTTATCCTTTAGACACTGACCGCAAGCTAGAAATTACCGATATGGGTGATGGCAGTGGAAAAGGAAAGTTTTTTTTAAAAGCGCCTTAAAAGCAATTAAATTTGTTTGCAATGTAATTGGGTAGGTAGACTACTATAAATATTCTCCTTTTGTAAACCAAATTACAGGAGTATAAGCCAGAGAAATTATTTTGCTTGTACAGCCTAATGCAATTTTTCCTTCCCATTGCTTGTTTCCTCCCTTATTTTGCTTTATAAGAAGCTGTTCAAGTTAAAGACTAGAGGTCCTATAGCAATAGATGTTTGTCAAGGAACATCCATGATTATTAACTCCTTTCTACTAAGATGTCATCTTTAGCTGGGGAAGAACATCTCAAAACCGAGGTTGAGTTACCTCTCAATTGGAGGTACCTCTGGCACTAAGCCAAACCAAGGACTATTTCATGGGCTGGGTCCTGGTCTCTGCATAAACACTATCTCTTTCAGCTGGAGGTATTTCAGTCTGCCTAATGGCTCCCAGGCATAGTTACAGACCGTTAAAGTTCTTTTTGTCATAACCACTGAGAAGCTCAGAGAACCCTTCAACCAGTGATAGATAGAGCCTAGTATGCAGGCTGAAACAAAAAGAAGTCAGGTGACCTTGCCCAAAGAATCAATGAGTGGAGTAAAGACTACAGCTTTCAACATTTGTCCAATAAGCATTTACTGAAAACACTTCAGTCGATAAATGCACTCTACTGGCGAGTAGCAGTACAGAGATGAGCAAGCCATTGTTCACCATCCCACGTTGACCCCAGTAGGGGAAATCGACTTGTCAAGGAATCACTGTAACACGTGGAATCCATTCAAGGACAAATGTGGAAGCTATAAAGTATGCCTGAGGAAGGCCGTTTCTAAGGGTAGTAGTTATTTGGGTCTTCAAGGATGATTAAAAGTATGCCAGGTAAACAAAAGGGGGAGAATAATTTGGAAGAAGGTACAATGTGCCACACTTTCTTCCCCAGCTAAGGTGACCCAGAGCATAAACTCAGCTCCCTCTCTCTAGCTGGGCAGCCAGGTGGGCAGCCAGCTGAAGGTCAAATAATTCTTCTACCCACTCCCTTCAGTAGCAAAACACACTTTGTCTGATTCCTAGTTTGTGTGTCATGACTGGATTACACATGTACCTCCCAGGTATTGACCCCTAAGCCCTTTGGTAGAGCTGGGCAGGCTGGTACAGTCACCTGGATGCCAAAGAGCCAGTCAGGGGACCTTGGAAGGTGTCTGGCTGAGTGAGGTCTAATGGTGTTCTCCTTGTGAAAACTCTTGGAAGTGTGATCTAACTCACCATCTCCTTTTTGCACTATCTCAACCCTGAGTGTTCTCTCATTATTTTCTGTGTTCAGGAAATGATTACTTCCCTGTCTCTGCTAAGTTGCTTCTCACCACTCATTCCAAACTCACCCTCAAGCCAGTAGTCACTTCGGCAAAACAGGAGAAAAATTCTTCACATTCTTACAACATATCTTAGGCTTAGGAATTGTTATTCTTTATGGAGCCAGAGCAAATCAATCACAAGAAGTAAAAACAAAAGATAAATGAAGAAAAAACTGAAAAGCTGCTGTTGTTTAAAAATATGTTTCCCACGTGTTGTTCTGGAGTGTGAAAGATGGGCAGCTTCATGTTAAGCGGAAAGTGAGAGCTGGTGGTTGTATTTCAGCTGGAACACAGGAAGCCTGATGGTGTTAGGAGAGGTAGTAAGCCCTCCTGGAAGTTGTTGGCCTGCCTGGAATGTACCTTCTCCTCAGCAGTCATTCCAGCCCTTGGTCAGCTCTCTTCTTTAACTCCTTTGATCCTTACTTCTACCAGCATCAGGAAATACATAACTTTCTCCTGAGATATCTAACTTCTGTTGCATTGGAAGTAGATGTTTTACTTTCCTCCTTCTATGCTTAACTAATTTGCAAATTATATGCATAATACAAATCTTAACTGCGAAGAGGCATGATCATTAGTAATGCTCAGGAGTCACAGAGATCACCCGTGAGCTCTAATTCTCCTATGTTCTGGTTGTATGACTTTGGGCAAGTTCTGCTGTAGGGAGCTTTAGACAGACCTAAAGCCCATTCATTCCCACAGGGAATGCTCCTGGGGAACTGACATCCAGTGTCACAGTCAACTCTCAGAAACGTGCTGGGGTTGCTTGGCACTCACTACTCATAGCTGGTGTACAGGCCAGCTGGTAGCGGCCAGAGTATATTTCCAGAACAGTGAAATGTGGAGGGAAGAGTGCCAGGAGATAAACACCCCTTGAGAACAGCAAAGGGAGCTCCTTGCACCCAAAAGAATCCTTTGGTCAGGCAGGCGATGGCATCCCCAGCTGCATGCTCCATAAGGGGCATTAGGAGACCCGAGAAGCTACATCTCTCTCTTGGACAGCCTTTAAAGCAGCAGCTCCACTATACCACCTCTGTATGCTGCTGCAACCTTTGTCATTAAAGAAACTTTATATCCTCAACTGAGCGTGTTGGCATCTTTGCATCAATCATGTCACCATCCCATTTTGACAGTCATATACTTTCTAAGGTTGAATTTCCTTCTCTGCAAAATAAGGATAATATCCATACGTAGCCACGAGTTTACTTATTTTTTTGTATTTATTGAGAAGATTAAAGAAGGTATTTCCTATAGAGTCCTCAGCACAGTGCTTAGCACTTAGCTATAATTACAAATAGAAGTATAACTATAATATATATCAAATATACTATGTAAATCTATAAAAATATATTTGTATGTAAATATAAATTATCATTTTATTTATAATCATAACTACATAGTATTTTTCTTTTTCTGAGAATCTACCAATACGTCATGTACCTTACGTGTAGTATCTAAGTGTTTACAGCAATACTTCAAGGTAGGTAATTATGACTTCCTTTGAGGATTTGGGGAAGTGAAACCTCAGAAAGGCAATGTAATTATGCCAAGATCACCCAGCCAGTTAGTCATAAGGCAGGATCGGAATGTAAGTCTGTTTTTGTTCCACTATACCTCTCTTTCTTTACAATTAAACCCCAAAGAATGTTGCTCCCAAACATCTGCTAAGGTTCCTAATAAAGGCTGTTATGAACATAGTGGATCAGCAGCAAAGGGGACAGTGTTGTCTTTAATCTGCACTTTGCTAGATATTTTTGTTTTCATAAATTTTGAGATTCCTTGGAAATGATACCGCATTCCCTTCCACCCTTACGCCAACACCTGCCAGCAGTCCTGAGGTCACCAACTTTCGCTCCACTGAACTAAAGCTTAATTATAAAATTAACCATCAGTGAGCAGAATTTTGGACAGCATGGAAGGCTCTTCCACATTCATCAAGACCCAGCTCGAATGCTACTGTTTTTACAAAGCCTTCTCTGACTTAACCTAACAATTGACCCTCTTTCTTCTGAACAGCTATAACACTGGTGAAAGCCTGTTTGAGCACTTAATAATTACTATTATTACACCTAGAATTTACTGAGCACCTACTGTGTAGCCAGGCACTATTCTAAGTGTTCTCCATGCCTTATCCCATTTAATCATCATCCTAAGAGATAAGTAATGTCATTACCCTCATTTTTCAGCTGAGGAAACTGGACTGACATAGATTGCTTGTCTGCTCCCCCATCTATTGGACTAAGAGCTTCTTCATGGTAGAGACTGTCTCACCCACATCTCTCTTTTTATCCAGCAGCCACTTGTGGACATCTCCGATGGGCTAGGTGACAGACATTATCACACTTATCCGTACAAAAAATTTGTGGTCATTACCAGTATAAGTTCCATCATTCAGGTGAGGAAACTGAGGCTCAAAGAGATGAGGTAACTTTCTCAGAGGCAGAGTCACAGCTGGTCTATGCTTGTCCGTTCCCCTACCAAACCCTGTCCCTCATGTTAGGTATAAAAACGAATGCTTTTCAGCTTTAAAGCAAGCAAGAACAGAATGAATGAATGAATACTGTGTTTTGCATTAGGTGGCAGGCTCAGGGAGATGTGTTATATGCTAGAAGAGAAATTAGGAACCATCAACCCATTACAACTTCCCGAGAAGAAAGGCTTGGTCCAGCATGCACAATGATGCTCTCATAGGAAACAGACCTTTGGGAATCACTATTCATCAATAGGTCAGTAGTTAAGAGAATGGTCTCTGGAGAAAGACAGTTCTGACTTTGAATCCCTGCTCCTACTTTCTCTGTGCATGACCTGAGGCTAGTCACCTAAGCCACCTGAACTTCAATTTCCCTATCTGTAAAATAAGGATAACAATGCCTCCAACTTGATGTGAACTGTTATGAGGATTCCAATGAGATTATGTACACAAAAATATATGAATAAACTCTACATGCCATTACATCCTTGTTATTTCATTTCTCTCCCAGGGTTTACACCAAATGCTGTCCAAAAAGTGTCCATCGGCATCCATTTCTCACATGTTTACACAAAGATATTCCTGAGATTAGTTCCCACGAAGAGCAGCTTTTCCTTAATCCTGGTTAATTCTTCAAATGAGGCCCCAATGTGTATTTTACACCAGCCACAGACTTTCATTAGTGAAATGATTTTTTTTTCCAACTGCTAGATTTCATTCCCAGTTTTATAACCCTGATAAGAGTTTATAGATGGGAGAACACAGTAGAGTAAAAGTCCAACCTCAGTTTTGTTCAGAACTGATACTGTCTATTCTGCCTGAGATGAGAAATAAAAGAATGATGAGTGAAAATGTCATTGAGTTAAACAAGCTAAATTATCTTCAGAGAGACTGACTGACTGCACAATCCACCTGGAAATCGAAGCCACCCACGCATTCACAAAGCCGCTTTATTTCACAGACAATTCCCCCTGGTTTTTTTAAATGGGTTTTGACTTTCACACTCTCAGTCTATTGGTACCCAGGAATCATTTTTCTTGACTTTATTATCGGCAAGAATCCAAATACTACCTGGATTAATTTCCATTTTCTCAGACAGAGGATTTTTCTCAGGATATCCAGGGACTTAAGAAGAAAGACACACTGTAAATGCTCAGGAGGGAGAAGAATGATGGTGAGGGATTTGGGTTCATTTCTGTCTTTTCCTGCAGCTGAAATCTCAGTGAAGATTGTTTTTGATGATTAACTTTCCCCAGCCCCAGATATGGCATTCTAGGGTAATCACATAATAAAATGCATTGGAATACCTTCAATTTACATAAAATACGAGTTGCTCAGAAAATTCCAAATACTCTATTAAAAGTGATCTAAACTGCTCTGTTTGGTTACTAGAACTTTGAAAAGCAAAGGAAATAGAGGTCAATAACCAAGAGCTTGTTAGAACCAGGTATTTCACCTACTCTTTTCCAGGCCATGATATCACCCACTTCTTCATGCTGACATTCTCCTCGGAAAATTATAACCATTTCCATTTCCACAAACATGTCATCCGTTTACTCTTGACCCACTACTCAAAGCGCTTATGAGAAAAACTTGAGGACGGTGTTTTATTTAGACTGCTGCGAGTCACCGTTAGGTAATTACACAATCTTCACCATATGGAACCGTAAAATAGCAGAGATGATTTGTGCAAACCTGGACAGGCACAAAGCGATGACCTTGATGACAAGCAAACCAAAGCAAGCCCAAACGCCTTAGGCTGGCTAAAGTCGGCCTTGCCAAATGTATGTTCAATCCCTGCGCTACACAGAAACCCATTCATCGCTAGCACATCATTGGTATTTCCCCTTCTGTGTCATTGCTTTTGCTATCCACCCCCCCCCCAACCTGGAACACCTTTCATCTTTTATTAGACCAAAGGAAAAAGGTGTTCATCCATTCACTATATAGCAAGTGCGTACTATGTGCCAGACACTTAGGATACACCAGTGATTAGATATTTCTGCCTACTTACAACAGGATGCTATACTAAGAGTGCAGGCTCTAGATCCACAGCACCTGGGTTATAATCCTGGCCCTGCTTTCAATGGACTGTGTGATCTTGCACAAGCTGCTCAACCCTTCTGTACTCTACTTCTCCTCTGTGAAATGGGGATACCAATGGTATGTACCTCCTAGAAATGCCATGGGTTTTACATGAATTCACAGAAGTCATGGGCAAGAGCTGACAGCCAGTAAGCACTCAAAAATTAAGCTACTATCATAGCTCACTGCTTATCCAGGCCCTGCAACTTCCTTTCAAGACTGAGCTGAATTTCTACTCCTCTGTGAAGCTTTCCCTTGACTGCCTCAGTCCAGAGATTTGTATCCTCCTTTTTTTCGACAAACATTTATTTACTGGATGGAAAATAGGACTAATCAACCTTAATCAATAAATGATGACTGCCTAGAGTCAGGGTTAAGAAGCAATGTGAGGTCAATTCCAGAATCCCCAGGGGGAAAAAAATGAGTGACGTGTGATATGAAGTAGGAAAAGTAGCGTGTCAGCGTGCAGCTATGTATTTGCATAACCAAAATTATTTTCTCATCTGCTTCCTATAACCTTAAGGTTATATTTGGGTAATTTACGTATCTGAGCCCCAGTTTCCTCATTTGTAAAAATACTTCTAAGAGTAATACCCTGCAGTATTATTGGGAATAGCAAATCAGACAGTGCACGTAAAGCACCTAGTCAGAAGTCAGCTCACAGTAAGAACTTATTTAATGGTTTTATTATTATTATTATTAGCTATATCACCAATTGGTAGTAACACCAAGTGGGCACTGATTTACATCTGCCTTACATTGCGAGAATGTTTATGCATTGCCCCCGTCTCCCCAGGCAGCAGCCCTCAGACTCTCAAGTGCCTGACGCCCGCTCTGGTGGAACAGCTCCTCGAAGTGTACCTGTGGTGCAGGTGAAGTTGAGGGAGAATGTCTTTGCTCCTGTACCCAGCTGAGGAAATTCAAAGCTGGGGGGTGGGGAGTGAATGAATGGATGAAAAGTTCCTCATTTCTGTGCCGGCACTGCTGCTTTGCTGCTACACAGAAAGCAAAATGAAAGAAGACAAAACTGAATATTAGGATGGGTTTCTCCTGAGGGAAAAATCCAGGGCTATCCCTCTTTGTGAAGGATGCTGCTCAGACCACAATGCAGCTAAGCTAAGGTTTTGCATCCCACTGCTATAGGCTTTATGCTAAGTACGCTGAAATAAAGCAGAAAGGGATGGAGTGACAAAGTCAACCCTGGAGGTATAAGGGGGGACGCATTGGAGCAGTCTCAGAAAATGACACATTTAACAGTACAGCGCTGTCATGAGACCATTTGAGGCACCATAAAAAAAAAAAAAGCATGGAGCTGCCCCAAGGTGGAAATTACAGAGCAGAGCTACTGAAATGCATAAGATTGCTATCCTATCCGGAGCTGCCCTTTGCTGGCACACCAAAGGCCAAGAAGAGCCTGCAATGCTTGGGCCATCCACCAGAAGAGAATAAAGCACACATTTTTTCCAAGGCCATTTTTCCAAGGAAGGCCTTGTCTATCTTCGATAAAGAATCAGCTTTCGGGTTGTTGAAGGCGCAAGTCTGGGAAGTACCGCTCTTGGCTGTCATTAGTCACCTGTGCCATGGCTGGATGGTTTTCCAGTACCTTTCCCACATTTCCAGAGCACAATAATGAGAGCACTTTCAAGGCGCTACTTCATTTGAAATTCACTATGCAGAGTAGTCCCATTACCTGCACAAGCAAAACAGTATGTTTATTATACAGATGAAAATCCCAAGGCTCAGATGGATTAACTGAACTAAGATTACACAATTGCAAAGTGGCAAACAGGCGTCAGGGTCATGAAGTCAAGCCTAGTGCTGCTTCACAAGATCATGGTCATTTTGCACAGCCCTGACCCACAAAAAGCCACTTCATTCCCCAATGGTCAGTCAATTCCTCACACGTCTTCTAAGACTCAGGGAAGAGGAAGCAAGAATACGGTGCTTTCCTGAGAACAACTATTTCCCACAAATGTCATAGGAATTTTCAATTAAGTTCCTACTAAAATCCTAGCACTTTCATTTTAAAATAAACATTTTATTTTGGAATAACTTTAGATTTACAGAAAAGTTACGAATCTAGCACAGCCAGTTCCCATATGCCCTTCACCCTCTTTTGCCTAATGTTAGCATCTTACATAACCATGGTGTACTTGCCAAACCTGAGAGACTAACATTGGCCCATTACCACTAACTAAACTTCAGATTTCATCCAGATTTCACCAGTTTTCCACTAATGGCCTCCTTCTGTTCCAGGATCCAACCCAGGATACTACATAGCATTTAAAATTCCATTACGTGTATCACATTATTTAGCAATTATCCTTTGTGAAACTAAGAGTTTCAGTATTTTGAAGACAGACACCAAGCCTTTCCTGATGCCTAGCTTTGTCCAGCACACTGGAAGTCCATGATGTTTGTTGATGAACTTAGCTACACAAAACCCTGTTTTAATCATCAATATGAAAATCTGGACCATCAGCCTTAAAATTCAGATAAGTATATATTTTTTAAAAAGGTGGAATGGGAGCATGTTCAAAAACGTAGCAACAATTTTGGCTGACACAGCAAAGCTAATTTTCAAACGCAGAGTAAATACGAAACATAACAGACATCAGCTGGAAAGAGAAAACAGTCTGTTAAACACTTTAACAGCATCAGCTTTCCCTTCCACCAAATCTGACAACCCACCAAATGAAAAATTAAGGTAGAAAAACAGGAGCTGTAAGAACTTAGAAGAAGTGTAAATAAGATTTTAATAAGTCTATCGCATAGACCAGAGTTAAACAGTGGCACACCGTTAAACATTCTCATCCTGGAGCTGGTATCTATATATAGCTGTTAATTGTGCAAATTCCCCAGTTCCTCAATGCCATGAGTCCAAACCAGCTGCCAAGTACAGCTGTTTTATTTTTATTTTTTTAACAAAGGCAATTTTTAAAAGTGGGAGCGAGAGAGAAATGGCATAAGTGATTTAGACAAGCAAACACAGCCAAACTTTCATTCTATGTCTGAGCATTTTGAACTGTTAAATGTGGAAATAGTTTCCCTTGAATATGATACTTCCCACACAAAATGCATAAATATTACCCAGGGTAGCCAATGGCTTTGGGCAAGTAATTCAATGGGAAATAGAATACTCCTAATATTATTTTAGTTGCTACAAGCAGCCTTGTGAGAAATCTCTCTCATAATTTCCATGTCCAAAAACATCATGCAAATCCATAAAGCAATCTATATTTTTCAGTTGGAAGTGTTTTGTTCTCATCTGATTATCGTTCTCTAGAATACATCCCTGTCTACCTAGCAGTTTATTATAAAAACGTGCATGCATACAGAATGTACACACACACAAACAATCGACAGGTAGACATATGGACAACAGAAGCTCTTTGAGGACAGTGCTCGTTTGGGTAACCCCAACAGCACCTAGTATACTGTACTCAATAAACACTTGAGTAAGGAAGGGAGCAAAGCAGGTTTATTTCAGGTGGGCACCATCACATTTCCCCTACTGGATCCCTTAAATATCAACGGAATCTACTCAAAGAAGTTTTGTACCTAAAGCTGTCACATCTTTGATATTTCCTCCAAAGGGAAAACCTGTAAATTCACTGGACATGCCTAGCAGCCACTAGAATTCCAAAGCTTCAGTTTTTTATCTGTAAAATTGAAAATAATACCTCTTTTAAAAGTTGGTACAAAAATCAAATGAGCTCGTTCATTTATCCACTAAACTGTTAACTGAATATCTAATGCGTGCCAGATAGAAAGTGAAGAAAAACAGTCACAACTCAGGCTCTGCTTTGATGGAATCAAGAGCCTATGAGGCTCCTCATAAAGACGTCAATTAAAGAACGACACTGAAACAGTGGTTCTAGAACGCGTGTGTGTTGGAATTATCCAGACAGTTAGTAAAATGTGGGTTACGGGGCCCCATCCCCAGAGTCTCTGGTTCAGTAGGTCTGGGGTGAATGGAAGAATCTGCACTTCTAACAAGTTCCCAGTTAGTGCTGACGCTGCTGATGTGAAGATATGGTGAGGATCATTGCACTAATAAGTAGAAGATTATGATTTTCCTAAGTGTTGCCATGGAGCGGTATGTGGAATTAACAGAACCTATACTAGGGGGATTTGATCTAGTGAGGGAAGTTAGAGATGGCTTCCCAAAGCAAATGACTTTCAATATGAGATCTGAGTTGGTGTTAGAGAAAACACACAAAAATGAAAAGAGTGAAGAAGTAATTTTAGGCATTGGGAATAGCATGTGCAAAGCCCCTGTGGGCAAAGGAGCAGGGCAAGAACTGGGGACTGAAAGAAGGCGGTCTGTGTGGCCCAGAGGAGAGTGGGTGGGGGAGTGCCCAGGACCAGGGCTGAAGAGAGAAGCAGGGGCCAACTGCTGCAGGGCCTCACAGGCCCACCATAGGTACATCTTATTCTGTGAGCCTTGGACAGCCAAGGAAGGTTGTTGGTAAGCGATGAGGTGACATAACTAGATCACTCAATTTCTGAAAAGTTCTTCTGACTTCCTCTAGGGAATGGATCACTGTCACACCATCAGTGCTGAATGTCTCTTATTTGGATCTCAGCTCTGCCAATTACAGCCTACATGGGTCACACACCCTTCTGAGCATCAGTTTCCTCACCTGTAAAATGCTGATAATTCCTTTCAGATAAGTTTTGTGAGGATGGCTGAACTGATCATGTATGATACTTAGACCCCTGTCTGGCACACAGTAAACATTCAAATTCTAGCTGCCATTATCATCATTATTCACTGAGAACCGCCACCTCCCCCCCCCCCCCCACACACACACTGTTATATCCACAGGGCAGGAGAAAATATATTTAACTTTCTTAAAAGCCTTTTCAGGTAACTTGTCTTACTATAAAGGTGGCAACAGCTTAAACCACAAAGGAAGAGAGGAGAATCTCTAAATTGCCCCAAACCCAAGCAGTTTCAGTGTCCACAAAATTAAGAACTCACAGCAGAAATCAATATTGCTCCCCACCCCAACCCCAAATACAAGCTCCACAGAATTTTTATTTTTTCTGTTTTGCTCACTGTCACATCCCAGGTACCTAGAAGAGCGTCTGTAACTCATTTCTTATTTGTTGAGTGCGAATGAGAACCCTTCCATGTTATTACGGTCGACTGGATTTGGAGGCAGTTCATTCCACCACCATCACCAAAACTCCCAGCTCCCGTTTCACCTCAATTTCCCACCACTCAAGGAGAGAGGAATGTGTGAACTGTTGTTTCTGAATTGATGGCTGGGGTCACTGTATCTAATAGCGTAGTCAGTGGAACACTGTCTCCCTGAAAGCTGCACGGTGCCCGCACCAATCCCCGCAGCCCGGGAGGGCTGGACCTCCTTGAATGCTGAGTCAATGTCCAGCCTGTGGACCACGGTCAGGACATGCTCTCACTGCCCACCTCCTGCTCAAAATTCTGTTACAAACCCCTCAACAACTTCCCAACATCCTTACAATAAAGCTCTAAATGACCAGGCTTATAAGCCCCTGTATGAAGTGACCTTGGCCCGCCACTCCAGCCTCATCCCACACTCCCCCAACCCAGCCCCACGTTCCAGCCAATCTGCACTGGACCTGAGGACAGTCTCTGTGCCTTTGTCCGCTGCTTCCTCTGCCTCGTACACCTGGTACACCCTTCCAACCCCTATATTTGTCCGTACGTCAAGTCTCAGCTTAACATCTCTTCTTCCAAGAGGTGAGCTCAGTGCTTAAGAATCCCCACAGAGCCCAGCTCAGGGATATTTATTCAATATACACCTTCCCTGTAAATTCCTTAAGAGGGGTACCAGGTTTGCCTTATACTCAAATCCACTTCCAATGCTTGGGGCTCTAAATAAATATTCGTCCAATGACATTATTATTCTCATCCTTTCACAAGGCCAAAACATGTGCACACATGCATGCACGCGTGTGCATGCGTGCACACATGCGCAAACACACACACACACACACAGAGTTGCTAAGGAATGTCATGCATACCCACTGGTTATTTGCCACTGGAGACTTCAGTTTCTACAGGGATGAATTCTTTCTATAGCGTAGCTCATAGTTTTCTTAATACCCAGGATTCTCCCAGTTCAAGTCCTAGAATTCACCCATTATCTTAGTTCATTTTGACTACTGTACTACAAAAATACTGTAGACTGGGTGGCTTAAACAACAAACACTTATTTTTCACAGTTCTATAGACTGGGAAGTACAAGATCAAGGTGCCAACAGATTGTGTCTGGTGAGAGCCTGCTTCCTGGTTCAGAGAGCTGTCTTCTGCCTGTGTCCTCACATGGCAGAGGGGCAAGGGAGCTCTCTACTATCTTTTCTATAAGGACACGAATCGCATTCATGAGTGCTCCCCCTTCATGACCCAGTCACCACCCAAAGGCCAGACCTCCTAGTACTGCGGGTCAGGATTTAACCTATGAGTTTTGGAGGGACGCCAACAGTCAGCCCATAACACCCATCTATCTATTTCCTGCCCAGCGCTTCCCAAACTTTAAGGTGTTTATGAATCACCTACCGGCCTTATTAAACTGCAAAACACAACTGAATAGGTCTCGGGTGGGGCCCAGAGCCTGCATTTCTAACAAGTTCCCCAGTGCTGCTGTGGCTTCAGGGGGCCACACTTTTGGGCAAGGTCCTCAATCATGGAAAAGCTTCCATGGCACTCTCCTCACTCACTCCCCACTTCCATCCCCCCAGGGCAGGTGCACATTCCCCAGGAAGCAGCCAGGAGTGGAAGGAGAGCAAAAATCCCTTAATTAGAGGAGAGGGATGGCAGGACCACTTCTGTCCAGGACTTAATGAGACACTCACAGCCAATTCACCCACTTTCAGGAGCTTAATGTGGTCTAATAACTGTGATTTTAGACTAGCACTGGTTGTAAAAACAGAGTGACAGGAGATATGGCCTACATGAATTAAGGGGGTGAAGAAGGCGGTGGCACCAGGAGGGAAAAACATGAGAAAGGCAGCAGCTGGACTCACCCCCGGAGCCAGTCTATCCCCAAATGTGCATCACCACACTGGGGGCAACTTTAATTAGCTGAAAGTGAATTTATCCCCAGGTGAAACATATGCTCCACTTCCTTTGCTCAGAACACCAGGGATGCCATGGAGAGCAGGTGACTTCCCTTTAACACCTTAAACCCACCAAAGTAACTCAAGCATTCTCCGAATCCCTGTTTGTAGGGTCTTCCGGGTCACAGAGACCACAGTGTAGACAGTAACTGTGAAACTGTAAAGAATGTATTACAAAAAAAAAAAAAAAAGACAAGAGCATAACCGGTGTTATAGGCAAAGCCGAGGATTTGTTTTAGAGACTTCAGAGAGCCTAACAGCTTTTACTGTCTCTCCTCAGGCTACGCTGCATGGCAGAATGGCCTCCCCACCTTGGGAGGAATTACGCCTGCCACTCTTAATGTCAGCTTAATACATATTCAATACAGTGAAACTGTCATGGTAAGATTCTGGAAAACTGCTCCTCTGGGGTTCTTGAGTAATGAGCTATCAACAGAAACTGGAGGAAGGGTCAGCGCTGGTTCCTTGAGCTCTGGGAACTCTGGCCCTCAGAGAGGAGAAGAAGCCACCTAAGTTTTTTTTTTTTTTTTTTTTTGTGGTACACGGGCCTCTCACTGTTGCGGCCTCTCCCGTTGCAGAGCACAGGCTCTGGACGCGCAGGCTCAGCGGCCATGGCTCACGGGCCCAGCCGCTCTGCAGCATGTGGGATCCTCCCGGACCAGGCCACGAACCCGTGTCCCCTGCATCGGCAGGCGGACTCTCAACCACTGCGCCACCAGGGAAACCCCACCGAAGCTTTTAAAGTCCTCAGCCTTTATGGAATTAAATAGAAAAGAGTGAGAGGGAAAGATAAGATGTATAATACCCTTCAATCACATTTTCCCCCAGAGTGTGGGCTTTATCAATCATTTCCCTCATACTTTCTTACTGTGGAAAATGAAAGTACTTGAATAAGTACATTTATAATAGAAAAGTGCCTGACTCCAAAACAGACTGGGAGAAAGTCCCACAACACGCAGGACAAGGTATAGGGAGAAGAGAGGGGAATGTATAAGCAGGGAAACTAAAGGAGGCAGAACAGATCTCTGAGCTGAAGGAGAAACAGCCTGGAAATTAGGAGAGGGTGACAGTATGAGAATGGTGTTTCAGGGGATGACTGAGAAGTTGCAGCTAAAATGGTGGTTATCATGTAGAAGTAAAGAAGCTCTCAAAACTACAATTAAGCCTGGGTGCAATGCCATATTCTCATTGGAACTCATCATAAAAGAACCTGCAAGTTCTCAGACTGGAAGGAGAAAAGCAGAGGCTCTAAGTTCAAATTAGGAGGAATTTGGAAAAAGGAAATCAACTTCTGCAGGAACAAAGTGAAAGAAACTCATGGACTAGGCTCTATAACCACCAAAGTACATAAAATTGGGGTCAGAAAAATCTTGTTGAATCCTTGATCTTCTCTCTTACTATATACAGCCACATGGCCTCATCAGGTCACTAAAGCTCACTGCACCTTGGTTTCCTTGGTGAGGAAAGGTGAAGGAACTAACAATTACTGGATACCTCACTTGCATATGTTATTTCACTCCATATACATAAAAAGTAGATTTATGATACCCACATCACAGATAAGTGAGGCTTAGGGGGGGTTAAGAAAATGGATGAAATTTACATAAGGATTTGAGCTCATCTGTTGGCCTCTGGAGTTCACACACAACACTGGCCAGAGAGGTCATGGTGGAATGTAGGACATTGGACTCTCAACCCCTAGTTCTGGCTCTGCCATCTATGAGTTTTGGTGTCTTGCCAACTCACTTAACATCATCCCTGGCACTTGGCCTTCCTCTTCTCTAAAATGGACTGCCCACACCTGCCCTGTTCACCCACATATTCCTTATAAACAGAGACATAACCAGATTTTAACATCCAAGGATCACGACAAGGGAGAGGGGGTCAGGATTTGCCTACCTTGACGCGTGTGTCACTGTCTGCCTTCTTCAATTATCTTTTCATCATAGTCTTAACAGCAATCGCTCAACAAATTACTTGGAAAATGTGTTGAAAAGGCATTACTCTCAGAAAATGTGCTCCCCCAAGCCCCTTCTTCACTAAGCTACAAAGTACGAAGAGGGTATGGGGAACAAATGTGATGGGGTTGTGCAAGCACCCTGCACAAGTAAAAGTAAGCACACCCATGAGTGGTCCAGCAGCTCTACTGCAGAATTCCCTATTTAGTTCATGTTTCCCACTTTCCTTTAATAGAAAGGACTCACTCAGTTCTTTTAGATAAGGTTATCGGGTACAATTACTTAGGGTGTTATGAATTTCCTGTGTATTCAAAGACTCCCACTTTGACAAACCAAGACACCCAGAGTGGGTTTGTAAAGTCAATCAACAGTGTTATCTTCTTAAAATAAAGTCATGAGGTTTCGTCCCCAGAGTAGCTCCACTGTAAGAACTTGTCCGACTAAAGGTCAACACACACAGAGTTACATGCTCCAGGCAAAGAGCATGCCTTTGTGAGATTTATAAAGGTCTCCGTGTGTTCTCACTTAGAGCAACCCAACATAATATGACTGCGTGTCCTGGGAATCCTGTGGCACAGAGACGATGCCATCAACCTATGTCATTTCTGACCCCATTAGAAACCAACCTTCAGAAATGTGGGCAAAAATAAGCTTAGAGGACACTGGCAGCATTTTAATCTAATGAGCCTTGGGCACCCTTTCATTTTTCTCTAACATGCCATGGCCTACGGTTTGAGCTGCCAGAATCAGAGCATATCAATACCCTTCCTTTTCCAGAATGCATTTATCACCCTTTCAAAAATCAGTATCCAAGTTTAAGTGCGAATAAACTAGCATTGACTGAGTTCTTACTATGTATATTAAATAAATTAGTGTACTTAATCTTGCTTAAGCCTTATAATCCCCATAAGGTAGTCATATCAATCTTTACAGGGAAGAAACAGGTTCAGAGAGGCTGAGGAAATCTTGGAACTAGGTTCTGAACCCAGTTCCAATTGACTCAATAACTCCTGCTACTTTCATTCTAACATACACACTCTTGGAAAACAAATATGTTTTAATCTAAGCAAAAGAGAATCAATTGTTGAGATGCAAAAAGGAGCTACTAAGTGTCCCTGTTACTCTGGATGACAATAAAGATGGAAAAATTGATTCTTTCAGCATATACTATAAAAGAAAACACTGTGCCTGGCACCATACCCTATAGAGCTTATAGAAAAAGGGCCAAAAGCAGAGGGCTCCTGATAAACATAGATATAATGGAAATCTGACTGTTCGTGAGAAAACAACTATAAATTAACACACAAAGGCTCAGTGCAGAGATAGACAAAGTAGATCAAAGCAATAGAATGTTTCCCAGTCTAATAAACTCCATGATAATATTATGGAGAGTATCAACGTACCTAAAGAAATGATGTGTCAATCAGAAAGGGAGCTGGTCCGCAATGGAAGATGGAGGGGGTGAAGGGAGAGTGAGCAAAGCCGGCGCTGATGGGCTTTCTGTCTCCACAGGAGATAGCATCTTGATGAGCAGACTTAGTATTCTGGTGCTATTGACAAGGTTCAGAAAGATAGCAGCAGCAAGCTATCTCAGCTGAGGAAAACTGCTCAAGATGACCTAAACCCCTTTTTTTGAATTCCAAGTTCACCAAGCAACTTTTTGATTAAAATTTAGCTTCTCTACAGAAAAAGAAAGTACAGTTAAAGTGTAAGACATGCCAACAGGCAAGCTTAGGTCTATCTGAGAGTCTATTTTTTACTGTACTTTAGTAAATTGACATTATGGTTTTATACATCAGTCTCTTGGAGCTTAACTAATGTGGGTCCATGCCTGGGAGATGAAGCCACTCTGGATGTACTGACCAAGACTGGTTGGTGATCAGAACCAGGGTTCGGACTCTGTAAGGTTGCTGACTGGGCTGAAGCCACAAAGAAGTCATCATGATAAGGCATCCTGCGGACATCTTGCATCTCCCAGTTTGCCTTTTTTACTTGATACCTCTATCTCTGTGTATAGCTTCCACTGAGTCTACAAGCCTCTGTACGGTCCTAGCTGCATACAAGAACAGAAAAGTAGGAACTTACCTCAGTGTGCTATCATGGAAAATGCATAGGAGTTAAAATTAAGAGATTTGAGTTCATTAAGGGACAGGTTTGCCATTCACTGGGGGGTACCTTGTGGAAAACGTCACCGCAGAATATCCTATTGAAGACTGTCAATCACTTATTGTGGAAGACATTCATGGGATCAGATGTTTTGAAAGAAAAATTTATATGCAAAAAAAAAAAAGTCGTACCTCCTCAAGCCCGAAAACCCATATCTATAAAATGGGCAAAATAATGTCGCCAAAATAAAGCCCTTCCAAATTTTTTTCCTTTTCAAAAAAAAAAAAAAGCTGCCATGTAAAAATGTATGAAAATAGACAACTGAAATTCTCTTTTTCTCCAAGGCAAACCCACAGAACTGTATCTCAGGACCATAGGATGCCAGTCTGGTGTTTGCCGTCTGCCTGCTGAGTGACCTTGGGCAAGCTGAGAAACGCTGGGGTATCTGTTACTTTGTAAAAGAAAATTTTACCGGCTTATGAAGAAGGCCCTCCCAACTCTGAGGTTTTGAATCTGACCATGTTACATAGTTGCTAAGAAGCCTTCCATTGAAAGATCCTTTCCTTGCCTTCAGAATAAAAATGAACATTTTCTGCTTGGCACATAAGGTCCTCCACAATCTGGATTTGTCTTTGTTTTCTCCTTCGTCTCCCATCTCTCCTCCACACATACTTAGTGATTTAGTCTTAAGAAATGACATTCAGCTATGGATCGTTCTCAGATATCTGGTGATGAGAATTCTCTTTTGAGTTGACTGTGAAATATCTAGTTAGAAATGTCAGGTAAGCAGGCAGATCTGTGTGTCTGAGGCTCATGGGAAATGCCAGCTATGGGAATAAAACCTGAAGTCAGCTGGATAGACAAAAGTTGACCCCATGATGCAAGTGAAGGAGGTCCCCTAGGAAGTTATGCAAAGAGCAAAGAGTAACACGTTGATGGTGGAATGCTGATTAAACCGATTAAATACCAACATTTAAGGGCTTTATTTAGCCCAATTCACACAAAACATTCTACAAGGTGAACACCAGACGGGGCAGAATGGCTGTGGAAAGATCATCTTTCCTCACGTCACTGACACGTGTAAGCAGAATAGATAACCTATTTTTCAGAAAAAGAAACTGAGGCTTTCAGAGGCTATAGTCATTTGAGAAAGGTGGCCAGGCTAGTTAATGAGGAAGCTGAGTTTATATCCAAACTTTTTTTTTTTTTTTTAACTTTAAACCCCATGATATTAAAATTACACTCTACCGCATAAGCCTGACGACAAAATATCCATCCTCCTCTCTCGGGCAATGCTAGAAGCAATAAACTAAATACAGCTCAATGTAAATAAAGAAGTGATTATGCTTGATAATAAAAGGACTATTAGACTTTAAGTAATGAATTGGTTAATGTTGGTCCCTTAAATTAATTAACTAAACGGTTATTTGCAAGAAGTAGAAAATTAAGGAGTTACAGCTAAAAGAAGAGCTTTCTTATCTTCAGAGTCTATGGGAAAGCACTTCCTGTGATAACTTATTATATGGAGAAGCTTAAAATTTCATTTCCCTGTAAACTTTCATTACCTGTAAAATGGAATAAGAATAGTATTACATAGTTAAAGGCAGGCCTTCATTATAAAGTCGTAAGTCCACTTTTGATGGACATTAGAAATTTATGATCAACCTGTCAGCCATACCCTGGCCAGATTTTCTCTTACTCCGACAGAAAATCTGGTCAAATTTGCAGTAATCACTCTAGCACCCAACACATACCTTTGGCTAATGGAAATGCCCTTTAAATTTAATGTTGCTTAACTAATGTTTAAGCAAAACAAGCTATTTATGCAATGTACATTCAGCAGGTGATATGCCTTATACCCTTTCTTATTTATAGTCATTACCTTAAATAGTTTCTAATTGAATTTCCTCATTATTATTATTTAATGCCTAATGCAAGCTCTTGGGGACAAACAGTGAAAATGTCAAAACTTAACGTGCAACAATTTATTGGACTGTGGCGTGACTGCCTTCCACCTGGAGAAAGCTCGTGGGCTTGGGATGGATGCCCACCAACATGTGTGTGTGTTTCCTCCCATGGCATCCTGGTCTGTCCAAAAATGTTGTTGCCTCAGACACTCCTGCACCATTCTACATCAAGACTGAGAAGTAAACAATCACCAGATGCCATCAGTTCCTGTGGGAAGCCGGCTAAAAAGATAATTCTCACAGGGAGTAACATGAGGAAACAGCCCCTTTGAAAACTCAATTTGATGAGAGGAGGATGCACCACATACATCCAGGGGCAACCTGTGCTTTTGTAGAGATCAAAGTAAGGGTTCCAAAAATACTTACATTACTTCCTGGAAATCCCGGTCAGCTTCTCACCCTCTGCTCTGGCTTCCAAACCAAATAAAATGTTGATGCTTTTCCTCTGAGGTAAAGGGTTCATTCCCTTCCATCATATCTTCCCACTTATTGTTAGAGCAGAGAGGGGCAGAGGAACAAGTCGGGGTGAAGGGAATTCTGCACTAGAACTCTTCAGTATGGATGGAAAATAAGGATTCCCAGATGTCTTGGGGGAAAACATTGTATCCTCTTCCTCCTGCTATGAAACGCACACTGGTCATTGCCAATTGCTAGCTGCAGCCTGGTTATCCTGGTGAGGGACACACAGACTCTCAATGCTTCTCTACACAAGCAAACACTTTATCACTACCTGCCAGGAGAAAGAAGAACTACCTGCGTTATTAAGCTGCAAGACATCGAGTGATATTCATTCAGGCAAATGGGCTCAGTTTAACCAGTGAGAAACGATCGCTTCAAACAAAGCCACAAAACCAAATGGTTTCTTTTGGAAAAACAAGCCTAGAAAAGCTTCCAAAACTAGAATTGTAATCCAGAGACTAGGGCAGGGCTCTGAAAATTCCAAAGTGCAACGGTATGTCAGAAACTGCACATGAGCTTCTTTTGGACATCAAAAATATTTGCATAAACAGACACCCCTTCCCACACCGACCCCCAAATTAAGAGACTCGAGGGCACCAAAGCTAGGCAAAAGGAGGGCCTCAAAAAAGAAGGGTGTGGGCTTCCCTGGTGGCGCAGTGGTTGAGCGTCCGCCTGCCGATGCAGGGGACACGGGTTCGTGCCCCGGTCCGGGAGGATCCCACATGCCGCGGAGCGGCTGGGCCCGTGAGCCATGGCCGCTGAGCCTGCGCGTCCGGGGCCTGTGCTCCGCGACGGGAGAGGCCACAACAGTGAGAGGCCCGTGTACCGCAAAAAAAAAAAAAAAAAAAAAAAAAAAAAAGAAGGGTGGCAGACGTTGTCCAAGAGCCATTGCTTCCCTTCTTCCCTGATAACAGAACCCTGGTTTGTTCAGGTAAGGGTGGAGGGCCCTTGTTCTCAGAGCAAGTAGGCCCCTACCTACACCCACCCCCAGAAGATGAAGCATCTTCATGATGAAGAAGAAGATTGGTGCAAACCAGGCAGAGTAACTGCAACCCTGCCTCCAATTACTGGTCTTAGGATGAACAGGTGGGCTCATAAGACATGAGAGGTTTGCTGTGGAGGACTGCTAATGCCTCATTCAGAGAAAGTTCTTTGTCCTCCTTCCTTCCTCCAGCCTGGAATGAGGGCATGATGCCTGGATGTCAGAAGCCACACTGCAAGCATGAGGCAGAAAACTGGAGGATAAACGTCAACACGCTATGGATGATGGGCTGAAAAAAAATGTATTCCCTAATGGCATTGTTGGACTGTGGTAGCAGACCTGGACTGCAAAGCTTGGAACTCATGGGTACGAAAGAAAAAAGCATCCCTATTTGTCTAAACTACCATTCTTTGATTTTTCTACCTAATTAATACAGGAGGAGAACAGTAAAAGGAAAGGTCATGGAAGAAGGAAAATGATGAAAAAGGACAGCGCCTCCTGCGTTAATCCAGATGGGAATCGAAGAAGTGAGGATTTGTGATGAAGACTTTCTGACTGAGAACAGGATCAGGGAGGAGAGTGGAGGCTTGGTGTCTGCAAGCAGACTCTAAGAGAGGCACAGACAGAATGTAATAAGCGCATTGCATTCCTGCTGCCGCTGCACGTCTTTTAATTCTAATTCTGTATTCAATTCTAATCTGTACTTATGGTTGCACTGCTCTCCTTTCTTCTGCAGGCCCATTAGCCCCATGAGCATGGCACAGTCAATGCTGATTCCTCCCAGCACTCTGTTTTACTCACAGCTCTGTCCTCCACCCGCCTTCTCATTATTTTCCCAATATGATGCCTGTGTGCTTCTGGCTCTGGTTTAAAAGCCCACCCATAGCATTAAAACGAAAAATAAAATCATAAAATAGATAACACAAAAGACAAAGAAGGAGAAAACCATGAGGGATGAGAAAGAAAGAGGCAAATATTTCTTTCAGCCTGTGACTTTCCAGCCTCCCTTTCCATGTTTAGGGCTTTTCCCTAAAATAGGTCAGGGCAGCAAAGAGAACAGAAGGTCTCATGACCGAGATGACCTTAAGGTTTTTATCAGGCGCTCCTGGTCCCTCTGAAGTGATGTGCAGCAACACCCAGATGGAGGTTAAATAAAGACACCCCTTCCCTAAGGGTGGGGTCTGAGAGGCAAGGGAAGGAGAAGGGGTGGAGCTTTCACATAAGTTGACATCCCCCAGCTAGGCTGGGAGTGACACGACAATGCTGAGGCTCATTCCTCCAAAGGTGAGCTGACATCTCTGGAGACCAGATTTGGGTTCCTCAGACACTCCATTTAATTTTTTCCTCTAGACTGCAAGCTCCATAAGGAGAAGGACTACGGCTGCCTTAGCTCCTGCTTTACTCCCGGTGCTTATAGCACAATGCATGGCATGTACCAGATGATCAAAAAACAGTGAATGAATAAGGACTGACCGTTTGGGAACTTAGAAACTTCTACATAAGCATCAGCTATTGTTGTTGTTCAGGTGTGCTGTGGATATAGCTGTTCTTACTGCTGTTATTGTTGTGGTGGCAGCGGCAGAAAGAAGACACAAAATTCCTTCCTCAATCCTCAGTCCTTAAAAATCAACCAGTCGAGGGCTTCCCTGGTGGCGTAGTGGTTGAGAATCTGCCTGCTAATGCAGGGGACACGGGTTCGAGCCCTGGTCTGGGAGGATCCCACATGCTGTGGAGCAACTAGGCCTGTGAGCCACAACTACTGAGCCTGCGCATCTGGAGCCTGTGCTCCACAAAAAGAGAGGCCGCGACAGTGAGAGGCCTGCGCACCGCGATGAAGAGTGGCCCCCGCTTGCCGCAACTAGAGAAAGCCCTCGCACAGAAACAGAGATCCAACACAGCAAAAATTAATTAATTAATTAATAAACTCCTACCCCCAACATCTTAAAAAAATAAATAAATAAACAACCAGTCGAGATAGCCTCATCCACCAGAGTGCAGAAAGCAGAAGCAAGAAGAACTACAATCCTGCAGCCTGTGGAACAATAACCACATTCACAGGAAGAGAGACCAGATGAAAAGGCAGAGGGCTATGTACCAGATGAAGGAACAAGATAAAACCCCAGATAAACAACTAAGTGAAGTGGAGATAGGCAACCTTCCAGAAAAAGAATTCAGAATAACGATAGTGAAGATGACCCAGGACCTCGGAAAAAGAATGGAGGCAAAGGTCGAGAACATACAAGAAATGTTTAACAAAGATCTAGAGGAATTAAAGAACAAACAAACAGAGATGAACAACACAGTAACTGAAATGAAATATACACCGGAAGAAATCAACGGCAGAACAAGTGAGGCAGAAGAATGGATAAGTGACCTGGAAGACAGAATGGTGGAATTCACTGCTGCAGAACAGAATAAAGAAAAAAGAATGAAAAGAAATGAAGACAGCCTAAGAGACCTCTGGGACAACATTAAACTAAAAAACATTCTCATTATAGGGATCCCAGAAGGAGAAGAGAGAGAGGAAGGACCCAAGAAAATCTTTGAAGGGATTATAGTTGAAAACTTCCCTAACATGGGAAAGGAAACAGCCATCCAAGTCCAGGAAGCGCAGAGAGTCCCATACAGGATAAACCTAAGGAGAAACACGCCGAAACACACAGTAATCAAACTGGCAAAAATTAAAGACAAAGAAAAATTACTGAAAGCAGCAAGGGAAAAACAACAAATAACATACAAGGGAACTCCCATAAGGTTAACAGCTGATTTCTCAGCAGAAACTCTACAAGCCAGAAGGAAGTGGCATGATATACTTAAAGTGATGAAAGGGAAGAACTTACAAGAAAGATTACTCTACCTGGCAAGGATCTCATTCAGATTCAATGGAGAAATCAAAAGTTTTACAGACAAGCAAAAGCTAAGAGAATTCAGCACCACCAAACCAGCTCTACAACAAATGCTAAGGGAACTTCTGTAAGTGGGAAAACACAAGAGAAGAAAAGGACCTACAAACACAAGTCCAAAACAATTAAGAAAATGGTCATAGGAACATACATATCGATAATTATCTTAAATGTGAGTGGATTAAATGATCCAACCAAAAGACACAGGCTTGCTGAATGGATACAAAAACAAGACCCATATATATGCTGTCTACAAGAGACCCACTTCACACCTAGAGACACATACAGACTGAAAGTGAGGGGATGGAAAGAGATATTCCATGCAAATGGAAATCAAAATAAAGCTGGAGTAGCAACACTCATATCACATAAAATAGACTTTAAAATAAAGAATTTTACAAGAGACAAGGAAGAATACTATATAATAATCAAGGGATCAATCCAAGAAGAAGATATAACAATTATAAATATATATGCACCCAACACAGGAGCACCTCAATACATAAGGCAACTGATAACAACTATAAAAGAGGAAATCGACAGTAACACAATAATAGTGGGGGATTTTAACACCTCACTTACACCAATGGACAGATCTTACAAACAGAAAATTAATAAGGAAACAGAAGCTTTAAATGACACAATAGACCAGATAGATTTAATTGATATTTATAGGACATTGCATCCAAAAGCAGCAGATTACACTTTCTTCTCAAGTGTGCACGGAACATTCTCCAGGACAGATCACATCCTGGGTCACAAATAAAGCCTCAGTAAATTTAAGAAAACTGAAATCACATCAAGCATCTTTTCTGACCACAACGCTGTGAGATTAGAAATCAATTACGGGGAAAAAATGTAAAAAACACAAACACATGAAGGCTAAACAATACGTTACTAAATAACCAAGATATCACTGAAGAAAGCAAAGAGGAAATCAAAAATGAGAAAATGACAGGAAAACACAATGATCCAAAACCTATGGGATGCAGCAAAAGCAGTTCTAAGAGGGAAATTTACAGCTATACAAGCCCACCTCAGGAAACAAGAAAAATCTTAACAATCTAACGTTACACCTAAAGGAACTAGAGAAAGAAGAACAAACAAAACCCAAAGTTAGCGGAAGGAAAGAAATCATAAAGATCAGAGCAGAAATAAATGAAATAGAAACAAAGAAAACAATGGCAAACATCAATAAAACTAAAAGCTGCTTCTTTGAGAAGATAAACAAAATTGATAAACCATTAGCCAGACTCATCAAGAAAAAGAGGGAGAGGACTCAAATCAATAAAATTAGAAATGAAAAAGAAATTACAACAGACAGCACAGAAATACAAAGCATCCTAAGAGACTACTACAGGCAACTCTATGCCAATAAAATGGACAACCTGGAAGACATGGACGAATTCTTAGAAAGGTATAACCTTCCAGTACTGAACCAGGAAGAAACAGAAAATATGAACAGACCAATCACAAGTAATAATATTGAAACTGTGATTAAAAATCTTCCAGCAAACAAAAGTCCAGGACAAGATGGCTTCATGGGTGAATTCTATCAAATATTTAGAGAAGAGCTAACACCCATCCTTCTCAAACTCTTCCAAAAAATTGCAGAGGTAGGAACATTCCCAAACTAATTCTATGAGGCCACCATCACCCTGATCTCAAAACCAGACAAAGATACTACAAAAAAAGAAAATTACAGACCAATATCACTGATGAATATAGATGCAAAAATCTTCAACAAAATACTAGCAAACAGAATCCAACAACACACTAAAAAGATCATACACCATGATCAAGTGGGATTTATCCCAGGGATGCAAGGATTCTTCAGTATATGCAAATCAATCAATGTGATACACCATATTAACAAATTGAAGATTAAAAACCATCTTAGTAGATGCAGAAAAAGCTTTTGACAAAATTCAACACCCATTTATGATAAAAACTCTCCAGAAAGTGGGCATAGAGGCCCATATATGACATATATATGGCCATATATGACAAACCCACAGCAAACATTCTCAACAGTGAAAAACTGAAAGCATTTCCTCTAAGATCAGGAACAAGACAAGGATGTCCACTGTTGCCATTATTATTCAACATAGTTTTGGAAGTCCTAGCCATGGCAATCAGAGAAGAAAAAGAAATAAAAGGATACAAATTGAAAAAGAATTAAAACTGTCACTGTTTGCAGATGAAATGATACTCTATACATAAAGAATCCTAAAGATGCCACCAGAAAACTACTAGAGCTAATCAATGAATTTGATAAAGTTGCAGGATACAAAATCAATGCACAAAAATCTCTTGCATTCCTATATACTAATGATGAAAAATATGAAAGAGAAATTAAGGAAACACTCCCATTTACCATTGCAACAAAAAGAATAAAATACCTAGGAATGAACCTACCTAGGAAGACAAAAGACCTGTATGTACAAAACTATATGACACTGATGAAAGAAATTAAAGATGATACCAGGCAGATGGAGAGATATACCATGTTTTTGGATCGAAAGAATCAATACTGTGAAAATGACTATACTACCCAAAGCAATCTACAGATTCAATGCAATCCCTATCAAATTACCAGTGACATTTTTTACAGAACTACAACAAAAAAATCTTAAAATGTGTATGGAGACACAAAAGACTCTGAATAGCCAAAGCAATCTTGAGGGAAAAAAGTGGAGCTGGAGGAATCAGACTCCCTGACTTCAGACTATACTACAAATCTACAGTAATCAAGACAATATGGTATCGGAACAAAAGCAGAAATATAGATCAATGGAACAAGATAGAAAGCCCAGATATAAACCCATGTACCTATGGTCAACTAATCTATGACAAAGGAGGCAAGAATATACAATGGAGAAAAAACAGTGTCTTCAAGAAGTGGTGCTGGGAAAACTGGACAGCTACATGTAAAAGAATGAAATTAGAAGACTCCCAAACATGATACACAGAAATAAACTCAAAATGGATTAGAGACCTAAATGTAAGACCGGACACTATAAAACGCTTAGAGGAAAACATAGGAAGAACACTCTATGACATAAATCACAGCAAGATCTTTTTTGATTCGCCTCCTAGAGTAATGGAAATAAAAACAAAAATAAACAAATGAGACCTAATGAAACTTCAAAGCTTTTGCACAGCAAAGGAAACCATAAACCAGACGAAAAGACAACCCTCAGGATGCGAGAAAATATTTGCAAACGAATCAACGGACAAAGGATTAATGTCCAAAATATATAAACAGCTCATGTAGCTCAATGTTAAAAAAACAACCAACCCAATCCAAAAATGGGCAGAAGACCTAAATAGAGATTTCTCCAAAGAAGACATACAGATGGCCAAGAAGCACATGAAAAGCTGCTCAACATCACTAATTATTAGAGAAATGCAAATCAAAACTACAATGAGGTATCACCTCACACCAGTTAGAATGGGCATCATCAGAAAATCTACAAACAACAAATGCTGGAGAGGGTGTGGAGAAAAGGGAAACCCCTTGCACTGTTATTGGGAATGTAAATTAATAGAGCCACTATGGAGAACAGTATGGAGGTTCCTTAAAAAACTACAAATAGAATTACCATATGACCCAGCAATCCCACTACTGGGCATATACCCAGAGAAAACCTTATCATTCAAAAAGACACATGCACCCCAATGTTCACTGCAGCACTATTTACAACAGCCAGGTCATGGAAGCAACCTAGATGCCCATCGTCAGAGGAATGGATAAAGATGTGGTACATATATACAATGGAATATTACTCAGCCATAAAAAGGAACGAAATTGGGTCATTTGTAGAGACATGGATGGACCAAGAGACTGTCATACAGAGTGAAGTAAGTCAGAAAGGGAAAAACAAATATCGTATATTAAAACATATATGTGGAACCTAGAAAAACGGTACAGATGAACCGGTCTGCAGGGCAGAAACTGAGACAGAGATGTAGAGAACAAACACATGGACACCAAGGGGGAAAGTGGCGCGGGTGGTGGGATGAATTGGGCGATTGGGATTGACATGTATACACTGATGTGTATAAAATGGATGACTAATAAGAACCTGCTGTATAAAAAAATAAATAAAATAAAATTCAAAAAAAAAAATCAAGCAGTCCTTTAGGTTCTTCAAGCCAATGCAGAAGCATGGCTTTTCCTGGCCCTTTTAGCTTCCCTTGTAAGGGATGGTACCTCCCACCCCACTCAGTGACAAACATATCAGAGCAATCTTCAGAAACTGCGGGGTTAGGGGGATAGCCTGAGGCAAGGGGTGCTGCTACACTCAGGTCACTGCCACAAAGGGATCCATCCTCCCCTTTCCCAGCAGACTGCCTGCCAGCCCCTAAGCAGCCTCTAACGATTTAACTGCTTGATAATGGCACCCCTCCTCAGGGGACACATGCTGCTCCCAAATGGAAAAAGAGTTTCAGTTATTAAACCCACATAGCTAAGACTGGATTTCTGAAACTAATTTGAAAATGTTTACATCCCTATGCCCTTTTTCTACTGCATCCTGGTAAATTCTTTCCCTCCCTCTCCTGGGGGTCGGGGTGGGTGGGTGTTGGAAGCAAAGCTCTCCTGGCTGCAGCTGCAGCTCCAAGCCTCAAGGCCCTACCTACAGTTTGAATGAAGGCACTCACCATCTGCAAAGAGGACAGGCTGGGGAAGCCCGACAGGAGGCATGCAATGGGCGGAGCAGATTTTTAGGGCTCACCCCAGGGGTGCAGGCTAAGGTACGATAGTGCCAATTCTACAACTTCCTACAGTGCGCTTGAGAAATGCACTGGACCCCTGGGACAGTTCAGCTTCCAGATGCCAAACCACTCCAGCAGACCTGCATGGCCCAAGCAGAGGAATTAAAAGATGGGACCACTTCATATTTGTTTTATTTGTCTTAAATCTTTGTGGAACAAATTGGAGATTAAGCGGGTAGAAGGGTAGATAGATTAGGGGATAAAAGAAACATTCAACTTCACGTCCCCAGTGACTAACATAGGCAATACTATGGATGCTCAATGCATTAAGGGATTAAAAGAAGGAAGGCGGGGGGTGGGGGGTAAGGGAAGGAAGGGGAAATCTACCAACTGCTATATTTTACCAAAAAGCAAATTAGCTCAACTGTGCCTGCAGTCTCCATAGGCACACTGACCGACCTCCCTGCTACACCACACTCAGCAGCTCCCTGACACCTTCCCATCCCCTATTTTACTTTGTTTTTCTTTTAGCTGTTTCACTTTTCTCCAGAGCACTTATCTGACGAAAACATATACATATTTTTATGTCTTCTGCTTATTTTCTATTTCTCCCCACTAGATTGTAAACTCCATGGGGGCAAGAAATTTTGTCAGATTTTTTTCTCTGTGTCCCTAGAAGGATGCCTGGAACATATCAGGCATATGTGAATAAAAAGTGAACAATAATAAGTGAATAAAAAAAGATAATTCTGTAAATCACTTTGCACAATGCCTGACACATAGTACAAGCCCAATAAAAGGATGGCTAACATCACTATACCCCCATCTAATACTTGGAACAATCAAATGAAGCAATTATAAGTATCCAACTCCACAAATGAAAAAAATAAGGTTTCAAGAACATAAATGACTTGACCTAGGTGACAATAGCTAGTGAATGTTAGACATAGGATTCTAACCAAGCTTTGCCTGCCCCCAAAGCCTACAGTCTAGCTGCCACACCACATTCATAATCTATCTGTCACAGTAAAGTCACATCTGCCTTTCAACTACATCCTGAACCCCAGGATGGCCAAGCTAAGCACAAGATAGAGCACGATGATGGGAATCAAAAACTTAAGTAAGCGAATTAGATTAAATTACAAATTGACGTCTTGCATCCTTCAGAATAAGATGGGCATGATGTGTGTATAGTAAATATCTGTGGATATAGCTGTGTAGCAGACGGAGAGGGTGGAAAGCACTTCAATTTGCTACCTGGGAGGAATCTACAGTGCTACACTGAAGTGTCATGAAAATTCCCAGATGGGAAGCAGTTATATAAAGCAAGATCATTCCCAGACTGGATGTTGGAAGTTCAGGGTCCAGGTCACAGTCTTCCTACCATCTAGCTGTGATATATTGGGTAAGTCAATTTCCCTCTCTAGAGTATGGCTTCCTCTTCTGTAAAAGAAGTGGACAGAAGACTGACTGCTAATCCAACTCTTCCTACTCTAATAGACTTCTTTGGGTGTTGTGAGGGTAAATGAACTCAAGGCTGTAAGAAAACTCTGCCAACCCCTAATATAAAATGAAGATATTGACTCTCCCGTACAGAAAGGGGTACAAGGATTCACTGATCCACTGAGAAGCTTTGGCCTCTCCTGTTTGCCCCTGAAAAGTCACCTCTTGGGTCATGGTGGATTGTACTCTAACCAAGGGTTCACAATTGCCATTTCTTATCCTCTGCTTTGTCTTGACCAAACCTGAATCATTCCCACAGGCCCCTGACCTTGAACTGTGTGTGCCCCTAAGCTCGAACACAGACACAAAAAGTGGAACATGACTCCCTTGTCAGTTTCTCCTGGGAATCAGCCAACCACAGTGAGACCTTATTGCTGTCAGACCCAATGGTTATTTCCCCATGCTTGTCCAACATCCCCTCCAAAGATTCTGCTTATCCCTGCTTGCCTTTTTCTCCCTAAAAAAGAAAAAACCTTTTTTTTCTGTTTTGTTTGATTTGCCAGTACTTTCAGACCTCACTGTCATAGCATTCTCCCTATTGCAATAGTGCCTTTCCTTCCCTTGCAATAATCTTTATGAACAAAGTCTCTCCTTACTAAGCCCTGATTTGTTTTTCTTTGACATCTCAAATGCTACAAATACACGACTTTCTAAAGATATCTCAAATTCTCTCACTTCCCTTCACATTCACAGTCACTGGACTGCCCTAGTCCAAATTTAGTCCACTACTGACTCTTTCCTGGAGAGCTAGTATTTTAGCATCAACTGTTAGTCTCCTCCAATCCACTCTCCATCCCATAGCCAAAGTGATCTTTAAAAAATAAATCATGAAAATAAATAAATAAATAATAAAATATAAATCATGGTCATGTTACTTCTCTGCTTATCACTATTCAACAATTTGTCACTGCCTTTAGGATAAAGTCTAATCAGTACCACACTGTACTATCAGAGGGCTATATGACCATGCCCCTGCCTTCCCCTCCACTCTCCCTCTCTGTACTCCATCCCCACCAAGCCAGCTTCTGTTCCTTGGACTTTAACTTGACATTCTCCTTTTCATCCCTTGGGCTTGCAACAAACTTCTTCCTGGAAGACTACATCCACCCTTGCCTGGGTACCTCTTGCCTATCTTCCAAAGATCAGCTCAAGCATCATTACTTCGGGAAAATATTTCTGGATCCTCCAGCTAGGCCAGGTTTTCCACACTTCTCAAGTTTAAGAAAGTTTCAAATTCTATGTTTAGTTGATGATTATTTGATGCCTTTCTCCTGTCACCAGACTGTAAGTTCTATGAGGCCAAGGCTGGGTCAATTTTTGCCCACCATTGTATCACTCAGGGGTTGTCATATTCTGTCTGGCATATTGTAGGCACTAAGTAATATTCAAATGAATATCATTTTAAATGACGGTGTGAAGAACAGTATAACATGCAAGAGCTTTCTTTTATATAGTATGGTACATCCTTGAAATGGTGAGTCTCTGGAATAAATGAATTTTCCCAGTTTTACTGAGATATAAGTGATATACAGCACTGTAGGAGCTTAAGGTGTACAGCACGACTCGATTTATACATATTGTGAAATGATCACCACAGTAAGTTAACATCCATCATGTCATACAGATACCCCCCCAAAAAAAGAAAGAAAAAACTGTTTTTTTCCTTGTTATGAGAAATCTTAAGATCTACTCTCTTAACTTTCAAATATACCGTACAGCAGTGTTAACTATAGTCACGTAAAATGACTTTATTTTGATCCTGCATCTGAAACTGCGATAATTTCATCAGTCACGGAATAGCAGATAAATGAACCAGTAAACGGGAAAGGGTGTGTGTGTGCGTGTCTGTTTCATTTATCTTTACAGATGCAGATGTGTGTTATTTGGCTCTCTTTTAATAGTTTACACTAATACCCTGATCCTAACCTAGCAGAAGTTTTTCTGCCACTTTAGAGAAAAGTCTTACCTTGCTCACTGTTTCTGGGAGCAGAGAAACTGTAGTTCTATTCTGCCTCAGATCTAGACCCATTCTCTTCCCCTCTCCTCCTCCACCTCCAATAAATCTTGCATCTTAAATAAGGTCGTTCATGCAGCAGTAAGAACGGGATCTTGGTTATATGGGCCTCATGTCCAATCTATCCTCCTGGAGGCAGTCACCTAGCATGACCTTGAGCTTCCTGAAGACTGAAGACATCATTTACCCTTTGTATCCTCTGTTCTTATCCTGGTGGCTATCACATGCTAGGGTCTCAATCAATATTTGCTGAATGGTAGTAAACCATAGTGGTAATAGATGGTTTTCTGCTAACATTCTGTGGCATTAGCCTTACCCACACAATATCCCTTCCACCACCCCCCCAAATCAATTTCTCCTTTCCTTCACACTCACAGTGTCCTAATGCAATATAGCTGACTTAGGGCAACAAGCTCCTTATGAAATTCTGGCCAGGAAAAGTTTCTCTTTGGAGAGAATACAAGTTATTAAGCCTCATCAATTTCATTAGTCTCTGTTACCACTGACCACTCTAAATCAGCTCTTCTAACACTGACTGATGCCTTGATATTGGCAAACTCTGCTTGGACAATCATCCTTAGAAAATTATATTTGAAATAAACACATAAAAACTAGGTTTCCTGCAGGAAATTTTTGGCTGTAAGCATGAAATACAAGCCTAGAGCAAGATGATGTACATGGGAGGGAGAATATATGGATTAAAAAGATTTGTCAAGTCTTTGGATGAAAAGATTGAGGGTACCTGTGCCCTGAATCTATCATTATCAACAAACATGTATTAATACACACTGTACATCAGGCCCTGAGCAGTGGCGAAGGCATGGTTCTGGCCTTCCTAGAGCATGTTATCTACTGTGCAAAATGGAGTATGTATTTCAAAAAATAAATACCAACTAAAAGCAGAGGGATACAAAAGAAACAAAATTAAGAGGTCCATCAGGAGAGACACAGGACACCAAGCATTAAGAACAGAGAAGTGGGCTTCCCTGGTGGCACAGTGGTTGAGAGTCCGCCTGCCGATGCAGGGGACACGGGTTCCTGCCCCGGTCTGGGAGGATCCCATGTGTCGCGGAGAGGGCCCATGGCCGCTGAGCCTGCGCGTCTGGAGCCTGTGCTCCACAACGGGAGAGACCACAACAGTGAGAGGCCCGCGTACCGCAAAAAAAAAAAAAAAACTTTTAAGTTTTTTTTTTATAATTTGAGATAAAGTTTTAGCATAATGCTAAACTGACATTATGATATAATTTTGAAATTATGATATAATTGAATCTATGAAAGCTAACTGAAAAACTCAGGATAGAAAATTACTTTTAAGATACATATTTTATACATACGTTGCGCAAAGGAATAAAATAAAGCATTCTAGCATGTTAACAATGACCATCTCTGGTTGGTATAGTTATGCTTGATTTTAGCTTTTTTTATTATCTGCCATGAAACAGGTACTCAATATTGGCTAAATAAAAAGTTGAACTAATAAATTTCCATATATCCAAATTTTCTACAGTGAACATATATCGCTTTTGTAATCACAAGTGTTTATTTTTAAAAATGGAGATCCATGACCTAGAATATTGGTAATAATCCAACGGTGACAATTCTTTATGAGGCTTCTTCCCAGCAGTGGTAAACACTCCTAACAGAACTATAACCTGGAGATTGGTTTATTGATTAGCATTTTATGAAGACATAATAATAAGAGTCCTACCAAAGTCAAGGTTCGTTATTTCAATTGTTCCATCAGAGCCCCCAGGAACACTTCTTTGCAGTAAAAAAAATGGGGTGGGTCAAACATGTCATACACAGAGGGAAAAAATGACAAGTGTTCTGAAAGGGCTGAGGGCAAGAAAAGCAGGAAGGTGAAAGAAGGGTGAGCAAGAAGTGAGAGAATTGAAGGAAGAAAGGGGAAAAGAAAACGTACAAAGAAACCTTTCTGTTCAGCTTCATCTTGAGGACATACTGCTTCCCCATCACACCACCGCCATCAACCTCCATGTAAAGAAAGCCCCGGGGGGCAGACCCAACATTAGAAAGAGAGAGCCTCTTCTGCAGCAGCCAAGTCATACCCTCGAGTAGGGATTGATATCCCAGTGCACTGCTCTGCGCTCCCCACAAAATTTTAGCCATTTGGTTTTGCAGAGTCATGACCCCCTCTTGCCAAGACAACCTCCCATTACCACAGTTCAAAAAGATATTGTTTCCAGGCTAGGCAATGTGCTTGCAGAGGCCTTGGGGGTCTGTCCTTCCCTTCTACCTCTGTCACCTGTCTAGGCAGACATAGGTGCCAGCCCACATTTTATGGCAGCCTCCGTGCCAATCATTTTGAACAAACAAGGGTCAATTTCATCCCTCTGGCAAGGAACTGTCCGTTAAAAGGTAGACATTATTGCTGTATCAAGCCTAAAACATGGATAGACAAGGGAAGAAAGGACTGTGTGAGACTGATCAGGAAGAAATAAAGAAGAGGGGATAAAGAAGAGAAAAGAGGGGGAAGAGTAAGGAGGACAGGGAAAGGCAAGGGCAAAGAGTGACAGGGAGCAAAAGGGAACTGGAAACTCTTCTCACCAAGGTCAGTGCATTGTTTCAGATGGCAGAAGTGCCTGCCCAGGATGCACGAGTCAGCTTCTCCTTCTACCCGAGCTTCGTTCTTTCCAAGCCTGCCCATCTGTCCACTAAGCGACACTGACTCTTGCTTCTCTACAGACAATGCTGGCAATAGCTGTTACGGGGCAAAGACACTAGGTCTCAGCCTAAGGGAGCTGCTGCACGACTCTCCTCCAGGCACATCTCCACCTCTGCCCACCAGAAAATCCCAATCTGTGTGTGTGTGTCTGGGGGTAGAGAGGAGGGACATTCAGGCCCCAAGTTTCTCCAAATTTATCTGCTAGTAAACCAGAATTCTAACTTCAGTAGAGTAACTCTTAGAGTTAACCCCACTCATTTAGGCTTTCATTCAGCCTTTCATTTTCTCCCTCCACAAACACGGAGTGAACTGCTTTTCTATCCTTGGCAGTGGGATACTTGATACATGCTTGATGGCAGGAGACAGATAAGCAAAACAAAATACAGAGAGGTCCAGGTTTATGGCCGAAGCATGTGGTATGTCTGTGTGTACATGTGGGTATGAATGTAGGTGTGAGTTTGGGTACATGGCGGCCCTGGATAAACTGTGATAGGGCAAAGTCTATCTCACCAGCCCCAAGCTGTATAGATTTTGTGCTTTTCTGGAGCAGCCCCATGGAAACTTAAGAGTTCCTCTCCTTTACTTAGGAATCAAGAATGTAGGCAAGAGGATGTGGAAGATGCTGATCACTCTTCTAAATCCTGAATTTACTTCAAATGCACAGCTTCTAGCACTGCTTATTCCTTAGATTCACCCCTGAAAGTCCTGAAGCAGAGAACAGACAGGGTTGGAAGATAAACAAGGATCTCTCCATTTCCCCACAGCTCTTTTTCCCTCATGTGATACCAGATCCCACCTCCAAGACCTCCCATTTTAAGGAATGGCAAAGCATAATAGAAAATCTGATGGACTGGGTTTTACAAATGCTACCTCCAGTATTCACTAACGTTGTGACTATGACAAGTTATTTCATCTTTCTGAGCCTTGGTTTAATTAAAAGATATGAATGATACCTCAAACTTTATAAGCCTGTTCTAAACTTAAATGAGAGACTAATACTCCTCCAGGTATTAAACACAAAGTTACAGGCGTTGTGCTAAGATTTTTACATAATCATCTTATTTAAGCCTCACAACAACCCCAAGGAGTTTGTTCTATAGATCAGAAAGCTGAGGTTCAGAGAGGTTAAAAACACACCCAAGTTCATATAATAATCAGTGATGGAATTAGCATTCATATCCGGCTCTGTTCCACACCAGAGCTCCTGCATCTTAAACATCAAGTTATACCTGGCATATAACAGGTACTCAGTAAATGTGAATTCCCTTTTTATACCTCCTGAGGTGTGCATTTCAGTGGGTTTGATAACCTTGGTACGACCCTACACTCTCTCCAAAGTTGCCTTTCAGTAGTTCCCCTATTCTTGGAGATGATCAGAAATCTGAATATTCAGACCAGTTCTTTAATCATCTCTTTTTAAACAGATGTGTTGATAATGTAAGGTTTGGGTAATGAGATTTCCCAGGCTATAAGCTGCTAACTGAATTAACTGCCTAGTCTATTTGCAGTAAGTAAAAGGGACTATTACATGTAAAAAAAAAAATCACAAGGACCCACTGATCTTGTGTAGAAAGGTTCGGAGCTGCGTTGCACAAGGATCTAACTGTCAGCTACACAGGAAGACCACCCCAAAGGCACAAAGCTAGAGCACCTCCTGACATTGCTTTAGGATCGAGAGCTATGGTCCAGGTTTCAAAATATTGAGATACGAGTCCCACCATGACTACCTGTATGACTTTGGATCACCTCTGTAATACATAACCACCCGAACCTCAGTTCTTCCTTTGTAACTTATCAGCACCAGAATATATGATTTTTATGTTTCCGACCAACTCCAGCATTCAATGATTCTGTATCAGCTGTTATTTGTCAAAGCCATGATTTCCTTGTCAAATGATACCCTGAGATATTCCTAAGGCCAAAGATAAATGTAGCCTTGCTTTTGAAATATGTGATTTAACCACACTCAGTCTAGGACTATTTTGAGCAATAAGATTAGGAAATAAATGTGATGCTGCCTATTGTGGGCTCAAGATATTTTGTTTTCAGAATATACAACTAGCGATCACCTCTCAGAAATACACCAGTAAATCCCACTGGCCTCACAAATCCATAGTCCATATGACGTTACAATGTCCAATGATCATATGGGTTATTGCATTAGTAACAAATGCCTGCTGCTTAAAGGGGCAGAGCCACAAAGTTCCCTGGTCCTGGAAGCCATCCTTGCATTCAGTGAATACACAGCCCCTCCTCACCTTCCTTCATTCCCTCAATGACTATTGGATGATGGAGGAACTCAAGACCACAACAGATGAGGACTATTTGAAGAAACTAATAGTTTATCCTGAGAATGACTGACAACCTTTCAGTGGAAAAATGACAGACCTCTTTAACTACCTAAAGGTCTACTACAGAAGAGCGTTTAGGTTTGATAGTTCTATATATCCCAGGTGCCCAAGGCACAGTAAGTACCAAGTAAATATTAATTGAGGGATTAAATCCTGTATAGTTCCCAAAGCCAGAACCAAGATCAAAAGAAAGATATTAGAAGAAGAGAGACTTCAGTTCACAGTAAACGGGAGATACCCCGAGTAAAGGTACCTAATTTTATCGCACGTTGCTTTATTGTGCTTAGCAGATATTGTGTGTTTTACAAATTGAAGGTCTGTGGCAACCCTGTGTTGAACGAGAAGACTATCAGCCCCATTCTTCCAATGGCATTTGCTCACTTTGTGTCTCTGTGTCACATTTTGGTCATTCTTGCAATATTTCCAACCTTCCACCAGCAAAAAGATGACAACTCACTGAAGGCCCAGATGACGGGTAGCATTTTTTTAGCAATAAAGTATGTTTAAATGAAGGTACACGCATTGTTTAGACATAATGCTATTGCACACTTAATAGACTACAGTGTAACATAAACATAGCTTTCATATGCACTGGAAAACCAAAAACTTCATGTGACTCACTTTACTGTGATATTTACTTTATTGAGGTGGTCTGGAACCAAACCTGCCATATCTCCGGGGTATGTCTGTATTTGGTGCTCTCCAAAACTGAAACAGCAGCTTCTTGAAGAGTGAGCTCCCTTGTCACTGCGAGCAGTAGAATATATTGATCACGGAAGAGTAGGCTCTGGAGTGAAAGGTCCAGAAGAACTCAGTGACCTTAGGCAAGTTATTTAACATAGCTGGGACCTCCATTCCTCAGATGTAAATTGAGAATGAAATAGCACCTACTTACACACTTATCACAATGATTAAGCTACCCACTACTGTGCATTTAGCACAGCATATGGAAACAGAAAATGTTCCCATAGAGTCCATACAGCATTTCAGAGATTTTGTCAAGGGTGTTCATGCATCAGATGTTAGGTCAGACTCAAAAACCTCAGAGGTCTTTTCCAACTAAATATGAATCTAAATTCTGATAGAGTCACCCCCACCCTCATCCCAATCAATGTTTTTATCACCTGTACAGCTACCTGACTTTTACTCATCAATCTTTTCTCTTTCTACTTCTGCTCTCAACACAGACTGACTTTATGGATTTCCACAGGAGGCTCCATCTTACAGTATCTGGAGAAGCTGGGATGCTTGTGAAATAAGTTTCATTACAGCCTGAGAAATGGGGCAAAGGGAGCAGAGACAGCCAGCTGGAGTTGAGGTCCCTGTCAGCAACCGCCTGCCACCATATGTGGTGACATTAAGAGTGAGCCACTATCTTCAGATCCTTTCCGGGGGTCTGAAGACTTCTGAAGTAGGGAGAATTCAAGTAAGCAAACATCAGAGCAGTCATCTTTCCTTACAATGTCGCTGATGGAGATTAAAAATGTACTAGCCTCAGCTGGTGTCAGTATGTGGCCCTGGGAGACCACAGGAAAACAATATTCAAATATCTGTGGGTCACAGCAGGAAGCTCCAGACAAGGGGTTTGCAGAGAAGACTGAAATCTGAAAGACACAAGGCTTTCTTTCCCTGGAGGAAAAAAGATGGGGAGCGTGCTAACCCCACAGATTTCATAAGGTTTCTGATTAACTGGCCTCTCAGAAGGCTCTGTGGGGGTTTGTCATTTTGATGAGAATGCCTTGCTGTAAAGGTTAAACATGCTAAGAAGCATGACGTGATCTCCAAGAAACCTTGCATTTCCTTGCCAGGGACATAGCTGGCCAATATTCCACAGAAGGGCGCCTTTTGAGAGCTGTATACCCAGAGTTTCCGGCCCCAAGTCCCAAATGCACTTGTCACTCCAAAATTCTCTCTGTTGGGCTGGATTTATTTGTCATATGAGGTAATGTGGTATCGTTGATGAAATAAGAGACATGTACACATGTCTTTTCCCTTCATATTTCTTTTCTCTATATCAATTGCCAACATTCTAAATAAATTTACCAATAAGAATAAGACTGGAGACTAACCAAATACCTCTGTTACAATGCATGATTGTACTGCTTAGTAATCCATGGGGACATAAACATACATCTTCATAAAATATGCACAAATACTGCTCCTGCAGTATCTTCGGATTTCTTTGAAAAATCCAATGATAGGAGAACCAAAAGGAGGGGCTAGAAACACTATATTCTATTCTTCGGGCAACTTATTTCCTGCCTGGAGCCCTCAGCTTCCTGATCTAGAACTGGGGGTAGGGTGGTTGTGCTAGATGGTATCTGGGCCTCTGGCGAGATAAATAATTCTACAGCGCTTCACACTCATCTGGTTTTCTTTGGATCAATCCAGGTCTAGGTTTCAGTTTGGCCCTTCTATTCATGACTGTTACATGTTTGCGTTTCTCTTCCTTAAATAATCTCTGATTATATTAAAAACAGAACAGCAAAACATCTCAGAAACTAGAGGGAAACTACACGTGTGCTCTATCACTCACACGTACACAATCCCCAGTATTGGGTGTCATTGATGTGAAGTCCTAATGGGAGACCAGAATACAGAGAAATTAAAAATACGATTTTTCCTACCTATAAGGAAAGAATCTTTTAGCTTAATTTCAAATATGGCCACTTCTACAAGAGAAAGAGAAACAATTCATTTTTCCACCAAATACATGCAAAGCTTGGTTGAGATAATCACAGTAACAACAGACCATTTTAGCATAATTCTTCAAAATCTGGGATTACAGTAGTCATGTCTTGATTCCAAATACAAACCATGTGAAGTATGGAGAAAAGCATGCTTTGGTATGTTCCCTTCTGGTGCAACCTTCCTTCCCCCTGTTAAGTTCTAGCCTATATCATATACTTAAACACAGAAATCATATCTAGGTCATTTCTACAACACAAGAAAAAACTGAATAAAAAAACACCAGTCTGAGAATTTTTTCATTCTTGAATTACAGAATTCTAGCTTCAGAAAGGGACATGCTGGCTTATGATCTCTGTGAGCACAACATACACTTCGACTCTATAATAAAGAGGCTCACAAAAAGCCAATTAATCAGCCACTGTTGATATTCTCAGTGGTAAATATGGAAACTGAGGCACAGAGAGAGAATAAGTCACATATGTTCAGAGTGAGACCAGTATATATAGGCGACTCCTAGCTATATCCCCTTACTCGCTACCTCACTCTTCCCCACTCCTCCCAAGACTCTCCAACTGATCTGAGATGCTTGAGTAGCACAGGGAAGAAACAATGGGCTTCTACGACCAAATCCTTATTCTAATCCAGTTTCGGCCACTCTCTAGCTGTGTACGACTGGTTAGTAAATCCTATCAACATTGCCCCTTAAATATCTATTGGATGTGTCCCCAGAACTCGACCTCCATTTTCCCTATCACAGTTAGGACTCTTATTTCCCACCCTGAATTAATATAAATGCAAACTGAACTAACGCACGCTGGTCTCTTGGCCTATTGTCTCCCACATGCCAATCATCCCTTGCCAGAGGGATTTGACTTTGTTATCCCATTGCTAAAACTGGCATGGCCCCTTACGAGTTTGGTAAAGTCCAAACTTCTGGGGAGAACAAACAAGGTGACTCACAACCGGCCCTACCACTTCTTCAGCTACACCTCCTAAAACATCCCCTCAAATTTAAGACTTAGATACCATCCACGAGGAGAACTTCGTTTACACAAGTCATCTTTGCATATCTGTTCCTTCTGCCTGAAATACTTTTCCCTGCCTGGTCTTCCTGGGAGATTCCTGCTACTCCACCAAGCCTCAGCTCTAGTGTCACCCAACCTCTGACACTGTTCATGATATTTCTCCTCGCATTTATGTCCTTTCCTCAGGTATCAGAATATATTGATATGTTTATGAGGAACATCACAATCAATTCTCTTGTATTTCGAAGGATCAATGCGGCCGCTGGCACACAGTACTTAACAGGTGCTTTGGAATGAATGACTTGGGGCCTTATTTTCTTCATCTAGGAAATGAGACTAAGATTACACAGGCTGCAGAATGGATGTAAGGGTTAAATGGTCCAGTGTATATTAAGAATACAAAGCAGGCATATAATTTCTCTCAAAAAAGTTAACTTTCCTTTCCTCTTAATCCAGACTGGAGCAAGGAAGGATTCATCTATCTGTGAAAAGACCCAAGATGCCAGAGATGCTAAAAAATGCTATGACAATCCCCTTGTGTTGCATTTTGAAGCACTTGTTTCTCATAATTTAGCAGCATCTCAGTTTATTGCATCTATAATGGGCAGATGTCTGCTGGCAGTTAAGCAGCTTTTAGCAAAGGCAGTAATAAAGGTACAAAGCAGTAATATAAACGGCCACCATGTCTCTGCATTTGACAGAATCACAGCCAACAGCAGGTGTGTCACAGTTCTAAGCAGCTGTCACGCGCTGCCTCAAAGTGCTGACCTTCACATTCTCAGGCTAAACACAGGCCTAGCTGTAGACTTTCCAAAGATCGCCAAAGTCCCCAGCCTGTCCTTCTGAGACCCCTGGAGCTTCAAGCTTCTCAAACGACTACAATCTTCCTCCCTTACTCTCTTCTTTAGACCATCAGGAGAAGCTGTGATCAGGGGTATCTCAGACCCCAACCTGGCAGAATAACACTTAGGAAGGGTTCATGGATTATAGGACAATTTCCTGGGATCATACAATCCTGGGCTTGTGGAAAGGAGAACAGAAAGAGAAACAAGCAGAGGCTGAATCTGAGCAACGCTACGGTCATCACCAGGGATATAGCTGTGTCTTAACACAATTAAAAAATGGGCAGAAGACCTAAACTGACATTTCTCCAAAGAAGACATACAGATGGCCAAGAGGCACATGAAAAGATGCTCAACATCACTAATTATTAGAGAAGTGCAAATCAAAACTACAATGAGGTATCACCTCACACCAGTCAGAACTGCCATCATCAAAAGTCTACAAACAATAAATGCTGGAGAGGGTGTGGAGAAAAGGGAACCCTCCTACACTGCTGGTGGGAATATAAATTGGTACAGCCACTATGGAGAACAGTACAGAGCTTCCTTAAGAAACTAAAAACAAAGCTACCATATGATCTAGCTATCCCATTCCTGGGCATATATTTGGAGATAAACATGGTTCAAAGGGGACATGCACCCTAATGTTCATTGCAGTACTATTTACAATAGCCAAAACATGGAAGCAACCTATATGTCCATCAACAGAGGAATGGATAAAGAAGATGAGGTACATATATACAACGGAATATTACTCAGACATGAAAAACAGTGCCATTTGCAGAGACATGGACAGACCTAGAGACTGTCATACAGAGTGAAGTAAGTCAGAAAGAGAAAAATCAAATATCATGTAATATCATTTATATGTGGAATCTAGAAAAATAGTACAGATGAACTTATTCGCAAAGCAGAAATAGAGACAAAGATGTAGAGAACAAACTTATGGACACCAAGGAGATGGCAGGGTGGGATGAATGGGGAGATTGGGATTGACATATATACACTACTGTGTATAAAACAGATAACTAATGAGAACCTACTGTATAGCACAGGGAACTCTACTCAATGCTCTGTGGTGACCTAAATGTGAAGAAAATCCAAAAAAGAGGGGATACATGTATACATATAACTGATTCACTCTGCTGTACAGCAGAAACTAACACAACATTGTAAAGCAACTATACTCCAATAAAAATCTTTTTAAAAAAAGATGTGGTACATATACACAATGGAATATTACTCAGCCATTAAAAAGAATGAAATAATGCCATTTGCAGCAACACACATGGACCTGGAGATTATCATACTAAGTAAAGTAAGTCAGACAGAGGAAGACAAATATCATATGATATTGCTTATATGCGAAATCTTAAAAAATGATACAAATGAATTTATTTACAAAACAGACACAGACTCACAGACTTAGAGAAGGAACTTATGGTTACCAGGGGGGAAGTGTGGGAGGGGAGGGATAGATTGGGAGCTTGGGAATGACATATACACACTGCTATATTTAAAATAGATAACCAACAAGGACCTACTGTATAGCACAGGGAACTCTGCTCAATATCCTGTGATAACCTAAATGGGAAAAGAATTTGAAAAAGAATGGATACATGTATGTATCATTTTGCATGAATCACTTTGCTGTACACCTGAAACTAACACAACATTGTTAATCAACTATACTCCAATATAAAATAAAAATTTAAAAAGCACCAATGGATAAGAAAAAATGGGGACATGTTGATTGATGTTGATGAATTATGTATTTCTTGGGGGCCCTCTTTCTCTAATACATGTATTTACCCTTGAAAGGGGGTAAACAATGGACTGAAAAAGAGACAGTCTTTTAATGATCTTAAGAAATCCAAGGCTCTACTCATTAATCTAGCAATTAAAACTTTTAAGTCATGGACCTGAAGTATTCCCAGTATATCAAGGTATTCGTATTTTTAGATGAATGAATCAAAAGACGTGACAACTTCATCGCAGTGCTGATATGACTAACTGAGCCTCCTAACCCAGACAGTACTGCAGACTGCAAGGAACACGGACTAGCATCCCTGCCCTGCCCCTCACTCACCTTTACCCCTCTACTCAGGATAAGGGAAGCCACTGCCAAGCTGATGACATTTGAGAATCACAGAGTTTTATAACTGGATGGGCCCTGAGAGAGCATGAAACCCAATTGCCTCATTTTGTTTTTGCAGAACAGAGAGGCCAGAGGATCCCAGTAAGAATCTCAAGGTCACATATCTAAATAAAGGGCCTGGATGTTCCTAGGGGAGTAAGAGCAGAGCCTCAATGGCACGGGAACAAGGGAAAGCAACAACCATTTTTATATTTGACCCTGGAAGCCAGGGTTTCTTTTGTTCCCACACCAGTGAGTCAGTCTGAGCAGACCCCAGTAGATCCAGAACTGGTTATAAAGTGGTATATCATGTTGGACATAATTTGCTTTCTAATTTTTATCTCATTCTTTCCTATGATATTCCTGGATCATTGCCCTTGGTAGATTGCATTACAATTTGCAGATTATTAGACTGTGAGCTCAAGAATTGAAACTATGGCTTCTACAAATTTGTATCCTCACAACTGAGCTCACCAAGCTTGGTACAGAGAAAAGGAATGGAAATGTGAATGTTGAAGTTAATTCCAAAGAAGTATCATAGCTTCATTCCCTGCAGTTTGAGGGACCAAAAGCCACTGAAACTAAAGCTACTTAAGAATGTGTTGAATATTTAAACATTTTAATAATCTCACTTCAATACTCTGAGGAAGGCGCAAAATAAATTTGAGCTTTTCATAACATATGACATGCTACCTAGTTTTCCAAAGAAGAGATCGATATAGGTTGACCTAGGATGATAGTAGTGGAGAGGGAGAGAAGTGGACAGATGCAGGATGGGTTTAGATGAGGAGACGACAGGAACTTGCTGAGAAAGACTAAATGAGACGGGAGAAGAAAAATCGAGGAAAATGCCAAGGACAATGGTGATGCCATTTACTGAGATGGGAAAAACTAAAAGTAAAAAAAAAAAAAAAAAAAAAAAAGAAAAGAAAAAAAGTTTAAGGCAGGGAGGAGGCACTGAAGATTTCTATTTTTCAATGTTATGATTAAGATATCTATCAGATATCCAAATGAAGATGTCAAGGAGACAACTGGATATAGAAATCTGGGGTTCCAGAGAGAGTTCAAGGCTAGAGAGACTGATTTGGGAATCACTGACATACAGATAACCTTTGACACCATGGCAGTGGATGAGGGCACAAAGGGCAATGTGCAGACCAGGAGGAGACCCAGGACAGAGGACTGGGACCCTTCCTCCAACATTTAATAACCTCGTAGTACGTGTATAGCACAGTGCTGGAGACTGTGGGAAAACAAAAATACCTAATGCACTGTTTTTCCTTCAATGACCTTATAATCCAACCCCTTTCATATATAAGAGGAGGAAAGGCTACTCAATGTAATGGAAAGTACAGTGGATTAGGAGTCAGGATCCATGAATTTTAACCATTCTACAGCTGCTCCAAGTTAAAGTGAGATTAACTTTTCAGGGCTTCAAATTGCTCCCTTGCTGAAATAAGGATTAGGTACAGGTAACATCAACTGAATCTGCCAGGCCTGCTATGTCCTGATGTCTTGATTTCCATGTGGCATCCAAATGACACACTCTAGCCTCCTCTAAAGTCAGTGTCTCACCCTCCCCAGCAGGATGTACTGCTGCCCCAGGAGCACACAGCAGCCATCAGAGGGACTGGTTGAAAGCAAAGTCCCCGAGCAGCTGCTGCCTGCAAGCCTTTCCTGCTGGAACAGGTTCATTTGAGAGAACTCATAATATCTGCATTCTTGGTTTTCAGCTGGTGTTTATGTCAGATAAATGGAATCCCGGGGACCAGTGAGAAGAGCAGATTTACCCTCCCTATCACATTTTCTTAGTTCTACAATTTAATATTCTCAAAGGCATCCAATATCCATGACCCCAGGAAATATTTTTGTTTATCACACAGAAGTAGTCCATGTGGCTGGGCACCTATAACAGGACATGGCCTTATGGATCAGGGCACCCCAAGCTTCACCATGAAGGAACACTACGAAAATGGTTCAGTAAGATTATATATTTACATATTAGGTGATCCTTCATATCTATTCTAGGTGACTGCCCACCTGGACAGAGCTGACTGTAGAAGAACAGACAGATGAACTAAACTGGGCCAATCGGGCTCTCTTTCTGGAAAATGTAAACTGTGAATGGAAAACTCCAGAACCCATAGGACAAGAGAGATGCATCACTTCAATCACAGTGCCTTGGGATCCCCAGAGCTGTTCTGCTTCCCCTTTCAAGATGTAATTGGTGAGATTGTCATTTGATCAATAACTCTCTAGGTAATCATGCAATATGTCTTCTTCCTTTACTCTGTTAGCCATTGTCAATTCTGTAACTTGCAACCAAGAGAACCTTACCTAGTAAGTATCAGTGTTCCCATTTTACAGATAAGGAAACTGAGACTTGGACAAAATAAAAATTGTGTTGTATATTACCTAGCTACTGACAGAACCAACTCAGGAACCAAGGTCCATCTGACTAAAATTCATGCCATTAACCACTAGGCCATCTGACTCTAAGTGCTATAGTGTAGGTTATTTTTGTCATAGGGATGAACCTGTGCTGAGTCCTATTTTATTTCTTGCTAAACAAATGATGGCATACATTCAGGAAAAGCCATCTAGGGAAGGGGGTAGAATCTGCAGTGGCCTCAAATTGAATTTCGATAGTCCACAAATAAATTAAATCCATAGCCTTGCCTATTGACACTTGGTCCCCACTAATTGAACTAAGCAGTTTGGCTACACTGACAAGGAGAAGATGCCTCTGTTGTCCCAAGTCAACTGATAATATCATCTTAGATAAGACAGAATGTTTCCTCTACACAATAGGATTTTAAAAATGGCGGGCAATCTTCCAGCAGAGTAAAGCATTTCAACCAAACAAATTGGCATGAAGTAGCTAAGCAGACCTTAGCTTTTTAGGTCATGGAGATGTCTCCCACATCAATATGATTAACAAATAACCAACCGGAACAGCTACAGTTGAACAACTGGAATGGGTGGATCTATCTACATCTCCTTAGAACAGTATCAGATCATGGTGAAAAAAACGTCTAAATACAACATCAAGCCAACTGTTATATGTCAAAATTTAGAGCTGCTCATCTTCACAGGCAGTAGAAGCACTCTTGTGAGGGTATAAGCAAGAGACACCCATTTTTTACTGTCAGAGAAAGACACTCATGCAAATTAACCTTAGTCTGATGTACTCATATAATTCGTAGTTCCCTTGCCTAATTCCCTTGTCTTTGGCTGACACCTTTAACCTGGGAACTGTACCTTAGACTGACGTGCTTGCCCACTTTGCTTGGGTTCTTGGGCTATTTTGATCCAGTGTCTGACCTGAGCCATCCCTGACTCTGCTTTGTCTCTGAATACCAGTTTTCAGCAACCCACCTATGCTTTCTCCATTTTATAGACACAAGTGCCTCTTTCAAACACTACCATTCCTGTTGTGGGGTTAGTGATACCAAGGGATGGATATACTACTATGAAGCCCAAGTACAGGACACAGTTGGGGTTAGATGGGACACACTGCCTTAGGAACTGTCTTAGTCTTATCACATTTGGTACAAATGATCAATTCTAGGCTTAGGGTTAATGCTTCTAGAAAAAAATGAGAGAATGGTAAATTGAGTGAACTTGTTGATGGTGTTATGGTGCGTGGGGCAGCATTCCTTGACAAAGGGGATCACGCTCTTGCATAAAGAATGTTAATGCTCTTCCTTTACCACTCTTCAGAAGTGCCTATAATGGATACTGAGGGTCAGAGGTAAAGAGAGGCCATAGTTTTATTATTAATAGCAGACAAGAAAATCTAAGCAACCTCAGGTCCCCTTTTCCCAACCATCACTCACCCATGTAGGCATGGCCTCTCCCACCTGTCTGCCCTGCTATTCCCCTAAAAGATCAGGCATGACATCTACCAAGCATTAGCACAGTTCCCACCTTTCCTTGTCCAGTAGGACTATACACCCCTTGATCAAAACCAGAAGCTGTGTCGGTTTTTTGGGGTTTTTTTTTTTGCATTGCCAGCATCTAATACAGTGCCTGGAACAAATTAGGGTTTCAATAAATGTCTGCTGCATGTATGAAAAATGAACAAAAGTCAAAACCATCTCCACTGATGAATCAGTTTCAATAAAGAAAAACAGTGTCATAGGGAAACAGTTTTCTTTGCCAGCAAAGTAGAGTCCTATCATTTTTACACTCCACTGATCCATTCTGAACATGGTGTCAGGAACAATACAGGGCCGGAAAACAATTAGCGGGGGAACAAAACAATCAGTTGAACCATCTGGGATTTGAGCGACATGTAGACTAAATGTCTTAAATTTGCCAGCCTCCTTCTCATTTGGCCACAATGGATGATTCTTGGCTGCACTGTACCAGGAATAATTGTCCCTCATATATCCCCAATCAGCTGCCTTTTAATGACTAGTCAGCAAGTGACAACGGAAAAGGTGCAGTGACTTTCACTGTACTTGGCAAATCTTGGACCAACTCCCATTGATTTGCCCTTGGAACAGCTGATCTCAGGGACACCTTGCTCAGCGGTCTCCAGTCCCTGCTGCAGGCCCTTGAGTTGGAAAGATACCCAGGAGAAAGAAGTGAGATGTCTGAAGGGACCTTTGGTTCTTACACTACCTTCCTAGACAGTGGATGATCCACAATTTCCTGGCTTATATGAAAATGGTCTCATGCATCCCAGAGGTCAAATGACTTTTCTATCTCCCCAAACCAGCAACCAGGATAGTCTACCCTAAAAAGAGATTTGGAAGGAGTTCAGGAGCTTGACAGACTGGGCAGCCAAATGAGACCCACTTCTGTGCCGGATGGCCGCCTCCCCATCTTAGTTCATGTTCTGGGGTGGCTGCTTTGAAAATTCAGTGAATCTGAATTTCACTTCTATGGGCCCCCAAAAAAGCTCCTTTTCCTTTACTCCAATATCCTGTGTCCTCCTTTTGGTCCAGCTGTAGGGAAGGTTTGCAGTTCTCTTGAAATACACTTTAACTAGCAATATGGTTGACCTCACAAAAATGACTCCTTGAAAATTCTTGACTGGTTATCCAAGCATGTTCCAGGATCCCTCCTTATCACCAGACTTCTGGTACCTGGACAATTCTGGCCACTGGTAGTCTTTAAGGGTGTGACCCTGCATGTCCCTCTCCTCAGGAAAGTCTTCACTAAATTTCCCGGTCCCCCTAGTGGTCCAGCCCATGCTGCTGCCTTGTATCATTTTATTACTGCTTCTTATATCGATGTGTCAACTCCTCAGCTAAAGAAATGATAAGCTTCTGTAGACAGAAACTATCTCTACTACACACACAGTATCCTCAAAGCCCTAGAACTACGCCCTCAGCAAAACTTGATAACTATGTAAATTATACTTTCATACAAAATAGAGACTGACAACTCATGGACAGCCAGCCAGATTCTGTGTGGTTGGCATATAAAACAATTAACCAAGCTGCAATCTGGATGTGGCTTATAGACTAGGATCTCCTTGTCTAGATGTTGTCTCTTTGCTTACCTTTATCTCTGCCCTTTACCCAAACTGTAAATTCAGTGCAACTGTAAGATCCTAAAGCGGTAGAGAGGAAGGGGCTTCCCCCAGCATCCTGGCCTGTTGTAAATGGTCAGCCCCCTCTCTTTGTCCCCCAACTCTTCAGCTACCTCTCACACCCTTCCCCCCACCTCACTACACACTCCATTCTGTTATGGACTTTGTTTGGTTCCTCAACTGTGCCATGGTCTCTTTTGATATTTTTTTAGAGGAGATTTTTTTTTAAGTTTTTTTTTCCTTGATGTGGACCATTTTTAAAGTCTCTATTGAATTTGTTACAATACTGCTTCTGTTGCTTATGTTTTGGTTTTTTGGCTGCGAGGCATGTGGGATCTTAGCTCCCCGACCAGGGATCGAACCCGCATCCCCTGCATTGGAAGGCGAAGTCGCAACCACTGGATCGCCAGGGAAGTCCCGGTGTGCCATGGTCTCTTACCTCTTGGCACACGTTGCCCTCATGTAAAAAGACACCCGGCTTCCTCCCACCTCGTTGCCAAGCTAACTCTTATTTATATTTCAAGTCTCAATCTATATATTTCTTTCTTGAAGAAGCTTTCTATGAACCTCTACAGTATGTTGGATCCCCTTGCAAAGACCTCCCAAACTTCTCTGTGCCTTTCCTTTAATGATGTTGATGACAATAATTATGACTGTAACAATCACTAACATTTACTAAATGCTTTCCATAGTCCAGGAACATACTGACTCACTTAATCCTCATTAATATCCTGTGAGGTAGGTACCTAATTATCTCCATTTTGCAAATGAGGAAATCAAGTCTCAAAGATATTATCTTGAGAAAGTTTGTATCACTCCATGAGGGCCACATCTCTCACCGAGTCTGGCCCCAGAATTCATGTTCTTAACCAACACATAACACTGCTTCTTATAAAACTCAACATGTCTGTGATTATTTAATAGCTAAGTATTCCACTAGGCAGCAAGCTCCACAGAACAGGGCTGGGGCTATTTTGTTCAATAGTGTATTTCTAAAGCCTTATCTAAGAGCTAGCACAAAGAAAGGATCAAAAAGCATGAGTCAGGGCTTCCCTGGTGGCGCAGTGGTTGAGAGTCCACCTGCTGATGTAGGGGACACGGGTTCGTGCCCTGGTCCCGGAAGGTCCCACATGCCGCGGAGCGGCTGGGCCCGTGAGCCATGGCCGCCGAGCCTGCGCGTCCGGAGCCTGTGCACCGCAACGGGAGAGGTCACAACAGTGAGAGGTCCGCGTAACGCAAAAAAAAAAAAAAAAAAAAAAAAAAGCATGAGTTAAATGAACAAAGGAAACAGCCAGTTGGTGAGCCCACCCAGAATCCCAAAAGAATTCACCTTCTCAAATAGATGTCTAACACTTAATCAAGAAAGTAGCATGATCATGGTAATATTTACTCTAAAGTTTCCCTCTCTGCAACCCAACCCTAGCCAAACAAATCCAAGCATCCAGAACTAGAAAGGGTATGATCTGGAAAGCAGTGAACCCTAGAAAATTCTTCTCCAGAAGAACACAAGCACAGGGAGGTCCAAAGGGAGAGCCTGTAGTAGCAAAGGAAGCACAGGCAGGTGTATCCAGGGACACAGCTACAGCACATCACCCCCACTCAGACGCAGTGTGCCACCACGAGGGCCTACTCACCCCTCTCGCAGGTTCGGCCCCAGTAGCCGGTGCCCGTGCAGTCGCAGATGAAGCGGTTCCAGCCATCTTTGCACACGGCGTTGTTCTTGCAGGGGTAGCTGTCACACTGCTTAGCGCTCATCCGTGAACAGGAGGACTTGACGCCCGCAGCGTTCTGCATCTCCGCCAGCTGCCGGATGTTCTTGCTGCGCCCGTCAATGAACAGGTCACGGATGCAGCCCACGTAGCCATAGTTGAGCATGGCAGTCCAGAGCTCAGTGGGCAGAATGAGGCCAGCACGGTGCTCCGGCAGCCCGCCCAGGTACATGTCCCCCTCCAGGTCCAGGATCTCGCTCTCCCCACTAGCGGTGAACGGCGTGCGCCTGCTGTTCACTGATATGGTACCTGGGATGGGAGGACAGAAAAAAAGTGAGCTAACAGCCCTCTTGGCATCGCAGGTGAGGCTGCCAGTTGATGAACCAAACGAAAGGAGCCTAGCAGGTGAGATGGGAGACCACTGTTGCCTGGCCAGGATGGAACAATGTAAGCAAGGGAACGAAATGCCGCAAAATGGTAAAAAGGACAATGTAGGCCATGTGGCTCCAATCCCTGCCAGCTAAGACAGCCTGGCCCAGAGGAATCTCAGTGGCCTAGCACCTAGTATGATTATCTTTTTTTCTACCTAAAAGTCTTGGCTGAGAGGTTGCACATCACACAGGTTGACAGCAGCACAGACCGTGCCTGTGTTTAAATTCCAGCCCCGCCACGTACTAGCTGGATAACCTTGAAGAAGTGACTTCTCTTTCCTGGTCCTCAATTTCCTCATCTGTAAAATGGGAAAAGAACTGTCCCAACCTCACAGGTTGGTGTGATAAGTAAATGAGCTCATATATGTAAGGTGCTTCTTACTCTGTACCTGGGACAGAGGCTGTAGGTCCTGCCTGAGTCTTCATCACTGGCTCACCATCACCAGAAGGATGGAAACTGCTCTTCTCTTTCTCTCTCCATGAGCTGATACCCTCTGTACTGGCCTTAGCTACCAGCCCTGCCAGGGCATATTTTCGACATTCATTGCCTTTGATAAATTTTAACTGGAACGTGTTTCTTTCTTTCTTTCTTTCTTTTTTTCTTGACTACAAATCAAATATTTTAGTTTTTTTTATAATGTTTGTAACACCTTTATTGGAGTATAATTGCTTTACAATGTTGTGTTAGTTTCTGCTGTACAACAAAGTGAATCAGCTATATGTATACATATATCCCCATGTCCCCTCCCATCTTCCCTATCCCATCCCTCTAAGTGGTCACAAAGCCCAAAGCGGATCTCCCTGTGCTATGCAGCTGCTTCCCACTAGCTATCTATTTTACATTTGGTAGTGTATATATGTCAGTGCTAATCTCTCATTTCATCCCAGCTTACCCTTCCCCCTCCCCGTGTCCTCAAGTCCATTCTCTACGTCTGCGTCTTTATTCCTGTCCTGCCCCTAGGTTCTTCAGAACCATTTCTTTTTTAGATTCCATATATATGTGTTAGCACACAGTATTTGCTTTTCTCTTTCTGACTTACTTCTCTCTGTATGACAGACTCTAGCTCCATCAACCTCACTACAAATAACTCAATTTTACTACTTTTTATGGCTGAGTAATATTCCATTGTGTATATGGCTCACATCTTTTTTACCCATTCATCTGTCAAAGGACATTTAGGTTGCTTCCATGTCCTGGCTATTGTAAACAGTGCTGCAATGAACATTGTGGTACATGACTCGTTTTGAATTATGGTTTTCTCAGGGTATATGCCCAACAGTGGGTTTGCTGGGTCTTATGGTAGTTCTATTTGTAGTTTTTTAAGGAACCTCCATACTGTTCTCCATAGTGGCTGTATCAATTTACATTCCCATCAACAGTGCAAGACGGTTCCCTTTTCTCCATACCCTCTCCAGCATTTATCGTTTGTAGATTTTTTGATGATGGCCATTCTGACCGGTGTGAGGTGATACCTCACTATAGTTCTGATTTGCATTTCTCTAATGATTAGTGATGTCGAGCATCCTTTCATTTGTTTGTTGGCAATCTGTATATCTTCTTTGGAGAAATGTCTATTTAGATCTTCTGCCCATTGTGGGATTGGGTTGTTTGTTTTTTTGATATTGAGCTCCATGAGCTGCTTATAAATTTTGGAGATTAATCCTTTGTCAGTTGCTTCATTTGCAAATATTTTCTCCCATTCTGAGGTCTGTCCTTTCGTCTTGTTTATGATTTCCTTTGCTGTGCAAAAGCTTTTAAGTTTCATTAGGTCCCATTTGTTTATTTTTCTTTTTATTTCCATTTCTCTAGGAAGTGGGTCATAAAGGATCTTGCTGTGATTTATATCAAAGAGTGTTCTGCCTATGTTTTCCTCTAAGAGTTTGATAGTTTCTGGCCTTACATTTAGGTCTTTTGAGTTTATTTTTGTATATGGTGTTAGAGAGTATTCTAATTTCATTCTTTTACATGTATCTGTGCAGTTTTCTAAGCACCACTTATTGAAGAGGTTGTCTTTTCTCCACTGTATATTCTTGCCACCTCTAACAAAGAAAAGGTGACCACAGTTGCATGGGTTTATCTCTGGGCTTTCTATCCGGTTACATTGATCTGTATTTCTATTTTTGTGCCAGTACTGAACTGCCTTGATTACTATAGCTTTGTAGTTTAGTCTGAAGTCAGGGAGTCTGATTCCTCCAGCTCTGTTTTTCTTTCTCAAGATCACTTTGGCTATTCAGGGTCTTTTGTGTTTCCTTACAAATTGTGAGATTTTTTGTTTTAGTTCTGTGAAAAATGCCATTGGTGGTCTGATAGGGATTGCATTGAAACTGTACATTGCTTTGGGTAGTATAGTCATTTTCACAATGTTGATTCTTCCAATCCAAGAACATAGCATATCTCTCCATCTGTTTGTATCATCTTTAATTTCTTTCACAGTGTCTTATAGTCTTCTGAGTACAGGTCTTTTGTCTCCTTAGGTAGGTTTATTCCTAGGTATTTTTGTTGTTGTTGTTGCAGTGGTAAATGGGAGTGTTTCTTTAATTTCTCTTTCAGATTTTTCATCATTAGTGTATAGGAATGCAAGAGATTTCTGTGCATTAATTTTGTATCCTGCTACTTTACCAAATTCATTGATTACCTCTAGTAGTTTTCTGGTGGCATCTTTAGGATTCTCTATGTATACAGTATCATGTCATCTGCAAAAAGTGACAGTTTTACTTCTTCTTTTCCCATTTTGATTCCTTTTATTTCTTTTTCTTCTCTGATTGCTGTGGCTAAAACTTCCAAAAATATGTTGAATAATAGTGGTGAGAGTGGGTGACCTTGTCTTGTTCCTGATCTTAGAGGAAACGGTTTCAGTTTTTTACCATTGAGAACGATATTGGCTGTGGGTCTGTCATATATGGTCTTTATTATGTTGAGGTAGGTTCCCTCTATGCCTACGTTCTGAGAGTTTTGATCATAAATGGCTGTTGAATTTTGTCGAAAGATTTTTCTGCATCTACTGAGATTATCATATGGTTTTTATCCTTCAGTTTGATAATGAGATTGATTTGCGTATATTGAAGAATCCTTGCATTCTTGGGATAAAACCCACTTGATCATGGTGTATGAACCTTTTAATGTGCTGTTGGATTCTGTCTGCTAGTATTTTGTTGACAATTTTTGCATCTATGTTCATCAGTGATAGTGGCCTGTAGTTTTCTTTCTTTGTGACATCTTTGTCTGGTTTTGGTATCAGGGTGATGGTGGCCTCATAGAATGAGTTGGGAGTGTTCCTCCCTGTGCTATATTTTGGAAGAGTTTGAGAAGGATAGCTGTTAGCTCTTCTCTAAATGTTTGATAGAATTCGCCTGTGAAGCCATCTGGTCCTGGGTTTTCGTTTGTTGGAAGATTTTTTTTTTTTTTTCTGGTACATGGGCCTCTCACTGTTGTGGCCTCTCCCCTTGTGGAGCACAGGTTCCGGACGTGCAGGCTCAGCGGCCATGGCTCACGGGCCCAGCAGCTCCGTGGCACATGGGATCCTCCTGGACCGGGGCACGAACCCGCATCCCCTGCATCAGCAGGCAGACTCTCAACCACTGGGCCACCAGGGAAGCCCTGTTGGAAGATTTTAAATCACAATTTCAATTTCACTGCTTTTGATTGGTCTGTTTATATATTCTATTTTTTCCTGGTTCAGTCGCAGAAGGCTGTGCTTTTCTAAGAATTTGTCCATTTCTTCCAGGTTGTCCATTTTATTGGCATCTATTTGCTTATAGTAATCTCTCATGATGCTTTGTATTTCTGCAGTGTCAGTTTTTACTTCTCCTTTTTCATTTCTAATTCTATTGATTTGAGTCTTCTCCATTTTTTTCTTTATAACTCTGGCTAATGGTTTATCAATTTTGTTTATCTTCTCAAACAACCAGCTTTTAGTTTTATTGATCTTTGCTATTGTTTCCTTCATTTTTTTTCATTTATTTCTGCTCTGATCTCTATGATTTCTTTCCTTCTGCTAACTTTAGGGTTTTTTTGTTCTTCTTTCTCTAATTGTTTTAGGAGTAAGGTTAGGTTGTTTATTTAAGATGTTTCTTGTTTCTTGAGGTAGGATTGCATTGCTATAAACTTCCCTCTTAGAACTACTTTTGCTGCATCCCATAGGTTTTGGGTTGCCATGTTTTCCTTGTCATTTGTTTCTATGTATTTTCTGACTTCCTCTTTGATTTCCTCAGTGAGCTCTTGGTTATTTAGTAGTGTATTGCTTAGCCTCCATGTGTTTTTATTTTTTACAGTTTTTTCTCCTGTAATTGATATCTAGTCTTACAGCATTATGCTCAGAAAAGATACTTGATATGATTTCAATTTTCTTAAATTTACCAATGCTTGATTTGTGACCCAAGATATGATCTAACCTGGAGAATGTTCCATGAGCACTTTAGAAGAAAATGTATTCTGTTGTTTTTGGAAGGACTGTCCTATGAATATCAATTAAGTCCATCTTGTTTAATGTGTACTTTAAAGCTTGTGTTTCCCTATTTATTTTCATTTTGGATGTTCTGCCCATTGGTGAAACTGGGGTGTTAAAGTCCCCTACTATGATTGTGTTACTGTCGATTTCCCCTTTTATGGCTCTTAGCATTTGCCTTGTGTAGTGAGGTGCTCCTATGCTGGATGCATAAATATTTACAACTGCTATATCTTCTTCTTGAATTGATCCCTTAATCATTATGGAGCGTCCTTCTTTGTCTCATGTAATAGTCTTTATTTTAAAGTCTATTTTGTCTGATATGAGAATTGCTACTCCAGCTTTCTTTTGATTTCCATTTGCATGGAATATCTTTTTCCATCCCCTCACTTTCAGTCTGTATGTGTCCCTAGGTCTGAAGTGCATCTCTTGTAGACAGAATATATGCGGGTCTTGTTTTTGTATCCATTCAGCCAGTCTGTGTCTTTTGGTTGGAGCATTTAATCCGTTTACATTTAAGGTAATTATTGATACGTATGTTCCTGTTAGCATTTTCTTAACTGTTTTGGGTTTGTTATTGTAGGTCTTTTCCTTCTCTTGTGTTTCCTGCCTAGAGAAGTTCCTTTAGCATTTGTTGTAAAGCTGGTTTGGTGGTGCTGAATTTTCTTAGCTTTTGCTTGTCTGTAAAGGTTTTCATTTCTCCGTGGAATCTGAATGAGATCCTTGCTATGCAGAGTAATCTTGGTTGTAGGTTTTTCTCCTTCATCACTTTAAATATGTCCTGCCGTTCCCTTCTGGCTTGCAGATTTTCTGCTGAAAGATCAGCTGTTAACCTTATGGGGATTCCCTTGTATGTTATTTTTCCCTTGCTGCTTTTAATATTTTTTGTTTGTATTTAATTTTTGATAGTTTGATTAATATGTGTCTTGGCGTGTTTCTTCTTGGATTTATCCTGTATGGGACTCTCTGTGCTTCCTGGACTTGATAGACTATTTCCTTTCCCATGTTAGGGAAGTTTTCAACTATAATCTCTTCAAATATTTTCTCAGACCCTTTCTTTTTCTATTCTTCTTCTGGGACCCCTATAATTCGAGTGTTGGTGCATTTAATGCTGTCCCAGAGGTCTCTGAGACTGTCCTCAATTCTTTTCATTCTTTTCTCTTTATTCTGCTGTGGCAGTTATTTCCACTATTTTATCTTCCAGGTCACTTATCCATTTTCTGCCTCAGTTATTCTGCTATTGATTCATTCTAGAGATTTTAAATTTTCATTTATTGTGTTGTTCATCATTGTTTGTTTGCTCTTTAGTTCTAGGTTCTTGTTAAACACTTCTTGTATTTTCTCCATTCTATTTCCAAGATTTTGGATTATTTTTACTATCATTACTCTGAATTCTTTTTCAGGTAGACTGCCTATTTCCTCTTCATTTGTTTGGTCTGGTGGGTTTTTACTTTGCTCCTTCATCTGCTGCATATTTCTCTGTCTTCTCATTTGTTTAAATTAGTGTGTTTGGGGGTCTGTTTTTTTACAGGCTGCAGGTTCGTACTTCCCGTTGTTTTTGGTGTCTGCCCCCAGTGGGGGAGGTTGGTTCAGTGGCTTATGTAGGCTTCTTGGGGGTGGGGCTGGAACTTGTCTTTCTGGTGGACAGGGCCACATATGGTGGTATGTTTTGGGGTGCCTGTGAACTTAGTATGCCTTTAGGCAGCCTGTCTGTAATGGGTGGGGTTGTGTTCCTGTCTTGCTAGTTGTTTGGCATGGGGCGTCCAGCACTGGAGCTTACTAGCAGTCAAGTCGAGCTGGGTCTTAGTGTTGAGACGGAGATCTCTGGGAGAGCTCTCGCCAATTGATATTACATGGGGCCCGGAGGTCTCTGGTGGACCAATGTCCTGAACTCACCCTCCCACCTCAGAGGCTCAGGCCTTACACCAGGCTGGAGCACCAAGACCCTGTCAGCTACAAGGCTCAGAAGAAAAGGGAGAAGAAGAAAAGAAAGAAAAAACAATAATAAATTTTTAAAAATTATTAAAATAAAAACGTAATAATAAAAACAAAGGGAATAAAAGGAAAGAAAAAAGGAAGAGAGCAACCAAACCAATAAACATATCCACTAATGATAACAAGCATTAAAAACTATACTAAGATAAACATAAAAATCAGTAACAAATCAGTCACAGACAGTAAACCCCAAGTCTACAGCTGCTCCCAAAGTCCACCGCCTCAATTTTGGGATGATTCATTGACTATTCCGATATTCCACAGATGCAGAGTACATCCAGTTGATTGTGGAGATTTAATCCGCTGCTCCTGAGGCTGCACAGAGAAATTTCCCTTTCTCTTCTTTGTTTGCACAGCTCCTGGGGTTCAGCTTTGGTTGTGGCCCCACCTCTGCGTGTAGATCGCCCTCAGGCATCTCTTCATGCCCAGACAGGAGGGGGTTAAAGCAGAGGCTGATTAGGGGGCTCTGGCTCACTCAGGCCCGGGGGAGGGAGGGGTACGGTTGTTATACTTGGAATGTGGGGCGAGCCTGCAGTGGCAGAGGCCAGTGTGACATTGCAACAGCCTGAGGCGCGCCGTGTGTTCTCCCGGGGAAGTTGTCTCTGAATCACAGGGCCCTGGCAGTGGCATGTTGTACAGCCTCCTGGGGGGTGTGGATAGTGACCTGTGCTTGCACACAGGCTCCTTGATGGCTACAGCAGCAGCGTTAGCGTTTCATGCCTGTCTCTGGTGTTCGCGCTGATAGCCACGGCTCGCACCCATCTCTGGAGCTTGTTTAGGTGGTGCTCTGCCTTCTTTTCGGAAGTCTGAGGTCTTCTACCAGCATTCAGTAGGTGTTCTGTAGGAGTTGTTCCACATGTAGATGTATTTCTGATGTATTTGTGGGGAGGAAGGTGATCTCCACGTCTTACTCCTCCATCATCTTCTGAACATGTTTCTTTATGTCCTCATGTAACAAACATGTATTGAACACCTGTTCTGTCTCTAGTATTGTTCTAGACATATACATGAACTTGACAGGCATGCTTGCTCTCATGGAGCTGATGTTGCACAGCAGAGGAACAGAAAATAAACAGATCACCCAATAAACAGAAATTGGAAAACGGCGAGTGGGAGGAAAAGAGTAAAATGGGTGCTACAGCAGCCCACGGGTTCAACTTGAAACTATATGGTCGATAAAGGCTTCTCTAAGCAGGTGAGAGGTAAGCTGAAACCAGGATGTTGAGAAGGATCCAACCATGCCAAGTCCCCGGGGGAGAATGTGCCCAGCACAGGGAATGGCACCTACAAAGGCCCTGGGACAGGCAGGAGTGTGGCTAGAGTACAGGAGGCCAGAGGAAGTCAAGAAGAGATGAGATCAGAGCTAGACCACGCACATGAAATCACAGAAGATGTAACCCTGGAGCCTGACCTGGGAACTTGGGAACAGGGATTCTAGTCTTTCTGACCCTGTATCAGTCACTGAACCCCTCTATTTCCTCAACAGCTCAACTTCCTAAACTGTTAAATCAGAGTGATATCTAAACTTCATGCCAGAAATTTTAGAAATTTAGTATTCTTAAAGTGCTTTATTGGTACCAAGATAACTGCGCCATCCATCAGCCAGCTTTCACTTATCTGAGTCTCAATTCCCTCAGCTATGACAAGGGAAAGCCTGAAGGGCCTAGAAGATCAAATGAGATCAAGAAAGTGAAGTACACTCTAAATCGCAAAGTCAACCCAGGGGTAGAAGAGTAGAAAGAGTATGAGGGGTCTCTGGAGGATTCAGCTAGGCGTGCTTCCCCCTACTCTTCCCTGGAAGTTTTCTCCTGGAGAAATCTGCTTTGCCTTTTTGCTTTTTCATCTTTTAAAAACCTACGTAACAATAAAAATGTCCCAGCCACCATTTTTAGTACTTTCTGTGCTTTTCTGGACTCAATCCTCAAAACAATCCTGTGAGGTAGGCATTCGTATTTCCCCTATTTCACAAATGAGGAAGTTGAGGCTTGGGTACTTTTCTTCTCTCTTGCAGTTTGCTTTCTTTACCCACCACATGTCCACAGAGTTAATCTGATCACCAACGAACAGGGAGGAGCATCTATTGCCAAGTAAGAACAGTACCCGAACTGATTTAAATAGTGGACCCTTAAATACATCCTGAGGAAATTTCATCCTCAGAGTGTGGGACCACAAGTGTTTTGAGAATCAGTCCCTCAGCTGGGGAGTGAAGATGAAAGTTTCCTGACATCACCTCTCAGTCATATTCTTCAGGACGAGCAGGGAAGGAGGTACCACAATTAGATACACTTGTGTTTTTATAACTAGTCATTTTAATACAGGTCTGTGAGAACATACCAGAAAATACCCTCATGAAGAAATGAAGTTTAGTATATCATGTTAAAATTTTGTTATGCTGCTTTTACATGACAACTATTTGTTTACTCAGTAAATTTTTATAAGCTTTGATCAAATTTATCAGTATTTCAAAGTATTAGCCAATGCCATAGCACCCAGGTATAAAATTTAAGGCTTCTGTAATCCAAACTTATTTGTCAAAAAATGGGTCTACTGATGGTTCTAACAAAACGAAACAACGGCCGTACTTGAAAAAGCAATTCGTGTTGAGAATATCAGAAACAGACATGTGGCGATTTTACATGTTCTAGCCTGCCTGTGACACAGATAGGTGACATTTAAGCTGTGCCAAGGTCTAGGTTAGTCAATCATGAAACCCATCAACCATGTCCGAACTCCAGAGACCCAAAACGCATTGTCTTAAAAAACCAACAGGAGTGTGTCCCTTATAATTCTGAGACAGCTTTCTAGCTCTCTGCCCCTGCTGACATTTTTTAATGGATAAACTTCAAAAGATTTGGCCTCAGAAATGATTTTTTGTGTATTTTTCTCTTAAAAAAGAACAAAATGTTCATTCTTGCCCAACAAGCACATTTAATTTGAAGCCTCTTGGTTCTGATCAAATTTCAGGCAATTGATAAGGCATCCTGCTGGGCAATAAACCATCCAGGTCTGCAATCTGCCACCTGTCTGCCCTCTGCACAGAACCCAATCAGCTGCTTACCTAAGGGCAACACTGCTCATCTCCGCCACCCCTCTAGCTCTGGAATTACGCAGAAAAGCCATCCCTGCAAGCTCAGCCATTAGTGGCTACAGCCTTTTAGGGGAACCGATTGCTTTCTATTGTTGGCCAAATGCAGAAATGTCTAAAAGGAAGACATTTTTGTGTTTACCAGGAGAGTAAATCCTTAAAAATATGAAAACATAGCCAAGACCCTTATTGAGTACAATACTACCTAAATGGAGAATCAGGAAATAAGTGTGAAATTCAAATGCTCTAATTACTTCTCTGGGTGAAATGCCCTTTTTCTGATGCACAGAATGTGACCTTCACTGCCACATGTCCACAGAAAGTGAGGCAGACTGTTCAGGCGTTCAAAAGCCTCAGACTCTCTATTTGTGTTTCCTTCCCCTGCTCCGCTTTGTTACTATTCCAGAGTGGCTATGTACTGCCTGGGGCTAGCTTGCTTGGTCTGCAGCTGCAGAAACACACAAAGCCGTTTAAACCCAATGTAAAAGGTTATGAAGAGGAAGGGAAAGTTAGTGAGGTCTGAGCAAAGAGTGAAATATAGGCTTTCACACCAAAGGCAGGCTTTAAATTGAACATGACTTTAGGAAAAATCAATTTGCCTTTTCCTTTCTTGTCATAATTTTTCCCTGCAATATGACTCTTGCCAATTACTGAAGGGTGTTTCACTGCATAAACTCTCGCACAGTGCAGCTTATCCTACAGAGTAATCACACAATGCAGCATCTGTGATGTCACAATTGGTTTCCATGGTGATGGAAAAAGGAGAAAAAAGAGGGAAAAAACCCATCACACAAGTGACATGACAGTCACTTTGGTAGCAGCGGAAATGCTGCTTGTAAAAACATCCTTAGCCCCAGGATCTTGGAGGTATCGCTGAGACCATTGTGCAGTGAGTGACAGGGGAGATGAGGAGAATGTCAGCCATCGATGAGACAGGTGTCTGGTTCAGAAACATAATCTTACACAATCATATAACAAGCATTAAGGAGAAAAGCAAAAGAATCAACAAGCACACAAGTCACAAAAACTAAAATAAAAAAATATAAGGAAGCAGAAGCTTTCCCCTAGTCTCAGTCACACACCCTGCTTCTTCCTACCTGATCTGCCATCTCGCTGAATGTCCACATGGTACCATTCCCCATCGTTGGCTTTCTTCTGAGTGGCTTTCACTTTAATGGTGCCTGAGCCCATGTCAAGCAGTAGGTACAGGTTGCCATCGAGGAGTTCCACGGCAAAGAAGTCCACCTTGGTGTTCTTCTGGCTCCGAGCATCCTTCCTCTCTTGGGGCTTGCCGTGAGTGAAGAGGATCAGGCCGTTGGGCTCAGTGGTGCGAAAGTCAAAGGAGATAGAGCCCATGCGTTTGGTGTTCCATTTGGGCAAGCTGATGTAAGCCTCCGGGGTCTCAAAGTTGATGGGGTCCAGTGTGGCCACATTCTCACACTTGAATACAACCTCACCGTAGATTTTCATCTTGGTGTCCCCAATTCTGGCCAAGCGAGACAGCTCCAGACGGATGTCATTATTCTTATAAACAACCTGTCAAAAGCCAGACAAGTGCTACATGAATCAATCTTGCAAACAGTAACCATCCATCGCTCACTGGGCACCCAGGGAAAAGGCCCGAAATGAAGCTTCAGGACACAACAGTCTGAAACAATGAGAAACATGAGATACAGCACTTGAAAAAGCATCGGCACAGACCTCTGAGGTGCCCACAAGCCCTGAATAAGCCCCTGCATTTCCATTATATTCCTTTCGTCTGTTTCCTTCTGGCCAATTTTTTGCATTGTCAGAAAGTTAAACAATATAAGCTTGCAAGTAGGAATCAAAAGAGACTGAGCTGTACAGACACAAATACTTACCTACAGAGATATTTACTGAAATGTCCTCAGTAAAAGACCAGAAACAACCTAAATGACCAGCAGTAACAGACTGGCCCATCTTTAAAATGGAACATTATGCAGCCCTAATAAACAAGGTAGTGCTCCCAGTTTTGACACAGATACTCTGAGTAACATTAAGTGAAATTAGTAAGGAACAGGACAGCGTGCATTATGCTATCATTGTGCAAAGAGTGTGTGTGTTGGGAAGTGTGTGTTACATGTATATATGCTTGTAAATGCATAAAACATTTTTGGAAGGAAACACGAGAAGCTATAAAATCGTCACTGGGGAGAGGATTTGTGGGATTAATATTCAGGAGTGGAGGGAGACTTACTTTTCACTCTACCCTGTTGTATTGTTTTTCTTTTTAAAGAAGATTATTGAGTGTTAAGCGTTGGTGGAGAAGGAGATCTGTATTTTTTTTTGCACAATTGCACATGTCATCTATATACACACAGTGAGAGAATGAAACACCCTAAAACATTTTTTTAAAACCTATTATGACTTTCTAAACCTGGTATAATCCATATAAAAGCAGGGATTAAACTTGTTCCCCAAGATCAGAATTTCTAAAAGGTTTTGCTGTTACTAGAACCGAATTTTGATGCAGTAACCTTGGATGGGTCTTGGTCCTCTGATCTCCATGCAATGTCACATCCATACTATAATAATAAACAAGCAAAAACAGAAGGCAAAGGGGCTAGCATTTGAGTATTGGTTATGCAAACCACGTTGCTAGGTCCTTCACATTGTCTTATTCAAATTCTAGATGAGGACCCCCATTTAGGTTCAAATCCCACATCCACTACTTCTAAGCTGTGTGAACTTCAAAGTTATTTAACTTACTTGGGTCTGCTTCCTCCTCTGAAAATGCGAATATAGGAGTAGACTATTTCTTAAGGATGAAATGAGTTAATACACGCAAAGAACTTAGAAGTGGCACATGGTATGGGCATAAAAATCTCAGCTATTTGGGGGTGGCTGTCGTGGCTGTTAACTCATTTTATCCCTTCCACAGAGAAGGTTGTCTTATCCTCTCCTTTTTTAATAAAGTAACAAGACTTAAGTGCTAAAGTCTTACAATCCATCTCAGTGATAAAAAGTTAATTGGATGAGTCATTCCAGTATATACTATTTAATCCCTAACATCCAGCTGTAGAACTGCTTCCCTTCTCTCCAACACCAGGAGAGAAGCAAGCAGAGATATTTGCCTTTTAATATCTAACTAACAACAAAGAATTGAAAATGTCTCACCTACTAGATGACCTTCACCATGGGTGTAACCATAGTCAATAACACTGAAAATAATAACAATGCTAATATTTACTGAGCACCTACTACCAGGCACTGCGCTAAGGATCTGAAGCCTAGCAGCCCATTAGATCCTGACAACACCCATTTGAGATACCTACCATCATTCCCCCATTTTACAGATGCAGAAACAGACATGGAGAGTAGTTAAGGAACCAGCCCATGGTCACACGGCCAGTAACTGGCAGAGCAGGACTTGAACCCAGGAGTTAGCCTCCGGAGTCCACGTGCTTTACCACTTGTGGACACTCAGAACAACAACAGTTACTACCAGCACCCGTGAAGCTCATCTTTAATAATACATAGAAAATCATGCATATTCATCTTCCCAATTCAAGAACTAAATTTCTCATCTTAGCTCTCCTGGACTGACCGTGTGCAAAGGGGAAAAACTGCAAGATCCTTAGGCAAACACTCAAGTGACTAAACGAGAAAACAAACAATAAAAGGTCAATGACCGACAGCTTCTCCCCTTCTAACTCCCACTCCCCAACATGTGAGATCTCTCTGTCATAACCAAACTTCAACTTTCTCTGAATCTGGGTTAAATGCCTATGACCAGAGCTCTTGTAAAGGTTAATTATTAATGTAGAACAATAGCTCATCCCAAAGGGACAGACTAAGGCTTGGCTTCGTTGAACTATAAGTGAAGAAAGAGCTCAAACATCCCTACAGGAGGCAGAAGGATAAAAAGAAAAAGGCCTTTTAAAAGGATGCAGCGTCCTATGAGGAGGAACTCTTCCGTGAAATGGGTATATGACCAAGACTGGGACACACAGTGAATAACTACAATGCAGATTTCTGGAGAGACAGACAAGAGAATCCGGGCCAGAAACTGCCAGACAAAGACTTCTCTCAGAAGCTATTTGAAAATGAGCTCTCTATCTACTCCACGGCCCTGAAATTACTTGTCTATTTATATGCAGTTTCCACACCTTTCCCACTGACGACTGGATAACCTCTTTGAGTCCCATTTTATTTATTTCCAAAGGCAGGCGACTCAATACCTATTCTAGAAACTACTCCCTTCCCCACCCCCCAGGCAGTTATCGAGATGAAATGGGATATTATACATGATAGAACACAGAAAATCCTCAATGGTACACAAACCTACGAACAAGCAATAGTATACCTTGGTTTCCAGCAGTACTGGGGTACTGGTGGAAACTGACAGGGGCCTGGACTGATGCTCTTCTCCTACCAATAAGAAAGGGATAGGAGGGCAGGGGTCTTGTAGCCCAGTGATACTCAGTTGAGAAATTCCATGGCTGGCATCTTCACCTTCCCTCCCTACCCCCCTGCCCAGTGCAAGACCACGGCATGGCCATGAAGAAGTGTAGTAGTACTTTGGGCAGAGCGTCGTGGCAAGAAACCCTGCTGGACCCCCTTACAAGGCAAATTAGTATCTGGTATAGTATTTTCCATAAATTCAGACTTTCATCTAAGTGAACGCTTCCCCCCATCCCCCCGCACCCGATGACTGAACTAGGAAGAGATGTGGCAGCAAGTGACAGAAAGCAGCCTTGGCTGACAATGGCCCCAACAAGGAGCAATTAAGACAGAGTGGTAACAGCTCCCCGCGGGAGATGACACACAACCTGGGAGGCACAGAGGCAGAGTCAAGAGAGTGACAAGCACATCTGACCACCCCAACCATGGGCTTGTAAAAGCTGCTGTTTGGACTTGCAGCTCATGCTTAGAAGGCCAGACAGTAAAACAGCTGAGGACTGAGTCTCAGGGTTAAGACAGACTCTCTTGGAACAGCTACTCTTGTATGTCTCCCTAATCTTTGATACAGAGGCACACAGGAACAATACCAGGAGTAAGACAAGCCCTGACAACACGAACAATACAATGAAAACAGCTACCACCTATTGAGAGCCTACTATGTACCAGACACTTAATAAAACTCGAATGTATATCATCCAAATTAAGGAAGTGAAATAGGAAGCATCAGCATCATTTTGCAGAAAAGAAGCTCAGAGGTGATCGGCACTTGCCCAAGATCATATAGCCCCTTAAGGGCATAACCAGGACTTGAAGCCAGATCTCTCTGACTGCACGGGGGCAAGGCCATCCTCCAGAGGTGGCAATTTCTAAGCTCTCTGGTAGCACATGCCTACCCACAAAGCATAAACCTCTTAAGTCAGGCACATAAAACACACCCAGCTCCGTGCAGAGGTGTTAAGCCCTTCATACCTGGTCTCTCCTCTCTATGGGATCCCTACTACTCCCCACTCCAAGGCAACTTGGAGGCCTCTGTGTGAACTCAGTATTAGAACTTCTACATACTTGCTCACCTTGTAGGTTTCCCAGCCTACAGTGCCTTCCTCTGGTCTCCAGCCTCTAATGGTGCCCCTTCACCAGGATCTATATCCAAACTCATTCCAGGACCTCTCTGACGACTCTGGTTCTTACTGATGCCCACCATTTGATAAACTTAGAATTCTCACATTGCCTGCCTATGATGAAGCTGTCTGCCTTACTGGCCAAACCACTAAGCCTGGTTTGAAAAGGAGAGGCTGTTCTAATCTACAAGATGTGCTTTTTCGTGTTAAACTCTTCCATGGCGCTCGAGGCATATAGCAGGTCCATGAGAGTGAATCTAAGGGGGAGAGACAGTCCCAGTTCACAGGAGTATTTTTCTCCCTCTTCCATCTTATCCCAGGACACCTTGTTCTCAGCTTTCTGAGAACATTATGTCCACAAATTCTGCTGTAAATGCCACATTCCTATGCACTTCAGCAAGGGATCCGGAAGGAATGGGGGGAGTGTGTGTGCCCCGCAGTGTCCAGATGCCCTCTTAGTACTGTTTCTTCTGTCCAGGAAGAGAAGGTTTACCACGTGGCCTTTCCTTTCTCTTGTTTTTAAAGCGCCTTTAATCCTCTATGTGTCTGCACATAGGGCAATTTCAATAAAAACCACCATGTCGGCTTATGGGACCATGATTTACAGGCCTGTGACCTGATGTCTGAGCACCTGATCCAGGTCAGTGGAGGATATCTGAAGTCAGGACACTGGGGGACATTCTCTGGAGTATCTAGGCCAGACGAAACAGAACGGTGGCAAAAAGCCAGTGTCAGGGGGCCTTGATGTGGAACAGTGTTGACAACAAATCCCAATAAAGCCTTTCAACTTTATACCTGTGTGTGGAGCAGTTTACATACAACAAGCAAAAGACAAAGATTTGTTCCCCACCCCAACTTAATCCATTGACAATAGATAATAACAAAATGAGCCTATTCTCTTCAGCTTACAGGATGGTGCAGCTTCTCGATAGATTTTGCAGGGGGGGCGGCGCTAATCTTCTTATCATGTGACATTCCTACTCAGGGTAAATAAATAAGAGGCCCTGTGAAAGAATCTTGCTTCTGGGGTTGCCACAGAATCACACATCCTACTTTCTCTCCACCACTTCCCCTCCGTCCTTCAGGCAACTGATGACTCTGGTCGGCTGTGATTTTCTTTCCTATGAATTATCGGCTCCACTCATTTGTCACTCAAAACACTCAACCTTGTTATCTTTGAATAAGCACAGGTCTCATCTTTTAAGCAAACCTCAAACACCTTATTAGCAAACAATACACATTACAGCTTTTAAAATCTGAAACAGCACCTAGTTGTACAGGTGCTTAATAAATGCTTGAATCTTCATTAAATTAGACATTGGGCTCAAGTGGCAGCACAGGGTAGTGGTTAAGATCACGGACTTCACAGCCACCCTAAGTGGGGTCTGAGCTCTGCTCCACCCTTTGGACAACAGTTAAGGTGCCTCAGCCTCAGGTTCTTCACCTGTAGACTACAGGTAACAAGTCTCACTTCACAGGGTTTTAAGAAATAAATGAGATAATATGATCATATGTAAAGGTACTTTAGCAGCTCCTGGCACTTCATAAGCAGTCAATAAATGGTAGTTATCACGATTAATTTTGTTATTCTCTTTGAGAAGCCATAACTAGATCACCAGACAGGATAGCCTGGCATGGAGTCATTAGAATGGAAAGATTGCCTCAGAGGCTAAGTTCTAAGCCAGCTGTCAGCTCGAGAGACTCGTGACAGACTCTGGATTTAACAAATTCTGAAGTTAAAATAAGAATTAAAAATTATATAATCGCCTAATGTGGCATTTATAATATGTGAAAATGCCTAATGGTAGCTATTCTGTCTCTCATACACACACCATGCCCTTGCACAGACTTAGGATTCATTAGCATTAACATCATCATCTATCACAGTGCTCCACTGACCAAATTCCAACAGTGAAGTTCAAGCACAAGTGGGGCAGCAGATGGTCCCCCTAGCTTCCAAAGTCAGAAGAAGCTAATATTTGGCATGGCTGGAGCCACATCTACATCTCTGGTCTTTCTAACAGGGATCAGTAAACTAACTCTGCCTGATGAGCTACAGCTGACATCCAACCTGGGGCCCAGAGTCCCCACTGCTGCATAGCAGGGACACCACCCTTTTCATGCTTTATATTCTGTTCACAGTGGTCAGGATCTGCCAAAGATGAAAACTAAGCACCAGAAATAGAAAATGGGAATTGAGTTTCAGACTTGCAAGGCAGGAGCCAAAAGTGTCTAAGTTCTAGGGCTCAAGATAAAGGCCAAAAAGACTCCAGGTAAAGTTGAAACCAGTAGTAGAAATGTTGGCAATTAATTAAATTTTAAAAAGGCTGTGTGATCCAACATTCTGTGGGTCAAACAAAACATATCTGAAAGCTGGGTCTCACCAAAGACTACCAGTTGATAGTTTCTGATCTATGGTTTAATTTGTAAGAGAGTGGTAGGCAAAGCTAAAAGGGACAGAAAGCAAGCAGTAGTAGGAACGATCCAGACAAACTTGAGAACTGAAGTTGAACCAGCCAAGTCCTCAGTCCCTTCCTCATTTTAAAAAAAAAAGAAAGAAAGCCATCTATCACCTGGCCATGCAAGCAGTCCAGAGAGAGACAGCACACAAGCAAGCACTATGGACCAGCCAGTTACTCTAACCTCATAAACCCAGGGCGATGGGTGCCAGTCCAAGAGCCTCACTAATGATGCAAGTCATTATCACTTACACGCAAGACCACAAGACTTAGACAAACGTTTATTTTGATGGATTCTTTGTGAGAAAGCAATGATCAGGTAAGTCTGTGCTCAACTACAGACAGAAACACTAAGAAGTTTAAGACTTCCAACCTTTGGCATCATGAAAGTCTCAACTTTATTCTTCTCAAGAAGAACTTTCTTAGGACTTTTATTCAGCTAAAAAGGCTGATTAAGAACATATGGCTATGTATCTTGTAGAAAAAATTTTCAACCAATCCAATTTGTGGGGTATTTAGGATACTGTCAAGGTTCAGTCTGTCACAGGAGATAAGATGTGTCAGTTCAGGCTGCATCATCCTCACAGAGCCTGCTAAGCTTTTCCTAAATTAATGAACCACAGACTTGGCATAACCAGAACCAGGCAAAGAAATAAGAGATGAATGCGCATGTATGGGCCATAGTTCTCCAAGACCGGCCTTAACAAATACTGAAAAAGTTTCCAGATAATTTAGAGAAGATTTCCAGGTGATCCTTTTAGCCACACCTAGATAGAAAACTCTCCCACCTCTTAGAGCCATATGGGCAAATACATTTCTCTACTCTTCCTTCCTAAATGATGGAATCCACTGTGAATTGATGTAATTCTATTCTACTCCCTTTCTCATTAAACCCAGATGAAGCCTCAGAATTCTCAACGTACTGCTCTATAAGGTTACCACCAGTCCCAGAGCTGGAACTCGCAGTGAATCTTATCTCCACTCTGGCTATCCTCTAACACAAAAGCCAACTTAATGTAAATTAAGAATATGAGGAGAGGGCTTGCCTGGTGGCGCAGTGGTTGAGAGTCCGCCTGCCAATGCAGGGGACATGGGTTCATGCCCTGGTACGGGAGGATCCCACATGCCGCGGAGCGGCTAGGCCCGTGAGCCATGGCCACTGAGCCTGCGCGTCCGGAGCCTGTGCTCCACAAGGGAAGAGGCCACAATGGTGAGAGGCCCGCGTACCGCAAAAAAATAAAAAAATAAAAAAATAATATTAGGAGACCTTCAAGATGGTGGAAGAGCAAGACGCGGAGATCACCTTCCTCCCCACAAATACAACAGAAATACATCTACACATGGAAAAACTCCTACAGAACACCTACTGAACGCTGGGAGAAGACCTCAACCTTACCAAAAGGCAAGAAACTTCCCACGTACCTGGGTAGAGCAAAAGAAAAAAGAAAAAACAGAGACAAAAGAATAGGGACGGGACCTGCACCTCTGGGAGGGAGCTGTGAAGGAGGAAAGGTTTCCACACACTAGGAAGCCCTTCACTGGTGGAGATAGGGGGTAAGATTCAGAGCCACAGAGGAGAGCGCAGCCACAGGGGTGCGGAGGGCAAAGCGGAGAGATTCCCGCACAGAGGATCAGTGCCAACCTGCACTCACCAGCCCGAGAGGCTTGTCTGCTCACCCGCTGGGGCGGGCAGGGGCTGGGAGCTGAGGCTCGGGCTTCGGAGGTCAGATCCCAGGGAGAGGACTGGGGTTGGCTGCATGAAGAGAGCCTGAAGGGGGCTAGTGCGCCACAGCTAGCTGGGAATGAGTCCAGGAAAAGGTCTGGATCTGCCTAAGAGGCAAGAGACCATTGTTTCAGAGTGCACCAGGAGAGGGGATTCAGAGCACTGCCAAAAAGACTTCCAGAGATAGGCGTGAGCCACGGCTATCAGCACAGACCCCAGAGACAGGCATGGGATGCTAAGGCTGCTGCTGCAGCCATCAAGAAGCCTGTGTGCAAGCACAGGTCACTATCCAAACCGTCCCTCCCGGGATCCTGTGCAGCCCGCCACTGCCAGGGTCCCGGGATCCAGGGACAACTTCACCGGGAGAACGCATGGCGCGCCTCAGGCTGGTGCAACGTCATGCTGGCCTCTGCCGCCGCAGGCCCGCCCCACACTCCGTGCCCCTCCCTCCCCATGGCCTGAGTGAGCCAGAGCCCCCGAATCAGCGGCTCCTTTAACCCCGTCCTGTCTGAGCAAAGAACAGACGCCCTCAGGCGACCTACATGCAGAGGCGGAGCCAAATCCAAAGCTGAGCCCCTGGGAGCTGTGCGAACAAAGAAGAGAAAGGGAAATCTCTCCCAGCAGCCTCAGAAGCAGTGGATAAAAGCTCCACAATCAACCTGATGTACCCTGCATCTGTGGAATAACTGAATAGACAACGAATCATCTCAAATTGAGGAGGTGGACTTTGGGAGCAATGATATATATTTTCTTTTTCCTTTTTCTCTTTTTCCGTGTAGCTGACAGGGTCTTGGTGCTCCGGCCAGGTGTCAGTCCTGTGGCTCTAGGTTGGGAAGCTCAGTTCAGGACATAGGTCAACCAGAGACCTCCCGGCTCCATGTCATATCAAATGGCGAAAGCTCTCCCACACATCTCCATCTCAATGCTAAGACCAGCTCCACTCAATGACCAGCAAGCTACAGTGCTGGACACTCTATGCCAAAAAACTAGCAAGACAGGAACACAACTCCACCCATTAGCAGAGAAGCTGCCTAAAATCATAATAAGGTCACAGACACCCCAAAACACACCACTTGCCTACCATGGGAAAGGAAAGAGTCAATCAAGTCCAGGAAGCACAGAGAGTCCCATACAGGATAAATCCAAGGGGAAACGCGCCAAGACACAAATTAATCAAACTATCAAAAACTTAATACAAAGAAAAAATTTTAAAAGCAGCAAGGGAAAAACAACAAATAACATACAAGGGAATCCCCATAAGGTTAACAGCTGATCTTTCAGCAGAAAATCTGCAAGCCAGAATGGAGTGGCAGGACATATTTAAAGTGATGAAGGAGAAGAACCTACAACCAAGATTACTCTACCCAGCAAGGATCTCATTCAGATTCCATGGAGAAATGAAAACCTTTACCGACAAGCAAAAGCTAAGAGAATTCAGCACCACCAAACCAGCTTTACAACAAATGCTAAAGGAACTTCTCTAGGCAGGAAACACAAGAGAAGGAAAAGACCTACAATAACAAACCCAAAACAATTAAGAAAATGCTAACAGGAACATACATATCAATAATTACCTTAAATGTAAATGGATTAAATGCTCCAACCAAAAGACACAGACTGGCTGAATGGATACAAAAACAAGACCCATATATATGCTGTGTACAAGAGATGCACTTCAGACCTAGGGACACATACAGACTGAAAGTGAGGGGATGGAAAAAGATATCCCGTGCAAATCAAAAGAAAGCTGGAGTAGCAATACTCATATCAGACAAAATAGACTTTAAAATAAAGACTATTACAAGAGACAAAGAAGGCCGCTACATAATGATCAAGGGATCAATCAAAGAGGAAGATATAACAATTGTAAATATTTATGCACCTAACATAGGAGCACCTCAATACATAAGGCAGATGATAACAGCCAGTCATAAAAGTGGAAACCGACAGTAACACAATCATAGTAGGGGACTTTAACACCCCTTTTCACCAATGGACAGATCATCGAAAATGAAAATAAATAAGGAAACAGAAGCTTTAAATAATACATTAAAGATGGACTTAATTGACATTCATAGGACAGTCCTTCCAAAAACAACAGAATACATTTTCTTCTCAAGTGCTCATGGAACATTCTCCAGGGTAGATCTCATCTTGGGTCACAAATCAAGCCTTGGTAAATTTAAGAAAATTGAAATCCTATCAAGTATCTTTTCCAGTCACAACGTTATGAGACTACATATCAATTACAGGAAAAAGAAACTGTAAAGAATACAAACACATGGGAGCTAAACAATACGCTACTAAATAACCAAGAGCTCACTGAAGAAATCAAAGAGGAAATTAAAAAATACCTAGAAACAAATGACAATGAAAACACGATGAGCCAAAACCTATGGGATGCAGCAAAGGCAGTTCTAAGAGGGAAGTTTATAGCAACACAATCCTATCTCGAGAAACAGGAAACATCTCAAATAAACAACCTAACTCGACACTTAAAGCAATTAGCGAAAGAAGAACAAAAAAACCCCAAAATTAGCAGAAGGAAAGAAATCAAAAAGATCAGATCAGAAATAAGTGAAAAAGAAATGAAGGAAACAATAGCAAAAATCAAGAAAACTAAAAGCTGGTTCTTTGAGAAGATAAACAAAATTGACAAACCATTAGCCAGACACACCAAGAAAAAAAGGGAGAAGATTCCAATTAACAGAATTAGAAATGAAAAAGGAGAAGTAACAACTGACACTGCAGAAATACAAAGCATCATGAGAGATTACTACAAACAACTATATGCCAATAAAATGGACAACATGGAAGAAATGGACAAATTCTTAGAAAAGCACAACCTTCAGAGACTGAACCAGAAAGAAACAGAAAATATAAATAGACCAATCACAAGCACTGAAATTGAAACTGTGATTAAAAATCTTCCAACAAACAAAAGCCCAGAACCAGATGGCTTCACAGGCGAATTCTATCGAACATTTAGAGAAGAGCTAACACCTATCCTTCTATAACTCTTCCAAGATACAGCAGATGGAGGAACACTCCCAAACTCATTCTATGAGGCCACCATCACCCTGCTACCAAAACCAGACAAAGATGTCACAAAGAAAGAAAACTACAGGCCAGTATCACAGATGAACATAGATGCAAAAATCCTCAACAAAATACTAGCAGACAGAATCCAACAGCACATTAAAAGGATCATACACCATGATCAAGTGGGGTTTATTCCAGGAATGCAAAGATTCTTCAGTATACGCAAATCAATCAACGTAATACACCATATTGACAAATTGGAGGAGAAAAACCATATGATCATCTCAATAGATGCAGAAAAAGCTTCTGAAAAAATTCAGCACCCATTTATGATAAAAACCCTCCAGAATGTAGGCATGGAGGGAACTTAGCTCAACATAATAAAAGCCATATATGACAAACCCACAACCAGCACCGCTCTCAATGGTGAAAAACTGAACAATTTCCACTAAGATTAGGAATAAGAGAAGGTTGCCAACTCTCACCACTATTATTCCACATAGTTTTGGAAGTTTTAGCCACAGTAATCAGAGAAGAAAAGGAAATAAAAGGAATCCAAATGGGAAAAGAAGAAGTAAAGCTGTCACTGTTTGCAGTTGACATGATACTATACAAAGAGAACCCTAAAGATGCCACCAGAAAACTACTAGAGCTAATCAAGGAATCTGGTAAAGTGGCAGGATACAAAATTAATGCACAGAAATCTCCTGCATTCCTATACACTTATGATGAGAAATTAAGGAAACACTCCCATTTACCACTGCAACAAAAAGAATAAAATACCTAGGAATAAACCTACCTAAGGAGAAAAAAGACCTGTATGCAGAAAACTAAGACACTGATGAAATAAATGAAAGTTGATACAAACAGATGGAGAGATATACCATGTTCTTGGATTGGAAGAATCAACATTGTGAAAATGACTATACTACCCAGAACAATCTACAGATTCAATGCAATCCGTATCAAACTAGCAATGGAATTTTTCACAGAACTAGAACAAAAATTTCACAATTTGTATGGAAACACAAAACACCCTGAATAGCCAAAGCAACCTTGAGAAAGAAAAACGTAGCTGGAGGAATCAGACTCCCAGACTTCAGACTACACTACAAAGCTACAATAATCAAGACAGTATGGTACTGGCACAAAAACAGAAATATAGATCAATGGAACAGGATAGAAAACCCAGAGATAAACCCACACACGTATGGTCACCTTATTTTTGATAAAGGAGGCAAGAATACACAGTGGAGAAAAGACAGTCTCTTCAGTAAGTGGTGCTGGGAAAACTGGACAGCTACATGTAAAAGAATGAAATTAGAACACCCCCTAACACCACACACAAAAATAAACTCAAAATGGACTGGAGACCTAAATGTAAGGAAAGACACTATAAAATTCTTAGAGGAAATCAGAGGCAGAACACTGTATGACATAAATCACAGCAAGATCCTTTTTGACCCACCTCCTAGAAAAATGGAAATAAAAACAAAAATAAACAAATGGGACATAATGAAACATAAAAGCTTTTGCACAGCAAAGGAAACCATAAACAAGACCAAAAGACAACCCTCAGAATGGGAGAAAATATTTGCAAATGAAGCAATTGACAAAGGATGAATTTCCAAAATTTACAAGCAGCTCATGCAGCTCAATTTCAAAAAAACAAACAACCCAATCCAAAAATGGGCAGAAGACCTAAATAGACATTTCTCCAAAGAAGATATACAGATTGCCAACAAACACATGAAAGAATGCTCAACATCACTAATCATTAGAGAAATGCACATCAATACTACAATGAGGTATCACCTCATACCGGTCAGAATGGCCATCATCAAAAAATCTACAAACAACAAATGCTGGAGAGGATGTGGAGAAAAGGAGACCCTCTTGCACTGTTGGTGGGAATGTAAATTGATACAGCCACTATGGAGAACAGTATGGAGGTTCCCCTAAAAACTAAAAATAGAACTACCATATGACTCAGCAATCCCATTACTGGGCCTATACCCTGGAAAAAAAAAACATAATTTAAAAAGAGTCATATACCACAATGTTCATTGCAGCTCTATTTACAATAGCCAGGACATGGAAGCAACTTAAGTGTCCATTGACAGATGAATGGATAAAGAAGATGTGGCACATATATACAATGGAATATTACTCAGCCATAAAAGGAAACGAAATTGAGTTATTTGTAGTGAGGTGGATGGATCTAAAGTCTGTTACGAAGAGTGAAGTAAATCAGAAAGAGAAAAACAAATACCATATGCTAACATACATATACATGGAATCTAAAAAAAAAAATGGTTATGAAGAACCTAGGGTCAGGACAGGAATAAAGACACAGATGTAGAGAATGGACTTGAGGACACAGGGAGAGGGAAGGGTAAGCTGGGACAAGGTAAGAGAGTAGCATGGAGATATATACACTACCAAATGTAAAATAGATAGCTAGTGGGAAGCAGCCGCATATCACAGGGAGATCAGCTCAGCGCTTTGTGACCACCTAGAGGGGTGGGATAGGGAAGGTGGGAGGGAGACGCAAGAGGGAGGATATATGGGGATATATGTATATGTATAGCTGATTCACTTTGTTATAAAGCAGAAACTAACACACCACTGTAAAGCAATTACACTCTGATAAAGATGTTAAAAAAAGAATATTAATTAAGCTAACTTAATGTAAGCTAAAAACATTGGAAACAAACACAACAAAATCCTTGTAACTGTGCCAAATAACTTTAGCTCTAGACCATAGAGGACACAAAGTAACATGAGATATAATCTCTGGTACCAACATGCTTAGAAATGTTGGAGGATGTTTTATAATTTATATCAGAATTGGAGCAAGATATCTGTCACTGCAGTTAATGAACATGCAAGGACCTATAATCAGAAACTTGACCCAGACTGTATTTCTCTTCCCTCTGCTTTCTAGGAATGGCACTGTTATGGTCTTCTAGACTTTATAAACAAAGAGCCTGTGTGTTTCTGATGGCGTAACCAACGCATCTCCAGTGTCTGCCACACAGTTGAGGCTCAACAAATATACACTCTAAATTCTTGTATTTTCTTAAGTACTACACTGACCTATCCAGTGAATACCTACATTTCCTTCTGTATTAGAATATTTGATGAGGGAACCAACCTGACTACAGTGAAAGTTACATGTCACAAAGCAGAGGAACTAAGATCAGATGAGTAGGTGGTACCTGATTATGAAAAGCTCTAAAAATATAGTCATTATGCAATTGGGAAAAAAGGAACCATTAGAGTAGACAGGAAGCCTTTAGTGGTTTCATTAGAAAGATGACGAAATTTAAAAGGTGCCTTCCTGAATCACTAGGAATCTACTGTTTTTTTGTTTGTTTGTTTGTTTTTTGTGGTACACGGGCCTCTCACTGTTGTGGCCTCTCCTGTTGCGGAGCACAGGCTCCGGACGCGCAGGCTCAGCGGCCATGGCTCACGGGCCCAGCCGCTCCGCGGCATGTGGGATCTTCCCGGACCGGGGCACAAACCCGTGTCCCCTGCATCAGCAGGCAGACTCTCAACCACTGCACCACCAGGGAAGCCCTACTGTTATTTTTATTCTGAGGACTAGAGACTCTAATCACCTTATTTTTTCTTCCCTGGGGATTACATGCCCTCCCCTGCTTAGAACCCTTCAATGGTTTTCTACCAACTTCAGAATCAAATGCAAACTTTGAAGCATTATATAGAAGTCCTCCTGACCTAGCCCCCTCCTCATCATCACCAGCCTTGCTAAGTTCTGCAGTTCTTCCAATAAACCACTGCCACCACTCCCCACACCCCAGGATAAACCTCACTTGGATTCTCTATCTGAATAACTACTGCTCACCATGAGAGGCATAGTTGAGGTATCACCTACTTTGGAAGCCTTTCCCAACATTCTTGCCCATTTCACTCCCACTCATGGCTAATTTCCTTCCCTCTGCTCCCAAAGCTCCATATTCCAGCTGCTATCAGAATTTATCATGTTGTGCTGTAATTGTCTGTCTCCCATGGTCTATCCCAGTGCCTGGCACAAAGTCAGTATATGTTTTTAGGAGGATGTGGAAGAATGGAGAGGAGGAAGGGCAAGGAAGATCACAAAGTCTACATCCTGATGCCTCTAGGTCAAGGAGGACTGAAATGCAGAAAGAAGCCTCTACATTCATTCTGCTTAACAGTGACGAGACAAGAATGTAGAAAGCTCACGTATCACAGTTAAAAAGAATCTGATAGAACCATTGAATAGTTGTTTTCCCTAGTGTGCGTGCTTAAGAAGTGTGTTTACGTCTTAAGCCTATAAATATGGAAAGTTCTGCACCCTAGAGTGGCAGCTGTCAATAGCCTGTGTCTTGGCAAAACACTAACAGAAGCAGCAGTGAAAAAACCCAATCACGAATTCTAGCAGGGTACTCTGGGAGACCGCCTGACCAAGCTCAGCACCAGCACTGCCTCCCACTCTTGTAGCAGCTAGGAGACTACTGTACACTTCTTTACGACCATGTAGCCTGGACTGTCATAGAAAACATATTTTGAAACAATACCTCAGAGCCTTTTATCCCCTGCACCCAGAGTCAAAAAACCAAGAATGAATCCCCAACAATGAAGTCTTTGGCCATGGCTAGCAACTTCTGGCCACCACCAACTACCCTGCAAGAATATAGATTACAAGAGTAATGCCAAACAGCTTTTGAAGAAAAATTGTATGAAAAGCCCAAAGGCAAAAGAGCAAGGGAGAACTACTATAAAAGGACTCAATGAAACAGAACCTTCAAGATGTCTAACATAGTTGGCTGGAAACTACAGTAGCATATCAGGAAAGCCAAGTATTCCATGCAGCCCAGAAAAATGAAAGCAGTGAGTTCAGAACCATGGCCAGGGACAGACTACACCAAGAGGTGCTGACCAATGCACAAGCTCCAGGAGGACTATCTAAGGCTAACAGGGCAAGTTCACATAGGGGCTTTGCAGTTCACCCTCTTACAGTGTGAAGCCCATTCATTCATATAAACTACATGTGGACCAGAGATGTACGGCCTCCTGATGGTCACCCAACTTTCTAAGAAGGGGATCTGCCTGTCAGAAGCAATTATCAACTATTTCTTGCCTAGCCTGCTAAGCAGCTCTGCTTCCAGCCTAATAAAGGCTCTAATCAGATGGCTTTTCAAAGTGATCCAAAGAGTGCCTCTGCAACCAGCAGAAGAGGTGAGGAAAGTATAGGAAGAATATGCCAGGCTGGCGGGTACCCGATAACATAATCATTTCCAGCCTTGTGCAAAAGACAGCGAAAAGAGTTGGGTTCAAACTGACAATAATATAGACAGAAATGCTAGGACTCAAATTAATTTTTTCTAAACAGGTTCCTTTACCCTTGGTTAATTTCAAAATAAAGAGTCGTGCAACAAACAAGGCCAACCTCCTTATAGGGGCTCCCTTTCAAGGTGATGGCCCTTAGCCCCAGTACTTACACCTGTGACTTCACCTTTAGTAAATCTGCAGAGACCTATATAGCCACGAGATGTCCCTTATACCACGGAAAACCAACCCGAGATGAATTTCACTACCAGTTACACAAATCATATTTAAAGAAAAGCTTTTCTAAGTCTTGGATCTTAGGTGTCAGCTATAACTCCTATTATAACTCACTCCTTCTCCTTATTTATATTTTGTTCATTTCTAAAGTATTTCGATAGTCTTTTATGATGAAATATTAAATTACAGGTAGAGAACAGGAAACTATTATGAATTAAAATTTAGAGGTAGAAATGATAGAGAAATAGAGAGGAGTATTGCAGGAAAGGGATATAGGGTGTCTAAAGAGATCCAAAGTTCATTATCACTTTTAGGAATCAAATAAGTTTCAATATAACTGGAGAAACCCACAAGCTAAGCTTAAATTCAGTCTCCATATATTGGAATGTTAGATTCAATGAAATTAGGTGTGGCAAATAATTTTAATTTCATATATCAAGTTTGATCAATTAAGAGTGACTGCCTAGGACACAAAATAGGAAAGACTGGTCACAGCACAATAATGAGAAACATCTAATATGGTTATGAAAATGTGGCATGGTGGCTCCCATGATATGCATTTGCAGAATCTGAGTTAACCCACAGCTCTAAGCCTCCCGGACTTGGGATGACCGTGGGTGATGGCAGCAATGATGATGGTAGTAGTAGAAGTAGCAAAAGTAGCAACAGCTAACCCTAATGGAGGGCCTTCCATGGGCCAGGTATTGTTCTTAGTATTTTACATAAAATAATTTAATCCTCACATGGCAAATATCCAAATCAAGATATAAACCCAAACCAAGATATGACACTCCTTTTTTTTTTTTTTTTTTTTTTTTGCAGTACGCAGGCCTCTCACTGTTGTGGCCTCTCCCGTTGCAGAGCACAGGCTCCAGACGCGCAGGCTCAGCGGCCACGGCTCACGGGCCCAGCCGCTCCGCAGCATGTGGGATCTTCCCAGACCAGGGCACGAACCCGTGTCCCCTGCATCGGCAGGCAGACTCTCAACCACTGTGCCACAAGGGAAGCCCTGACACTACTTTTGAGAGTAAAAGAGAGCACTTAATAATTCACCTGGACAACAGGTAACCCAGAACTTTCCAAGACTACCTGAGTTGGATGGTAACCCTATTTGATCCTCACAACAACCTGAGGCATGAGAGGCAGCGTAACTAAGGTATTGGCCTGCAAGCCTTGTAGCTGCCCAGCTTCCAGACTGAAGAAAGAACCCAGAGACAGCTACAGAGACATCAACAGTTTATTGGATGGGGATCTTACATGTCTGCAGCAAAAGGGCCTGGAGCGACACCCCACTGTGTCGAGCAGACAGGAGGCAGGACACAGCAGCCATATTCCCTACTCAAGGGAGAAGGCGGCTACCACTTATAGGGGGAAATGACGTCAGGTTGGTTCATCAGTTACCAGGGAAACCAGGGCTGGGGCAGGGGGAAAGCACGCAGGCAATTACTGATTAAGCCCTATAATTAAGAGGATTGGATGGTCATGTGAGTGAAGCAGGGACTGGTCAGGAAGATATACAAGGAGCAAGAGAGCAGCCATCTTGAGTGGCCTGACTACACATTTCATCCCTACGTACCCTGCACAACCCTTACAATCTTGGTCCACTGCTCTTCTGCGACACGCCTGGGGTCATTCAGAGGTGCACTGCAACCGGATACCACAAGTGCAACACAGACAGCAGCTAAAGAGTAAGCCAGGTGCTTATTGGGTCAATTTTTCATGAAAGTCCAGAGGAGGACAACAACGGCATCTCACTGTAGACCCAGCAATCAGACTCATTTCACAGTGAGGCTGCCATTCTAGGCCAGTCTGCAAACAGATCTCCCTCTGCTCAGACTAGGGGCGAAATGTAAGATGTTTAACAGGCACGATACGGGGGAGATCATTACCATCAGGCAAAATACAAGCAGAGCAGCATCCTGAGACACCACCCTTAGTCCTCAGTCCCCACAGCTGAGGCCAAATACTAGAAAGGCGGTTTAACAACAGACCACAGGGTTAACATAATGGTGCCTTTCTCCAGTAGGGGGCCTGGATTAATTACCTTAGTCGTCTTAAGTGGGCAGGCAGAAGACAGGTGAAATCTAAGTTCTTTTCTAATCGTGTTCCCCACGGGGTGGTACACCCAAACAGCCCAGGACTTACCGCCAGTCCCAGGACCTTTTTATAATGTGTCCCCCGGGTAGATCCTGTGGCGAGGGCCAAAGCGAGTTACTGTCCTGACCGACAGCTGGCCGAGGTCCTTTGCGGTTAACGTTTGTACTCGGATGGTGTTGCCTAGTTGCCTCTGGGTTAACGCGGCGTAGGCACTGGGACCATCACTCTTGGGATATTCAGTTATAGTTCGTAGGGCTAGAGTTAGCCTCCTGGTCCTCGTGTTGAGAGAGCGGTTTCCCGTCTCAGCTGTTGTTTAAGTAGCCTGTTCATCCTTCCAATTAGCCGGGCAGCAGTGGTGTTGTAGGGCAGGTGGAAATGCCAGTGTATGTCATTTTTATCGGCCCACTCCTGAACTTCATGGCCGGTAAAGTGGATCCCTGGGTCACTGTCCCATGTCCATGGGGGTCCTTACATCACGCACAGCTGTTCTAGACCCCGAATGGTGATTTTTGGCGTTGCTCGAGGCCTCGGGGAGGCCTCTTGTAAGGTCTCCCACCTGTTGTAACGCTGTGTAGATGCATATGGCTGCTGATCCATCACACTATATGGTTGCTCTGCCCGCTTCCGTAGCTGGGATCAGGAGCCCAAGGACACTCTCACTAGTTTGCCGTTGCCACGGGCCCCAAGCAAACCCTTCCGGGTAACTGGCCACGTCCAAGTCACAAGTCTGTCCCTGAGTTAATATCCCTAAAACCTGTGTCTGTAACTGTTTAGGGGTGGAGGGTCAGACAACACCCAAGTATCTGATAGATAATCCAGGTCCTTGCGTTTTTTTCTGTATTCACCAGGGATCCCTGTGCGGTCAGAGGAACCACAAGCACGGGGCTGTTACTTTTAAACTGGTAAGAGATTCCAAGGTTAACAGGATATCATCAATCTAATGGAAGAGAAAGACATCTCCCATGGCAGTCGGCTGCCACGGGGCCCCTCAGGCTAGTGGACGGCCACCTCGGGGTCACCCCTGCAATTTTCCATTCCCCATCCTTATTTCCTGACATCTTGGCGCTCACAGGAGGTTTCTCAGCCTCCTGGCTGGCTCTTCAACTGTTGGGCTGCTCCCGAGGGCCTGCAAGCCTTGTAACTGCCCAGTCTGGAGACTGAAGAAAGAGCCCGGAGACAGGAACAGAGACATTAACGGCTCATTGGACAGGGGATCTTACCGGTCCACAGCAAAAGGTCCTGGAGTGACACCCCACTGTGAACGGCAGCTGACAAGCAGACCGTGGCAGCCATCTTTGCTACTTGGTGGGGAAAGAGGCTACCATTTATAGGGGGAATTGACATCAGGTTGGCTCATCAGTTACCAGGGAAACCAGCAGCTGAGGCAGGGGGCAAACATGCAGGCAGTTACAGATTAAGCCCTATAATTAACAGGATTGGATGGTCATGTGAGTGAAGCAGGAAGTGGTCAAGTAGGGGGATGCACAGAGAGCAAGAGAATGTCCATCTTGAATGGTCTGACCATACATAGGGTTAAGAGACTTTTGCTGAAGTCAAACTATATGGGTTCAAATCTTTACTTTGCTTCTTGTTATTGTGTAACCTGGACAAGTCATTGAACCTCTCTGTACCTCAGCTTCCTCATCTTTGAAGTGGGAATAAACAGTACTCTTACCTCATAGGGTTGTTGTGAGGACTGGAAGATTAAGTAAACGTAGGGGGTTTAGAAAAGCTCTTGGCACATTGTAAGTGTCGGTTACAAGTATCTTCATTTTACGGAAGAGGAAATGGGAATCAGAGATTTTAATATCTGTCTCAGGTCGCACAGCTATTATGTAGTGGAGCCAGAATCAATTAAGAATAAGTCTGGCTTGAGAGCCTGTGTTCAGGCTCTCTATTACTATCCTACCTCTATACAACAGAAGAAAACAAACAATGTTTCCATAAGAGCCCTCCTATAATCCAGTTTCTCCAACTAGTTGGACTATAAGAGGACCACTAGAAATAGGAGTCTCTCCTGCCTGAGGCTTAGGCTAGCAGGTTACAGTCAAGAAGGCACACTGAACGAAGTATGCTCAGGGCATCCGTCACAGCCCTGTGGAAGATCTCTCCTGGGACCCATGCCCTCCTTAGGCTATACGAGAGAGGTGTAAAGGAGGTGTGGAGGAGCCAGGAAGAATCTGCTTCCCAAACTCAACTGCTGAAGTTCACTAGTTCAAAACCTGTTGAAGACCCGGCTCCGGCCATGCACACGGGGCCCGATCCAGAGCTCCCACCTGAATTTCCCTCCCAGTGACCACCTGCATCCTTTGTGACCCTCCTAATGAAAGAGATGGCAAAAGCAACTGCTGGACACAGAAGACTGTGTGCCAGGCTAGCTGAGCACATCTGTTCCCCCAGAACTAGACTATGATCCATCCAAAACAGGGCCAGGAACTGGCTGCCACTGCTGACTTGCCCAGAACTCCAACCAGCTCTTCTGGTACTTACTCAGATCCTCAATAAGTATTAACTGTTTATTTTCATAATGAGAGCTGGGAATGTTACCATGGCCACCTGTCCAGCGACACGAGACTGACCTAAATTAGCCCCATCCTCACAGTAGCCCCTGGCTTCTTTTAAGTGGGCCATCAGTTTGAAAATGGTTTACTCATGAGGTATGCCTGTAAGCAAACCAAGTTCCTAGAAGAATAAGCACTTTGAGTCTGCCAAGGAGAAAAACATCTGTCTCTTTGAAAGGCTGAATAATTTTTCCCAAAGATACCAGGTCCTAATGGCTAAAATCTGTAAAATACCACCTTACTGGAAAAGGGTCTTTGCAAATGTGGTTAAGGCTCTTGAGATGAGATTATCCTGTACTATCCAGGTGGGCCCTAAATGCAATCACCTGTATCCTTCCTTATAAGAGTGAAGCAAAGGGAGACTACACATACAGAGAGAAGACGACAATGTAAAGATTGTGGCAGGCTTGGAGAGATGCAGCCACAAGTCAAGAAATAGCAGCAGCTACCAGAAACTGGAAGAGGCAAGCAACAGATTCTACCCTACAACTTCCAGGGGGAGCGTGGCCTTGCTGACCTCTTGAATTCCGCCTGGTGAAACTGGAAACTGATTTTGGAATTCTGACCTGCAAGACTGTGAGAGAATAAATTTCTGCTGCTGTGTTAAGCCGCCAGTTTCTGATACTTTGTTACAGTAGCCGAAGGAAATACATACACTCCTTCTCTTCTCATTCCCCAGCCCCTATTAAAGTTTGACTTGCAATAACCCCCTCAAGGCAAAGCCTGCCTCCTTTGAGGCCTGCCATACATGGATTTCTCAGGTTTGGAGAGGAAGAGCCAAGCAAGAGTGGAAAATTGTCCAGGCCTAGCAACACTAGTAATCCGATCCTAGGATGCACTGTCTCTCAGGTTTAAATTACCAGCTATGCTTAGCTATCAGGTTTTTGATCCCATAGCTTTATCAAGTGTGTGCTTATATAATAAAGAGAGGCTGCCTGACTCTCATAACCCACCATGGCTGGAGTTCAAATCAAAGCAAAAAGTAATATAAGAGTTAAAACATGAATTATGTACAATTCACTGTGCTAGAAGCCATCTAATTTTTACAACACAATCTCTTTCCTGAAGAACTTAGCATGTTCTGGGGAAAATAGACATGTATATTGTTATCCATTCACTGAGCATTTACCTTGCAACTACTATATACAAAGGACCATGCTGGGAAGTGTGAGGGATACAAAGAAGAAAGAGACACTGGCTCTTCCCTCAGAGATTTTTTTTTTTTTTTTTACTCTATTAAAGGAAACAGATACATACACATTTATTCAGTTATTCATATGCTCATTGTCTATTCATTCAGTGTCATGCTCTGTGGAAATACAAAGATGAAAAAGATAAGTCCTCTGTTAGAAGGGGAGACAGTCAGAAAAGTTAGCAATTTGCATGACAAAGGTTTCTAAAAAGTATTCCTACTTACCATGAAAGCAAGGATGAGCCCTAATTCAACCTATGAGTGGGAAAAAGGGTCAATCAAAAAATTGACCTTCCAAAGGATAGAGTACTAAGGTGAGACTTAATAAATGACTTGCATCAGCCAGGAGAAAGAGGAAAGTAAGAGAAACAACGTGCGGCAAGAGAGACAAGGGTAAAAAATCTTGGCATATTCACAGAATGAAGAGTGATTAGTATGGCTGAATTACACAGAGTAGTGGGAGGGATGGAGGTGACGGCAGAGAAGATGGTAAAAAAGGAAACTGGCTAAGACCCCAGAAGACCTCCTGCATCTGGCTGCAAAGTTTTAATTTGGTCCTAAAGGCAGTGGGGAACCACTCATGCGGGAGAGTCATGAGGTCAGGTTGGCACTGTCTAAAAGATTCATCTGGTGGCCATAGGAAATGAATTAAAAGGAAGCAAATTTTTTAAAAAGCCAAAAAAACAACTTGAACATCTACAGCAACATGACATATGTAAGACCAAAAGTATAAAAAGTGCAATGAATAGAATTATTATGGCTTGGTGATGTATGTGTCAGGTAAGAGAAAAGAGTAAAGAAAATGAAGAAGAAATGATCAAGCTGAAAAAATAAATTCATGCCAAATCACAGTCTTAAAAACAAAGCTAAGGGGACTTCCCTGGCAGTCCAGTGGGTGAGACTTCGCCTTCCAATGCAGGGTGTGTGGGTTCGATCCCTGGTTGCGGAGCTAAGATCCCACATGCCTCGGGACCAAAAAACCAAAACATAAAACGAGCAATACTGTAACAAATTCAATAAAGACTTAAAAAAAAAAGAAGCTAAGCACTGAGGATCCAGAGCAGGAAAAACATAGTCGGAAACCAAGTTTTATGAAAAACAATGTGGCAACTGTGTGCAGCGTATTAAAAAAATATCCAAATAAGAGAAAGTAATGTCCAGGTCCAGAGCAGCGATGGTGAAAATGGAAGCAGGGGAGGGTAGAAAAATTTCAGAAATAAAGCTGAGAGGGCTTGATGACGGGCTGGAGGCCCTGGGAAGGCTATACTGGCTGGGTCGGCTGAGGCATCCAGTTCCCATCTGACACTGATAATGAAGGACACATACTAGGTGCCAAGAACGGTGATAAATGCTTTATATTTAGAATCCCCTGTAATTATCACAGTTCTATGTGGTAGCATCACTGTCCCACTTCACAGATGAGAAAACTGAGACTTGGACAAGTCAAAATGACTTACCCAGGCTCACAAAGCTTTCAACTCGCGGAGGAAGGATTTGAACTCCAGTCTATCTGACTCCCAAATGGATTTTCAAAACCATTAGGCTCCCAATGTAAAGCAATTATACTCTAATAAAGATGTTTAAAAAAAAAAAAAAACATTAGGCTGCATGGTTGGCCCGTATATTCCAATTACTTTGGACAAAACGGTTTAGAAACAACCTTTTCAATCACAATGCTATTACTACTTCTCAGGAAATCATCCCCACCTAGGAACTCCTCTGTTCACAGACAAAACCACAACAAAGACTTATATACTGTTGTATATATCAATCAGTGTGTCACTGCATTTACCAACTTTGCTTGAAATCCAAATCAGCAGCTGGAAAGCTTGGTACCATCTCATCAGGCCAAACTGGAGTGATCAAGGAAACAAAAAATAGGCAATGAGCCTAGGGAATACATGGCATTTGGGGGACCTTCCTGTAACCAAAGGTCTAATAGACACCGTGAGAGGAAGCTCAGACTTTGGAAAAACCTACCCACTTTTACCTCTGCCTCTTTGATTTTCAGAATTTATTTTGGGGCTGGCATGAAAGTGACCACTACCATGTGTTTCTTTAAATGCTTCCTAAGGAGGTGCTGACACTAAAAAAGGATAGATAGCAAAGCGTTTCTACCCGTAAACAAAGCAAACAGTATAAAATTAAATTTATGGTTGCAGAGTTTACCAAGGACCTTTCCTGGACCTTTCATAGCACTGACCACATGGTCACTATTTTCCCCATTTCTAACAGACCATTTAGCTGGCCGCGCCCTTGTCTATGTTTTCTTTCATCCCAAAGGTAGACAATGTTTATTTTCCTGCCTGACATAATTTTGACCAGCAAGTGTCTTCTGTATTTACCAAAATCCAAGGATTGAGGAAGACATGACATGAATAGTGGCATCCTTCTCCCTGGCCTCCTTATGGGCTGCCCTGAAGAAAATGCTGACAGCATGGCCTATTACACCTAAAAGATTGTTGGGGTCTATCTAGGGCTCTCTTACTCTTACTCAAACTATGAAAGTACAGAAAGGGAAAAAAATCAGGAGAGACTAGATCCAGGGCAAATAAAAGACAAGGCATCAATTTGAATTATATCAGTAACCCTAAATCTACTGCTTAATACCTTACAATGAACAGAGAAAGTCAAAAGTGGCAACGGGATAAATCGAGACACTTAGCTTTTATCTCTTTGGCTTCTTTCACTGGATTCCACTTGACTGTGTGGCTAGAGGATACAGTTCCAAGAAAAACCAATAAAAGGTATTTTATTTAACCACAGATGCAAGAGGAGAGAGTTTTTACCACCTTGTCTTTGCAGCATTCAAAATACTGTGTTTTAACTTACTGGCTTTCTAAGATAAACCATGTTAAACTTATGAGTAAATAATTCTGAAATAAGATTACTAATGTTTATTAACTAAATTTAAATAGGCCTCAGTCCTCAGAACAGTCAATGTCTGTGAAATAGCTATTTTTTTTTTTTTTGGTCTATCACTTCCTTCTCAAAATTCTCTGTTCCAGGGTTTCGTGACTGTACATTTTCCAAAGTGCTTAAAAAGAAGCTTTCCCCAAGCATCTGATGAAGGTTTTCTTCCTCCTCTTCACTACTCTATCTCAACTGGTAACATCCTCCACTCACACATATTCATCTCTAGACCAAACACTTTCCAAAGCCCCACAATCCAAACTGAATTGTCTGCTGGAACAATCATCTACCTAAAATTAAAATTCTTCAAAGAACCTTAGAATCAACCTGTTTAAAAACAAACTCATCGACTCCTCCCCTCCCAGATTCCTTATTTCTGTTAATGGTCACCCAAGTTCAAAGTTTTGAAGATATATCTGATCCTTCCCTCCTCATTGCCCCTAGTATCAACTTGTTACCAAGTCCATTTGGTTCCACATCCAACAAGTCTTTCACATTCATTTTCTCTACTCCATTCCTGCTGCCACTGGTTCTGTTCAGGCCTCCATTTTCTTTAATCATCCACTGAACAACCATAGAGAACATTCTAACTGCTAGGCTCTGTAAGGAATGGTATGGTCCCTGACCTTAAGGAGCTTTCCTCTTAGTAGAGCTGTTTCACAAGTAAACATATATGTACAGTGATGTTAGAAGAGGAATATGTATGGGCTGCAGTAGATTCTCAAGGCAGAATGGTCAATTCTTCCCTGGAGAATTGGAGTCTGAATTAAGTCTCACGTGGACTAGTATGATATAGATTCCTAATGAGTAATAATTCCAACTCCGATGTCTCCTCCTTCGATCCGTTCTTCATCCTGCTGTCCTACACTTGGTCTGTGGTCCACAGCATTACAACAATCCAGAAAAGAATGAACAACTGTACTAAGAAAGTGGCAATGGGTAAGACAGGGATGAGGCTAGTCAACATACCTTAGGGACAGATGGGTCCTGGAGGAGTGTTTAGGGAAAGAAGGGGAAGCAGTAATGACTTCTAGGTCTCTGGCTTGGGTAACTAGGTAGATGTCATGTCACTGATAGAACAAATTCAGTAGGAGGAATAAGAAGTTCTGGGGAGGAAGGAAGGAGGAAGGAAGGAAGGGAGGAAGAGGGAGTGAGAAAGAAGGGAGGGAGAGGGGAGAGAAGCAGAGGGTGGGAGGGTTCGACCAAGAAGCCAAACATACCACCAGAACTGAAAATGAATCAAATTAGACTCCAGAGAAGGTGTGTCATAAAACCACATTATCCCTAGCTTGAAGAAAAAGACAGTCCACCTTTATTCCATTTGATATTAAGATATGTAGTCACCACTTCACCCTGCATCCACATGCCAGTACTATTTATCTACATATGCTTCTTATATCTAACCTGAATAGAGAAAAAACTTCTCCAAAGTATTCTAGTGACACCTATATATGAAGCCTTAATCTCCTGTGTTCCCTCTGAGCACTTCTTCTCCTTCCTGATTCTGTTATCTTTCCTAGGAAACTGAACTGAAAGAACTTAGGGCAGGAATCGTGTTCATCTTTGAAATAAGCACTCAGTAAGTACTCAACATATAATCGAAAGTGCTATCAGTATACCCTGCTATTCTAAAATGCATACCTCTCAGGAGTTCTAGCCAAATTTTGAAAATACCAAAATAACTGCTCCAGTGAGGTCTAATGGTGATGATAATTATTTTGATAATGATGATGGTGACAACTGATGATGATGAAGATGAAAGAGGAAGAGAAACAGGAGAAGAAGAAAAAGATAGTCATGAGTAAGGCACTAATAATATCTTTTTAAAGTAAGCTTTAGAGAAATTTCAGAACAATGAGAAGAAACAATAGCAAAAAGAAAAGTGAAAAGCATCAATCCCATGTATTTGAGATAAAAAAATCCATTATCCCACGTGTGCCACAGTTCTTACCTATGTATTTAACCAACTGCAATAGTGTCTACAGCAAATCTGGCCTGAAATCATAGCATGTGGACTACGTATTTATGAGAACATAGAAGAAAAACCTCTTGAAAAGGTACTGAAACTCTCTTTCTTTGATTTGTATGACATAATCTAGTCAAACTAGTTTCTCCCATTTCTTAACTAGCTACACTTTCTTCTCCTGATTTTATTAATGTGTGTTCCCTAAGGCTCAACCTTGGTCTCTCCACTTTTCTTTCTCTACACATTTTCTATCAGAGCTCACTGACATTCCCAGTTCCAACTCTTCTCTACGCAGAGGGCTCCTAAATATTTATGCCAGCTCTGATTCTTCTCTATGTTCAGATTCATATCTCCAACTATTATCTGAAAATTTTTCATTTGGCTGACTTTCTTTTAGGTCAAAACACTTCAAGAGACAAAATCATCCTCTTGCCCACAAATCTGCTCCCCCTCCTAACTTCTTATCTTCTTGGTGCCATGTCCCTCCTCACTACAGACTCCATTTGACTGCTCTGATTAGAGAAAACCCTTCCAAAAGTTGTCTGTACCAACTTTCATCAATTCCACACTTGCTATTCTCTCCTCAATCCACTTCAAATTAGTCTCTTGCCCACGTCACACCACAGGAGTGGTCAATAGCTTGCCAGAACCAATAATAAATTCTCATTTCCCTTGACCTCTCAACATTCTTCTTGCAATATTTGCTTCTCAAGGTCCTGTAAGATTCCATAATCTCTTGTGTCTCTACCTACCTAAATAATCTCTGTTTTCTTTACTGGTTACTACTCTATAAGACCTCTACCTGTTAAGAGTCCAAGAGTTCTGTCTTTGGCCCTCTTCCTGATTCCAACTACATTCTGTGAGTCTCATTATTTTCAAAATTATATATATATATATATATATATATATATATATATATATATATATGTATGTATGTATATTGTATGTATATGGTTGATGCTCAAATTTACATCTCTAGCCATAGCTTTCCTCTGATCATCAGACTCACATTTCCAGCTGCCTTCTTGGCATCTCCACTTAACAGGCTTTTAAATTAAACGTGGCTAAAAGAGAAATATTGATTTCACCTTTCCCAAGCCCATTCCTCCCAAGCATCTCCACTTAGCCAATGTTATTAACAGTTATCCAAACCTGGAAGACATCATGGAGTTAACAGTGCTGCTGTCTGAGTAGTTCTGACCCTTTACCTGCCTGACATGAGACAGGACTGTATTTCTTGGCCACCATGCAGTCGGTGGGGCTGTGTGATTACTTTTCACCAATTCCTTTTGAGCACAAGTGACGTGTGTCATTTCAGGCCAAACATTTCATTCACTCATTTCTCTTCTCCCTTTTCAATGTCAACCACCAATGTTCCAGTGAGTGGTTACCCTGTCATCCCATGTCCCGGAGTGAGAACAATAATAAAAATATCAAGGCCCACCAGCCAACACACAAAGGATATGAAGTGTTAGTGAACAATACACCTCTTTTGTTTTAAGCCTCTGATATTCTGGAGGAGTTTGTTGCCACAACACAACCTAGCTTATCCTGACTAATAAGGATATCCACAATTACTCACCTCTCACGCCCAACACCCAGTTCATCAATAAATCCTACTGACTCTACCTCCAAAATACATCCCACATCCATCCACCTCTTAGCACCTCATTGCTGCTCTCTCATTCACACTGTTCTATTTTCCAGCCTGCCTGGTAGCGGCAGCCACCTCCCCATCTTCTCTCTCTACTAGTGCACACTGTGGCCCGTCCCCCCACGGACCAGTGAGAGGGATCCTTCTAAATTCAGATCAATCACTTCCCTGCTAAAAAGTGCCCAGTGGCTTTCACTGTAATCAGACTAAAACCCAAATCCCTCACCAGGGCTTAAAGGCTCCATGCAACTTGGTCTCGCTTAATTCATTCGCTTGTATATCCCTCGAATTCCACAAGCACCTCCTTCTGAGGTCTTTGCAATTACTGATCCTTTGACTTCTTGTCAAGCGAACATTAGCTCCCTACCAACCCAACTCTCTAAAATGGCACTCCATTATTTCCACTCCCTCACCACATTATATTTTGTTTCCTCTCCTCAAAGCATTTGTATCACCATATATAGTACTTCAGATTTACTTTCTTACATGTTCTTTCCACCTACCGTAAGGTAAGCCCTATGAAAGCAGGGACTTTTGTTGTTGTTGTTGCTTCTCACTGCTGTATGTCTAGCCTCAGCAGAAAGTAGTAACTAATGAGCTAGAAGTGCACTAGGGGAAACCTTCCCCATATAAACCTCTATAAACCTTCCCCATACTTCTAGTTCCCCAAGCATCAAGGGTTCCACCGAACCTTCAGAGTTCTTTGTGGGGTTCAAATCTTTGGACTTTCGGGATCTTCTATTTTGATTCTTAAGGTCATATATATTTACGCTTACATATACAAAAGTACTTACGTAAACATACAATATACACAAAGTATGTGGGTGCACACACATACACACACACATATATACACACATAGTTTTAATCTAACAGCTAACCAGGTGTTACCAATGAAATTTCTCAGCATGAGGGAGGCTCTTTGGGCCAGCCCAATCCTCTCCTACTCCCTCTGCCCAGTACCAAACCCTGCTTTCTACAACTGTGACTGAGATGTTATCTCAGCAGAACCCAAGAGTTCCTGACAAGTTCTGATTAAATCTTGTGTCCCCATTACAAACTGTAAAGTCATTCCAGAGAAAGAGTCCCTTGGGGAATAATCGCTTCTGCTGGTGCCAAGAGAATATACTCATCATTCATCTATCCATCCACTTACGAGGCAAATATATGTGAAAGATACTGCACGAGAAGAAAAATAAATTACTCATTCGACAAATATTTATTGAATTAATACTATATGCACAGGCATGGTCCCAAAGTGGAAAGGATAAAGTCTTACCCTCATGGACCTTAAGCTCTAAGTTGATGGGGCAAATAAGTGAACTTACAGTATGTCAGATGATAAGCAAGCTAAGAGAGAATGTGTGTGCTGGGATGGGGTGGATGCTTGCTACTATTTTTTCAGGATAGCTAGGAAAGGCCTCTAAAATACTGTGATATTTCAGCAAGGACTTGGAAACACTGGAGAACAAGCCCTGTACACATTTAGGGAAAGAGAATTCCAGGCAGACAGACAGCAACTACCTAAGTTCTAAGCAGTCAAGTATGACATATTCAAAGAACATCACAGGCTGATGCGGCTGGATCAGGGGGAATGGTGAGGAGCAAACTGGAGATGAGGGCAGAGAGGTAGTACGGGCCAGAGCCCACAAGGTCTTACAGGCCTCCTAAGAACCTAAACTCTGCTTCTGAGCAAGATGGAAAGCCACTGGAGGGTTTTGAACACAGGGGTGTGTATGTTCCTTTTATGGTTTGTTTTTTTTTTTTGCGGTACGCGGGCCTCTCACTGTTGTGGCCTCTCCTGTTGCGGAGCACAGGCTCCGGACACACAGGCTCAGCGGCCATGGCTCACGGGCCCAGCCGCTCCGCGGCATGTAGGATCTTCCCGGACCGGGGCACGAACCCGTGTCCCCTGCATCGGCAGGCGGACTCTCAACCACTGCGCCACCAGGGAAGCCCCCTTTTATATTTTAAGAGGAAAATTCTGGATGCTAGGGAGCCAGAATAGACTTGGGGAAGGGGGAAAACCAGAGGTGAAAACAGAAGCAGGGAGAGCATTTAGAAGGTTGTTGCTGCAATCTAGTGAGAAAAGATGGTGCCTTGGACCAGGATGTCCCACTTTACAGCCCTTCCTTCCTGACCCCCAGATCGCTTTACTGGCCCCTTCGCTATGATCCTGAAACACTGAGGCAGTGCCTCATTAAAGCACTTCACAAATTGCATGATAAGAATTTGTTTACTTGTCTGTTTTCCTGACCTGAAACAGAGCTCTTCAATAAAAAAAGACATGTCTTAACCGCTTTTTCAACATTGTCTTCACACATTTGTCACAAAAAAAGTGAATCAATGAATCTGAAACAGTTAAAGCATAATATGAGTCAATTTATTTATTAACACAATAAACTACAGTAGAGTTGCATCATATTTACATGTAACTTACACAAATTCAGTTGCCCATACTCAGGGGGAAATGAGAGGGAGTGAGAAAATTGTCTATTTACCACCTAATGTTTTGCCTTGTTCCAAGCAGACCTGGCCTTCATATCTCCTGGAAAGAGTTGCCTTAACAGAAAGGCAGAGAGAAATCAAGGATGCTAACTCTTGGTTTTGGAACGTTCAAGGCTCCTGGACTCCAGGGAGTGATTTTAAAGACTTGTTAACGATAAAGTTGACTATAAGCATTTTTTTTTTAACCTCATGTGCCAATTTTAAAATGTAACCTCCACGTAAATTGTGACTCTTCTGTGCCAGCCCTCTAGAGACCTCCATTAGTCCACACAGCCACAGCCTGGTTATAACACATGCCCAAGATCCACAGACCCCGACTGTTAGAATCTGGCATATTTCTAAGGTCTTCCAATTCCAGGATCAGTATGGTTAACGCAGCCAGTAAAAAGAGGCCCCCAAATAAGATACAGTCCTTTATCAACCCTAAGGGACAAAAGTTTAGGAAGAGAACAAGACCCCCAAGTAGAAAAATGAGAATCTTTATTCAATGGATGGCAATATCCATCTTTGGGAGTTCTCCAAGTAAACCATCCTTAGAAAGCATTTATATAAAGGTCGCTGGTGTGATTAAGTTGTCTTTCTAAATTTCACCAGGGAATCCTTACTCTAACAAGTCACTAACATAAATACCAAATATGGAAATTTTAATATATCATAAATTATGGGGCCAATCATGACAAAATAGTCTGTTGATCAATAAAGAATTCTACAAGGACACTTGGAAAGTAAACTTTCATCAGTCTAAAGGCACTCCTTTTCCTGACGTCCAAGATTCCCTACAACTTGTCCCGCTGCTACCTTAACCGTACATAAGGCCCCTCCCCTCCCCTATAATATATTCACTGTCACTGATACAATCTGCAGTTGTGCTCCACCTGTCTGAATCCCAACCACCTGTAAATACCTATGTATCTGTATTCACTTATTTTCACTTAATCTACCCTTCTATATTCTGCTCTGTAAAGCCAGGGAACTCTGTTGGAATAAGAGTAGTTCAGTGTGCTCTTCTACAGCCCAAATGAAATGTCCCTAAAATGGACCAGCACCTCTTGCTCTGATCCCATAACTCGAACAGTGGACAAACTGCCCCAAGCTCACCACAAGCTAATCCAGGGCAGTGACTGAGTTTTACAGGTAGAAAGAAAAGGGTGCTCTAGATTATTCATGTTTTTCAGTCTCTATAGTAGTGTTGTCTGAAACCAGACTGTATGGATTTTAATTTCATTTCCAACTCTTAACTGGCTGTATGGCTTTTGAGCAAACTATCTTTGTTCTCTGGTTTCGTTTTCTTCTCTTCAATGACAGTGTGGTACCTATCTCCTAAGAGTTAGTATGAAGACTGGATGAGTTCATAATGTAAGCACTTAGGACACTGCTTAGCATATAGTAAGTGATCAATTAATGTTGATGATATCATCATCATCATCATTAGCTAAAATTGAAACTCTGAAACCACAGGGATGTGGATCAGACTATGGCTAAGGTAATTCCACAAGGGAACAGGCACCCACCTTATTAAGGCCCAGACTCCAACAGCGCACTTACTGTTGAGCTGCCACACTCTTTTGGGTCCTTGCCTGTTTCCTTCAGTATAAGCACCTGCCTGTCTTCCTGTTCCTCCCACCACTGTCACTTTGTGATGTAGACAGACTCACACTCATCTATGGTTCTGGAGAAGAACTAGACAGGGCAGTGAATAAACACACAATTGAAACAGAATCACAGAGCATGGAAACCAGTTCCAGATTGGTTCTGGCAAATCCCTCCCAATTCCCAACACTGGAATGAACCAGCAAAGGGGTATCAATTATGGATTGAGAGAAGGAGTATGTCCTGATCTCCTGCACATCTTTTACCCAGAATGGTTTCTAATCTCCATCATTGCCAATAGGACACACATGGGATGGGAATGGAATGAGAACTTAAGTAGGAGACCCATTTTTCCGAAAACATTTCCTGCAAATCAGCCAGCTGCTTTGGGAGGTCTAGCTACTTTCATTTAGGTTCAAGCAGTTAGTAAAATAAGCCAAGTCCATTCCTCACTGAAATTTCACTGCCTGGGAATGACTTTGGCCCCAAAAAAAGAATAAAAAAAAACATACTTCTGTTTCCACCTCTGCTGTTATCAAGGAATCTGCATGGAACAATTTACACACCACTAACCTGAAGTATCTCACTGATTTTGAAAACTGAAAACATGGGAAGGATCTTACAGTAAAGATTCAGGAAAAAAAATTCCATTTTTCTATTATTTTCTCTTATGGTATTTGCCTCTGTCTGGACAAGTGTCTTCAAGAACACCACAAAGCTGGAAGCAAAGCTACTTGTCCAGCATGTGGACGCTGACCGCCCCTCCAGGTGAAGATGCGGCCTTGCCATGCCACATTTGGATAAACAGCCAACATATTCCAGAATTTGAAAACATTCCTTTAAATGGACACGCATAGATTATTGGTGTCAATTCTTTTAGATTGTGACATAAGTCCCAATCATACAAGGCAGAGTCATAATAAGGCCTGAGCTTTCAAAAAGACTTGAAAGGGGCTTCCCTGGCAGCGCAGTGGCTGAGAGTCCGCCTGCCGATGCAGGGGACGCGGGTTCGTGCCCCGGTCCAGGAGGATCCTACATGCTGCGGAGCAGCTGGGCCCATGAGCCATAGCCGCTGAGCCTGCGCCTCCGGAGCCTGTGCTCCACGGTGGGAGAGGCCACAGCAGTGAGAGGCCCACGTACCGCAAAAAAAAAAAGACTTGAAAGGACTCAATCTCAAGTGAAGTGTCTCTTGTTGCTGCTCGCTGCTATGAAGGACTCTGGGTGCCAAGCGAAGCTGTATTAGGAAACACTACATCTGTTCCTGCCCTATGTGGTCACCACGTCTCTGATAGTACTTTTATCCCTGAGAAATTGAGAAATTAAATGAAGTGTGTGTTTACGGTCTCTTCCTGCCAATCCAGAGCCCACTTGAAATACTAGAGTATAGTTCAGGGTATAACTCTTCAGACGGTGGACAAGCTGGTTCAACAGGTGGGCCAGCCACCGCAGGCACTGAGATCCTCATTGTAGGCCCTCTTAAACCTAGGGAATTCACTTAATGACATCTATAAAGGAGAGAGACAACAACAGGCCAACAGTTACAAAAAAGGCGTTGTTTATGCAAATTGAAAAAACCAAACCACTCCACTTTGTGTTGCTATAGATCAAGGAACTAATTAAAAGGAGATGGAAGACTCTGCGTTCATGTATAAGCTGAGAAGGAATGGGTTTCCAGGAAAAAGGAAGTTAAATTCCAAACTCAAAATTTTCTGGCAAAACCAGTCTTTAGCTGGTGGTATTTCAAATGCAGTCCAATCCAAAAGTCCATGTTACAGTTTCTGCTCAAGAACGTGTCATCTCTTTACGTTTTGCAGTCCATTTATGACACTCCACAAACAGGATCCAACCTGTATCTTTAGCCTAATCTCCTACCCTTCTCCCCATACATAATCAACATTCTAGACACAAACACTTGTTAACTGAAAATAAATCCTTCCACTTCTGTATATTTGGCTTAGGCTGTTCCTTTAATGGAACATTCTTTTCCAAAATAATCATGGCCAATTTTCAAATCTGCTTCAAGCCTTCTCAAGCAAAATATATTGTTCCTCTCTTGGCTGACATATTTTTTAATTTAATTAAAACATACATTCAGAAAAGTAAGCAAATCAAAAGTCAAGAGCTCGAGTAATATTCAGAGTGATCATCTATATGTACTCACCAACCAGACCAAGAAATATGACAATTACAACACCCCAGAAGCCTCCCTCTTGCTCCCCACTCACTCCATTCTTCTTCAAAGATAACTGATTTGTAACAGCATAGAATAGTTTATCCTGTTGAAAACTTTATATAAAAGGAAAATTATAATATGTACTCTTCTATACCTGGCTTGTTTTACTCCATATTATATTTAGAGATGTATCTATGTTGTTGTAGATAGTTCATTCATTTTTATTACTGTATAACATTCCATTTTGTGAATATAACACAGTCTGTTGATTCTACTGTCCATGGCCATGTGGGTTATTTCCAGCCTGGGACTATTTTAAATAGTGTGTTTATCGACATTTTTGTATAGATACTGTGATGTAATATGTATGCATTTCTGTTGGCATATACCTAGGAATGGAATATTGTCAAGGCCCCTCCTTAACTGATAAATCTGGACTCAATTTCTGTCTCCCAGCTCCATTAAACTACTGAAGGTTCTGCTCACATTCTCAGCCTCTTTGGTGGCACTTCCTGCCTCTTCGGAAATGTCTTGAGGGAAAAACATATGCTTTTTGGTGAGACTTCTGGTCTCACATTTTTGTGCCTTCCTTCTCTTTTTTCAGCATCTTGGCCCTTTGAGTCCTCTCTCCCTTGGTAGATCTCTGATGTCTACAGACTGATCATTTTTATGTTTTGTCTGGCTTTTCTAGTTGTCCTTAGTGACAGGGACACTCTGATAAAAGCTTATCCATCATAACCAGAAATCTCACACAGTATTTTAAACATCTTTCTAATTTGGCATCTTTTATTCTTCATCATAATTACTACAATTATTTCCAATATGCTTGCCAATATTTCTCACTGGTCTGTGGGCCCCTTGAAGGAAGGAACCATTTTATATTAATTCTGTATCCCTGTGCCTAGCACAGTGCTTAATAATAATAGATATTTAATATACATTGGCTAAAATGCATTAAATTAAACTGGAGAAAGAGACAATGAGAATATCACCAAGGGAGAAATGTCTTTTCAGCTTTTTAACACTATTTGAAGACAAATTAATTTTTTCTTACAAAAATTACAGACTTTATCACACTTTTCATTCTTTGCTTCAACTTCTTTCTATGCACTTGCATATTAAAAATGGTCACTTCATGCTATGACTTCTTTCTGTGTGTCTCTGTGTCTCTATCCCCACTGTCCTCTTTTTCAACACTGAATACAAAACACATTTATAATACAAATTCATATTGCAGTAAAAATATTTAGAATATAACAACACTTACATATGTAATCTTAAGTCACATATCACACATCCTTAATGTTACTTTTCAAGTTAAATGTTAAAGCCATAGAGATATAGGGATCCTTCCGTTTGGCTATGGAATCTCATGTCCTTAAAAACCACATTGATTAAAAAGATGATGAAAACTAGACCTCAGATCTCAACAAGGTATGGAATATCTTCTATCTGATCATCATTTTATCTTCAGCACTTAGCACAGTACCTGACATATAGAAGCACTTAATAGTTATTTGATAAATTAATCAAGGAATGCTCAGTTTATTCAAGCGCAATAGTTCAGTGATCTCAAACTTTCCATCCTTGTCAAACTACTTCTTTCAATTGTCTGTAAGGCCACTGTAGCATCGAACTTCACTTCTCATTCACAAAGAACTGAAGCAAAACTAACACCATTCTTGGTAGAAAAATCTCAACACACTGATCCTGAAAAATTAGGTAGTTTTCTATACATTGGTATGCTACTGAAATTAATTCATCAAATTGAAATTAACCATTAATTAAGAACAAGGAATTTGTTTTTCTCACATCTGGGTCTTCAGGCTAAACTACATGATCAAGCTTTGTTTCTTTGTCACATAACAACGAAAATGAATACTTTGCTTTAACTATTGTAGAAAATGTAAGAAAAACACTTATACATGAAAGGGTCAACACTAATAGTAATGATAGGTGAGGTCAACTACATAGTCCACTATAAGACATAACCTTATGACTTTCCATGAGAGGAATCGTTGGGAGCCATAGGTCTGAGAGACTCAAATGCTGACCACACATTTTAAACTCTAGGGAGAACACAAGGATTTCCTATCTACCCATCAATACCACAGAAAGGGAAGGCCTAAAATGGGAAAAGAATGAACACATTTGGGGAACAATATTTTTCATAAAAACATCCTTTTCTAACAGTTTTGATACCTTCATTTTCAGTTGCTCAGTAATCATATCTGCTTTGGGGATTTGGTTAAGTTTTGATTTATCTTCTTTTTCTAACGAAGTATAGATGATTTACATTGTTTCAGGTATATGGCAAAGTGATTCAGTTTTACATATATATTTTTTATTTTTCAGATACTTTCCCATTACAGTCTATTACAAGATACTGAATATAGCTCCCTGTGCTATACAGTAGGTCCTTGTTGTTTATCTATTCTATTTTTTTTGTCCTAATCTTATTTTATTTTTATTTTTTAAATTTTATTTATTTTTTTTATACAGCAGATTCTTATTAGTCATCAATTTTATACACATCAGTGTATACATGTCAATCCCAATTGCACAACTCATCACACCACCACCCCAATCCCCCTACCGCTCTCCCTCTTGGTGTCCATACCTTTGTTCTCTACATCTGTGTCTCAATTTCTGCCCTGCAAACCAGTTCATCTGTGCCATTTTTCTAGGTTCCACAATATGCGTTAACATACGATATTTGTTTTTCTCTTTCTGACTTACTTCACTCTGTATGACAGTCTCTAGATCCATCCACATCTCAACAAATGGCCCAAATGTGTTCTTTTTATGGCTGAGTAATATTCCATTGTATATATGTACCACATCTTCTTTATCCATTCCTCTGTCGATGGGCATTTAGCTTGCTTCCATGATCTGGCTACAGTAAACAGTGCTGCAATGAACATTGGGATGCATGTGTCTTTTTGAATTATGGTTTTCTCTGGGTATATGCCCAGTAGTGGGATTGCTGGATCATATGGTAATTCTATTTTTAGTTTTCTAAGGAACCACCATACTGTTCTCCATAGTGGCTGTATCAATTTACATTCCCCCCAACAGTGCAAGAGGGTTCCCTTTTCTCCACATCCTCTCCAGCATTTGTTGTTTGTAGATTTTCTGATGATGCCCATTCTAATTGGTGTGAGGTGATAGATACCTAGATGTAATTTTGATTTGCTTTTCTCTAATAATTAGTGACGCTGAGCAGCTTTTCATGTGCTTCTTGGCCATCTGTACATCTTCTTCGGAGAAATGTCTATTTAGGTCTTCTGCCCATTTTTGGATTGGGTTGTTTGTTTTTTTAGTATTGAGCTGCATGAGCTGTTTATATGTTCTGGAGATTAATCCTTTGTCCGTTGATTCATCTGCAAATATTTTCTCCCATTCTGAGGGTTGTCTTTTAGTCTTGTTTATGGCTTCCTTTGCTATGCAAAAGCTTTGAAGTTTCATTAGGTCCCAGGTGTTTACTTTTGTTCCTATTTTCATTACTCTAAGAGGTGGATCAAAAAACATCTTAAGTGATTTATGTCAAGGAGTGTTCTTCCTATGTTTTCTTCTAAGAGTTTTACAGTGTCCGGTCTCACATTTAGGTCTCTAATCCATTTTGAGTTTATTTTTGTGTATGGTGTTAGGGAGTGTTCTAATTTCATTCTTTTACATGTAGCTGTCCAGTTTTCCCAGCACCACTTATTGAAGAGACTGTCTTTTCTCCATTGTATATCCTTGCCTCCTTTGTCATAGATTAGATGACCATAGGTGCATGGGTTCATCTCTGGGCTTTCTCTCTTGTTCCATTGATCTATATTTCTGTTTTGGGGCCAGTATCATATTCTCTTGATTACTGTAGCTTTGTAGTATAGTCTGAAGTCAAGAAGTCTGATTCCTCCAGCTCCGTTTTTTCCCCTCAAGACTGCTTTGGCTCTTTGGGGTCTTCTGTGTCTCCATACAAATTTTAAGATTTTTTGTTCTAGTTCTGTAAAAAATGCCACTGGTAATTTGATAGAGATTGCATTGAATCTGTAGATTGCTTTGGGTAGTATAGTCATTTTCACAGTATTCGCTTCTTCCAATCAAAGAACGTGGTATATCTCTCCATCTGTTGCTATCATCTTTAATTTCTTTCATCAGTGTCTTATACTTTTCTGAATACAGGTCTTCTGTCTCCCTAGGTAGGTTTATTCCTAGGTATTTTATTCTTTTTGTTGCAATGGTAAATGGGAGTGTTGCCTTAATTTCTCTTTCAGATTTATCATCATTAGTATATAGGAATGCAAGAGATTTCTGTGCATTGATTTTGTATCCTGCAACTTTATCAAATTCATTGATTAGCTGTAGTAGTTTTCTGGTGGCATCTTTAGGATTCTCTATGTATATATCATGTAATCTGCAAACACTGACAGTTTTACTTCTTTTCCAATTTGTATTCCTTTTATTTCTTTCTCTTCTCTGATTGCCGTGGCTAGGACTTCCAAAACTATGTTGAATAATCGTGGTGACAGTGGACATCCTTGTCTTGTTCCTGATCTTAGAGGAAATGCTTTCAGTTTTTCACCATTGGGAATGATGTTTGCTGTGGGTCTGTCGTATATGGCCTTTACTATGTTGAGGTAGGTTCCCTCTATGCCCACTTTCTGGAGAGTTTTTATCATAAATCGGTGTTGAATTTTGTCCAAAGCTTTTTCTGCATCTATTGAGATGATCATATGGTTTTTATTCTTCAATTTGTTAACATGGTGTATCACATTGATTGATTTGCATATACTGAAAAATCGTTGCATCCCTGGGATAAATATCACTTGATCATGGTGCATGATCCTTTTAATGTGTTGCTGGATTCTGTCTGCTAGTATTTTGTTGAAGATTTTTGCATGTACATTCATCAGTGATATTGGTCTGTAATTTTTTTTCTATCTTTGCCTGATTTGGATATAAGGGTGATGGTGGCCTCATAGAATGAGTTTGGAAGTGCCCCTTCCTCTGCAATTTTTTGGAAGAGTTTGGGAAGGAGGGGTGTTAGCTCGTCTCTAAATGTTTGATAGAATTCTGGTCCTGGACTTTTGTTTGCTGGAAGATTTTTAATAACAGTTTCAATTTCATTACTTGTGATTGGTCTGTTCATATTTTCTAGTTCTTCCTGGTTCAGTCTTGGAAGGTTATACCTTTCTAAGAATTTTTCCATTTCTTCCAGGTTGTCCATTTTATTGGCATAGAGTTGCTTGTAGTAGTCTCTTAGGATGCTTAGTATTCCTGCGGTGTCTGTTGTATGTTCTCCTTTTTCATTTCTAATTTTGATTGGAGTCCTCTCCCTCTTTTTTTTTTGATGAGTCTGGTTAATGGTTTATCAGTTTTGTTTATCTTCCCAAAGAAGCAGCTTTTAGTTTTATTGATCTTTGCTACTGTTTTCTCTGTTTCTATTTCATTTATTTCTGCTCTGATCTTTATTCTTTTCCTTCTGCTAATTTTGCACTTTGTTTGTTCTTCTTTCTCTAGTTCCTTTAGGTGTAAGGTTAGATTGTTTATTTGAGATTTTTGTTGTTTCTTGAGGTAGGATTGTATTGCTATCAACTTCCCTCTTAGACCTGCTTTTGCTGCATCCCATAGGTTTTGGATCGTAGGGTTTTCATTGTCATTTGTCTCTAGGTATTTTTTGATTTCCTCTTTGATTTCTTCAGGGATCTCTTGGTTTTTAGTAACATATTGTTTAGCCTCCATATGTTTGTGCTCTTCCCGTTTTTTTCCCTGTAATTGATTTCTAATCTCATAGTGTTGTGGTCAGAAAAGATGCTTGATATGATTTCAATTTTCTTAAATTTACTGACGCTTGATTTGTGACACAAGATGTGATTTATCCTGGAGAATGTTCCATACACACGTCAGAAGAAAGAGTATGTCCATTCCATCTGCTGTTTTTGGATGGAATGTCCTATAAATATCAACTAAATCTATCTGGTCTATTGTGTCATTTAAAGCTTCTGTTTCCTTATTTATTTTCACTTTGGATAATCTGTCCATTGGTGTAAGTGAGGTGTTAAAGTCCCCCACTATTATTGTGTTACTGTCAATTTCCTCTTTTGTAGCTCTTAGTATTTGCCTTAGGTATTGATGTGCTCCTATCTTGGGAGCATATATATTTATAATTGTTATATCTTCTTCTTGGATTGATCCCTTGATCATTATGTAGCATCCTTCCTTGTCTCTTGCAACATTCTTTATTTTAACGTCTATTTTATCTGATATGAGTATTGCTACTCCAGCTTTCTTTTGATTTACATTTCCATGGCATCTTTTTCCATCCCCTCACTTTCAGTCTGTACGTGTCCCTAGGTCTGAAATGGGTCTCTTGTAGATAGCATATAAATGGGTCTTGTTTTTGTATCCATTCAGCAAGCCTGTGTCTTTTGGTTGGAGCATTTAATCCATTCATGTTTAAGATAATTATCGATATGTATGCTCCTATGACCATTTTCTTAATTGTTTTGGGTTTGTTTTTGTAGGTCCTTTTCTTCTCTTGTGTTTCCCACTTACAGAAGTTCCTTTAGCATTTGTTGTAGAGCTGGTTTGGTGGTGCTGAATTCTCTTAGCTTTTGCTTGTCTGTAAAACTTTTGATTTCTCCATCAAATCTGAATGAAATCCTTGATGGGTAGAGTAATCTTGCTTGTAAGTTCTCTTTCATCACTTTAAGTATGTCATGCCACTTCCTTCTGGCTTGCAGAGTTTATGCTGAGAAATCAGCTGTTAACCTTATGGGAGTTCCCTTGTATGTTATTTGTTGTTTTTCCCTTGCTGCTTTCAGTAATTTCTCTCTGTCTTTAATTTTTGCCAATTTGATTACTATGTGTCTCGGAGTGTTTCTCCTTGGGTTTATCCTGTATGGGACTCTGTGCACTTCCTGGACGTGGGTGGCTATTTCATTTCCCATGTTAGGGAAGTTTTCGACTATAATCTCTTCAAATATTTTCTCAGGTCCTTTCTCTCTCTCTTCTCCTTCTGGGACCCCTATAATGCTAATGTTGTTGCGCTTAATGTTTTCCCAGAGGTCTCTTAGGCTGTTTTCATTTCTTTTCATTCTTTTTTCTTTATTCTGTTCCACAGCAGTGAATTCCACCAACCTGCCTTCCAGGTCACTTATCCGTTCTTCTGCCTCAGTTATTCTGCTATTGATTCCTTCTAGTGTAGTTTTCATTTCAGTTGTTGTATTGTTCATGTCTGTTTGTTTTTTCTTTAATTCTTTTAGGTCTTTGTTAAACATTTCTTGCATCTTCTAGATCTTTGCCTCCATTCTTTTTCCTAGGTCCTGGATCATCTTCACTATCATCATTCTGAATTCTTTTTCTGGAAGGTTGCCTATCTCCACTTCATTTAGTTGTTTTTCTGGGGTTTTATCTTGTTCCTTCATCTGGTACATAGCCTTCTGCCTTTTCATCTTGTCTATCTTTCTGTGAATGTTGTTTTTGTTCCACAGGCTGCAGGATTGTAGTTCTTGCTTCTGCTGTCTGCCCCCTGCTGGAGGAGGCTATCTACTAAGAGGCTTGTGCAAATTTCCTGATGGCAGGGACTGGTGGTGGGTAGAGATGGGTGTTGTTCTGCTGGGCAGAGCTCAGTAAAACTTTAATCTGCTTGACTGCTGATGGGTGGGGCTGGGTTCCCTCCCTGTTGGTTGTCTGGCCTGAGGCAACCCAACACTGGAGCCTAACCTGGCTCTTTGTTGGGGCTAATGGCGGACTCTGGGAGGGCTCAGGCCAAGGAGTACTTCCCAGAACTTCTGCTGCCAGTGTCCTTGTCCCCACGGTGAGCCACAGCCACCCCCCACCTCTGCAGGAGACCCTCCAACACTAGCAGGTAGGTCTGGTTCAGTCTCCCCTGGGGTCACTGCTCCTTTCCCTGGGTCCCGATGCGCACACTACTTTGTATGTGCCCTCCAAGAGTGGAGTCTCTGTTTCCCCCAGTCCTGTCAGAGTTCTGCAATCAAATTCCACTAGCCTTCAAAGTCTGATTCTCTAGGAATTCCTCCTCCCGTTGCCGGACCCCCCAGCTTGGGAAGCCTGACGTGGGGCTCAGACCCTTCACTCCAGTGGGTGGACTTCTGTGGTATAAGTGTTCTCCAGTTTGTGAGTCACCCACCCAGCAGTTACGGGATATGATTTTATTGTGATTGCGCCCCTCCTACCGTCTCATTGTGGCTTCTCCTTTGTCTTTGGATGTGGGGTATCTTTTTTGGTGAGTTCCAGTGTCTTCCTGTCGATGACTGTTTGGCAGTTAGCTGTGATTCTGGTGTTCTCGCAAGAGGGAGTGAGAGCACGTCCTTCTACTCCACCATCTTTGTTCAGGGCTCCTTTATCTATTTTATATATAGTAGCGTGTATCTTTTGCTTTATCTTCTGAATGTGAGTATTCAGACTGTGATCTTCTCATGTATCCTGACATTTCTTATAAAGGCAGTACATCTGAAATACTGCAGTTGGGTAATAAAATTTTGTAAGCACTAGAAGAACTACACATTTTTAAGTGGCAAGACAGCAAGTTTCTTCTGATAAATAGACAAGCTCCAAACTGACACCTGAATGGGCAGCCTCTCACTGGGGCTTAGCAGAGTAAGAAGGAAAAAGGTAAGAAACATGCAATTTATACCCCCTTAAGGTCTGTAGAGTCTCAGTTGGAATGAGGAACTTAAACTGAGAGAAGATTGGAGGTATATATTTTATAGGGTCAATCTGGCTTAAACTCCATTGAGTTGGCTTATACTGTATAATCTGCTTTACAGTCAATGGCAAATATTGTCAAGGATCAAGGAAATAGAAACATTCACATACTGCTAGTGGGAGTGCAAATTTGCACACCGCTTTGTAGAGCAATTTGGCAATATCTGGTCAAGTTAAAGATGCACACAGCTTACGACCCAGCAGACAACTTCACTTCTAGGTATATGTCCTAGATAAACTCTGGCACAGATGTGAATAAAAATACATACAGGGGTATTCACTCTAGCCTTAACTGAAATACCGAAAACTGGGAACAACATAAATATCGAGCCATACTAGAAAAGGGCAAGAATAAGTAAAACAAAGTATATTCCTACAATGGGATACTAAATAGCAGTTAACATGAATAAATGAACTCTACTATCTTCCATCTTAAAATGAATCTTCTATGATAAATCTTGAAAATGTTATGTTAAATAAAAAAGTAAGTTATACAAAGATATGTACAGTAAGATATCATTTATACAAATTTCAAACACTCAAATTATAGTATATATTGCTTAAGGACAGAAACACATAAAGTTGTAAAACATGAACTAGAAAGCAAAATAGCAACTCAAGGATAATTGTTTCCTGTGATGCCAGACTCCTTCGTAACTCTACCATTACCAATATATCTGAGCTGGCATAATAATAAAACTTATTTTTTCCTATAATTTCACTAGCGATAGCTCAAAGCTTGTCTTCTCATCCTTTCTTCAAGCTTTGAAATTAGTTGAGGGCAAAATAACTCATCAGTGACCCAATGGACCTACTCAAGAAGGACTGAAAGCTTTTAGAGGGATAACGTTTTAATAAATGGAAATAAAGGGGGCCACTTACTCTCCTGTATCTCTGCACACAGCTTTCCTCTTGGGTCTCTTTTCTATACGATGGGCTCTCAGAAGAACCACCTCTTGGGTCTTTGTCTTATATGAGACTTAGACTCCTCTCATCCCTTTATTTCTTGTCTCTCATGTTTTGGTTGCTATAAGATAACCTTGGGCTGATTCTCATTTGGGAGACCTCTCCTGCCTCCAGTGCTTAGAAGGCTAAGTGGTCAAGAAGGTGAGGTTCAAAGGAAAGAAGGCCTCTCAACTGTGCCTCTCATCTAGGCCTTAAGTCAGTTCACAGGACAGTGAGACCAGACAGAGCTTCAAAGCTGCATTTGGTCTGACATTTTCTATACAGTGAATAAGTGCTTCTTCTGGGCCTGGCCCCACCTACTTGGCATCCACTCTAATTGCTCATCATCCTACAATGAGTACTTGCTGTGTGGAGAACACACTGCTGCTCCATGTTCTTCTTTGCCTCGGTAATTCGTGGACTACATCTTACAGCTAAAACAGTTTGTACTGTCCTTAAATAGAGAAAGCCTTGCTCCTCTTTTGTAATGGGAAATTCTGAAGAGTGAGGGATGCTTTCTATGCATGCTTCTAAGACAGTGAACTTAGGATGGGACAGAAAAGAACTATTTTCCTGATTCAAGGGAAATATTTTAACGTGACCTGGAAGACAGAAAAGTCATTGGTGTAAAAAGCTGACAAGTCACCTGCCTCCCTAAACTCCTTGCCTCTAATAGCCTATAAATACCAGGCTGTTTTCACCCTGGGGACCAATGAAAGAACTTTCACCCACCACACTCACTGCTAATGGAGCAGTACTGACACCACAACGTATTCTGCCCCAGCCACATAAACACTCACAGTGTGGTAAGAAAAGTTGTTCCCCGCCAAAATTACCTGGACACATGCCCTAGGCATGAAAGGCTCTAGTTCCCTTTCTGAGCACTAATGATTCATTTGAAGAGACCTCTGAAGTAATGATTTTCCTATCCTTGAGATGTCGAGAGCCTCTTGTTCTTAGTTACGGATTCCAATATGCTGGAAGTAGGGTACAGTAGCCAGGGCTCTAGGGCTTCAGAAAGGTCCCCCATTGTTTGCAGAAATATCAATCAGTGTCCATAAATGTATTAGAAGTCCCTAAACACCAAACACCAACTTGCTTTTATAAGCAAATAGATTTGAATGAGGCTTTGACTATGTCAGACCAGCTCCCGCCTTGTTTTAACCTCAAGTCAGCAGAGTGTAACTTGAGAGACCCACAGGGCCCCGGGCTCCCTTCTTTCCTGAGTCAGTCCTGATGGGACAGGAGTAGCCACCTCTGTCCCAGAGTGTGGGAGTAGGTCTGTAAACCCAGGGGTACGCCTGAGCAATGGGCTCCCACATGGTCACTGTGTGACACTCATTCCTGCTCTACTGCAGGCCTGCCTTCTCTTGAATATGCTGCCTTGTGCTCCATTCCTTTTGAAATACCCGAGACAACTGTGAACCTCAGTCTGCTTGGATTGGCCTTCCCTACTTTGAGTCCCAAGCCTTCCCAGATGCTATGGACTGAATGTTTGTGTCCCCCCGCCCCCCCCACCCAGAGTCATGTGTTGAAGCCCTAATCCCCAGTGTGATCGCATTAGGAGGTGGAGCCTTTGGAAGGTAATGAGGTCATGATGGTCGAGCCCTCATGATGGGATTAGTGCCCTCATAAGAAGAGGCACCGGAGAGATGATTTCTCTGTCCATCAAGACAGCCATGTAAAAACCAGGAAGAGAATCATTAGATATCAAATCTGTGGAAACCTTGATTTCCCAGCCTCCAGAACTATGAGAAATAAATGTCTGTAGTTTAAGTCACCTGGTCTATTGTATTTGTTATAGCAGTCTAAGCTGATGAAAACACCTGGGAATCTGAATCTTTATCTTAGGATCCACACCCCTAATTTGACAGGTCTCTTGACACTACAGCACAGCTTTACCTGAATCCTACAACTCCAAATGCCCCAGGCCACCTGGTGGAGGACACCCCTTGGCATCAACAGTGGCTTGGGCCACGTGGTTGCCCTTAAAATGAAACAAAATCAAAACAAAACAAAAACACCCAACAGCCTCTGTGGCACAATTAGCTCCACCAGCCTTTGTGAGGCATTCCAAAGAGCAAGTCCAACCCACACAGGCTTGATTCACTCACCCCACTCCTGGGGTCCTTTGTCACTGCCAATCCCAGCAGGGCTACTACATAGGGCTGTTAATTTATGACAAGTGACTTAGATTTCAGGTCACAGGATTTAACCTGCAGTAAATCCAAATTTGCATAAGGATAATGGGCATTCTACTACACTTTATGCCAATAAGCCCTAATGTGGTAATTAACCACTGAGCACATTTACTGATAAGCTGTTCATTAGAGAAAAACCTGACAACTACCAGTGTTATCAGACTCCACAACTTTCAAATCTCTCTCAGAAAGGCTTTTTTGCCTATAGGGACTAAAAGCCTAGCAAAAATCACAGAGCAGTCACTCTCAACGCTGTTTTCGTGAAACTGCCAGTGTGATTAACCCACAGAGGTGAGAACTAAAAGTCTTATGGATTTCACTTTATTTTTTTCATAAAGCTTTATCTTAACCTTAAATTCCTTTCATAAGAAACTGCTATGGTGGAAGCACTGGTTATTTCTTTTTTGTTTGTCTACCTTAAGCCAGAATTGGCTCATTCATTCACAAAGGAAGCATGTTTTTATGAATCAAGTACTGTTGTAAGGTAGGAAGAAACCCAGGGGGTGTGACCAACTCCCATTGATAATGCATCCAACACTTAGCCTTCTCTTCTCCTATAAAGACATTTTCACTCCCTGTCCTCTACAGGTGGAGTTCTTACAATTCACTTTCTCTTGACCTTGAAGCTCTCTGTCACTGGCACCCTTATTTGGAGAGTGTCCACAAAGCACACGGTCCAACCTGCCTCCACTGCATTAATCCAGTGGCCAAACGTAATCAATTCAGCACTGACTGTGCACTTAATAAATGGTAGCCATGGTGCCTTGGCCCAGGGGAATACAAAGATAAGACACAGTCTGTCCTCAAGGAGCCAACAGTATTTTGATGGCTTGGATCACCCCTTGGTACTTTATCACTGGCATTTATTCTTCTATTAAGAGTACTTTAGTTAAATTCTCTCCAGAGAAGAAAACCATATAGAGCTGGTAAATGGAGATGCTTCCAGTATTCCAGTACATGCTAGACTCTCCCTTCCTGCAAGTACACCTTGCTTGTACCACTGATTCTACATGTGATAATAGCATTTCATTACATTTCTTCATGATTAGATTCAAGTGCTTTTGTGTATGTAAAGCATTTCTCATCAATGACATTCTTAGTTGCTGTAAATCCTTTGTGCAATAAACATACAAAACAGATAAGATGGTAAGCTGTTTGAGAGCAAAACATTCTGTCATATCACTGTTAATAAAAATGCATGGCATTCAATGAATGACTTAAATTGAACTGAACTCAACTGAATTGACACTGTGTTCTAGATATTCTTTGGTGTCTTAAAATTTCACATCTATGAGGTTGGTGTCCTATTTGCTAATCACATAAAAATATCTCCAAAGTTTTACTGTCCTACAATTATGGCTTTTAAATTGTATTATAACAAATAGATGTTGAGCCCCTCCAGCCCACAACTTCAGTAGAATCTAATGATAGAGCTAAACAATTGGGGGAAGGAGAGTATAACTATAAAACATGAATCATTGAAAGATTATATAAAAATGCATTTCTAAAAAATGTACTACAACTCAAAATATAAGCCTACAAAATATAAGATTTCTTGTACATACTTTACATAATGAATACTTAAGGAAAGTTAGGAATTATCTCCTGGGATGTTGTTTCAACATTTATGTTTCTTATATCTTTAGCTTCTCCACTTCTACTGGCTTTTTGCCTCTGAATTTCAAAACAATTAAGTTTCTCTGATTCAAAAGCAAAATAAAATTACCCATGACCTCTGAATTCTCAGTTACAAGGGCCCTTTCAGTTCTCAACTTACTGGTGCTCTCTTTGGCACTAAGCCCTGGAAACTTTCTACTTTCTTGCCTTCCGTGATACCACTTTCTCAGATTCTCCTCCTACCTCCCTGATTTTTTCCTTTTAAACCTACTCTTCTTTTAAATATTAGTGACTCTCAGGATTCTTTTATTTTTTTTAAACCATTGTTCTATAGGATGTGCTTTCTTACCTGGGTTCACCGATTTTAAATAACTTAACAATATTTCCTTATATTCTTATTACAGTTACAGCTCCAACTATCTGAACTTGACTCTGAACTCCAGATAACATAAGCACCTCCAACACAACACATTCAACACTAAACTTAGCATTTTCCCCATTAAGCTTGCCTCTCCTCCAGTAGCTCTATATTCCATTAATGTCACCAAGCCAGAAACTTGTGACCTCTCTCTACCCTTACCCTTAACGTCCAATCAAGTTGAGAAGTCTTACTGTTTCCTCGCTGCTCTTCTCATTTCTAGTTTCACCCACGTATAGAATAATATCCTAGCTCCAGTACATACTCATAGCTCCTACCTAATCTCACATGACCCAGCCACACTGAGCTCTGTTTCTAGGAGATGAGTTAGCACATGTGAAATACTAAGAAGAGTTCCTGGCATACAGTAAGTGCTCCCTAAATGTTAGCTGCTATTATTATTATTACTACCACCACCACTCCCACTCCCTTTATTCTTATTATTAGTTTCCCACACTCACCACACTACTTCACATGTTTCACATGTTTATGTCTTTGCTGATGCTATTCCCTCTTCCTGGAGTTGTTCTATTTGCCTAACTGCTACGGTGGAAGCACTGTCCTAGGGCCAAATCCAACCTACTTTCTACTTTCTTATGTAAATAAAGTTTACTGGAACACAGACTTATCCATTTGTTTACATATTATTTGTGGCTGCTTTCCTGGTATAAAGGCAGAATTTGGTAGTTCTGACAGAGACCCTTGGCCCACAAAACCATATCTGTACTATCTATTTACTATTTATTATCTGGTCCAGAATTCCTCAATCTTAGCACTATTGAGATTTGGGGTTGGATAATTCTTTGCCACAGAGAGACTGTCCTATGCACGGTAGAATGGACAGCGACAGCCTTGGCCTCTACCCACTAAATGTCGGGAGCATTCCTACCCCACCACTTCACTACCCCTTTGCTTCACTCCATCTACCCAGCCCCCACTCCAGTCTTAACAACCAAAAATATCTCCAGACACTGCCAAATGTTCCCTGAGGTCAAAATTGTCCCCATTTGAGAGCCACTAACCTGGCCCTTTACAGATAAAAGTTGCCAACCACTGAACTATATAAGATCTTCCAAGGAAGGAACTGTGCCCAGTTCACTTTGTATTCCAGACACTATACCTGGAACATAACAGAAGCTCATTAAATCGATCATTTAAAGGTAATTGGGGGATTTTAAGACATTTCAAAGCAATTTATAATTTATAAGAATTTTAGACTTGAAAGGGACATTGGTGGCCGTCAAGCTAATACATGATAAGTTTTATTTCCTTTAGCATTTTAAACATCAACTTTCAGAACTGTTTCATTTAAAATATCTGTGAACAAAAAGTATGCTAACACCATCACAATACCATTTGATTACCAGGAATTTAAAAACATGAAATCACTGAATTCATATATGCACATACCTTTCATTAATCCATGAATGAAGTTTTTTTTACTGTCTATAAAGAAGAAATTACTATTTTCATTTTGCAGATGGGATCATTTCAATTGGGGTCAAACTATGGTATGGAGAAACAGCAACTTCCTTATAGTCAACCAAGAAATTCATTTGAGGGATATAAATTACTTTCCACTCCCTTTAATTAATAAACCTATGATATAAACAGCACTGCTGAAACTACAAAAACCTCTCTGCCTCAAAGGGATTATATGTCTGCCAGAAAAGCTAACAAACAAATGCAGGTCATTTTAAGGACCAAATAAATGGCAAGAATAGCCAATATTTACTAAGCACTTACCATGTGCTGGTATTGCATCATTTCATTTGATTCTCATGAAAATTCTATGAGGTAAGTACTATTAAGAAACCCATTTTATGGCCATCATTAAAGAGTCTAAAAATAACAAATGCTGGAGAGGGTGTGGATAAAAGGGAACCCTCCTACCCTGTTGGTGGGAATGTAAATTGGTGCAGCCACTATGGAAAACAGTATGGAGGTTCTTTAAAAAACTAAAAATGAGCTACCATATGATCCAGCGGTCCCACTTCTGGGCATATATCCAGATAAAACTATAATTCAAAAAGGTACATGCACTCCAATGTTAATACCAGAACTATTTATAATGACCAAGACACGGAAGCAACCTAAATGTTCATCAATAGATGAACAGAAAAAGAAGAAGCAGTATATATACACAATGCAATACTACTCAGCCATAAAAAAAGAATGACACAATGCCATTTGCAGCAGCATGGCTGGACATAGAGATTATCATACTAAGTGAAGCAAGTCAGAAAGAGAAAGACAAATACTATATGTTATCACTTATATGTGGAATCTAAAATACGACACAATGAACTTATTTACAAAACAGAAATATACAGACATAGAAAACAAACTTATGGTTACCAAAGGGGAAAGGGGGTGGGGGAGGGGTAAATTAGGAGTTTGGGATTAGCAGATACAACTACTATATATAAAACAGATGAACAACAAGGTCCTACTGTATAGCATGGAACTATAGTCACTATCCTGCAATAAACCACAATGGAAAAGAATATGAAAAAGAATATACACACACATATATAATATATATATATAAGAAACTGAATCACTTTGCTGTATACCAGAAACTAACACAACATTGTAAATCAGCTATACTTCAATTTAAAGAAAAAAGAAATCCATTTTATAGATGAAGAAACTGAGTTTCAGAGAAGCTGACTGACTTGTCCGAGGACATGCAGATAGTAAGTGGCAGAACAAAACTTTAAGCCCGGAAGTCTGCCTCCAAAATCTGAGCTCCCACACAACATGCCATATAAACGTGCTTGGAATTCAGAAATGAGAAAGATCCCTGCTAACCAGGGTGACCGGTCAAGTAGGCAACCATGAGATGAGTCCTGGAAGAATGCGTAAGAGTCACATGGCAGAGAGAACGGGTGAAATCCTTGGCTGGGATATCCAGATAAGGAAGTTTTAGAAGCAAGAACTCAGAACATATATTTAGAATAAGATGAAATAGCCACTCTGGTTAACTAGAGAGAGGAAGTATGAGGAAGAGGTGACAAAGTTGAAGCCAAACTACGGAAGGCCATGAGTGGGCGGCTGAAGAACACAGGCTCTTGGTGGACACTGGATGTTACTGAAAAGCAGCACAGAAGGCAAGGTGGGGCAGAATGCAGACTAGAGACAGGCAGAGAGAATGGAGGTGGGGAAACTCGTTATGACACCACAACAACAGGTGAAGGCAGAGGGGGAGGAGAGAGCCGACTGTCCAGAAAGGAGAGAAATTAATGAGAAATACAACAAGGGGATTGTCAATGGGATTTGGGGCTGATGCGATGAGGGCAGAGGGGAAGAAGGGGAATCAGAAGGAAAGATCAGAGCTCACCCTGAGGTTTCCAACTTGAGTGAATGTGTGATGACAGTAGTGTCAGCTGCTCTAAACCTACCGGATTATATATAACCATGCATTCTTCTCACACTTAACACACTGCCCCGCCTCTGTTCTAGACAGATATGGATCATCCCATGTGAGTTTTCTCATCGTTCCTTTCTCAAACCTCAAAACCATTCTGTGTTTTGTCTCCTTTCCTACCATCTCTGGGAAAGAAGCATTCTTTCTCTCCCTGAGTTTAAGAAGGTACTGGACAAGGGAAGGATTTCATGTAAGGACAGGCTAGACTAGCACATGTTTGTAGCCTGCAAAGGAAAAACAAATAGAGAGGCAAGGATCAAAGGTGCAAGAGAGCGTGGGGATAACTGAAGAGTAGATGCCAGGAGGTGATGGGAGAGAAGGAGATGCTCAGCAGAGTTGAGCAGGTGAGCTCAGAAACCTGGAGGGACACCTTGTCCTCTGGAATAAAGGGAGAAAGTCAACCTAGATAGGAGACAAACAGCAAATGAAGACTCCAAGGTGGAGGTAAGCTTGACATGTTGATATTGCCTAACTTGGACCTTTTAAGACAAGCCGGATGTCTAAGCATAAACATTTTTCCTCTCACACCCCCTCTCCCTGAGCCACAGCCACAATGGTCTCCTTACCATTTCTTTTTTTTAAATTGAAGTATAGCTGATTTGCGATACTATTTTAGTTTCGGGTGTACAGCATAATGATTCAACATTTTTACAGATTATACTCCACTGAAAGTCATTATAAGAGAATGGCTGTAATTCTCCCTGTGCTATACAATATATCCTTGTTGCATATCTATTTTATACTGAGTAGTTTGTATCTTTTAAGCCCATACCCCTAACTTGCCCCTCCCCCCGCCCCACTCCCCTCTGGTAACCACTAGCTTGTTTTCTACATCAGTCTCCTTGCCATGTCTTGAACATGTCGAGCTTTCCCTTGCCTGGGGTCCTTTTCATCCTTGCAGCTTCCTTTGATTGGAAGAGCCTCTCCCTGATCTTTGTGCAGTTGACTCTTTCTTGCATCTTAGGTCCCAGCTTAATTAGCACCTCCTCAGAGGTGATAATTCCCTGACCACTCAGTCTAATAATGGAGACCCAACCTCCTTGCCCCTCACTACCCCGTTATCCTCTTTTACTTCCTTCATACCACATATCATTATTGCAAAGTATCTTAATTAGGTCTTTACACATTTGCTATTAGTCTCCTTCAACCATAACATTAATTCCATAAGCTCAGGGACCCTATATATGGTCTCATTCACCACATACTCCAACACTTAGAGCAGATCTGATAACAGAGTAGTCACTCCACGAATATACACTGCACTCATGAATAAGTCAATGAATGATATGCTGTTGAGAAAATGGATATAGGCAGAAATGGAAATTTAAAGCAACAGTTTTATTATTGATATTCACAAGTATTTATTAATTTTTGAAGAATATTTTCCATCTACTCATGTGCCAGGACTTATGCAACTCTAAAGGGAATACTCAATTTGTAGAAATCCTAGTCCCTGCTCCCAAAAGCCCATACTACTAGGGAAACATATGAGCACAGATCATTAAAATACAATGTACTATAAACTATAATAGCACTTATAATGCAAGGCAGTTAAGAACTGAGAGCTGTGAGAGCATACAATAAAGTGCTCCTAACTTAAGCAAGGCAAAGCCAGAAGGCACAATTCTACTAAAGTGCTGAGGACAGGTGTGGCGCTTTGGTGGGTGGCTGCAATCGCAGAGGGTGTGGAGTAACCATGAGGTAGAGAAGGTGGGACACACATACAACTCTCCCAAGAAGTTTTCCACTGAAATAAGGAATGAACTAAGATGCAAATTCATCAGGAAACAGAATCAAGAAAATTATTTTGAGCATGTCTCTAGTTTGAGGGAATAGAAAAGAGGTGAAGAGAAAATCTAAGGTAACTGAAAAGGGAGGGATTCCTTAAAGGGGCTAAATCTCAGAACAGGCAAAAGAGAATAGCAGTTACACTCAGAGAAGAGGAGGACAGCTCATCCTATAAGACAGAAGAAGAGAAGGTAGCAATAACTATCTTTGAAGGTAAATCTAAAAATGGAGGGAGAAGAGTTTTAGCAAGCATAAGCTAAAGATTTTCTATGCTCTCCATGAAGTATGAGATCGATCATCTGCCAGTACTGGCTGCTGAGGGAGAAGCTGGGGGAAAGGGAAGGAGGAGAATTTTACTGGTTGATAATTGGTGTGCAATGTTGCTGTCCTATGCTACCATCTTCATTGAGTTTCAAAGTGAAAAATGTGTCCTTCTATCTCTCTTGAAATTTATGCAGAAACTAGTTGTGGCATACTGTCCACATGGTGGGATGGAACACAAGGTTACAAAAGCACATAACGCTAATGTCGGAGTCGTTTCGGCATTTGCAAAGCAATTTTAAAAAACATTAGCTAATTAATTAGCTCAATGATGACTTTAACCCTGTAGGTATATGTGTACAAGGACTACTTTTTCTGTCCCCTTTGAGGCATTTGAAGACACAAGAGACTTTGTCTCAGTGGGAATGCTGTGGTAGATTACATTTGCTGTAAATAAGTGACATTTTTAGAAAGCAATGAGTTCCACTGAATTTATCCTGAAGAGAAAACAAATGGCAAAGCTAAATGAGAGACTCCCAGAATCAGACTGAAAATTCACCATAAGCCCAGAAAGCTCCTCATTCTGGCTTTCTGAGGGTATTGGAGGCAAATAGCTCCAACTTCCCAGAAAATACTGGGCAGGAACAAAAGTACAGATGTGCTGCCCACCTCAAGAAAAAGGTGTTCCACTGCTTGGCATTTATACCAAGAGGAGCTACTGCCCACTCAGGTCCCATAATAAAAATCATTCCTCCATTAACAGGTTGAGCAATATCAGTTTGCCCAGAGTCGGAAATCAAGCGAAAACTGCCTTCCTCTCAGAACAACCAATGGCAAGGTGAAAGAAATACGTAACTGTATCCAGTCTCCCAGCAGGACATTTTTTGCCTGATTAAATGACCTCTCCTCTGAAGTGAAGCCTCTAAATAGTAGTGAGAGACCATTCCCTAGAGTGGGTTTAACCACAGAATTACCAACCTTTTCCTGAAAAGCTTCTTCCTTTTCTTCTTCACCAAGTCTTTCGATTGAGCTGGTAGAGATGGCAGCAGGAGTCACGACAGCAACAGTATTTAGAGCTCAGCTCCAATCCTTGCTAACTGAGTGGCCCTGGGCAAGACGCCCACTATCTTTACATTCAAATTAGTAATGGTAACAGAATCCACCTCATAAGTTTGTTTTGAGAATTAAATTAGGGAACACATACGAAACACTTAGCCACAGAGACATACTTCGCGTGCATCCACACTGTTAAGTGCTCAATAACTGGTAGTCTTTATTGCTGTTATTATGATTATAATTGCTGTGGTTATCATGGTTTTGGAGATGATGCCAGTGAAGGTCTGAGGAAAGAGAAATAATTATAAGTGACTAATAAGTGATGACAGTGGCTGGGAACCTCAAATCCTACTGCAAGGGCAACTCTGTGAGTCTCGGTGGGACATGTGTAGTCAACTGATTTGGAGATTAATCAGGAAAGTCTTCAACACAATGAACCTGGTCTAATTAATAAGTCCCATTCTTTCTTTTCAGAAGGCTCATTCACTATAGGATCTTACGTGGGTTTTCTTTCTCCCCAGCTTTATTGAGATATGATTGGCATATAACATTGTAAGTTTAAGATACATAATGTGATAATTTGATACATATATTGTCATACTGAGTGAAGTAAGTCAGACAGAGAAAGACAAATGATATTGCTTATATGTGGAATCTAAAAAAATGGTACAAATGAACCTATTTACAAAACAGAAATAGAGTCACAGATGTAGAAAATAAACTTATGGTTACCAAAGGGGAAAGCGGGGAGGGATAAATTGGGAGATTGGGTTTGACATATACACACTACTATATATAAAATAGGTAACTAACAATAACCTACTGTACAGCACAGGGAACTCTACTCAATACTCTGTAATGACCTATATGGGAATAGAATCTGAAAAAAAAGAATGGAGTATGTATATGTATAGGATCTTATGTTTAGAAGGAAGCTAGAAAATCAAGACTGTCTATAGTCATTTGTGCTATAATCTCTTCTACAACCTCAGCAAGACGGTTGCCCAGACTTTGCTTGGATGCCTTGAGTGACAGAGAATACATTATTTTAAAGGCAACTTTGGACAGCTCTCATTGAAATGTTTTCCTTGCATTTAATACCCAGCTTCCACTCAACTGCCCCAGTTCTTCTTCCTAAAGATATATGAATCATGTCCAAATCCACTTCATAAGACAGTCCTTCACATACGAAGACCACTCTCAACCCATGAGCTCAGGCATCTTTCCCTCAGGTTAAACGTTCCTGGATCCACCAGTCAACTCTTTTTATGTCAGACTCTTGAGCACACTGCTATCTGTTTCCTAGCTCGGCTCTAAACATGTTCTGTCAACTAGTCAGCTAAACTTTTAAGTGCTTATCATTCAGAACTGAAGAGAAATACTCCCAGTAACCAGATTATCACACAGTGGTGATGATGGTAATGTTGATAAACACAATTTACCAAGCATTTTCTATATGCCAGGCATTGTTCTAAGGGGTTTAAAATTATTATCTCGGTTAATACTCACAACAACCCTATCAAGTAGGTATAATTATTCCACCCATTTAATGAATAAGCAAAGTGAGGTACAGAGAGGGTTAAGTAACTTGCCCAGCATTCCACAGACTGTGGGAATAGAGGCGGGTTTTGCAGCCAAGAACTCTAGCTCCAGAGCGTACTATTTTCGCCAATAAATTATACTATAGAACTGTCACCTCCTTTGTTTTCATACCTTTATTAATTCAGTCTCAGAACATTAAGGCACATAATTTCTATCGTTCTCAGCTCCCTGCCATTCACAAAGTTGACGAGCATCCTCTCTTACCTTCCCTCAAACCCCTAATAAATGGCGAGTAAGACAAAGCATTGGACATTCACCAGAAACTTCCATGTAAGCCAAAATGGACCCATTTACCAGGACCCAGTGGTATATTTAAAGAGACACTGCTTTACTGAATAGCTCTTACATCCAATCCCTTTTTCCCCATCTTGTGGATGAGGATATCACAAAGGGTATTGCCAAATACCTTGCTGATACTTCGCTATGCTAGGCCCACGGTACTTTTCTGAGCTTTAAGTATAGTAACAATATTGAATAATATGTGAGTTTAGTTGCTTATATGGCTTGTTTTTAGTGTTTTTAGTGAATGACTATGGTTCTCTTTTTTCTTCGGTGGGCTCATATCTTCTGTTAATAATGCAATCCAAAATCTTGCCCAGATGCCAATGAAGTTCGTAAGCCCATAACTTGCACTATCTACACTTTTTCCATCTTGAGTCATACAAACCTCCCCCATTCCCTACAGTTTCTCAAAAACCAACTGGATTTCAAAAATCTTATTTTCAAATTCTCCCTGTATCATTCATCTAAGTCAAGAACTTTGAATTAATGTAGACCAATTAGGTGCTTTCTAACAGGCTCTGATATTAAATTTCCTAACTTCGTCTATCTTTTCCTGGCCAAAGACCTATTTTCTTGTCAGAGAAGACAGGGGTAAAATAGGAGTGAGGAATTCTTTCACATCATTTAGGGCTCTGTTGCAAATGACAGAAAATCTAGCTCATGCTGGCTTAGACAGAAGAAGGAATGTAATCAATCACGGCTGGAAAGCCAGGTAGTCTAGGTGGAAGAATGTTTGATCCAGGGCCTTAAAATGTCACCAGAACCTAGTTTCTCCCCATATTTTAGCTCTGCTTTTCTCCATTCTAGCTTCATTTTTAGTCCCATTGTGGAGGCAAGATGGCAGCCAGAAGGTCAGTTTTATACCATCCCAAGTTGTAGCTCAAAGGAAGGAGAAGTACCCCCCTACAAGATATAAACAGAGTCCTGAGACTGAATGTCACTGATCCAAACTGTGACATTAGGTGTGGGTTAGGTGCCCAGCTATGAACAAAATAACCACAGCCAGAGTAATGGAAGTTCCTGATGGACTCAGAGCTCACATGCTCATCAGGTGAGCCAGGAATGGAGTCAATGCCACTACATCACTGGACTGAGCATGAAGGAAAATAAAAATCAAGAAACATTTATTGAAAGAAGGGAAAATGAACACCAGATCTCTTTAAAAAAATGTTTACCGTATCTTACTTCTCCATCAATAGCCCATCAATTGTAAGAAGCAAGCCATTCTTTAACATCTTCTTCAGGCATTAACTGAAGAACATCTTTCTGTTTGCCACAGCCCTGCAACACTACATGTCCTGTGGCTTCAGCCCCGCTGACACTTTTATCTCAGGTACACACCACTTTCTTATAGCCATCCTGGGCTAAGTGCTCACATCTTGCCTCCTCTGTGAAATAAACCTCATATTCATCATACATCCCCAGTAGCTCAGGGCTTTGTCTCCTCTTCCTCTGTGGCATCAAATGCCATTCTCTCCCCTGCCCATTTCAGCTCCTGGTAATCCAGAAGGTAATCTCTTTTCAAGAAGATCCAGTGTATCCTCTTCAAAAATTTTCATTCTTAAACTGACTCACATGACATTGCCAATATTTGACTTTTTTTTTTTTTACCCAGAAAAATGGCAATTTCTATGGTCAACCCAATAGGCCTCTCCTGAGACACAGTTTCTCCTCTTTCTTGTCTTCTTCTGCTACATTCTTCCAACTTCCCAGATTCTGATTCATGTTTCTACTTTTTTCTACCTTGTTGGAATCTTGTCCTTCTTGGTCTCCTTTTTGCATTGGCCCTTCCATTCTGCCAAGGCATTCTTCCCTCCAAGCTCACACTGTGCATATCTTCCTAAGGATGGGGAAATAAATTCTGCTTTGCTATCCAACTTGTTTTTCTACGTTTTTCTACACACAGTACTGTGTGTTTGGTTTGACAATGATAACGATCCGCATTTTACAGATCAAGACATGGGTGTTCAGAGAGGTTGTACGGTTTTGTAATTAGTACCAGAAATGCATCTGGTAGCCAGGTTCTAATTCAGTTGCTCTTTTTTAAGATACATTGGATTCTCCTAACTTCTGCAGTTTTTTAATTGCAGAAACAGCAAGTAAGTGCTTCCTTAAACATACCTGATCAATTTGGTTTCATTTATTAACATAAATAGTAACATTAGCATTTGCACAGTGCTTTACAGTTTATAAAGCACCTCCATCTTTTTTATCCCATTTGTTCCCAACATGAAAATGCCTGACGTATTATTATCTGATGAAAAAACTGAGGCTAAGAGCATTCAAGTGGCTTGCTAAGAGTCTTGCAGCTGGTAATGAATGAGTCTACGCAAGACTCAAACCCTGGACTTGTGCTTCCAAAGTCAACCCTCCTCTCATCTTCCATGTTGACCCTAAAACCCTCACTGGATCTTGCTCATCATGGGACCACACAGTATTCTCAAAGCTATAGGAAAAAGGAAATTTTTAGGCCTAATGCCATGACCTAAATTTGCCTAGTAATGGACAGAGTGATTTATCCCCACCTGAGAAATCAGGAAGGACACCAAAACAAGAGCCTGAGAAGCACAGAGGCAGGAAAAATGAGAACAGGGGTAAAAAAAGTATAGCGAGTGAAAAAGAGGACAATACAAAAGAAAAACCAGAAGAGGAATTGTGATCGCATAACAGACAGCAGAAAAGACAGTGAGACAGGACAAAATAGGCATATATTTTTTTAAAAGAAAAGCAACAACAAACACATTATCCTAAAGCCCACAGGTGCCAGCAATTCAGATAAACATATAGGAATTAACAGAATTAACACGGCCTTAAATAGCCTGGCTCACCAGATGTGGACTCCTATCAGGGTTCTATAAAATGTAAAGTTATTACAGATTAAACCATTAATCATCTGTTCAGAGACTATCTCTGGCTGCAAAAATCCCATTCAGGTTTAAATGGCTAATAATCACAAAGGGATGTGGATGGTAATGTGCACAATGATGTTCTACCCAATCCTTTTTCCTTTAAATATGTGTTCCACTCTCCCCGTTCTCCTGCTTTCCTTCCTCCCCACTAGAGATGCCATGAGAAAAGAAAGGTGGGATAGACCAGTCGGTCTCAGAGTTCTCAGCAGCAGGAGAGCTTCTCCATGGGCAATGGAGAGCCAAATGGAGAACCAACATGCCAGCAGAGAAGTAACAGATTGAGGGGGAAGGAAGATGGTGTAGAAAGAACCAAGTCAAACAACACAGAAGACGCCGACACATAGGAGGATATTGTGATGGGCTTTAGTCAGCTCCCTGGTCCTCATAATAGAGACACTATTCATGCAACTCAGCCTTGATTTGGCTTTCCTCTACTGCACTGTGCTTCATCCAACAACAGTAGCTCAGTAATGTCAAGGACAGAGGAAAGGAGAAATAAATGTCCTGACAAGGAGGGTCATTGGAAACTGAAATGGGAGTTAGAAGGAAGCACTTTTCTGCAGAAACCTGAAGATTGAGAGAGGCACTCTCCTGGCCCAGTGCTAAAGCCAATGGACCAGCCTTCCCAACTCCTCCTCATCTCCCTAGGACAAAACGATGAATCAAGCAGAAGTAGTAGATGGACTAACTTCAGTTCTCAAGGAATTTAAAGCCTGACGGAGAAGCTGTCAATCTATGTCATTCTACTACTTCAGATCCTTCAGTGGCTCTCCATTACCCAAAGTCCAAGGGTAGAGTGTGATATAAAGCTCTCTATGACCTGGCCCCTACCTAACTCTTCAGATACATTTTCAGAACTCCTGACCTTATATTTTGTGCCCTGACATTGGCAAACTGTTTGTAAGTTCCTCACCCAGACACCATGACGTGCCCTGTCTCTGGGCCCTTGCTCATGCTGCCCCATCACCCCGGAGCACCACTTCTTCCCTGTTCATTTCTACCTGCCTTCAAGCCTTGGGCATCATCTCCTCCACAGTGTTTTCCTGAACCCCATGATATACTAAGTCCTTCTCCTCAGCAGCCCCACCACGCCTGTGAATGCCTCTTTTTTTGTGCATTAACTGCTTCTCCTTGAAATTATATTTGTGTGTCCCCCACTAACTGTGAGGTCCTCTGAGGCAAGAACTGTGTCTGATTCATCTCTGTGTCTTAGCACAGTCCTCGGCATACTGTATTTTTTCAGCATATACCTGTGGATCTAAACTCTGCCAGATTTTAGAGCTCCATGAGGTTAGCTCAGTAATGAATTAATTTATTTATTTGTTCCAGACATGCTTATTGAGTGTTTTATTTTATGCCAGGAACTCTTCTAGGTGCTGGGGAAACACCTGTGAACAGATGAGGCCTTTGTCCTCAGGGAGCTTACATTTTCGTAGAAGGGAGATTGACAGTTGTCAAATAAACCAGTGTCCAAAGGAAACAGACTAGGTAATGACTGAGGGTGGGTAGGATGGGTTATTCCAACTTCAGTGAAGATGAGAGAATTTTAGTAAGGCAAACCTCAGAATAAAGTTGTGTTTTTCCCCCAGACAGTGATTTGGTAATATGGGAAATACAAACATACGCACGTGCTAATGTATATTCACTTACTCTTAAATTTATTTCATAAACTGTTTTATAAGAATGATTATATAATCCTTAATCATAATTATTGTAGCAAAACATCATTGTATACTTATGTATGGTTTCACTTTTACGTATATTATTTTACTTGTTCTTAAGAACACAACAGAGGTCTTATCATCTCCATGTTATAGGTTAGGAAAGTGAGGCTCAAATAAGATCAGTGGCTTATTCCAGGTCATATAGCCAGTAAAGTAATAAAGCTGGTATTCCCAATCAGGTTTTCTGATTTTAAACCCAGTATTCTTTTCATTTATACTATGATGCCTCCTCAAAGCCTTTTCAATCCCGTTCTTCTCAGAGTGGGTTCCAACCCATTTCTTTTAGTCTTGCTGGGCCTTTTTATGTAATACTTCACTCATTTCAGATAACTGGGAGGTTCCTAAAAGATTCAACCATTGCCGTGTCAGGATGTTCTTTAATGATCCCAAGAAAGTCACATTGTCAATAGTGCCTAAGAGCATTTATCTAAAAGCTATTTTTTAAACTTACAAACATGTGATTTCATTTGGCAAATATTTATTGAGCGCCCACTAGGTGCTAAGAACAATTCTAAGAGCTGGGGACACAACAAGAACAAAAATATGACAGACATGTTAAAACACAAAACCACGAAGAGGTACAAGGTGGGGATTTTTGTGATGCTTGAGTGGACACAAATATTGAATTGATAACTAGGGCATGCAGAGTACTTCAATAATTGGATGATAACATGGACGCTCTCTGTCACGCTTTCACTCTGATATCAAGTTAGGAGCTGTGCACACAGGTGAAATCCACAATCACTTTGACTCGAGTGGAGCCAGCAATATCACAAAAACAAACAACCCAATCCAAAAATGAGCAGAAGACATAAATAGACATTTCTCCAAAGAAGACGTACAGATGGCCAAAAACTACATGAAAAGATGCTCAGCATCACTAATCATTAGAGAAATGAAAATCAAAACCACAATGAGGTATCACCTCACACCAGTCAGAATGGCCATCCTCAAAAAATCTATAAGCAATAAATGCTGCAGAGGGTGTGGAGAAAAGGGAACCTTCTTGCACTGTTGGTGGGAATGTAAATTGATACAGCCACTATGGAGAACAGTACGGACGTTCCTTAAAAAACTAAAAATAGAACTACCATACGACCCAGCAATCCCACTACTGGGCATATACCCTGAGAAAACCTTATAATTCAAAAAGAGTCACGTACCACAATGTTCACTGCAGTTCTATTTACAATAGCCAGGACATGGAAGCAACCTAAGTGTCCACCGACAGATGACTGGATAAAGAAGATGTGGCACATATATACAATGGAATATTACTCAGCCATAAAAAGGAATGAAATTGAGATATTTGTAGTGAGGTGGATGGACCTAGAATCTGTCCTACAGAGTGAAGTAAGTCAGAAAGAGTAAAACAAATACCGTATACTAACACATATATATGGAATCTAAAAAAAAAAATGGTTCTGAAGAACCTAGGGGCAGGACAGGAATAAAGACGCAGGCGTAGAGAATGGACTTGAGGACATGAAGAGGGGGAAGGGGAAGCTGGGACGAAGTGAGAGAGTGGCATGGACAGATATACACCATCAAATGTAAAATAGATAGCTAGTGGGAAGCAGCCACATAGCACAGGGAGATCAGCTCGGTGCTTTGTGACCACCTAGAGGGGTGGGTTAAGGAGGGTGGGAGGAAGACACAAGAGGGAGGGGATATGGGGATATATGTATACATATAGCTGATTCACACTTTGTTGTACAGCAGAAACTAACACAACATTGTAAAGCATTTATACTCCAATAAAGATGTGATAGACAGACAGATAGATAAAAGAGTGGAGCCAGAACTTAACTTCCAGGTGTGAAGTAACTGTAGTTCCAAAGATAAAAACTATTTTGTGCCACACACAAAGTATCAACGATCTGGAAGAGAAATCCCATAAGGTCTTCACCATGTTCCCATTTTGAAAAAAATGAAACATAAAAGCACCCAGCTCAGCTTAAGGCCGCTTAGAGCCACAAATGGCCAGAGGTGACAGAAAAAGAAAGAAAGAGAAAGAAAGAGAAAGGGAAGGGAAGAAGAAGTTGTAAAATAACGTCTGACTGTTCTAAGGGGAAATAGTTAAAGTGGGTAAGTGGGATTTATCAAGGAGGGAAGTCCCAACATAGCTGGAAGCTTTTACTGTTTACGAAATTGTCAAAGAGAAATGCCAGGAATAAGAGAAGAATTTCCTAGACTTTCCCACAGAAAAGTGAATCATAATTAAATGGAAAGAAAGACTATGCCAGGATTTCATTAAACTCAAAGCTATCTGTTTAAAGCACTCAGACAAATGAGAAGGCCTCCCAACTCCCTTAGAAAGACCATACTATATACGTAAAGGAGAGATGGTGCAAAAGTTTATATTAAGTTCTTGTTTCGCCTACCACTTCCTTCACTGTTTTGGACTTTCTTTCTTCTAACTTGACCTGGATTTAAATTCTGCTTAGCTGCTAGCTAAGATATGTGCATATTTTTATTACTATTACTGTTATTTCTGTCACTGACACTGGTTTTCAGAACTGTCTTTAATTTTTAAGCTATTAAGTGCCACTTTTCACAGACTTTTGAAGCTGTCTGCTCTCCATCTGGACAGTGTAGTATGTGAGTACGTGTGTGTGGGTGTGCGTGTGCGTGCAGATTTTATTTACTTTAGGTTCTGCATGGATAAAATCATCAGAGATATCTTCATGTTTTTATGAGACTTGTTTCAAAATATTCAGGGGCATCCTTCCTGATTGATAGATCTGCGGTTGGGAAATTGCTCCTTTGTCTCAAATACATAATGGAGAGATAGTTCAACATAATTGTGTGCAGGGGAAAATTAGTCCTAGAGGCCACCCCTAGACCCAGTCCAGGAGAAACTCCAGGCTCAGGGCTGCTTCACGACAAAAACGGATGAGCTCTCCACAGCAATCAATGCTTAATTCATTCCTGAGCCAAAAACTTGGAACAAGAATGCTCCTATCTGGGCTTCCCTGGTGGCGTAGTGGTTGAGAGTCCGCCTGCCGATGCAGGGGACACGGGTTCGTGACCTGGTCCGGGAAGATCCCACATGCCGCGGAGCGGCTAGGCCCGTGAGCCATGGCCGCTGAGCCTGCGCGTCCGGAGCCTGTGCTCCGCAACGGGAGAGGCCACAACAGTGAGAGGCCCACATACCGCATGAGAGTGCAATTCCAATGGAGTGTGATTTAACGTGTTTAAGAATCTTTCAGGGTTCATTAGACAGAGTAGTTTATACCGTTATTCTACTTAAATAGGAGTAAATCCCAGGGAAGAAGTGCGCTATGTCTACTGCAATTCCGTCAGGAATGACCTGTGGAGACCCTGTAGCCAGTAGAAGCCTAGGTAATGTCCAGCAGGAGAGGAAAACTCTCTAAGACTTTTCTCCTGTCATTTTTCCTTCAGAACAAGAACAATACAAAGCTGTAATTGGATTTTTCCCTCCTTTGTCATGTCTCTCCTTCCTCCCCCTTTCTCTCAATGCACACATGGTTTATTGCAGCAAGGCCCAACTCAAATATCAATTCTTCTCCAATGCTGACTCCCACCTAAAATGTATCTGTTTCCTCTGCTCAATTAGATCACTTCATCTGTGGCACTGAACACATAGTGCCCTGAGCTATAATTGTTCCCTTACAGATCTCATCTCTCTTCCCAGATTACAAAGTCTTCACACACAGAGACCGTGGTTTGCAAAGAGCCATTAAGGTTAGTTACAGCACAAAAAAGGTACCCAATGATTATTTGATAAATGTCTCCATTCAGTAAATAATTATTATGCACCTGCTCTATGCCAGGTATAACAGACGCAACTCCTGTCTAGACACAGCTCACAGCCGAGTGGCGTGAGTGAATGCACGTGTGATGCCATCTCATATGTAACTGACGTGCAACAAATTCCAAATAACCATAATAAGAATAAAACATGTGCCCTGAGAGGAGGCTCATAACATGTCACAAGGGATCTTTATCTACAAGAAAGAACACTGTTAGCTTCTCAAGGAATTTCCACAGGGAAACGGTACAGCTATCTTAGGCAATCAAGCTTAGTTTAGATTAAACAAAAAAGTGCAGTGCACTGCTCTGATGACACTGTGTGCTGAAAGAACTCCAGCAAATCAAGTCTGATTCTTTTTGCCTCAACAAGTGACCTTAGAGATTGAACTTACACTTGACTGAAGCTCCTTTGCTCTCAGACAGAGGTCTCAACACATTAGCTACAATAGTAATAAATGAGTAATGGTAAAGCTCCACTGCTTTCTCACAGCTGCTAGCTCTCAGGGAGGAAAAAAAAAAAAGGAAAAACGAGTCTTCTGGGCCTTAATGTTATATTCTGAGAACTCTCCTTCATCTCGAATAATGAGACTATTGGGAACACCAAGCTTAGCAAAGGTAAAATAATACATAAGTTATGTTTTAGACAAGACACACAACCACAAATTGAGCCACTTTTAGCTAAGGCTTCCCTACTTGCCAAGTCAAAAATACAAAATCAAACTTCACACAGGTCTAGTTCCTTGTGATTTCAAAGTCCTTTCGTCTGAGTTATTTCATGTAATTTATAAAGCACAGCTACCCGTGGGATCAGGTTCCTCATCAGTTAGATGAGGAAACAGAACCACAGGGTGCTTAAGTGGTGAACCCAAGGTCCTGCAACCAGCTTAAACTGGGATCAAAACCTAGGGCCTCTACTTTTAAGTCCAGAGTCTTTTCTGCTACAACCTATGGCCTAGAGGACAGATCCAGTCACTGAGCTGAAAATTTCATTTGTTCTTAGACAGTCAGTGCATTAAATGGAATGGGTGAACCTTACCTCTTTAAGGCAGCCCATGAAGTTGTTGCTGACAGGTGAGCCTGGCAAGTCAGCGGTACTTGGGCTTCCTCCCACATAGAAGAAGTCATCTGAGCCCAGCATGGTGTAGTCCTCTTGAGTGTAGCCCGTCGTGGTAAGGATGCCATCCACAGAGATTGTCACCTGGTGGAGGGACATAGGGACAAAAAACAAAAATCCCAACAATGACCTTACAGTCCTATCAAAATCCAGGGCTTCCCCTACCGGTGGCATCACTTTCATTAAGCTTTGGGTGAGGTATTCTTTCTAATTTGGGTTGATTTTGGTATATGCAGCCAAGTTCCATTTTCTGGTCTGCCTCCCTGTGGCCCAAGCCTCCAGTGTCTCCCTGCAGACTCCTGGGAGAGTTTTTCCGGAACTGCCAAGCTGAGCAACTCGCTCTACCCATTGCCCTCTTCACTCAGTCAGGCTAGAAAATGGAACTATCCTCAGACGTCTCAGTTCATTGGTAAAATGAGCATTTACTTTCGAAAGATTGTCATTTATAGTGGTCGTGAGAAACAGCAAAGGAGATGTTTGACAGTGGGGTTTGTTAGGGGGTTGGTCTTTGGTTGTTGATGGTTTTTTTCTTTTTCTTTTCTTTTTCTTTTTTTATTTGTTTCTTTTTGGGCTCACACCACGCTGACAAACATGCATTCAGGGAGGGAAGGAAAAGGGTCTTGATTTTGATGAGTCACGGGTGATACATGCCACGGACTACCCAGGACACCAACCCCTGTCCTCCCTTGTGTGCCATCACCACCAGCCAGAGAAGAAATGATTCAAACCAAAAAAGGCAATGCTAACAAAAAGAATGATGAGGCATAATAGCCAAAATAATAACAATGCCCACAGGAAATAAACGGCACCCATACACCCAACATCCATGAAAGGAGCAGAGGGCACAGAGAAGAGACGGGGCCTCGAAGCGTGCACGCACCGTACACTGACACACCCATGCGAAAATCATCTGGAGCCAAGAGAGAAGGCAGAAGAATAAAAGGGAGGGAAGTGGGACAAGGGTGAAGAGCACTAAAGAAGAGAATCAAAATCCACTTCACACTTACATGCACTAAACCAACTGAAAAACAAGATGGGAGTGAAAAGAAGAAAACACACTCAAAACTAAAGGGTAGTCTTTCCCCTGCCTGCCACCTCCCTTACTAACAAAAAAGAAAAGAAAAAGTCCAAACCCAACCCCAAAATATATGAAGGGTGAGAGGAGCATGAAGAAGCATGGAGACAAAAAAGAGAGAGGAGAACGTGGAGTGGGGTTGATGACTGGTAGGTTGTTAGTACTGAGGAGGAAAACAAGGGAACAGATTCTGATGCCCATGGGGAAATTCACGAGACAGGAACATGCCATGCAGAGTTTGTACGGAGAACACAAATTGGCACAGCTCCCTTTGGCCAAGGTGGGAAGTATGGTGAAAGGAGGGAACGGAAGAATACAGGAAGTCGAGTACTTTCCTCCCCAGATCACCTGTGGCAGCCGTGGCCACACAAAAGGGAAAGAAAAAAGGGATTCGGGAGTGGGGAAGGGGGAAAAGAAGGGAGGACGAGTGAGGGGTAGGAAGACACGGAGAGAAGAAAGTCCTCAATAGAAATCTCTGTTGTCCCTAGTCGATAACTTGGAACTCACAAAATAAGAAAACAAAACAAAACGAATTTAGCTCAACAAAGAACATTTCTTTAAAAAAAACTTTCTTTTAGGAAAAAAAAATTACAAAGTAGAGAAAAGGAAAACTGTCCCAACCAAACTCATCCAAATAGTGTCAGGACAGGTGCATCCCCTTCCATTTTCTTCTTAAAGAAAAAGAAAGGCTCGTATTTAATTCAACAGAAAATTTTAAAAGAAGTAACAACTCTAAAGAGGATAAAAGGGGGGTTTGGGGAGGAAAAGGGGGGCAACACACGGCAAACCCAAAAAAAGAGACAATAAGAATGATATCTACCAGACAATGTAGTTTGTTTACCATAGCGTGTCCGATGCCTGAGTGCTTTGCGGAAAAGGGGGAAGAAAGGAAATTAAAAATTGTGAACAGAACGATTGTTAATTAAAAAAACTAAAAACAAAGATGAGTCGTTAGGGTGTTAGTACATTCGTCGGTTAGTAAAATGACACATTGCATGAATGATCTTGTGTTAGTTTTTCAAAAAAAAGGCACCCGACACAGAAAAAGAGAGTGGGGGAAGACAATGAGACCAAGACTCTATGGAAAACCTGGGCACCTGGGGCACAGCCAGGAAAGGAGCTGCAGTCCACCTTGTCTTTGTAACTACCCTCTTCTCCCAAATACACTCAGACCAGACCTCACCCCAGTCAGAATTAGCATCATACTTACTTTACAAGAGCTGTTCTGAAAGAACACCGCCCTGGTCCCTTCCCACCCTCTAGCACAAACACAATCCATCTGTCCTGAAAGAAAAGACCCCCAAGGTTTATCGTTCCACACGTAGATAAATAGAGAGAGCTGAAATACCAATACTTTGGGGATTGTTTTTTCACATCTGACTCTGATTACATGCATGGACAATCATGATTTTCTCCTAGGACAAAAAGATCTTAAAACATTTACAGATCACATCCAGCACAGGAAGGCTACATATGTAGTTTACTCTGGGTTTCCATGGGTAATTTAAAGATCCATGACCCCCTTGATTTTGTGGATTTGTGCAGCAGGAGGGCAACTTTCTCCTCTTTCCTGTTCTCTCAGGTTTAAATAACTGTGTCTTTAGAATGCATCAAAAGAGTTGGAGTCTCCTTCATTAGCCAATAATGTTACTTTGTTTACTTTGCCAGAACGTCTCCTGTTAGAATCACTCTCCCCTCATTCCTCTTTAAGAATGCTTTTCAAGCTTTTAAGCAATTTCTTGCATGGATAGCAGAGAGAACTGGCAGGTTAAACATGATTAGAGAAGCCCTACAGTTAGTCTTTTCTTCGCTGTTTTCAAATGTTAAATTGCCAACACACCCTGAGCTGGGAGGCTGGAAGGCTAGAAGATGGTTAACCCCAGTTTTGTGTTTGCGGTTTGACTAAAGTGGCATATAAAAGTAAAGCACTTCCTGTGATGGCCATGACCGTGGACTCAGGTCCTGGTTATAATTTAGAACAGATAATCCACGTTCCCTCCATTAATCACAACCCCCAATAAAGTACCTGACCTTGGCCTGACTTGGCCCAAAAGCAGAACCGTAGCAGATGACCAAAAAGGAAGAAAGGGGGAAAGTTCTGCTCCATTTGGTAAGGAAACCCCGAGTAAGCTTTCCTCAGATGAATCTTTACCACAGAAGCCATTCAACCTTACCAAAAGAGTAGGCGAGACTGCCACCAGCTTATTGTCAAATATTTATGAAGTGATTTACAGTTTAACTGAAATAGACAGGGGCTTCCCACCCCTTCAAATGTATCCTAGGGAACTCAAAAAGATGTTATAAATGTGCTTTTAATGGGAAAAATAATAATCTTAGCTGACTCAGGGTTGAAAGGATTGTATTTGCAAAATCAACTCTGCTTTTCTGAGATTTTTTTCCTCTTTCAATAAATTGCATTTGGATGCAAAATTCAGTGCAGATTCCGATGAGGTCCAATTTTAGGTGCATTTTCTCTAAAAGATTCATACTCCTTCTGCCGAGAAATGCCCCCAAAACCCTAGGGCCTCAGTAGCCTTGTCTTGAGAGCTCTACTTAGCTGCATCCATGGGGACAGACAGAGGCAGTCACCTTTGAAAGAATACTCAGCATGTAAATCATGTGCATGTCCCAGCGAGTCTAGCACCCAGACCATGGATGAGCTCATAATCCTTCTGGAACATAAGGTGCTTTGCATATTTAGCCACCACACGTGGAGGACTGTAATCACCATCTCACAAATGGAAACTGTGGTGTGGAAAGGTTAAAAGCTTTGTCCAAGGGCACAGAGAGGAGTCGGGTCTTAGAACTTGGACGAGAAACCCTATAGTGTTGCCTTCCTCTGCTTGTTCAGACTAACTCAGCACAACCAATATTTGAATTACAGTTTGGTTCGTCCCCATTTCAGTGTAAAGGACTGAATTAGGGCCCAACTCTATTTTAGAAAAGTGTTTTTAGTGGTAATGAAAGTGAGCCTTTTCCGGCTAATTGGAATCATTCTAGAACGGCAAAGAAGCATGTGGGGTGGGAGAGAGCGAGAGAGAAACAGATTGGCTGGTGAGAACCACAACCTGATTCCGCTCCCCAGTACGTGAAAATCCCCCCTTAACTGACTAATGGCAGAAGGGTATTACTGTACAACTGCCAGTCAAACCCGACAAAAGGTCATATTCTCCTTTTTGGTCTAGTCTCTGCTACTCAAACCTTTCAAGCCCTTATATGTTAGCAAATGAAAATTTGATGTGGGCTCTCTTGGCCGCTGAGGGGGACTCTCCTGTAAGTACAGGTGGGGAATGATGAAAGGAAACATAAGCAACAGGATTCTTTGGCCTTGCAGGAAAAACACAGAACGGTGATTCAAAAATGTTCGACCTGTGTGTATGAAGATGACGGGGGATTCTAACTCTTAGGATTTGGCAACTTCATCACAGATAGAATAGCATCTCCAACCACGGGGCTTCCTTGACATGCTTAAGTGTGGAAGTGGGTACTTCGAATATTGTGTGTCTCCAATGTGGAGGAGCCTTCTCCCTTTACTGAGCATTATTAAGGAGTTACACTTTTATCAAACAGAAAACATAGGCAAACACCTGTCAGTTCTCATGCTTTCATGTTTACATTAGGAGGCATTAAATCAATCACACTGCAGAAGAAAATTTGATAAGCACCTTCTGGAAATTTACATAATGCTTTCTGATTTAATAAAGGATGAATGCTGTCCCACTGAGTTTAATGACAAATTCACAAGTAGAAAATCCAAGTGAAAACAGAACCTGGAAAAGGCAGTCTCAGAACAGACCTTGACTTTTACAGGAAGTGTTTGTAATTTTTTCCTGATGTGGGCTGGTGAGGTATTATTACTGTTGCTATTGTTATCACTATTATTCGTTATAAAATGGAAAACAACTTCACTGGGCTAAGGCTTTCTGAGAGTGTTGTCACCTGACGGAGTTGCCTGCTTAGAATCAGCAAGCGATGGGAGTTCTCAAGCACGTACAGAACCAGGAAAGGCTGCTCCAAAGTTGACTTTTTTATGTGGGTCCTTCCACTTTCCAGGCCTCCTAGTCAACTGAAGACTGTCAGAGGTAGAGACAGGGGCAATAAAGTATACCACAACACCAAGGAACAGAGAAACAAAGGAATTCAGAATGATCGCAGCTAATTCACTCCAAGGCTAGAGGTTAACACAACGACCCAACAGAAAGAATAAAAGTGGACAAGGGGTTGGTAAATTAAAAGGAAGAGAAAAAGAAAGACTTCTTCTGGAAGGAATTAAAATTATGGCATCATGGCCATGGCTAACTTAATTAAAAAGAAAAACATATATTCAAAGAATGAGAAAAATCTACCAAGCTGCAGAAACAAAACGCTCTCCCTAATTGATTTAGCAATAGTACAATATTCAAAGGTAATCAAGAAAATGATACAAAGAAAAGCAAAACAAAAGGAAAGTATTTATAACTTTTATCTATACAACTGAATTTTTTTTCTTAAATAACAAGCACAAATGGAAAATTGAAGTAAGAGAAGAAACATATTTTAATAATTATCCTTGTGAAATTGTAAAGGCTGGGAGAAAGTTTGACTTCGACATATCCAAACCCATAGGGTATCTCTACCCCTCTCCATGTAACCTAACCCACCACCTACTTCACAAACTTCCTCCCCAGCCACCTAAGAGGAGCCTCTGGGCACTCTCTCCCCTCAGCCATTACCTGCCGGAGGTTGCGTGTCACTTTGACGTCATGCCAGGCGTTGTCATTGAATTTTCCATTCACTGGCTCCACAATGGCCTCAAAGGCCCCAGACCCCAGGTTAATGACCAAGGAGACTGCGCCATCCTTCAGAGCCAGGTTGACATAGTCAGCCGACTTGCCCGTGTGCAGGATGAGCCCGTTCCGCTGCCAGGTCTTAAAGGACAGGGTGATTTCATCACTGCTGCTCTGGATTGGGTTCTGAGACAGGTCGTAGCACAGGTACTCTGAGCCTCGGAAAGTGGCCACATTCTCCTCTCGAGCTACAGAGAAAGAAAAGGGGAAAGCAATCAACACTTGACTGGCATGAGCCAGGTCTATGCAAATACCAAACAGAACACTCACACGCACACGCACACGCACACACACGCACACACATACATGCACACACACACACACACGCACACAGGGCAGTGTCCCTGCCAGAGGCTTGATACCAGCACAACACCCCCTCCAACTATTCCACAAGACTCGTATCTAAGTACTAGGGAAACTAGCAGAGAAGGTAACTGCAGAGAAGTTATATGTCCACACAGGGGTAGAAGACTAACACGATGGTGCAGGAAAGCTTGCTACCTTTCCTTCAAATTTTCTCAGAGAAAAGCCTAAAGGGAAATTTCATGCAAAATGGTAAAGTGAGGTTTACTTGCTTTTGCATCAATATTGGCTTTTAAATGCTTGTAGAAGAGTTGGTTTAGAATGGATAATTAACTATTCTGACAAAGGGTTCTTTAGCTCTAGGTACCTTTTATTGAACAATAACTAAAAATCAATTAGCCTGAAATATGTGGCTCTAATTTCCATCCGTTAATAACCCAGCTAACTTTGGTTTCCATGGTAGAGTCCTGTGCCCAGTGGAACGTGACTGGGTTTTTAAATAGGAGGTTGGACCTGAGGAAATGATTGAGCAGATGAGGAAAACGGAACAGAATGGAATTTGGTAATATGTTTTGATAAGACAACAATACTTCCCTTAGAGTCAAAGGGACCTCTGCCCTAGAGGTCTCCTGTTTGATATGGCCTGGTCTGACCATCCTACAGAACATCTCTCTCCATAGGACCAGGGGTCCACAGAGCCAACATGGCATTCAACTGGGACTCATACTCTCTTTCAAGACCATATTTGAGACCCTGGGTTCCTGTAATTCCCTACCCAAAGAGCCCCAAGTCTGTTTCCAGGGGTTGTGCAATCCTCCTTCCTGGATCCATTTTCTGAAGGCAAATCATGCTATCAGTGTTTATACCTCAAGGTCTGAGGGCTAGCCCTGTGGGGGACTGTTTGCACAGGTTTGGACAGAGCTTTGCCATGTGGATCGAGGCATCCACGTGCATTTATACCAGACCTCTGTGATACAGGATGAAGCTGAATGTGGGCAGAGGAAGGGGAAAGGCCACAGGCTGAGGACCAGAGGGGCTGGCTCTCCCTGTGTTGGTATTTCCCAATGCAGAACTCCTAGGAATCCAAAAACTCTAAATGAGAACCTGACTTAACCAGGTAGTGTCAAAGATCTATTTTTCAAGGTTAAGAGAAAAGAATGTATTTTATTTAATTATTTGTAGATTTGATTTATAACGTAGACACTCAGCATGTACACCTCCATTTGTCCTCTTGTCAGGCAGCCTCATTTAGAGAGTGGCCTACTTCATATCAGTGTTGGTCAAAAGCACCTCCTCAATGAAAAGAAATGGGTGACAATACAAGTTTAGATATGCAGCTTCCCTTTAAAGAGGGGTGGCAGGGTCTGCAAAGTAAGGTTGAGGGGACTCTATTTTCCCTTCTAGACCTACACTTCCGCCTTAGTCACCAAAGCTTGTCCACATTAATTCATATCCTTATCGACCATCATAGCCCTTGGTAAGTTCCCTAAGTAAAATCAAATAAGTATTCTCTCATCATGAGGTAAAGGAGTCCCTCTTACAATGTGAAGAGATGACCACCCAACATATACTGTTGAATTCATTGTAGCATCACATCATTAAAACAGGGGCCTTAACATCACACTCCAGAGAGTTAGAAGAGGTTAAGTGTGTCCCATATCTTCCAGAGGGCCTCAAGGATGTGTGTACACCTACACATTTCTGTTTGCACACACACTGGTATAAGCAAAAGGGACTTGTCCACCTCTAGGGGACCAGTGTTGTTTTACACATATAAGTAGCGAGTACTACTCAGCACATAACCCATGCCAGATACATTTTACCAAAATTAGTTCCCCCAAAATCACAGAGCAGAAATTTGGCACTATCTGTATGTTTGAAACGGGTTCATCCATGCAATCCCCTAATGCCCTATTTTCACGATCTCTCATTTCTAAAGAAATGGTTTTGTTAAAATTCAACTGGACAAGCTCTTGTTCAGTAGACTGGACGTAACCCTGATTTAGAGCAGAAGATAGCAAATCATATTCAGTTATCACCGCTAAGCTCTTTTCCTAACAAAGCAAATGTACACACAGCCAACTACTATGCCTGTCCTTGGCAACCCACATGGTATATTAGTGGGAGTCTTCTATAAACATTTAAGCTATACCTTGTGTGCCCAGTGAACTGAGATAAATGAGCAAGGAAAGGAATGCCTCTAAGAGAAGCCTCAATTAATCACCGAGTACCCTTCAAAGGGGGAACGGCCTGACACAGAACAGCAAGGCACCAGGATATTATTTAATGTGCTATGTGGTGCTTAATATTTTTTATATAATTAGACTAAGGAGTCTATCAAAATAATAAATTTTAGAGCTATAAAGGATTTTAGAGATTGCCTGATTTAACACCCTTATTTTATTAAGGAAGAAACGGATGACTAGGAATAAGTGAGTTGCCCAAGACCAGACAGTTAGTTCTACTCTGGACTTCTACTGCCTCTGGACTTTTCTCTAAATATCAGTTACCTTTTCTTTTGCCCATCATTCTGGATATAGCACATGCTCCTACTCTGCTTCTCAAAGGGCATGAATGATTCCACTGAACCATGTACAGACTTACAAACCACCACAAACCTTGAATACACTGAGCCAGAGACCTATTCCTCCTACCCCATGTAAATCACACTTATTCACCAAAAGAAATGTTTCCCTTCCCTGCATCCCCAACCCCCGGAATCAGTGTGTTTAAAACAAAAGAACGTGTTTCATGTGGAAGGCCACAGAAGAAAAATGACACCATTAAGAGAAGAGGCTATCACAGTAAATAAATAACAAAACCAATGTGAGGAAAAAAGTTTATGTAAATCACATGCATATTTATGCTAATATCCATGCAAATTCATCAATGAAGATTTTATGTAGCCTTGAGAGTACATTCCTTTGCAAATATCTAATGAAAACTGCTGCAAAAGTTCACAACCTTCCCAATCTCTTCATTCAATGATGAATTTTCCCAGTTTACCCTTTCCCTGGGCTGGAAACATGTCAACAAACAATAGACCACCGAAAGCTACTCTCTGAATCGTATTCTAGATAAGCAGAATCATATCGTTTTTAATTCATGGGATACTCTCCTCCTGAGTGTCACAGGAAGGAGAGGCATTGGCAGTGCATGACCCAGTCTTTAAAAGAGCAAATAAGGGGCTTGCAAGAAGAAAGAGAGTGGACCTTGAAGAAATTCTTCCTTTGTATACTCTCACAACTGACATTTTTCTCCTAAGGTCCCAAGCTGTCTTAATTTCCTTCCAGTGGCTAAAGCTCGAGCATTCTCTTATCACCTTGAAAACCATACCAAGTTGATAGTGAACATAACTAAAAGGTGCAAAACCAAATAGTGACAAACACATTTCTAAGCCCACTCAATTCTCCGAACTCTCCATTAGAAAAATGTAAGACTGCCCCAAATCTGTTTTCTATACTGAGTGTTTCCACTGAGAAGGAGGGTGAAGAGACAATTCAGTCACCTTATATGTATTCAGGCTAAATAGGTAGAGAAAATGAATGCAGGGGATTATGTAACACAGTAACACACAAGAGCTTAGCATAAAGCTACAGCATGGCAAAAGGGTAGGCACTGACATGGCTAATGGACTGTTTAGATTCACGTAGATTATATCACCCCAAAGTTTACAATCAATTGCATAAGCATTAAAATAAAAATGTTACTCTCACTGCATGAAAAGCAGAGCTCAACCCTGTATGACAACAAACCGTTTACCCATTATTTGTAAGTGTCCAATTGATTAAACACTAGATGCAATCGAGATAAGTATAACTCAAGGTTTTGAATCAGTGTGTATAAGACATAAAGCACTGATCTTTCAAATGGCTTGTTAATCCAAGTACTGATATGTACATCGCATTAACAAGCATTTACTCAGTCCTATTTTCCACTCTCTCCCGAAAAACACCCAACTACTGATTTATGTAATAATTCTATTTCTCTGAGAAATTCCAAAACAGATTAAAATATTCTGTGTCATTTTTTTATTACTATACAACCTAAGAAGTACGAAGAAATGCATAACACTGTTGAATTGGGCCTGTGGTTCCTGATAGCTTGGTGCCTTAGGCTGTGAGATCAAGAAATTTGGACCTTACTCTGAAGGTTCTGAGGAATGACTGCATCATTTTACTGAGAGGATGAAGGGTCAGATTTGTATTTTTAAAATACAAGATTATGCAGCCCAACTTCTGCTGGGTTGAGAGTGAACTGGAAAGAAATGAGAGCTGAAGGCAGAGAGCCCAGTTAAAAGAAGAGAACGCATATGAACCACTTTTCCAGGGGGTGCCTGAAACTGGCTCAACCTGAATGTTGATATAACCCAGTGAGATTTGCATTTCATTGGGCAAGAATGGAAGCAAAAGTTCCTAGAAGAGACAACCTAAGGAACTGAGAGGCAGACATTCTGGAAAACCAGAGACCACAGGATACTTAAGATCCAAATGCAACCAAGGAAAACCAAGGGCCAGAGGTAAAAATTGAGGACAAGGACACAGCACTAGGCATGAAAGGGCTCAGGTGAGAACAGGTCAGGAATGGGTAAAGGATTCTATTCACAGTTTTTAAAATATCATATATTTCCAAATGCTCAAATGCTTTCTTAATTGTTGTTTGTATTCCCTCAACACTCTGTGAGGTCACTTCGCTATGATTATATTAATGTAAGGAAGAGGGGGCACACAGTTTACATAGGGCATCCAAGGAGCTTGGAAGCATTTAGGCCAGTTCCAAACCCTTAGCCCACTGATTCTCAGTCCATTGCTTTTGCCACATCACACCACCTCGCCAGGAGCTCAAATTCTCAGGGAATAGGTACCTAGGACCCTGTATCTGACATCCTGCAACTGCATGAAGTTCCATGTGTCAAAAGGAGAAACCACTGACAATGACGGGTAAGAGCCCACTCAGGCAACAGGAGCCCACGCAGGGGGATCAGGGAGTGAGGCTGGCTCTATTCCAAAATTCCCTAGTAGCAGGTTGGAAAAAGTCAAACTGAGATCACACTCTTCACCGTCATCAGACAGAGAGCCCGAGAAATGGAATTTTTAGGTACCCCTTAGAGAGCCTGTGAAAATGCCAACCCCTCTGGAGTGGCTGCAGGCACTGGTCCTGAGCAGAACACCTGCTGTTCTCTAGAAAGGGAGGGGGAGCCAGCTTCTGAGGACGTGCCCCAGAGACAGAGGCAAAACTGTTCTCATCTTTGAATCATTTGTCCTTCAACTGGCCTCCGCAGCAGCATGGTACTTTAGTCTATACCAATGCAAAGATAACCCTGGCTGGCCATCCTGGCCGGCCCACCCTGGAGCTAATGAGGCACAAAAACACGAGCTACTGCTGCCCTCCCTGCCACACAAAGGGATGTCCTACGGTCCTGGGGCTGGCCCGCTGACTCCCTTCCTCTGATCCACAAATTCAGGAGGGACAGCACTGTCCCTCCTCCGTTGGTGCAGCTGCAATGTGAGGTTTCAGGTTCTTAAGTTGTAAACTAACGTATCACCCAATTCTATGCAGGCAAAGAAGCCATGATGATGATGGGAGAAGCACAAGCCCAAGGCAAGGGGTCCACAAAGCAGAAATAAACTTATTGAGATGGCCACAGTTCCACAGTTGTTCTACTCATTCCCACAGGGACCACATATCCACTCAATTCTGAAAGTCGCCTTGAGCTACAACACCAATTTGGGTTGTTTGCTGGCAAAGGAACAAGTTAAGGCAAATGTGAGTTTGTTCTCGCACAATTCTGTTTTCTTTCCATGCAACCTGCTAAGAATGCAACATCCAGAACAATTTCCACCTCTAAAGTCTTCTTACAAGCTAAGTGTAGACAAGACACCCAAGTTAGCTGCTGGGCTGTGAGATTATCGTATTTGCAAAAATGAGGGAAAAACAGAAATCTTTTTACTACATGGAATTCCATTATACATCATCTAAGGACATTTCCTGCTAGAATTAGAGAAGGAACACACTGAGTAAAAAAGGAAAAAGACTGCACAAGTGACTACACTCTTGCTTCTTCCTGTCCCATTTCCCTTACAATGTATTTTAGGGCCAAACAAAGCATTTGAATAGATCAAACTGCAGAGCCATCCCCCAAGGAGAAACAATGAACCTTTACATGCCACATCCCATCATATAGGTATTTTAAAAGCAGAGTGTACCAGCAGACAGCAAATTGTGTCGTTATGAGTGATCCTGCACTACAAAAGAAAACACACAGGAAATCTGACCTCCTAAGGCCATTTCCAACCCTTATCCTCAGACTCTGTAGGAAAGATGCAGCAGAGAAATAAATGGACTTTTCCACGCTGCCCTAGTCACTCACTAGCCGGGAGATGCTTCTTGAGAGTGATGAGAAAGAAAATAGTAAATCAAGTTGTCACTTGGGAAAAAAAACAGCCAGCACTCTGGCGAGGGAAGCTGCCTCGAGTCCACAAAAGAATGGCCTGGAAAATCATGCTTCACTGAAATCACTAGAAAGCTAATGGTATCCTAAAGACTGCATTGCTCTCAATTGTATTGCAATAAAAGTTAAAATTTCTGTTCATTCATTTAAGGAATAAGTATTTCCAGGTGCCTACTATGCACCAGGTGATGTGTCCAGTGTTGAATGCACTTGAACCACCCAGGAACACGGTGAGTAGGAATAATGAGCCGACATTTTCCGGAAGAAGAGAAATTATAAATCTAAAAAAACTCAAATGCTTACTAAGCGCCAAATCCTGACACGGACTCACATTAAACAGGGCATCCTCCTGTAGCTCAGAGTGTAGTGGAAATGTGGACTTGATTACATGGAATTTAATAATAAGGCTTTGAACTGGACAGACCTAGGTTGGATATCTGGCTCTGGAACTTACCTAATTCTGTGGAACCTTGGCTTGTTACTTAACTTCTCTAATAGCTAGTTTCCTAATCTATAGAATGAGCATAACCATGTATATATTTCATAGAGTTACTGTGAGACATGAATCAGATAAAGTTCCTGGCCCAGTTCCCAGCCACAGACGTGTTAGCTGTTGCTGTTGTTGTTGAGAATGCACATATAAACAAGTGATTACAAGTGCAGTAAATGTTTCATAGGTGATACGGGCACACAGAAGAAGGAATAACTGACCCTGGGTGTTAGGGAAGGTTCCATACAGGAGGTCAAACTTAATCTGGGTCTTGAAGTATGAGTAAGAGTTCACCATACAAAAGGAGGGATGAAGTTCTAGTTAAAATAAACAATGTATTCACTGGTGTGATCATTAGAAAAGCACGGGGTGTCCAGGGGATGGTAAGAAGTTCAATGTGGCTAAAGTAGCAGGCATGTGAGACTCAAGATGCAGGTTGGGGTCTTATGTGTCATATTCTTGGGGCTCCGGGGATGGAGAGCCAGCATAGGAGAACTTCGGCTTGTGAGTGGCACAATTATACTTGTATTGTATCAGGGGTCCAGTGGGTGGACTAATGGCTAGAGAGGTAAAGAGGAATCCAGGAGACATCTCCAAGGTGGAATGGAGATTGCTAAGAAACCCTGGCCTGAGGCAACTGTGCTACATCTGCCTGCCTGCCCACTTATAATAATTTATGCAATATGTTGTACATTTTATTTCCCATAACCACCAAATCTATATGAGTCAAACTGTAATTATGCTTCTTTTACTATCGGCTTCTCATTTTAATTGTGGGTCAGTCAATCAGACAATCGTTAAACACAAATGCTGCACTCTTATCCTGTAGAGGGAATTCCATTTCTCTGCATCCACGACTTCAGGAAAGCATTTCCTCCCCACCCTCCAGAAGGGGGTCATTTGGAGTAACACTTTGACCTTCTCTCATTTACTCATTCACCCACTCCAATGAAAGAAGTAATTCACCTCCTTGGTGATATAAGGGTCTGACATGCAGAGGTCCACATTTCTTATTTAGGTAATCACTGTTTCCATATGACTTGCCTTTCTCTTCCCTTCAGCTCTGCCCTTCCTACAAGGATTGTGAGTTCTCCTATAGGCTCCCCCATGCAGTGAAACCTATCAGAGTAGACGCTGCCCCTACATAAGAAGGCCTTTGGTTTTCTAGCTCTTCTGCCTATGGCTGTGTGGCTGAGTTTAATTCAGGGGGAAAATTACTAGGAAGCCCAGTAGGACTGCAGATCAAAGCCACATTCTCTAACGCAGCTCTACCAGCAAAAGAACTGATATCTGGATCCTTAACCTGACTGCCAGTTTGAGTCTTGTGTCTGTTCCTCAATTAATTCAGAACATATGGTTGTCACTTGTCACCTCAGACAACCAGTCCTTGGCCTGCTTTCACTCTGACTGGGAAGATAACAGACGTATCTGAAACTACATGAGGTCAATTATAAGTAAATATATCAATTATATCAATAATTTTAAAGCCAGCTTTGTGCCACAGTGTTACCAAAACACATTTCTTTTTTTTTTTTTTTTTTTTTTAAATTTATTTATTTATTTTTGGCTGTGTTGGGTCTTCGTTTCTGTGAGAGGGCTTTCTCTAGTTGTGGCAAGCAGGGGCCACTCTTCATCGCAGTGCGGGGGCCTCTCACTCTTGTGGCCTCTCGTTGCGGAGCACAGGCTCCAGACGCACAGGCTCAGTAGTTGTGGCTCACGGGCCCAGCTGCTCCGCGGCATGTGGGATCTTCCCAGACCAGGGCTTGAACCCGTGTCCCCTGCATTGGCAGGCAGATTCTCAACCACTGCGCCACCAGGGAAGCCCCACATTTCTTGAAGTTACACCAAGGATATGGATGACTAGAATGGTGAAAATTTAACCAGGGTCGCCTTCCTGAAGATAAGTTTTAGATTGAGTTTTGATGTTTTTGAATACAAAATTATAGAAAATACACACATCTGCAAACCTATATAACCTTTCACCTGTGGTCCAGTCCAAAAAGAATAATCTGCATGTTTATTTTTCTTCAACCAGCATCTTTTATCAAAGTTACAAAACAACTAAGGCAATTGTACTGGAGTACCTAATGGCTCATTGTGAGACTATATTCTACAGAGTTGATGAGGACAAAAACATTCACTAGAAACACACAGCAGGAGAGGAGAGGAGAAGACTGCGATTTTGATAAAAACCAAATTAATAATAATGAAATATATCTACAGTGATCCTGGAGCAGGAAGCAGATCATCTGAAATGATTTTTTCCACAGTGGCACACACACTGACCCTAACTGAACACTCACTGTATTCACACACACTGTTCAGAAAGGAATATAAATGTCACAAAAGGTTCACAGAATCTGGCAAAACTCGAACAGACATTAAGATATTTAGAAGCAAGACACAGATTTTTAAACCCGTATGGACTTTTAAAATATTTCTGTAAAATTTCTCTTTTCATCTGAGATGAGAACAAGTAAAAACTCCTTCGTAACTAATCATCACTGCAGCATCAGAAGAGACCTTGGAAGATGACCTAATATACCTCTTACCTCAATACATCTACATCTAAATCATCTTGCTGGTGAAACTCTCCACCTTTAAGTATCCAAAGAAAACAAGATAATTTGGTGTTATGTGAAACTTCCTACAGACATTTCTGGAGCTCAAATGGTTCCTAGTCCAAAAAGAGGAAAGCATATTGAAAGACTGCCAAGCTTCATTTGGGTGATCAACAGGGACGTATAAGGTGTTCAAGATTTTTGCCAAATATTTCCTTCATTCAGCCCAGAATATACAGAGAATAATGAGTAAAATCTGTGGGTAGCTAATAAACTTTACCTCCACTAATTTACACACACACACACACACACACACACACACACACACACACACAATGATCACTAACCATTATGTATTACATTGCTATTCATATGTAACAAGAATGGAAAAAAAATCTACCCATCAACTTCAGGTAGCGTTTACTTCTGGGGAAGGAGAGAAGAAATGGAACCAGGGAGCTATTCAAACAAGACTAAGTCTTTATAAAAGGATATAAGGCAAAAGTGGCAAAACATTGAGATTTGTTCAATATGGGCAATAACTAAGCCAATGTTTACAATATCCTCTACTACAGGTTTATACTCTTTTATGTTTGAAATTTAGCATTCATTTTTAAAAAGTTAAATCCCTGCAGATGATTCTGATAAAATACCTAATCACCAAATAAATCTTAAACAATTCTCTTGTTATTTTACACGTAGATGTCAACTCCTTGACCATATCTTGTGAGCAGCAATTTTTCATACCTTTTCAAAATCTCCCACGTACCCCAAAATGTGTTAAATAAAGACCAAATTGAATTGAAATGAAGTTGAATTGATCGCAGTGACGCTAAAGTTACCAGTTCTCCTCCTGCCTTCCCCACTCCTTCTGGAGACCCACTGCTCAGTACCTCAGCATCCCAGAGTTCAGCCTGGCTTCACGGGGGGAAAGTGGAGAAATGCTGATGGAAGTGAGGGAAGAGAAGACACCTGTGTTTGCTGCCGTGTGAAAGCTCCACAGCAAATGCTGAGAGCGGGAGAAGGCTGGCTGAGGTCTGGGGGGTGTGACAAGCTTCTGCACAAGCCTCCCAATAGCAGAATAAAATCATCCCAGTTCTTTAAGAAAATCCCCACTGGGAAACCTGAATCTGTGCCCATCCCTCTGGCCTTCCCTGGCAGCAGGCAGCCCAGCCCTCCTTTGTTAGCACTGAGGGCTCTAGCCTGCAAGTCTAGACAGAGTGGCTGGTTAAAAGGCCCTGGAGTCAATGCCTGGACAAGATCAATAAGGCTTTTTATGACACAATGAAAACTTTCTATTTTGTTAAATGCGGCTAATCTACCATTTCTGCAGTACCCTTAAAGCTTTCAGTGCTGAGCACTCAAGCCATGGTGATTAAAACCCTGTTCAGAGACACAACTGGGGAACTTGGCCAATGCAGAGGTACAAATCCTAGAGACGTGGGCTGCGTCTTCTTTTATGGCGAGGTATGCATTTCCTTTACCTCCCACAGAAATAAGCGTGCCAGTGAGATGGGGCTGATTCTGCCCAAAATTAAAACCGCCCCATTCCAGGGCTCTCAAGAAGGGACTGATGATGCCCACAGTCCTACGTAATTAAACAAAGGGGTCTGAACCTGGGGGTGGATGAGGATGGGGTATGCTAAAAGGGGAAGAGAGGGAAAGTTCTCTAAAATGGAGGCAGACTTACAAGTCAGTGACTTAATTTAAGAAGCCTTAAATAAAGGAGAAAATCTTCAGTGATTGCAAATTCAATTATAGAACTAAATAGAACTAGAATAAAGTGTTTATTTCATTTTCATCATTTCTTCACCTCAGACTATTAGCAGAGTTTTTTAACAGAAGATTTTTTGTGCCATAGTATAAAAAGGACAGGAAATTAACATTTATTGAACGTGTATTATGCTCTGGGCTTTCATCTAGAGAGGGTCTGAATACACAAACACTATACACGTAGTATTTGACAAGAATTAACCAAGACCTGTCTTGGTGATTTGAGCTACAAGAATTCAAAATACTAACCACCAGAACCAATGTATTATTAATAGAAATAACATATATGTGTTCATATGTTATCTGAAAGGAGAGCTTTTTTATTAGGATACTTGGTATGTGTCTTATTTAACTCTCACAAAAGCCCTGTGATATAAATATAAATAACTATAACTTATTATAAAAAAACTTTATAAATAAAGTTTTACTAGACCCATTTCACAGATGATAAAACTGACATTCACAAGGAGTGAAATACATGTACAATACCATGGCTAGTAAGAAGCAGATTCAAAATACACAGCAAGGTCAACCTCTAAACACTATATGCTTTCCATTAGAACATGCTGCCTCCTACTGAGGGTTGGGTATCTTTTCCAAAGACCTCTGTCAGCAGTATTCCTGTGGGAGAGGAACTATTAATTTAAACACGCACATGCACATGCACGCGTACGTGCGTGCACACACATACACTTGCATAGCACGTCATATTTTCCAAACTGCTTTCGCATACATTATCTAATTTTGTAAAGCATCCTTCTGCAGCTTTTATAGGAACCTCTATCTGCTCAACAAGGGTAGATTTTCAGCAAACATTTAGATATATTAACCACATACACTGGATATGAATATAGACCATTAGAACGATGGAGAAAATTGTAAGAATTCTCTACATTTGCAACACTGCAAATATGTAACTGCTTTAAAAAAATCCTTAATTATGAGAGCATAAAAAGGAAATCCCCTTCTGATGCACTGAATCTAAAATGGCAACCCACCTTCTAAGTCAGATGATTCACAAACCATCACCCCAGCAAGCTCACTGAAGCTCCAAGGCCATACAGCTGGACCCTGAGTTATAACATCAATGGGTACAGTCAGAAGTATGCTCAGGGCTTGCAGAGGGGGAAAAATTATTTGACTTGTTATTAGAAAGAGCACACAAAACTGAGATTATAAGACTCTCTGAAATAGTTATCCGAATAGGTTTAGCTTTCTTGGGTAGCCATTTACGATGAATATTTATAGTTCCTATGATGTCGATAAAACTAAAATCCTAACCCTCTCCAGAAATTAGGTAGCAGGTAAGATTTCTCAATGCTATTTTTATCCATGGGTTAAGATAAAATAAGGAGTGATTTGGATATCCAGCTATGATATAAGGATGTTGCACAGGCGATCCAAGACTTAGGTTATGATATTTTATACATTATCACCAGGTGGTCAAGGTTTCTGACCACACTTTGTAGGTGAATGAATCAGAACAAAGGAAAGCATGGAGACTTAGAACATACAAAAACACCATCCAAGACTTAAGAAAATAAGCAGAACCGCTGGCTCATTCCTGCCAGCTATGGTGACGTCCCCAAACAGATACCAGCAAAGATGCATCTGGATACAGTGGCAGCTGAAGTCTGAGAAGAAGCTGACTGACTGTCTGATTTAAAGGCCCAGAAATGTGGTTTTATCTCTCTCCAGGAGTGATCCTATAATGAGAGAGTGACTGCACCAACTAAAATCAACATGTGACTGAGGTAGGCAGCAGAATGTCATTATCATGATTTACCATAAAAAATTACCATCAAAAAATCCTATAGTCCACAGATTTGGAATTAACCATTGGTTCCCAAACAACAGTCTCAGTTAAAGTTTTTACCAATCCATGGTACAATCAGGAAGATAAGAACAATGCTGTACATTCTTTAATAAAAGCTAAACGTATGCAATACTCACTCATGCAACACACATCTGGGTAGGACCTACTCTATACAACACTGTGGTAGGCACTGAGAAGATAGCACTTTCATTCTATTCCTTTCTCATCTTGGAATTTCCTCTCTTATAAAGTAATGATGATGACAGATGAAATCTGGTAATGTCATCAGTTGGCAAAATAAATAGTCAATCCTATTTTGCTCCTTCCCTTTTCTGTAAAAATGTTACTTGTCAAGAAAATTCAAAAGTTTGAAGAACCACTGAACCAGAGAATGTTTTCTAGGTGTGCTGTCAGTCAGATGTTGACCAAAATGTGGCATTCTCCTGAAAAGGGGTTTACCAGGTGTTTCAGATAGGGTATCCAACCATCCCAATTTGCCTGGGACTGAAAGAGTCCCAGGACGTGGGACTTACAGTACTAAAAGGGAAACAATCCCTGGGAAACCAGGACGGTTGTTAACTCTACATGGGTCACATGTCAGGAAGTTAAAAAATTAAGCAGATCAAATAAAAACTCTCAATCGCCTAGAATTCAAGGAAAAAAGAGGCTTGAATTAGTTGGATGCTTTTGTTAGTGACGAATGCCTAGCCATTTCCAACCTGACATTCTGGTTTTTGAAGAACAAATGATCACATTAACACTACAAGTAATGTATTCATTGCTGTGGTATATTATATTCTAGAACTTTAAACTAAAGTCATCCTAAGAATAACCTGGACTTCCTTTGAGGATTCAAAACGTTCTTTGCGATTTCATGGACCTCAGAGCCATCTAACTTATCACTGATTACCATTGTACATCACCACAAATAAATAGCTTTAACCTCCTACTGTTTGAATTAGGGATCATTAGTGTCTTCTGTATTAGAACTAATAAGGTTGTATGGAATGATTTATGCAAACAGTAGCATTCCCTTGGGGATACTAGGATAATTTCAGGAACAGGCAGAACTTTACAAAAGCTTCAGAATCCCAGCTTCTGGTGCCCTCAGGTTTGCCCGAGTGCTGTGCATTCTTCCTTCCCCTCCCGGCTACCCCACTACCCACACCTCAACCAGCAAAGACCAGTCACCTTCTGGGGCCTCTGGAACACCCCTCAATGACACTGGGCCACTTTACAAAAGAGCAATAGTGCCCCGCTGCCCTCAAATGAAATAGAAAAGTAAGAAGACATCATCAAAGAAAGGAGAAGGAAAGAAGCCAGTACTTACTGTTCCTCTACTATGTGCCTAGCACAGTGGGAGTCACTTTGCAAATATTGTTTTTTCAATCCTATGATGACCTTAGAAGAGTAGGCGTTATCGCTGTTTTACATTCCAGAAAATGTCCACACTCCCTGAGATGCACGTGACAGTGATGATGCCAACTACCATATTTGAAGCTTACTGTGTGTCAGGGGCTTTAGCTCTGGCTTACTGTTATGCAGATGACATTTAATATAATCTTCACCATAATCTATGCAGGTATTATTATCTGCAGTTTTCAAAGGGGGGAGCTGAGATTCATAGGCTCAAGGCTATCCAATTAGAATAACAATAATTGTCAAGGAAGGAATTTAGAATGAGGCTGGACTTGCTTCAATCTCATTGTTCTCTCTATTGCAACAAGAGTTAGGTTTTGTACAGTATGGAGGTTTCTCAAAAAACTAAAAATTGGACTACCATATGACCCAGCAATTCCACTCCTGGGTACATATCCAAAAAAACCAAAAACACTAATTCAAAAAGCTACATGCACCACAATGTTCAAAGCAGCATTATTTACAGTTGCCAAGATATGGAAGCAACCTAAGTGTCCATCAACAGATGAATGGCTAAAGATGCTATATATACATATAAGAACTGCTCAGCCATAAAAAAAGAATGAAATTTTGCCACCTGCAACAACATGGATGGACTTGGAGGGCATTATGCTAAGTAAAATAAGTCAAACAGAGAAAGACAAATACTGTATTGACATCACTTATATGTAGAATCTAAAAAATACAACTAGTGAACACAGCAAAAAAGAAACAGACTCACAGATATAGAGAACAAACTAGTGGTTACCAGTGGGGAGAGGGAACTGGAGAGGGGCAATATAATGGTAGGGGACTAAGAGGTACAAACTACTATATATAAAATAAGCTACAAGGATAGGGACCTCCCTGGTGGTCCAGTGGCAAAGAATCCGCCTTACAATATAGGGTATGCGGGTTCAATCCCTGGTCAGGGAACTAAGATCCCACATGCCGTGGGGCAACTAAGCCCGCGCGCCACAACTACTGAGCTCGCGTGCCTCAATGAGAGAGCCCATGTGCCGCAAACTACAGAGCCCATGTGCTTTGAAGTCTGCACGCCACAACTAGAGAAGAGAAAACTCCGCACATCACAACTAGAGAGAAGCCCACGCACCGCAAAGAAAGATCCCACATGCCTCAACAAAGATCCCGCATGCCACAACTAAGACCCAACGCAGCCAAAAATAAAATAAATAAATAAGCTACAAGGATATACTGTACAGCACAAGGAAATAGTCAATATTTTATAATAACTATAAATGGAGTATAACCTTTAAAAATTGTGAATCACTAATATTGTACACCTATAACTTACATAATATTATACATCGACTATACTTCAATTAAAAAAAGAGTCAGGCTTTGTATAAAAGCCACTCTCCTGAGATCAGGAGTGAAGTGACCCACTGTGTGATCTTTAGTGTCTCTGTGGTTGCCAGTCTGGACAGTGACCCTCTTTGATGACTCTCTCAAGCTGGCTATGCTCTAATCATTTTCCTTTTGGTTTCTATAGGAAGACAGCAGACCTACCAGTATAACCTGATTATATACCCTTCATGTCCGGCATTATCTACCCAAACCCCTCATTATATCCAATCATTACTGAGAGTCAAATGAACAGAGTTGACTGACTATGTGTTACCTGACGCCTTTAAGTCACCCACTCACTTGATCATTTAATCATCCATTTGGATACCACATTTTGAGAGCACTAGTAGTGGTAGGTTGAGAGTGAAAACAGAAGAGTCCTTGCAAATTTTAGCATGTCACATTTCTAGGGTAGGCTAAGTTAGAGAGTATCCTTAAACCAGGTCATTCTCAAGTGTGAACAGGCTTTGAAAACACACAGAGAATTATGCAACCTGATGGTATTATTATTTATATAATTTATTCCCTTTTTTCCCCATTCCAGAAGATGTCCACCATTTCTTTAAATGCTCTGTAGTATTACACCATGAATTTCCTGACGGACAGGCTATATAGAACCCTGACTTTGGGTTAACCTCAAGGCACTGAGGGAAAAAGGAATTAACTGGCTTTCACATCCATGTCTGAGGAAGGTATTATGCTTCTCACTGCTTCTTGGCAGGTAGAATTGGTAAGGTGAAATCTAGCCATTAGCGATGGAAGGTACTTTGAAATCACGTTTTTCTACTTCTTTTTTACAAGCCTAGCACAATTCAGTGTTTGTCCAAAAGAATTATCAGTAGAGGCAAGACCAAAACCCAGGCTTTCTGATTTTTATATAAGTGAGTTAGTTGCAAAATAACTATGGGGTGGACACATGAACCCAATAACAGAAGGGACAACCCTAGAAGTTTGACTTCCAGGATGCTGGATGCCTAATTCTCACTTGAGTCCTTTCTCTAAGGCCTCCTGCATGTGTGTCTCATCCAGATGCACATTTACATCAATGTCCCAGAGTCCCAAGAGCTGGCACTGGGCAATGCCTATCCCTGGAGAAGGGCTCTGGGTAAGCAGTGTGCTGCTCAGAGGTCTCATGGCTAAGCCAGTCCCTCCACGTGAGTTACCTCTTCTCCTCTCTGAGCTTCCTTTTCTCTTCCCCCTGCAGCAGTGGAGACTCTAGGACTTCAGGGAGGGAATGCTGCTTAATGACTCCAATGCAATCTCCTGAAAGCCTTATCAACGGTGTACAGCCCCTCTTCTGACAGCTGACCTTTCCCCTCGTTCTCAGGTCCAGGGAAAAACAAAAGCACCAAAACAATTAAAAGCAGTAAAAAGAGGAGGAAGGAGGGGAAAAGAAACTCTAGCTTAATGCAGAGGAGAAACATAGAATTTTCTTAAAAAGAAAAGGAAAAAAAAAGGAGGGGAAGCAAAAGAAAAACCAAGGCAGTAAAGAGGGACAAACACAAGAAGAGTTAGGTCCTCCTAGGCCTCTTTATTTCTCTTCCTGATGGCTGCAGAAGTCATTGAAAAGGCTGTTAATAAATCTGAGAAACCATGCTGGTGAGGGAAAATAAAGAGGACCAGAAAAGAAGTGATGGCATGCAATAGCTGGTGATATATCAAATGTCCCTCCACTCTCCTTGAGCCCTGACAAGCATTACAAGTGGTCCAGGTGCTCTGTGAAAGAGAAGCCCCTTGTCTCAGTAACACAGGTGAGCCCACCACCTGGCAACAGCCTCAGACCGACCCTTCAAGGGCCTCTGAAGTCCCCACAAACACACTCTTTGTATCATTCCTGCCTGGAAAACAGCATCCCTTTCCCATCTCATCTGAAATACATGGATAACTTTTATCTGACACTGACTTTGAAACACCTTTGGGGAGATGAATATATTCATCCATCCACAGAGAGATCAGAGCATTCTCAGTATTTTGCTATTGAATTGTAAACAAACATACGTGTCTACAGACAAAACAGAATTCTTTTCCTATGTTTTGACATTGATTTTGAAGGGGAAAAATAATGATACACCTGTTTAACTCTAGACATTTTAGGAAGGCCCATGATGACTGTTTTCTGCAGACTTGTGAAAGATGCATTTCATTTCTCTGTCCATACTGAACATACATGAACTACGCAGACAGGGTGACCCCCCTAGTTAGAGAAGTGAAGGAAACCTACACACTATGGTTAGAATTCCCCATCTAACAAGCTATACCAAGGGAAGTGAATCTGAGAAAATTTGAGTGTTTCTGGAGGTCAAGTTCCTTTTCCTGGGGGGGGGCGGGTCTAAGTGGTTCCCCAGGTGCAGAAACTCCAAGTGATTTGTTCCCTTATACTTAGCTTTTCACTGTTTAATAATAATGGCAGCAACTGGTTCTGGAGGTCTGGCCATGCGCTGAGCGCCACGCTCACCTCCTTCTCTGGTCTATCACAACCCTGAGGGGCAAGCGCTCTCACAGTCTTTGTTCTATAGACATGAGGGTTGAGGCTTTGTAATCTGTCTTTGGTGGCTCAGTTGGTAAGAGGAAGCATTAGGGCTCAAAACCAGGTTCTGCTGACCCAAAAGCCTCCACTCTTTACCCCCGCCCTGTACTGCCTCACCGGGTAACCTCAAGCCTCATGCACACATGGAGTGAGATCAATCGCTTGATGCCTCATCTGAAGCCTCAAAGCCTACTTCAGCCTCCCAGGGATTCAGGCTTGAGGAAGTTCTAAAGCTATGGCCAAGAATCATGCCAAGAATCATTCCTGCTTCACTTCCTGTGGGGGAATAAACTGTATCCTGCAGCTCTGGAGGTAAGAAAGTCTCCCTTCATCTCCTGCATGTAGGGTCTTCTTTGTCTGAGTCCTTCCCAGATGCAGGCAACCCAGGCTAAGTGGAAAAGGTACTTGCCTCCCTGGAAAGAGCAAGGAGGTTGCCAGTGACTTTCCTTTGGCATGGGATATTGGCATCCCTGGTGTCCTATCAATCAAAGGCTAAACTGTAAAACAAATAAATCAAACAAAAAACAAGAACACAACACTAACCTTCCTTGACAAAGTGTAATGCATCTTACTTATTAGATTTAATATCCTTTGGGGCACCAAAGATTATAATATTATGTTAGGAACATAACAGTTACCCTTCCATGTGAGAAAAATTTGCATTTTAGAAAGGTGCATTGCTCAATCCAATGGAATCAAGCCCCAGTTGGGATATTTCAGGCTTCGGAAGGACTATTTTGTTTTTGGTTGGGTTAATTCCATGGAGTCCCTCAAATCCCATCTCCTAGCAACTGTCACTGCTGACTGTGCATAATGCTTGCCCTGCCTCCATGTGAGGTGGAGAAAGCATTTTGACTATTAGCTACATATGTAAAGCAAACAAATCTGCAGGTGTCAGCTCTCAGCTACAGCCCAGAGAAAATCTACATGGGCTGAAAGCCAAGGAGAGGGCACAATATAATCAAGGATTCATTATATGCCCACTGGGTGTCCAGCCCTATAACCATGAACCTCCTTTCCAATCATGTTCTTGTTATTCCCCTAGTTGCACGGTGAGGGGCATGTGTGCTAGTGTAGAAAATGGAATCTACTATAGCCAGTCCTTTATGCTCTCTGCATAAAGAGAGGGGGACTAAAATATGTCAGCAAACAATCAACTAACCATTTGAGAGTATTCACATGATGGTGGACAAAAAGAATTTTCCACACTTTAGAGATAGCCAAAGGCCTTTCTTAAGTAAACAGACACCCATTTTAAAACAACTCTTCCTCTCTACCGGAAAGAGAGAAGGGTCAATAATCAAGGCTACTGAAGAATTCGAGAGATCAGAACCACAAATTCTCATGAAATCTGAGTTCTGTAGCCCAGTAATAAGGAAAACATAGGGTTAACATACAGAATATTTAAAAAAAAAAAAAAAAAGGCAGTGCTGAAACACTGCTCAAGCTTTGGAGTCAGACAGAATCCCACCTTTCCTTAGAAGTCATCTGATTTTTCAGCAAATTACTTAACTTCCTTAAGCCTCAGTTTACTCATCAGCAAATCAGAAAAAAGTAATAACTTGTAAGTCACAGGCTTGTTGTCGAGACTAAATGACATAATATATGGAAAGCCTTTAGCACTGTGCTGGGGTCATTAGTAAGTAATTAATAAACGGTAATGCTCACTATTAGCAGCCTACGAAAAATCACACTTTAAATATTAAAACAAGTCATATCAGTTACTTCAAAGGATCTTAGTACAAAAGGACAACAATTTCTAAGACAAAGCTTCTGCCTTGCAAAGTTTAAAAGATGAAAATATGTAAAGGTCAAGAAATACACAATCCAGAACATTTCTCCTACAAATCTTGTGAGCTCGTGGCCTTGCGGGAAGAAGAGGACTTGCTAATAACCCCAAGCGCCTTCCTTACTCTGTACCCAAATCATCCTGCACTCATGGGAGAGGAGGGGCGGGGGGAGGGGGTCTTGTACCACATTAAGAAGCTGTGCTGTTTATAAGCTCCAAGAGAGTGGGGAAGTCAGCAGAAGGCTGTTCAGTTCTCTTAGGATTCTTTTTCCAAAGCTCAAGATTACTTTGTGAGGCCAAAAGGAAGAGAGAAAAATCCTGAGGGAATTCCCAGGCCCCAGATTCCCAGGCATGTCCTCTGGCCACAGTGAAAGGCTTCTGCAGGACCACAAGGTATATCAGCTGAATTTTACATGATAAAGTAACCATCACAGAACAAAAGGCCTACAGAAAGTGAATGAGATATACCAAAGTATCCTTTCAATACTTGTGCCATCACCATTTTGAAACATGTCTGTTCATTGTCCTAAGTCACGCAAGCGTTTTGTCTTGGGTAAGAACTGAGTGCAGTGAATGCTATCTCAAAGGTTGTTCAACCTGGGATCTCTTGGCGGGTGGGGATTTCCAAGTAATCACTAATTCAGAAGGACCCTAGGGCATTGACCCAGCTCCATCCCATTTCACCTTTTAACTTTAAATTACAAAATGAAGTATTTTATTGCCAACCAGAAAGGTCTCATCTCAGAGAACCAATGTTTTGGAACTAATAGGCTGTAAGTATAAACTCTGTGTTTAAATCTGTAAGAGTCTACCACCTATATAGTGCCAACCCCACCGTCACAAGTGTCCAAATGTCCAAATTCATTTCAGAGATCAGTCCACCTCACTCAAAAGTGCCAGCTTCCTAAATGCTATCCCAAATAACAGACGTAAGCAAATGCATCAACCAAAACAGACGGCATTGGGGTAAAAGCTAATGATTCAAATGAGGACAACAGTACTTACACACAATGTAACAGAATAAAATCTCACTAATTCATCCTAATTGGAAGAAAGATCAGTATGACTGAATTTTAAAAATTATCAAATGCTTTTTGAAAGAAATGCTCATTTATTATCTCCAAGGATATAAGGGAAGCAAGAGCTCTGCGATATGTATGTGAGAATCTTGCAAGAGACTTAAAAATGGATACTCTTTTGAAATTAGTGCACTTGTTACTTGAATACAAATAATTGTTCTGAAGTAGCTGGGATTGGTACTAATTTACCGACCCTACCCCAGAGAACAGAATAGCCATTTTCTCATTTTGTTTCATAAATCCTCCCCAACCCACAATGTTCAAAGGTAAATTTTAGCTTAACATAACTAAAGTAGGAAAATACATAATTAGTGAAGTCAACACTTAAGGGATATTTTTAAGGAGAAGAAAATGCTCTTATTCCTTCCTGCTTCTCATCTGAAAAACAGAAAGAAATTCTTCTAGGTGCTTCACATAACTGGGGGACAATGCAAGAGCAAACAGGGCTCCAAAACATCTCTCCTCTACATGCTGTTAGTTCTCTGCCTTTCTAGTTCAGGAACTAGACTGAACATGATTCAGATTCAATCTCCATCCAAGCCCGTGTTCTTCCTTACTCTGACAGCTTATAACTCAAAGGAATTAAACATTCCTTTAAAATACTGGCAGGTCCTTCTGAAGTTGAGAGAAAGATTAGACCTTCCAGAATCACAATCCTTCCCAAACTGATGGAGACTCTTAACTTGTTTGGTAACTCGTTGGGAGTTGAGGAAAGTTCTTATCCTGATTCTCATGGTTAACCGATGTGAACTTGGGAGGTTATTTAAACTCTCTAAGCCTCCGTTTCCACACCTATAAAATGGGTGTAATAACATCATAACAGCAAGTCTCACCTAGGGTTGTGGTGAGATACAAATGAGCACGTGTAAAGCATTTAGAGCAGAGCCTGGCATACAGTAACCACTTGACAAATCATCATCATCACCATCATCATCTTACTTGGCTTTCAGTGTAATCTCCAACCATAAACTAAGACAGTCCTCTCACCTTCCTCCATATTCTGATTCCCAGACACCAATAAACACCACCACCATCCACTCTGGGAAAGGGTGGGCCTGATTCTTCAATGATTCCCCCTTCTGCCATATCTGCTATTCTGAGATGCAGGGGCATCCACCAGAACCCACCTGTACCTCGCATAAAGAAGTGTTCATTTTCTAGCTGCTCTACATTGACGTGCTTATTGTGAACAAAGACATGAGAGGGAGGGGGAATAAATCAGAAGCAGTTCAAGCAGGTTATTTTTCTAGCCATCTAACACATTATCTGCATGCAGCTAAGAACTGTGCTATCCAAATATTACGTAAAGGGCCAGGGTAAACATTCTATCTGCATTTGTCTGAAATGATAAAAAGTGTCTCAAAGTTGGAATTGTTTCAAATGCACTTGGTGTTTTACTGCTTTCTTCAGGCCCTACCACCAGTATGCCAACTTGCTAACTGATTCCCAAGAGAATAAAAATAAGAAATCCCATGCCTGTAAGATATCTCCTAGCCCTATTTCACCTACAAGGCAAGTGTCTTAGTCAGCGTGGGCTGCTATAACAAAATACCATAGACTGGGTGGCATCAAACAACAGACACTTGTTTCTCTCAGTTCTAAAGGCTGGGAAGTCCAAGATCAAGGTCCTGATTTGCAGATGGCCATCTTCTTGCTGTATCCTCACATGATGGAGAAAGCAAGTGTGCTCTCTTCCTCTTCTTTTAAGGTACTGATCTCACCACAGGGGCTCTGCCCTCATGACCCTGTATAAACCTGATCCCTCCCAAAGGTCTCATCTCTGAATACCATCATTTTTTAAAACATTTATTTATTTATTTTGGGCTGCATCTGGTCTTAGTTGCGACATGCGGGATCTTCATTGCGGCATGCAGGATCCCCTGCTCGTGGCTCGTGGGCTTCTCTCTAGCTGTGGCCCGCGTGCTCAGTAGTTGCAATGCACGGGCTTAGTTGCCCTGTGGTATGTGGGATCTTAGTTCCCCGACCAGGGATTGAACCCATGTCCCCTGCGTTGAAAGGTGGATTCTTAACCACTGGACCACCAGGCAAATCCCTCCAAACACCATCATATTGGGCATTAGGGCTTCAACATATGAATTTGAGGGATTGGGGGAAGAAGGACAAACGTTCAGTCCATAGCAGCGAGAATAAATGGAAAATTCAAAATATAATTTTAGAAGCAGGGTCATCCATATGAAAAGGCGTGACGAGAGGGCAGGGGTCCTCGACCTTTCCCCAATGCTCAATGGCTTTTGATCTCACAAACATCCTGTGACTCTCAACTGAGGTAGAGGAGGAGCTCTGCAGAAAATGCAGGCAGCAGGTGAAGACTTCTGGCTTCTGGATAATGGCCCTCCCTCCCTGACGGAATTCCTCAAGGAGATAATCTTGGTTGCAACAGTAATGGGTTTAAAGGTCCATTATATAAGGTTCCAAAATTGACTGGTAGAACACAGCCACTGCATTAGGGTATCACACATGAAAGTCACAAGGATAATCAGAGGGCAGAGAGAGAAGCATAATTCCTGAAGTTCTAATAATGCTATATTCCCCGTTTAACCCCTCCAGAAGTCCCCTTCTATTTGAAGAAAGAAATTGTTTTTTCTTCTTTGGCACCAAAGCACTAAAAAAATGTTACTACTGATGCCTGCAACTAACAGGGGAACCTTGAATAAAAGCAGCTAATTTCCCTGATCCTCGGTTTTCTTATTCATATAAAGAAGAAAGCGTTACTTCTTGGATTGTTTGAGGATAAAAAGAGACGACGAAACAGTATAGAGCACATGGAGGAAGCTCACGAAGGAGAGCTCTTCTGGGAGAACATTCTCTCCCAGCTATTCTCTAGGCCCTGGTGTTAAGAGTGTGCACTCCCAGAGTCAGCATTCACAGAGCACACGATCTTCCAGAAGGATGGGAATTGCGGTGCCTTGAACTCCAAAGCTGGGGTGTGCTGACACTGTCCTTCAGCTGACTTCCCAGCATGTACAGGCCTGAGTTCTGCACTCACATTCTTGGTAATAATGGTATGGGTGTGCTGGGTGAATGTCTAGCTTCAGGTTTCTTGTCTTCTGATTTATGTGTTCATAAAGTCCTTCACCTGATCTAGGTACTAGTTTAGCCAGACACATATTAACACTGTCACAAGGGCCATATAACTTTTGGGGTGCTGAATGTAAAACAGTGGGCTGAGAAGGGCAGTAGGAGATAAATATCTAGATAGATAGATAGATAGATAAATGTAATGTATATACATTTATAATTTGTAAATATATCTAAGTAGAACTGAGAGGACAGAAATCTTCCAGTCTTATATCTCATATTACATAGACTGAGCAGACTAAGGCCTAGGAAGGTGAAAGGTCTGTCAGGATCACAGAGCAGACTCATAGCAAGAATCCAGATCTTCTTCCTCCCCATTGCTCTCCCCATCCCACTGGCATAGGATGGATGAACAAGGAGAGGGGAGAAGAAGGTAATGAAACAGGTCAAGAAGCATCTTGTCTCCTTATAAGGAGATTCAGCCTGGGGTTTGCAGTAATGCTGCCGGCGACAGAAGGATTCTAAAAGCCCATTCTGTAGGACAGAGATACCTACTGCCAAGTCATCCCCAGACATAGGAAGCCCAGCTCCAAGCCCCAGCCCTAAAAACCGATGACACTACAATTTGATGGAGAAGCTCACACATGAGACAGAGCCCTCAGGGCATCTCTGGCAAAAGCAGCAGCCCTGGAGCACTGCGGGATGGTGATATGGCAAAAGCAGCAGCCACAAAAATAAGCTCAAAATGGATTAAAGACCTAAATGTAAGGCCAGAAACAAACTCTTAGAGGAAAACATAGGCAGAACACTCTATGACATCAATCACAGCAAGATTCTTTTTGACCCACCTCCTAGAGAAATGGAAATAAAAACAAAAATAAACAAATGGGACCTAATGAAACTTCAAAGCTTTTGCACAGCAAAGGAAACCATAAACAAGACCAAAAGACAACCCTCAGAATGGGAGAAAATATTTGCAAATGAAGCAACTGACAAAGGATTAATCTCCAAAATTTACAAGCAGCTCATGCAGCTCAATAACAAAAAAACAAACAACCCAATCCAAAAATGGGCAGAAGACCTAAATAGAGATTTCTCCAAAGAAGATATACAGACTGGCAATAAACACATGAAAGAATGCTCAACACCATTAATCATTAGAGAAATGCAAATCAAAACTACAATGCGACATCATCTCACACTGGTCAGAATGGCCATCATCAAAAAATCTACAAACAATAAATGCTGAAGAGGGTGTGGAGAAAAGGGAACCCTCTTGCACTGCTGGTGGGAATGTGAATTCACACAGCCACTATGGAGAACACTATGGAGGTTCCTTAAAAAACTACAAATAGAACTACCATATGACCCAGCAAACCCACTACTGGGCATATACCCTGAGAAAACCATAATTCAAAAAGAGTCATGTACCAAAATGTTCACTGCAGCTCTAGTTACAATTGCCAGGAGATGGAAACAACCTAAGTGTCCATCATTGGATGAATGGATAAAGAAGATATGGCACATATATACAATGGAATATTACTCAGCCATAAAAAGAAACAAAATTGAGTTATTTGTAGTGAGGTGGATGGACCTAGAGTCTGTCATACAGAGTGAAGTAAGTCAGAAAGAGAAATACAAATATTGTATGCTAACACATATATATGGAATCTAAGAAAAAAAAAGTCATGAAGAACCTAGGGGTAAGACAGAAATAAAGACACAGACCTACTAGAGAATGGACTTGAGGATATGGGGAGGGGGAAGGGTAAGCTATGACAAAGTGAGAGAGTGGCATGGACATATATACACTACCAAATGTAAGGTAGATAGCTAGTGGGAAGCAGCCGCATAGCACAGGGAGATCAGCTTGGTGCTTTGTGACCACCTAGAGGGATGGGATAGGGAGGGTGGGAGGGAGGGAGACGCAAGAGGGAAGAGATATGGGAACATATGTATATGTATAACTGATTCACTTTGTTATAAAGCAGAAACTAACACACCATTGTAAAGCAATTATACTCCAATAAAGATGTAAAAAAAAAAAAGCAGCAGCCCTGGAGCGCTGCGGGATGGTGATGTGTAGTCTCTCCCGCTCCTATGGGCCCCTCTCCTTTGGTAGCCACTCAATGGGAACCGGCTGTCAGCAATTTCCTTCCTCCAACAGCTGGGAGATGGTTTTCTGCAGTTAGCTGCCATTTATTTCAATTATGTGTATTAATCATACCCTTCGTCCTGATGGTATTTTTCAGGAAAAAAAAAAATCAGAGCTTTTGTTTTATAACCAAGCTGCTTCCTCACTCAGAACAGACTTCTGCAGTGGCAAGAGAAAGGGAAAATGATAGGTCAGAGGCCATCTGGTTCAAGTGCAGCAGTGGGTGCAGGGGAGGGGGGTCTCTAGTCCACTGAAAGCAGGGAAGACGATGGTGCAACTTGGGGACAGTGACATTCTAACACCATCTTCATAAAGAAAGCCAGCAGGGGAATCTGTTCTGATGCATACATACCATTCATTCTTTCATTACACACTGGTTCATGTATTCAAACGTGTACTAAGCTCCCACTACGTGTCTAGCTGCATGCTCTGCCGGGAACCCTTGGTCGTGTCTTAAGTAAGAACAAAACCAAAGGGAATTAGGAATTATTTCAGAGGCAGAGTGGCACTGCCTCACACTACTCTTGCCCATCTGTGCCTTCTTCGGCCCATCATCACCCCCCACCCCCGCTTTTTATTTAACAAATATGCATAGCAGTCCGGCTCTGAGGCAGGCAGTGAGCTATGTGCTGAACAGTCATGGTAAACCAAGTTTCCCTGGATCTTGTCCTCGTCAACCTTGCAGTCAGGTGAGGGAGACAGCCCTCAAACAAAGAGGCCCACAGGCGAACATAACTGAACTGTGTCAAGCTCTGTGAAGACAAGGTCAGGCTGGTATAATAGCAAAGAGAAAGTGGGAGGGGCTCATTTAGACTGAAGATTCAGGGATGTCCTCCTGAGGAAGCGGAATTAAAACTGAAGCCTGCAAATGACCACAAGTTAGCCATTGGGAGAACGGGGAAGGAGAGACTGGCAAGGGCAAGAGCCTGATGAGTCTGAAAGCTGTTGGGGTCAATGGATCAGGAGTAAGGGGAGAGCAGCATAAGATGAGGTTGCAAAGGTGGTCACGTGCTAGATTGTGGTGGGCTTTGCAAACCTTGCCGCAAAGTTTGCACTTTAATCTAAAAAGACAATAGGGGGCTTCCCTGGTGGTACAGTGGTTGAGAGTCTGCCTGCCGATGCAAGGGACACAGGTTCGTGCCCTGGCCCGGGAAGATCCCACATGCTGCGGAGCGGCTGGGACCGTGAGCCATGGCCGCTGAGCCTGCGCATCCGGAGCCTGTGCTCTGTAACGGGAGAGGCCACAACAGTGAGAGGCCCGCGTACCGCAAAAAAAAAAAAAAAACAACAATAGGAACCATGAAAGGATTTTAAGCTTATAGTGATATTATATGATTTATACTTTTAAAAAAAGCTCTCTGACATTTATGTAAATAATCAATTGGAAGGTCTAAGAGTGAAGCAAGGAGACTGTTGCTAGGTGTAGAATCGGAGAGTGACAATGGAGAAGGACACGTGTGGGTGGATTTGAGTTTTAATTGGGGGATAAAATCAGCATCTGTTCATCTCTTTGAGGCCTTTATTGTCCTTCCTTAAAACAAAGAATCTAATAGTAGTTGTCTTGCCAATTCTATAGGATTATGGTGAGGACCGAATGAGATAAAAGTGTAATATTTTACAGGTTAGATACTCTTATTATCTCACCTGTAAAACAGGTGTGGTGCTGTGATGACCATGATAGTCTCTACTTCCAGCTGGTTCAAAACCTCAACCTGTAAGAGAAAACCAGTCTAACCTAAGCAGGGCAGTGGGAGAAGTGTCCAAACATTTGTTGCTTTATCTGTCCATGAACCTCATGGAAGTGGGTACAGGGATGTCCAAAGGGCACATCTAGGCTCTGCTCTACCTGGGCCCACACCATTCAGTGGAATAAACTGGGCACTGAAGGAGGCTTAGACATGCTTTGAGGCCCCTAGCATTCCATTAGTTGTGGAGCCCCCATCTAGACTATTATCACAATAGTGCCCTAAATTGCATCAGAAGGGCCCACAAAAGTTCTTTCAGTACCTAGTTCACTATTAAAGAGTGCCTTGGGCAAAACTGACCCATAAAATTGCCATTTAGCATGATCCTATATTCTTTAAGAATTCCCAGAAATAAAGTAATACCTCCAGAGAGCAACAAAACTTTTGAGTGTAAAATATGTTTTCTGTAGGGTGATACAGTTGTGTCTATATACAGAGCAAAATCTCACTTGAAATGTGGACTCTGCAGAGGAAAGAGTAAACCTTTAAAAGCCCAAAGACTTCAAATGTTTAATATTTTTAATGAAATATTTCTAAAATGTATTGCATGCTTTCCTTGTGTTAGAAAACAGAGTATGTTGGGCATAGTTTTCTTAATTAAAAAAAATTGTTGGTACAGTATTATTGTGGTTGCACTATCTTTTCTAGACTTTGTTAGATAAATCCTCTATCTTCTCATATGTAAAACAAGGTTCTTTTTTTGTTTTTTGCAGTACGCAGGCCTCTCACTGTTGTGGCCTCTCCCATTGCGGAGCACAGGCTCCCGACGCACAGGCTCAGAGGGCATGGCTCACGGGCCCAGCCGCTCCGCGGCATGTAGGATCTTCCTGGACCGGGGCACGAACCCTTGTCCCCTGCATCGGCAGGCGGACTCTCAACCACTGCGCCACCAGGGAAGCCCTAAAACAAGGTTCTTTAACTAGATCATGGATTTGCCAAGTGTTTGTGGTGAGGAGCCAATCTTGGTTTTTGTTTGTTTCTTAAATTTTCAATAAATCCAGGCCAATACATGGCCCTACAGCAAAGAACTAGTAGCTCATGCCACATGTGACTCACCAGGTGAGTTTGAAAACAATGCACTGTTTGACACCCTGTTCAATGAGACCAGTCCACTGACCTGGATGTGTCCCAAAATGGAGATGCTGTCAAAGTGTCTCAATGGTCCTCTCAGTTTCCATTTTTTTTTTTTTTTTTTTTACGGTATGTGGGCCTCTCACTGTTGTGGCCTCTCCCATTGCGGAGCACAGGCTCCAGACGCGCAGGCTCAGCGGCCATGGCTCACGGGCCCAGCCGCTCCGCGGCATGTGGGATCTTCCCGGACCGGGGCACGAACCCATGTCCCTTGCATCAGCAGGCAGACTCTCAACCACTGCGCCACCAGGGAAGCCCTCAGTTTCCATATTTTATTCTTCTGGATGAGTAATAGTCTTGGACAGCACTGATCTGTAGGAAACACTTGGAGTAGCCCAGAGCTAGATGATGTCTAAGATCCATCCAACCCAAAGAGTCTAGTATTTTATGATCTTGATGAACATCAGTTATTTCACCGATGCTTTAATGATGCTACTAAGAAATGTTAGTTCCCTAAGAAATGTTGAGCCCTCTGTGATGTCTGAGCATGCTTTTCTGGTTTAAGAGTACATTCGATTCTCCTGCGTTCTCTTGAGGCTCTTGCTTAAGCCCTAAAAGATCTGGTCTCCTGAGCTAGTCTGTTAGGATTTCCTTCTCTGGCCTCCCTTGGGTGAACTTCTGTCCCTGCTGCTGCCCTCTCACCTCACAGCATGTTTGACTACTTCCAACATTCTCCACTAATTCTACTTGCTGTCTCCAGCCCAGCTCTTGGCTCATCTGCCTGATATAAAAACTAAGTCTTAAGTTCTCTGGCTAGTCACATGCCTTTCCTATGGAAGAAAGTTCATGGGCCGTGAGACAACTCTTCCTCTGGTGTAAGGCTGCACACCCTTATCTCTTGTTAACTTTAGATTTGCAATTGTCTTGGAGGTTCCAAAATTCCAACAGCTGGAGAAAGGGCTTATTATTCTTACATTTCTTTGAATAATGAACAACAACAAAATCTGATAATGGGGCAATTTCTAAACAGTCTTCTAAATGCTAAAATCTAATTTTAAAATTTATCAAAATAAAACATTTACAAATATTTCTCAATCCTCAAAGCACTCATCTTATGAGCCAGCCAAGTTTGCTTTTTAAAAAGAAAATACAACTACTAAAATAGTATAAATACTGAATAAATGTTTTCTATTTTTAGATTATACACCCTTAGGTGAATGATGGCATTAATCCACTTAAGAACTTAAAGCAATCAAGCAAATTAAAGGGGGCAGAGAGACAATATAGCAAGGGGGTTGGTTAGCAAAGGAAGCCTTTGGCCAAGGAGTTGCTTTACATGCAGTGAGGACTTGGACAGAGAGACCGTAGCAGTGGAAAAATCTCTGTCTCCTGCCAGTTCTAACATTCCATGATTGCATGATATGCCATGAAGGTTCATTTCACTCTAAGGAACCATCCACAGTATATAACTGCACAGGCACTGAAACTAAGCAGCAGCAACCAGAGACTGTCCATAATTTTAGCAGCCTGATTTCCTTAGCTTCCTCACCACCTGGAGAGCATTTTTCCAGAGGCCTATTTGAATTTCCACAGCTAAAAATGGGTCTGCCTTCCAGAGAATAGAATCTGCAAGAAGAGTTTCAGCGTGCAGGAATTAAAAAAAAAAAAGAAAGAAAGAAAGAAAGAAAAAGAAAACATCACAGACAGGAAGACAGAAGAGGAACAATACAAAACAGCAATTCTTGTTTGAGTCACAGACAAGTTGAAAAATTCAACACCTCATGAGGGTAACTTTTCCAAAGCTACAGACCTGGCAAGTGGCAAAGCAAAGACGTTGGTATTGCCAAAGCCGGTGGGTTGAACCACTACACTGTACCACCGTGTCCATACAAAATTTTGCATACGTTTTTAAGGAGTTCAGAGATCCTAGGTTAAAAACCCCTGCCGTGAAATACAAGCATTGCTCTCTTTATCAGCACAAAGCCTTCTTTCCTAGGATTAAAAAGCCACTATATTTATTACATACACTGTACCTCCTCTAGATGTCCATATACATTTTATGTTACTCAGTTCTTTCCTCATCCACCATTACCAGAAATGAAAACATAATTCAAATATTCATTCTTGTTTTACTTGTAAACCTCCCAAGACCAAATGAACTCAGGAACTTGATCCCAGATCTCTCTATACTTTAGAGTCCACTAGATAATATTCAAGACAAGACGGGACGAAGAGTAGCCCCCACTTGCCGCAACTAGAGAAAGCCCGCGGGCAGCAACAAAGACCCAAGGCAGCCAAAAATTAATTAATTAATTAATTAATTTTTAAAAAAAGACAAGACAGGAGCTGTATGTAGATCCAACCAAGAAGGTCTAAGAAAGAAATCTTAATCAATGGCAACAGCTTAGAGGAGGGCTCCAAGCCCATCAGTGATGCCCGTTTGTTCTCGATGTACTGTGTGGTCTTTTGGCAAAAGGGAAAGCTGACACCCACCAAAATGCCCCCATTTTCAATTCAGAGAGTACACTGTGTCCCTTCTGTGTGCCAAGATTATGTGATTACACAATGATACAATGATAGGTAATAAGCAGATAGACGTGTATTGGATTTAAAAAAATAAAAACAAACATAAATCCACACTTATCAACAACCCAAGGCAGGATCTGCAAGAGGCTGTTAAAGCAAAGATCTAAAGACCTTCCTTCTAAGTCCCAAAGCCTGGGGCCTTGTTCTAGGGCTGAGGATTACTCAGTTAGAAACAGGACCCTGATAAAGTGAGTAGGGACTGGTAACTCTCAAGTTCCCACTAAGTAAAGAGGAAAGAACCCTCTTTACGGGCTAGGAAATCTGGGTTGGAATGAAGGTTCTGACATTTACCATGCTTACCTGACCCTGGGCAAATCGTTCAACTTCTCTGAGCCCTTTTTAAAATCTATAAAATAAGTATCAGTAACCGAGGCTTACTCATCTCACACAGTTGTCTCATCGTCCAAATGAAAAAAGAAGACATACTTGAACATTTTTGTCACTTGTAAGTCACTATGCAGGTAATTGCTATTACTATTACATATGTATGCTTTCATATATACTCATAAGTGATTCAGAGAGGGAAGAAAAGGAGGGAAAATGGAAAGAAGAAGTACAAAAAGAGAAGCTATAGAAGAGAGGAATGGGAAAGAAATGAGGAAGAGAGAAAAGAAAAAAACTCTGCCATGAGAAAGGAGGAATAAAAAGAAAGGAAGGGAAGTAAAGAGAAATCTGGGCTGGTACAGTAACAAATAAATCCCCCCAGCGTGACAGCCTTCTGCTGAAGCATTTCATTTTCCCACAACATAATGGTGTGTTATTGCCCATTATCTGTTCTGTCAGTGCCAGAGTCGATATTAAATGAGGGGCAGCTGCATTTAGCTGCCATTTTTCAGCTGTCTTCACGTTGCCATGGAGACCCGGTTGTTTCTTGGTGAACCTGCCAGGAAAGCGTGGGAGAGTCAGGTGAAGGGGGGGGGCAAATGCTGCCAGGGGATGGGGTGTCAGAGGGGGAAAGAGAGGAGGGCCAGGGGACTGTGACAGAAGGAAGGACAGCACAGAGCTGTTTGTGCTCCGCTTGCACCTGATACATCAGCCACTTCGCAAACACAATCTATATTCCAGTGGTCCTACCCAGCAGACCCTCCTCCACACTGCCTCTCAACTCAGACTCTGCAGGAGCACAGTAGACTGGGGTCCTGAGATAATCACAGACTTCTCCTTACTCCACCCTCTTCTCCCCCACACTCCCCGGCCTCCACACTGCTTCACCTCCACCCTGCTGCCAACCCTAGGGAATGGTTTTAGACCTCTGAATGTTCAGCATTCAGAATAGAGAAACCAATTTCACAAAGGACATTCATACCTGGGCTCTGCCCAATCCGTATATTTTTTTCTAGAACATATTTATTTTTTCACAGAATTATGGATTTGTAAATTTATGTAGGACTTTAGAAACCACTGCATCAGTCCAGTTACATGTAAGAGAAGTGAGGCCATCATAAGTGACTAGCACAGACCCCGGAGTGATGGGCCTGGAGAGAACTGGAAAACTGACTCTTCACCCAAAAGGGCAGCAGCCCTTGTGCCCTTGGAGGAGAAGGAACCTGGTTGGCCAGATCCTCTGATTTTTTTAAACAAAATCCAGGAATCTCTATTTTTGAGTAAAATCTCCAATTTTTAAGTGTTGGCCCAACTTTGAAAAATATTTCTGGGGGCTTCCCTGGTGGCACAGTGGTTGAGAGTCCGCCTGCCGATGCAAGGGACACGGGTTTGTGCCCCGGTCCGGAAGGATCCCACATGCCGCAGAGAGGCTGGGCCTGTGAGCCATGGCCGTTGAGCCTGCGCATCTGGAGCCTGTGCTCCGCAATGGGAGAGGCCACAACAGTGAGAGGCCCACGTACCGCAAAATATATATATATATATTTCTGCCTGCTAGTTACACAAGCTGTCAGCTTGCAGTTGAACATCATCTTTAAATGAGGCTTAGAAAGGCTAAGAAGTTAGACCAATCTCTTCGTCTTCCCAAATATAATTCTCCCTTCCATAATCTCTCTCTCTCTCTCTCTCTCTCGTCCTGTTACACAGTGGAAGGTAAACAGGGCTGTGAATTCACTTATCTGGGGATCCCTAGTTTTACTGGAATCATGCATGAATTTGCTTATGACACAGATCTTTTCCAAGAGCCCTGAAAATTGTGCACTAGCTGTCAGAAGGAGACTACAGCTTAGATTCCTGTCAACTCAAAACCCATAAACACCTGTGCCATGCCTTTTCTACTACATTTCTGGCTTTTAATTACAAATTACAAAAATAAGAAAGTGGCCATTTACTCAGCATTTACTAGGTACTAAAAAGTTCTTAACATGTACATTCTCACTGAATTCTCACAAGAACCCTTTGAGTCACGTGTTGGTATTACCCCACTCAACAGAAGAGAAAACTGAGGGTCAATAACATGCCCAAGGTCATACACCTGGTAAGAGGCCAAGCCCGGAATCAAATCCAAGTCTGTCACACTTCAAAGCTCTAGTACTTAACCATTAAGTTGTACTGTCACCCTATAAAATACAGGAATATCACAGAGCCTAGTTTTATCATCTTCTACTCATTTCCTATTTTCACCCCAAAGTTGAAAGCAAAGCAAAGTTGACTGCTTTTCCCAGGGCCTGGCTTACTGTACCATCCTCATACACAGTCAGTTTAATTAATAGCATCTTCCATTAGAATCTTGACTTATTAAAGTTTACTTTCGCATGTGCCATCTCACCCCTTTTCACTGAGATTATCTCCTGACCTCTCCCTGCCTCCATCCTGTCCTTAACCACTCCCTCCTGCAAATCACAACCAGAGTGATCTTTCCAGGTCGAGAGATGACCGTGTCATCCTCCTCCCATAAGTCGATCAAAGCCTCCAGTCATCAATTTCAGGATGAACCTCCACTCCTAACTGAGCTGTTCAAAGCCGTCATGGTCTGACTTCCTTTGTGATCTGGCCCCCGCTGTCCCCTGCAGCCTCATCCCCAGTCACTCCCCCCAAAGCAGTCTTAGTGCCTGCAGTCCCCATCCACCCACAGCCCCCCAGATACTGCACATGGCTACCTGCCTCCATGTGCTCAGCCCTTTTCCTGGAACTCCTCTCCCTCTCCCCCTTGTCTATCTGTGCTCTGCTCACCCTTCCCAACACAGTTCAAGCCCCGCCTCCTCCAGGCAGCCTTTGTGAGGTCTATTCTAAGTCAGCTGCTCCTTCTTCAAGTGTTCTCAGCCCTTGATACCTCAGTGGTAGTATTATCATACTGTGCTGTGATGTTCCGTGAGGTCAGGGACCCTGCCTGGGTCACTCACCTCTATGTCCCGGCACACTGTTGGCTGTCATAAATGACTACTGATTCAATGAGTTACCCATCTCAGTTGACGAAGAAACAAGGTTATTTTCTAAATCTGTACCAACTTCCCTTCCTGACATTAAATACAATTGATCAGTGACAAAGGGATCAATAAGAAGAGTTTCCCTGCCCACACTACACTACACACCGGGCTTCCTAAAACAGTGCTTCCCTGTCAATCACCATGTCCCAACTAGTGAGATTTTAGTGCAATATGTATATAAGTATGCACATAAATACATGCTTACATCAATGAGTGGATCTATTTATTTTAAAACAGTAAAGAGAAATGTTTTAACACACAGTGACATCTGGGATATATCTGTTCTACACAGTGGCTTTGGATGGCCACATTGGTAGCACATCTCTTTTGGCTGAAGGTATATTATAGGTTAGGGTGTCCAGAATACAACTGTATGGGAAGTTCTGACATCTCAGACCCACATCAAGGACTGCAACTGTGACCTCTGATGCCAGTGGACAGCAGGTAACTCCCATCCAAAACATACATAGAATTACTACCATCTCTACCAACATCCTCAGGGTCCAACTTTTGTTTCTTGTCTCTGGTGCCTTTTATGCCTCAACATTTTTCTCTTAGCAAAGGGCCATTTCACTCCTGTTTCTGTTTTTCATTTCAAAGGCTTAAAAGCAAAATCTTCCCACATTGCTTATATACTAACCAACTTCAAGCTTCCCCTAATAGCCATGCTCTCACTTCCTTCATGGTGCCCAGAAAAGCACTTGGGGCCATTTGTAAGCCAGCTCTTTTACTTTAGCATCTTAAAAATGCTAGGCCAAAAATGTTCCCTAGTAGCAGAGGGGCTGTGAATACTTGAGGGCATGAATAAGAAGGATAGACTGCCATTTCCTTAAATAAACACACATAGTCACAGAAACCTCAACAAACCGAGGCTTTAGTTGGAGAAGAGCAACACCTCACACCTAGCTCTACCATTACTTACCAGAATGGAACTCTCCAGTTTCACTCAAATAGTACATTTGATAGGAAGAAATCTGATAGGAAAGCGCTCCTTGATAAGGTCACTAAGCACGTACTCTGCCCTCAGTACTTGCACCCTCAGCCTCTAGCACAATTCCAAGCACATAGTCAAGCGCACAATAACAGAACTGGCCTCAAGAGGGGATTAGGAGGACCTGCAGGCTCCTCATGGCTGAGCCAGTGAGGACACAGGGGGCTGAGCATAAGGAAGCAAGATCACCGTCTCAGGACAGTGGGCCAGAGCTGAGGTGTGCCTGAAGAGGCAGCTGTCCTGCCTGAGTGCTTAGACCTTGGTCCCTTGGGATTAATAAAGGAGCCAGCTCACAAGAGGCAGGCAGGGAGAATAGGGTACTAGCCATGGAAGCTTAGCAGGAAAGGAATCCATATTTTAAGATTCATCTCTGAATCCTCAAACTACTGACCTTGTAATAAAATTATGCCACTTCACTGAATGCTTTTCATTAATAGAGACATCATCGGGCACCCTGAGGTAGGGGGAAAGCGGTGCTCCCCCCGGGCTGAGATGGAGCTCTCCCTCCACACCTCTAAAACCTACCAAAGGCTCCTCACAAAAGCTGATAACAGCCTAAGACCCAACAGACCATGTAGCTACAATCATAAAAATTCGAGGCGTGGGCCGCTGTGCGGGGCCCAGGCGAGCACACGAGGTGTGGGGTTGCGGATGCTCCTTCGCATTTCCTTTCCTTTCCACCGTCTTCTCGGCGTGATTTTCTTGGTGAGTTATGTGAGGAAAAAGGGCAACTGTAGAAACCAGCCCGTTCCCATCGCACGCCTTTCCCGCTCCGTGTCTTCCATTTTGCGCTGCTCCCCGGTGACCCCAGCGCTCTGTCCGCGCCCGCCTTCCCGGAGGCTTAAGTCCCAGGCTCGGCCCCACCGCCGCCGCCTGTGCGGGCGCCCCCGCTGTCCTCCCGGTTCACCTGTCGCGGCCCGTCCCCTCCTTGGCCACCTGCCTCCCTTTCTCCTGCACCTCGCCCCTTCTCCACCAGTTTACGTCTTGATCGGGTCCCTCCTCTTAGGTCTTTGTTTTTTAAACGAGAAGCCTAAACCTGACGGAGAAGCCTTTTAAACGGGGCCTTAAATTGTTACCCTTTTTTTTTTTTTTTGGTGTCCCTTTTTGAAAACGATCTTAGAAGAGGTTTTATTCCGTTTGAACCATTTGGTCTTCCATGAACCTACTTATTCCCATATGACTGCTGAAGGAAGCTCACCCTCCCGAGGCTTTGAAAGACATTTTGGCAGTATGGTTCTGAACCAACCTTGGAGAGGTCACTCTGCCCGAAGGGAGTTAAGAACGCTGGAAGATAATAGAAGGCCAGTTTTGGTCATCTCACTGCCAGGGTGCTCGGTGGAGGGACCAAAACAGCCTGGTGGCTTTGTTAACTTAAAAGGGTTTGCTGAATGTGTGGGTCTTTATCATCTTGGGCTCTTAATGAATTTCATTAGACAAGAATAAACTTAGTTTTTTCTTAAAAAAAAAAAAAAAATTCGAGGCATGCCCACCAGAATCTCAGATCTCAGGGACTTCATCCTAGGAACATGGGAAGCAGGAAAATGAGAAAGACTCCCTAAAGCCATGGAAGGTTAAGGAAAACGCTTCCTCCTCTTAAACAAAGAACCACAATAGCAGTTCAGACACTTACATATACACATTACTTGAAAACAGTCATTATCATTTTTTATTCCCCAATAAGGGCTTACTCCATGTGTGGAAAGGACATGTTTTGACTTTGCAACAGACAGCGTACAATGTTTGCCAACACATGGTCAGGTGCTAAACAAGAAATGACCCCTAGCTGACTGTCTCCTCTGAAAGCAAGCCTCAGCTTCCCTGAGGATTGGAACATTAAAATGGTAATGCGTTGAAGTTTAAGAAGATTTAGGGAGCACTGCGGACACCATGTTACTTAGGCTCCAGGAATACAGACCGGAATAAGACATGGCCATACCCTTCTGGGGCTAGTAGTTAGCAGCCTCGTGGGAGAGACAGTAAGTATTCATTTAAATATAATGTGCTCTCAGAGTACAGAGCTGGCAGACACAGCAAGAAACAAAGGGGGCAAAGATAGACGAGGAGGTTTTTCTGGGTGGTGAAACAGCTGAGCTAGTCTGGAAGAATGAGTAAAAACTGGCTATGGGAAAAAGGCACAAAGTCTCCAGGCAAAGGAAGGAGCACGATCAAAGAAAACTTGGGTTGGTATTTCCTAACTAAAAATGTCAGATGAGGGCATAAGACCACAAAGGAATCAGAGGGGAAAATAATTCCAAACATATGCATTGAAGACAGCTTGTATTTATAGCACAAATCTATTTTTTAGGTGTTAATGTATAAAGCCCTAGAAAAAAGTGGTTATTGCCATAAGGGGAAAACACATCCCTTTGATTTTTCTAGTTTAAAGAAATTCTCTTTTCTTCTAGTCTTGTACCCGTGTCCCTCTTCCTGCTTGATCATTTTTTTTCTCTCTCTCCTTTTCATCCTCTACCTCCTCCTCACATCTTTGTGCTGCTTAAAATAGTCATCAGCTATCTTCCTTCACACATTTTGTCACTCTGCTAATCCTACGGAATTAAAAACACGTAGACACGCACACATACACACCCACACACCTGCAGTCACGTGAAGATTCAATATGTTGACCTGCATGATTATTTTATTATTTTTTAAAAGGCTGACTGCAGCACCTTCATTTAAAAAGTGAGTCCAATATTTACATGTAGACATTTTGTACACCGATGAAAACTGAAGCCTTTCCCAACTTGTTAAATATGATTTACTATTACACCACTTAACACATGTGAAATGTGATTCTTCTGTTTATTTTTTTAAAGAAATCCCAACAAATGTAGATGTTTAAACATAGCAGTTTTGGATTGTGCTTGTAAAGGGTGTGAAATGAGTAAAGATTTTATAGAAAAATACCCAGACATGGCGCCTCCCATATTTTTTTACTACTGTGTATTAATAAAGCTCCTTCCCCAGGAGCATTTTTATATGACATTATATTCCAAGATCTCACAGGGTTAGTTTTGATCTGACTGAATATCAAATTAGGGGCCAGAGACCCAATATGTATTATTCACTTGGATTTTTTCCCCTCTGGATTTCTTTTAACATTCCAATGGCATCACCCGAACAGAATTTCTCTCTCCTTTATAAAGCACAGTCATTTACTGCCAGCAGAATCTGTGTGTGAGACTTCAGCTTTTCTCTCTGAGCTCCAAGGAAGTGCTTTAACTTATACAATTAGATGTCAAGATACTAATGATTCCTTGTTCTTGGAGAGTGAGGACTGTGACATCAAAGGTGACTCATCTCATCAAAATACAGCCTGAGTTCCTCTTGAGCCTCAGGGAAGACTAGGACTTAAAAGAAGCGAAGACAACTCGGAGTCATCTTGAGGGGTGGAAGGTGAAGAGTAGTAGTAGAAAGAAAATCAAAACCCTTTGCCTTAACGCCAGATCTCTTTAGAACCATGCTTTCAGGAAAAGGTTTCAAGAAAAACCTTTGATTGTGAATCCCCTAAGCTCAGGATCATGTATTTTCTGAATCTGGTCTTGAGTATCATTTGAGACTACCTTGAAAGGTAGGACTTGGTATTCAAGTCTCTGGTCTGTCATAACATCCATGTTGCAAGGATGGTACTGCAAATAGGGCTGACTTTAAACATGGATCTATATTGTTATTCTAAACTGGGCTACTAAGGGGTTCTTATAAGTGTCTGAGGCTGAAGAGCCTAAGGGTTTCTTCTGATACGCCCACTGGAGACTGCCAGTCCCAGGCCTCTGAGTGGCACATGAGTGGCTGTGCCTCTTTGCCCAATTAATGCCTTAACTCCTAGACTCAAACGCCTCTCCAATAAAATCTGCAGAACAAAGAGGACCTCTCAGATCCTTTTCAGGGCCAACAAGCAGCTATGTTAAAAGTAAGCTAGTTCTCACTTTTTCACATTGACAATCAAAAGGAGAATGGATCTCAGAAATGCTGAACAGGATTTTGCCTTGACTTAAAATTACATTTCCTATTAGAGTGGTTGGTACTCAACTGAGACCCTTAATTAGGGGATTTCCTTTTTACACTCTTCTTGGGGTTTTTCCTCTGTATGATCATTTCATAAGCATGTAGAGTTATCCTGGTAACCCTCCTTCCTCTCTGCACAAAAATAAATGAATAAGTGGTATTTTCAAGTTCACAAAAAAAAAAATTAATGGCAAAGGCAGAAGAAGAGAAAGTAGAAAATCTGGGAACCAAATTCTTATTTTCATAGCCATGACTGACACTGCCAACAACTATGACTGCACTCAGTCTGCGAAGGTCACTCTTTTTAGCTCATGGGGCTAGTGTAGGGGCTCCTGACCCTTGAGACTGGCCGTCCAAAGTCAAAAAGGTCCCAACAGGCAGGGAGAGGTCTTGTCCTAGTGATGTTGATTGGTACTAATCACAGCCCACAGTCACAAAGAGGCAAGCAGTAAAATGAACATGTGTAAGGCTGCAGTGTCTATTGTCATAATTCCTAATTATGACTATTTACAGGTCTCCCAAGGAATATAATTAAGTTTAACATGCCAAGTGATAAAGAAAAAAATATTAATCCATCTTCTGTCCTCCCCTACCACCCTCCAATAACTCCTCTCGCTTCCTGAATTATCTGTAAGATCCTCTACGCTGGCTCTGTTTTTCCACAAGTGGTACTGTCAAAGGGAATTCATTCTTTAGAGGACAAGGCAGTTGACTGGGAACCCCACAGCTGCTTCAGGCAGCCCAGGCTTTCAGTTAAAATGCTCGATTGCAGACCTTAAGACTTAAAAAAAAAAAAGAAAAGAAAGAAAACATGATGGATAAAGAAATGAGGGTCCTTGTGAAGTAAGCACGTAGGCCCTTTAATGCCATAAGAACAAACAGGGTAGAAGGGAAAGCAATAGAGGGCAATGGAGAAAACCTTTGAGCATCCCGGAAACAGGCAAAGGGTATGAAGCAATTCCAGGCATGGGCAAGGGGCATGCTGCTTCTAACAATTTTGCTTGGAAGTTTAGGTTTTGTTTTGTTTTTTTAAGTCTACTGCCCACTACCCCTCAAAAGAGAAAAAAAAAAAACTGCAAACAAATGGTTGAATTTGGAATTGGAAGACCCCAGAGTGCCAACTTGCTGCGTTGTCACCCCATGCTGAGTACAGAACAGGCCTGCAGGCTCCTGATGCCCCTTGACCCTAATTCCCAGCCTGAAGGCCATGGATGAAGGGCCTTCTCCAGATAAGGTCATTCTGAAGGAGTTTCTCTGATGCGGCACCACAGTGGGTTTATAAGACATGACTTGACCCAAGTTATCTTTACTCAAGGACTCCAAAGACACCAGGCTGGTCCCGAATGGCACTCAACACTCCTAGCTCTAGCCAGGGATTCAGGGTGATGAGAAATCAGAGTAGGGATCCAACTCCATCTGATCTAAACCCCCCTGCAAATGGGACCGTGACTCACAGACCAGAAAATGGTCACCCTGAAACTGGAGATACCTTAGAGTCTTCTGGAGACCCTATGGTTGTTCCTCAGTTCACTACTCTCTCAACTAAAGCTGCGCTGACCCTGAGTGATGTACCAGACATGAAGTTAGGACAACTGCTCAGTTCACTTTCTCTTGCATGTCATCCCCGCTCGCTCAGCAGATCAGTCCCTGCTGACAGTCAGTAAAGAGAAAAGAACCCAGGTGACCTGGATTGAAGGCCAAGAAGAGAGGAGAGCAGGCCTGATAAAACAATGAGTCAGGATCTAAAACCCAAGGCACGGTCACATGGGAGAAGGATGTTTTGCTTGCTTTTGGAGGTAGATTTCCTTGGAATTAAAAAATAGCTAATATGAAAAGCAAACCAGACTTTCTTTCCAGGGAGAAGCCTCGGTATCCCATATGTGTTCAAAAAAGAAAATTGTTTTCTGAAGGTGAAGCACCAAGAGTGATTTCTATAGAATTAATCACTGTGAGTGTTTGAAAGGAGGATGACAGGAGACCTTGAGATTCCTCACGCAGGTCAGCAGCACCTCTCAGATGACTGCATTGTGATTCATGCAGAACAGCAAATCTTAAAGCTGTGTCCACCTATCAATACCATCCCGAGCTAGGCAAAGGTAACTCCAAAGTAACTGCTAGCATTTTCCCAACCTTCTCAATGACCAGATTTTCTGAGATAGGATCTTAATCTTCAAAGAGAAGCCCAAGGAGGGGAGAATTTAACTGAGCATGTCAGGAACCCAGACGGGAAGAAGCATGAATGGAATAAAATCTACAAGTATTGGTAGGAGGGACCAAGATGGAAGAAGATGAAGGTGCCAAAAGGAATCTACTTTCCAAGTATACATACTCTTCAGGCTATAGAGAGACAAGAAACTTTCATGAAGGGTTACCTTCGTTAGCTAACCATAATAGGAAATTACCATGAAGAAGCTCTGTATTTTACTCACAAAGTTAACACAGGACCAAAAATAATGGCTCTGGGCATTGTTTGAGAACCTCAGGAAGTGATGTTATCTCACAGATGGATTTCTTTTAAACTAGGAACCCACTAAAAGGTATTTGTCGCCTTTCCTACACTCATTCACGGTACTGTAATAGGGTGTTTGAAGACTTTCTGTAAGAATGCAGATTCTATTGAAATAACATTTTGTTTAAAAACTGTATCCAGATTTTCTTTTAGAGACTAACCTATGCAGCTCCTGGACACACGGAGGCCAATGTCAGAGGCCAAATAAAGCTGATGAAACCCTGAACGAGGGCAGTGGAGAGAGAGAGAGGAAGGGTCAGCCTGGAAAAATACTTGAGAAGTAGAATTCCAAGACCTGGTGACAAATTAGAGGTATCAGGTAGCGGGGCAGACGGGATGACCAAGAGGAAGACGTGTAGGTAATTATCGAAGTAAATGAAGTCTTCCATTCTCTCCGTTTATTTCTACTCTTCTAATGAGAAACAGAGAAGCACCTTTTGTGCAGTAGAGAATGAATTCAGACTTAGATGTGTTACTTGAGGTACTTGTGGGACAAATCAGTTCAGATGTTTCACAGGAAGCTGCTGTGAAGCCCAGGAGAGGGATCCGGGCTGGCGATTTGAATCTGAGGTTCGTTAACATTAAGAAGATGGTTGAGCTTGTCCAGAAAGAAGATGTTAGGAGAAGAAAAGGGAGGCCAAGGACAGAACCTTCAGGAGCACAAGCATTTCATAAGCAGCCAAAGGAAGTAAACCTCTAAAAGTGAACGAAAGAAGGGGGCACTCAGATGTCACAGAAGCCAAAGGCGCAGCAAGGAGATCCACCTGTAAGGGTGAATGTTCTAAGGCTTCTCAACTCTGTAATCAGGTCTGAACAAAGAGGCCAGCATTACATGGAGAAGAGGAAGGGAGGCCCCAAAGGACAAGTAGCACACACTCCTGACTTTGTCACAGTGTGTGTGATAGGGAAGGCTGCGTGAGTGAAATATAAATATCTATAAGTTGGGGCATTTTTAGCACCAGCTGGTAGGAGCCATCTGCTCTCCCGTAAGCCCAAGCCATCTCCCCCACTTGTGCTGCTGTGTAACAAACAGATTGGGAGTGGGAAAGCTGGGTGAGTAGTGGGTCAAATTCTAGCGGCTTCACTGTTGGGCACCCAGGGCCAGTGTCAATGCAGGAAAAAATGGAGGAATAAGTGTACCCCTATACACTCCTCTTATGTGCCACTCCCTCTCTTGTCCCTAAAGTACACATGACTGAATCCAGTTAAAGGTGGTACCTCAGCCATCTGTGAGCTGGAAAGGAAGGGCATGACATGCAGTGCACTGAACAGCACCCAGAAGTCTCTGAAGACACCTCCTGCCATCCACTGCCTGGCCCAGCCGGTAGCTGCAGCTGCGAGGCCCGAGCTTCCCACCACCACCCAACAAGCCTCTCCTCATGGGACCCCATCCCCCCTGCCTATTCTTCCTCTCTTTCCTCAACATTTAACCCTGCCCCAGCAAATACCTTAGAATCACCACAGGTATTTTTGGCATGTTAGCTCACGAGGGCCTCCCAAAGCTAAAGAGATTTTTGCATAGAGTGAAAACAGAGTGATCTGGTTAAAAATATGGTGAATAGATAAAGAACATGTGGTACATATATACGATGGAATACTACTCAGCCATAAAAAAGAATGAAAAAATGCTGTTTGCAGCAACATGGATGGACACATATATTATGATACTAAGTGAAATAAGTCAGAAAGAGAAAAACAAATACCATATGATATCACTTACATGTGGAATCTAAAATATGACACAAACGAACTTATCCAAGAAACAGACTCACAGACGTAGAGAGCAGACTTGTGGTTGCTGGGGGTGGGTGGGGGAGGGATGGAGTGGGAGTCCGGGGTCAGCAGATGCAAACTATTATACACAGAATGCATAAACAACAAGGTCCTACTGTACAGGCACAGTGGGTAAACCATAAGAGAATAGAATATGTATATGTATAACTGAATCACTTTGCTGTACGGCAGAAATTAACACAACATTGTAAATCTATACTTAAATAAAATTTAAAAATTTAAAAAACCTAATCTCAGGCTGTTAGAGCAAAAAGTCAGCAGGGTTGAGTGAATGACTGAAATGGAGGTTGGTGCTGTTTGGGGTAGTGATGGGGGCTGGAGAAGTATGAGTAAAAGAGGAATAATCAATGGTGATTCTAAAGCTTGGAAGACAAGAAGTGTACAGACAAGGAACATGGGCTCCAGTATAAAATGTGTACTTTTAGGTGAAATGTCTTTAGAAGGCACCAGACTGTTATATGTTAACTGTGTAATGGAGACAGTAGGGAGTGAGAAATAAGATTAAATTTCTATTATAAAGTAAAAAAAGGTAATTCAAGCTCCTCACGTTCAAAGGAAGAATTGCAGCATGCTATAAAAGAGGATCATTTAAGCCCTCAATAGCTTTACCAGCATAAGGTACATTCCAAAAGTCCATCGATGGAAAGCCACTGTGTTTTCAAGCAACCCCTGTTCAACACTACAAAATGCCTTATTTCCACCCATTCCTTTTCCATGACTTATACTGTTGGAAGGGGAAGTCAAAGAAGAGGAGTTTTGCTGGATCTTGGGCATTCCTGCCCAAAAGATAGGGGCACTGGAATACCAGATATAGCCTTGACCATGTCTCATGGACTTTTGGACTCTCTCCTGGCAGTAGAGGTCATGCTGCATAATCTACTCATCCTACTGCGCTCTTCGGCCTCTCCATAAATTAATCCTCTCGTTTAATTGCCTATTACCAAGGGCAAAAGTTAGAGTAAGAGAACCCTACTAAGAACCCTCTACCTGAGCCCAAGATCAACAACAGGAGTATGACCTTCAGCAATTCATTTCTTTCTTTTCTTTTTTTTTTTTGCAACTAGTGTCTAGGGTTCTAGCCTTCTTGGAATAATCTCCACCTAGACCCACCTTCAATTTTACTTAAAAAATCATTTAAAATATGAACCATGATAACATATTCTGCAAAGCTGCTGAGTCCCAACGATGACAAGTGCCCCCAGACTGCCTTGCTCCTTCCCAACCCCTGGCCAATTACTAAGACGCTGGCTCCTTCTGCTACAGCTGCATATAACGCTCTCTTCAAAGCCAGATGTTAAAAAGCCTCATCCACATCAACCAGCTCCCCTTGGGAAGTATTAACTGGAAAACCACATAATGATGTCTGTTTGCTAGAGATGACATCTGACTGAGGCAGAACTGACACAGCAAAGGCGTAACTGTTACAGAAGATTCCAGGTGCCTCAGCTACCCACAAAACACAGACACCTGACCTCACGTCGCAGCCCTGCAGCTGGCTACTGTATGACTCTGGGCAAAACGAGAACCTCTCTGTGCTGCCGATCTTACCCCCAGAAATAGGAGGGATGGTAGACCCTCTGCATCATCTCGAGTTAGGAGGTGTGCTGAAAGGGTTCCCTGAGCCCCCTGGATGCTCTGTGCTCCGGGGGACTCTGTGAACCCTGGCTCAGGCTCAGCTGCACCGCCAAGCCAACAGAAGTCTAACTGTGGGGGAGTTGCTGCGCGTTCTGCTCCACTCCGGCCACTAGAGGGCAACAGAGTCCCACGCACTCCGCGGGCTCTGGTTCCGTCACCTGCAAGAGGAGTGAACTGTACACAGATACACTGCCATGTTCCTAAAATTGAAGTCTACGGTCAATTATCCATGAAAATGAGGAATTCAGCGTCTGCTATTTTGTAAGGTTGTCCAAACTCTGCTTTATCTTGTCAACTTTCTATTCAACTTGGCCCACAGCTGTGAGCCAGTGACCCTTTGAGCTCTGCACATTCAAGGGTGAGTTTTAAAGTCCTGCTCCCGGTTCCACTGACGCCGGCATGTGCAACCCACTGCCCATGTCTTTCTGGGGTGGCAACAACCTGCCAAGAGACATCAACCGTGGCCTCTTGACTCACGGACACTGTTGCACCCCCCTGAACCAGGCAACCCCTTAGATTATGGGCACCCCTTGCATCTCCCTGAATCATGGCCACTCCTTATATTCTCTTGAAAGGACTCAGATTGATGAGAAAATACTGACTTGGGTTGAGAGATGCTGGTAATGAAGGAGAGGCTTCCCTGAACAAAATGAAAAGAAGAAAAGCCAATCGGTAATCTTGTAGTAAGAAAGCCCCTTGGAGATATCTAATCCCATCCTCCCACTTAACAGGCAGAGGAAGTAAAGGCCCAAAGAGTTTTCATGGCTTGTCCAAGGTTAAGCTACTTAATAGCTTAGGCCAGAGCCTGGCCTACCCCGAGGTCTCCTGGTCCCTGGAGTATTCTTTCCTCTACCCTTTGCAGGGCTCTTTGTCAGACAAAAGATAGGGATGTAGGTAGAAACTGGAAAAAAAAAAAAAAAACAAAAAAACCAGGGGATTCATCAAGTCCTATGCAACCAGATTCAGATGCCCAAAAAGAAACAGCAAAGGGCTTTAGGGTCATGAGAAAGATGTTAACCAGTGACATCCCAGGGAAGGTATGTGGTTATAGCCAGTTAACTTAGATAGGAAGTGCAAGGCAGCCTTTATTTAGAGCCCACACTCAAACCATGTAGAGTTAGGGAAAGGATTTCCTCTGCTTTTGTAATCATACGATATCCTTTGGGATAAATTTAAGACAATATTATTGGGTTAGCCAAAAAGTTCGTTCAGCTTCTTCCATAAGATTTTATGGAAAAACCCGAACTAACTTTTTGGCCAACCCAATACTTCTCTCTCTCAGGAAGAACAGGATTTTGTCTTTAATTATAGAAAGGGAAGCTTTGTTCCCTCTTAAAGGAATTTCAGATGCCAGTGAACAGTCTGAAGGGAGATCTTCTATAGGGGGCACATCTACATATTTCTGAAGTTAGACCACTAAGTTAACCTCAGCCCTTCCTGTAAGACTGACCCTGCACATATTACAGCCTCCAAGACTGCCTCACCCCCCAGAAAATCTTCTTCAGCAATGTGCTGGCTGCATCAGATAGTGGTCCCGATGCTGTCCTCGTATCTTCTATACCTTTCACTGTGAAAAAAAAGTAAGAGGGTATTCCCAAGATATTCTGCCAGCTGATCTGGAATCCTAGGACTTCCCCAGCCTCCTATGCATTCATTGGCCAAAGTCAAATGAGAGGGGAAATTTTTGCAGCTCCCTCCTTGCTATTTGATCTTCTTCGTAGCCATTACTTGAGCTGTTTTCTCTTCATTTCCATTAATTAATTATTCTGTTTCGACTGCGCCCTCAGAGCCCTGACAGGGGTGGGAGGAGGGCAGCAACTTTATTAATAAAGTTATTATACTACATCTAGAGGTAGTCATGATGCAAGAAAGTGAACAAAGGGCATCTGAGTAACTGAATAGGAAACCACACATCTCCCCACCTCACTTTAACAATTCACAGGTGTATCCCTGGCTGTTTTCCTCTGAGCAACCTCTTTAGGTCCCTGGCAGCTCTCTCTACAGCTCTTTTAGACTATAATGTACAGAACTCTAATGGTTCTGCAAATTGATGTCATCAGAAGCAGAATAATGATGGTTTCGTTTTACTAGTGGTATAAGGACTGGTAATAGCACATTTATATATTACTTTCATGAAAGCACTTTCACATCTATCGTCTCGTGGAATTCTCACAACAAACCTGAGAGGCGGCTGGAGGAGGAGTTCTCACCTCCGCTTTACTGGTGGGGAAACCACACGAGACAGTTAACTAATGCCTCCTCTTGGCCACAGACCTGATGCAGTACCACACCAGGGCCCACTCACCCTGAGATCTAGCTCTTCATCTCCCGTCACTAACAACAGCTTAAATGGCAAAGAGACCTGGGAAAAACCACCATCCCGATGGAATCGCAAATAGCCATTGTGATTTTAGTTTGGTATCTGGAGATACCATGTGGCAGTAACCCCCAGGGCAGAGATACAAGAGAAAAGAAGCAAAGAGCAGTTTTCACTGTAAGACTTTCACTCAGGGTTTCTCAGCCTTGGCACTATTGACATTTGGGGCCAACAACTCTTTGTTGTGGGACTGTCCTGTGCATCACCAGGTATTTGGAAGCATCTCTGGTCTCTACCCACGAGATGTCAGTAGCACTCCCTATCCACCTCCCAGTGTGACAAGCAAAGATGTCCCTAGATATTGCCAATTGTCTCCTTGGGGTGCAAAATTCCTCTTGGTTTAATCCATGATATTATGATACATAGCTTATCTCTCAATATTTCTCCCTCCTTCTCACCCTACCCATACCCCTGCCCCAGGAGGTTTTTCCTGGGCTAGTCATCCTCAACTAAGATTGTCCAAAAGTCTGTATCTTATGAGTTTGAAGTTTGTTTCTATCTCTTCCTAGATGAGCCATCTTGGGAGAGTTATCTCTTGGAGCCTCAGTTTCCTCATTTGTCAAATGTGAATTATACCACCCTCCTTCCATGGCTTTTATGAGGATTAAATGAGATGATGTACCTACAGGCTGAGCATGAGGTCTGGGTCAAACTAAGCATCCAATAATATACAGCCAGTATTATTTTGGAGGAAAGAAAGGATTTGGACTAGATGGCATATAACTGAGGATGACCCCTTCAGGTAGAGTTTGCTCCAGCTGCCCCCTCTGTCCACCTGCCTACAAGGCACTGCCACCCTGACCCAGCAGAATTACTGTCCATCTGGGGGAGGAGCAATGACTTCACTGTGAATACATAGGACTTAGTAGCGCATTAACAGTCTCTGCTTCTCCTTGGATGACAAAGCAGTCGTCATTAATGGCTAGAATGTTTATCCTCGGCCATTCATCTCTATGACCCACCCAAAGCTTGACATTCTAATTACCTGCTGTGGCATAGAAGGCCCTACAAGATCTGGCCACTGCCCTTTTTACTATCCTTACCACTTCCACTTTCCCTCTCATTTGCTCTTCTTTCTGTTCCTGGAACCTCCAAGCTGGCCCTGACTTGGTTTTGGTCTCACGGTTAGTTCCCTCTGCTTGCAACAATCTGCCCCTAGAACTTCTCTATCTTCTTTCCTACACTGAGCTCTTGGCTTACCAAATCCAAGGAGCCTCAGCCTCTAGGCACCTTCAACCTCCTTATCCTCCCTCAATTTCATCTCAGCTCTCCTGTTTTCTTGTCTGTATCTCCCCTTACCATGTTAGTTTCAAGAGACCAAGGGCTATGTTTTGTTCGCCATTGTAGCCTAAACACTTAGAACAGTGTCAGGCCCATAGTAAATAGTCCAGAATATATTTGTTGAATAAATGATTAAATGACCTCCTCAAGGGCAAGTCCCATGTTCCTGTAACTCCCATGAAACCTGACACTAGTTGACAGTAGATGCTCAACTACTATTTATTTAATTGACCTCTAGTACTTCTGGAGCACCAACTGTGATCTCTGGAAGCTGCTAAGCCTCGGAAAACTTTTGCCGAGAGGACAGCTCTGTCCTTAAAGAGGAAGAGAAAGAAAGCATAGCCCACAGTGTCCTCTTGAAGTCCTCAATCCTTCATGGCTAAATTTGCCACTGACACTAAGTATTAGGAAGTGGGCTGGAATGGGGAGATGGGGTGTGGACTCCTGGCCCAATTATGAACCTAGAATTGTACTTAGAAAGGACCCCAGGGGGGTCCACACCATCAAAGGAGTTAAACTGCTGGTTGCCCTAGAAACCATCCAGGTCCCCAAGAGTAGCACTGATGGCTACTCATCATTACCTGCACAGGTAGTCCTGAGGCCCAGTCCCTCGTTTTCACACACCTTTGCTAAGAGAGCCCCATTTGTTTAAGAGCAGAGGTCAGAACTGCAGTGGGTTTAGGGCTAGGGAACAGCAAATACATCCCAGATCCTGCCATCTGGTCTCCGCCACACAGACCCTGCCCTGGGAGCCAGCCAGGCACACGAGGTCTGCAGAACCCCTCGGAGACCTTGTCCTTCAGGTGGCTGGCAGGCAACTCAGCTTGCCGACGAGGCACACCCTTGATGCCGGGGACTGCTGCTTCCGCATTTGGACTGCATCGTGTTACCTCACTGCCAGCCAATCCGCGCCTCCCCAGGCTCAGCACACATTCTCCCCTTTGCCACAGACATCGCCTCGTGTCACTCTCCACTCCTGGAGCACGCTGCGCCCAGGGCCTGCCGGCGTGGGGTGGCATGGGGGGAGGCAGCGGAAGGAGAGGGAAGGCCACCAGAGCCAGGGGCACCAGCAGCCTCTACCCACCCCCCAACCCCCGGTTCTCCTCCATCACGCATATGATGTTAGAATCACAGGAGTGCAATAGGTCCAGGCCCCTCTCAGTTGGGATGTGAGTGGCAAGAGGGTGGAACAGGGGTGAGGAGAGAGTTCAGCAACCTTAGAAGAAGCTGAGCTCTAAGTCACCCTCAGAGGACTGATGAGGTCAATGGTCTGCAAACGCCTTTAAACCAGGCTCCTGCCAGCTCCGCACCGGGTGAGGACGACTGTTTCCCCACTTACTGACTCCAGCTCTGGCTCACTTGTGCCCAGGACCAAATTTCAGCCACTGGCATCTCCACTGACAAAACAGAAGAGCAGAGACTAACATTTTAGGAAATCAGAGGGTCCCTTACAACCAAGACATGCCCAAGTTGTTTTTGTTTGTTTTTTTAATAAATTTATTTATTTACTTTTGGCTGTGTTGGGTCTTCGTTGCTGCGTGCGGGTTTTCTCTAGTTGTGGTGAGCGGGGGCTACTCTTTGTTGTGGTGCACAGGCTTCTCATTGCAGTGACTTCTCTTGCTGCAGAGCACAGGCTCTAGGTGCGTGGACTTCAGTAGTTGTGTCACGCGGGCTCAGTAGTTGTGGCTCGCAGGCTCTAGGGCACAGGTTCAGTAGTTGTGGCGCACAGGCTTAGTTGCTCTGTGGCATGTGGGATCTTCCCAGACCAGGGCTCGAACCCGTGTCCCCTGCATTGGCAGGTGGATTCTTAACCACTGAGCCACCAGGGAAGGCCAAGACATACCCAATTTGTTGAAGAGAGAGAGTGGATCTTGGGAAGGGAGTTAGCAAGGTAGACTTAGAGCTGGCTAACCGTGTGGGTCCCTGTGTACCCAGCCTGGGCTCAGGGGACAGGGGCCAGAGAGAGAATGGGGTCCACAGCCTTGCAGTGAAGCTGCACCACCCCCATGCCCACAGGCAGCCCTCCGTCTTCTTAGAAGGCTCCAAGCTCATCCTAGAGGGAGACTTTCAGAGAAGGGCATTTTATCTTCATGCTATCTCACTTCAAAGGTTTTTCCTCCAGATAGAACCAGAGATGTTAATGTATCTTTAAGTAGAGAAAAGTGGGGAGTGTAGGGGACAGAATGGGAAACCAGGATAAATCTTCACAGGGTGTTCAAAATTTTACACAAACACAGCTCTCCAGCAGCAATAATGGCTCCGCAGATGTGCCATGTGTGAGCACTGTTAATAGATTTCCACGCACCACGGGGGTAAGTGTGGCCGGGAACATGGAGGAGAAATACAAATGAGGAGCGAAATCAGATGATTCAAGACAACCTCCATTCAACGTGTCTGTGCACACACAAGGGGCGGGGGTCGCTTCCTGCCCACGTCAGACCTCCACCTCCCACGTGGTTTTCCTTTCCACTTTGCAAGCCAAGAGGGCATCCCCAAATAGACTTGACTGTTGTGACGCCGTCAGCCCCTCGCTGGGTAAAGGGATCCATGTTTGAGATCATCTTGCCCAGCTGTCACACCCCACGTCCAGAAAGGAGATATCGTAAACATGTTCATCAGAGAAACAGTCAGATTACAGTAGAATCATGGACCTGCTGCACATGGAGCAGACTGCATAATTCCTAAGCCAATGTGCTGCATTTAAAGTGCTAATGAAATTTTATGGAGGCAAAGAGGTAGCGGCCTCAGAAGGTCAAAAGGAAGTTGATCCTGGTGCCATGCTTAGACGGTAGGGTTATTCTCTCACCTTCCAGCCCTCAGTTGATACATCTGGGTAGGAAGACATATCTTCCTTTAATACAACCACCATGACAACTGGAAAGTGATTCTTTGAGATGGAAACAGGTCAGGGAATGTACAAAAGCCACCCCATGTTAGAAGACACATAATGTCTTTTAAATTGTCCTCCATTCTCAGAGTAACTGTCTGGGCGCCCCTTTTGCAACAGGCCAAAGTCCCAACAGCCAATTGTGAAAGGTGAGGCGGGCCCTGAAAAAGGCTTAAAAAGAAATCACTTGCCAACTTGCCATCAGCTGCTTAAAAAACAAGAACCAAAAAAAAAGGTGCAGTTAGCAGAAAAGCTTCAGCCCCACTTTGCAAAGCTGATTTATTTTCAGCCTTTTTTATTTCATTTATTACCTAACGGATAATGCACACATTTTCAAGACCTGGTTAAAAAAAGAAACCTATTGCATAACTGTAATAGGCCCAGCAGCTATTGTTGTAATGAACAAACTGGACATCTCACCTCAGAGAAATGGATTCAGAGGTCTGAGGCCTAGGCATTCTTTTAGGGTGTCCAGTGAGCCAGCTTCCCAGGCAGAAAGGACAGGAGAATCCTAGGGGGTCACAGTATGAATCTAAATGTGTACTAAGGGGAGAGGGGAAAGTCACCTCTGAACCATTAGAGGATGGATATGGGACAGGGGTCACTGAACTGTAGTCTCTTCTCTTTTCTTACAAATAACAATAGAATCTAGTATCCACTCTTTTTTTTTTTTTTTTTTGGCTGTGCTGGGTCTTCATTGCTGCGCACAGGCTTTCTCTAGTTGTGGCGAGCGGGGGCTACTCTTTGTTGCAGTGTGCGAGCTTCTCATTGTGGTGGCCTCTCGTTGCGGAGCACGGGCTCTAGGCGCGCAGGGTTCAGTAGTTGTGGCACACGGGCTCAGGAGTTGCGGCTCGCGGGCTCTAGAGCACAGGCTCAGTCGTTGTGGCGCACGGGCTTAGTTACTCCGCAGCACATGGGATCTTCCTGGAGCAGGGCTCGAACCCATGTCCCCTGCATTGGCAGGCAGATTCCTAACCACTGCGCCACCAGGGAAGTCCCTGGGCTACACTCTTAAAGGCACTGGGCAGAGGCTGACCAAACCACCCACAAATAGTGAAGGAACCATGCAAATCCCCACGTTGCAAGACCACCACTACAACCTCCAGGGCCAACAGGCTACTAAGGAAGGACAAGGCAGAGGTCTCCATTCGCTCTGGGTCTGTAACAGAAACAATGCACTATATAACTGGCGAGGGTCTAGTCCATTTCCCTCTTTCGCTACTGCTGAGGGAACTGTGGGTCTCAGAGAGTCCGTGACTTGTCCAGGGCCACAACTCAGGTTTACTGCTTCTTCCTCCAATGCCCACTAGGACCTTGGCCACTCAAAACACTGTCGACAGGCCAGGAGCATCAACATCACCTGGAAGCTGGTTAGAAACACAGTCTTGAGCCCACCCAGACATCGTGTATCAGAATTCACAGTTTCCAGGACCCCCAGGTGATTAGCATGCACGTTAGAGTTTGAGAAGCATCGTCCAGCCCAGCACTGTCCCTGTGCACAGATGGGGGGGAGGGCAACTTCTCAGCAGGGAATCTGTTCACCATGGCAACTGACCACTCAACTCCCACTGGCCCTCCCGCTCTGAACTGGTCTTTGAAATGCTTTTATGTGGACACAGCTCACTACTTCTGAAAACAAACCTTCTCCCACTGAGACGCAGATTTCCCGAGTACCAGTATCACTAAGCCATCAGCTAATTAAAGCCAGAGGTTTGTCTATATCACGGTTCCCCCACCTTGTCTTCTTGTATAAATACCATTTACTTCTCTGATAACAGTCACTACCCACCATTTTGTTCCGTCTCCTCTTAATTTATTGCAATTCATTATCCTTAGAAGAAATCGGCCCAATCCTCCATCCCCAAACCCATGCAATCTTTCCTTTTCTGCCCTTAAATGTATAGGATCTTCACTCCCAATGAAGAAAACACTAAACTTCCCTTTAGGGATGGTCTAGCTTTTGGTCTCAAAACCTCCACTGCTTGAGACAGGAGATGTTTCTACGTCTAAAATACTTTTAAAAGGTACTCCTTAGAACATGCATTCATTACATAAGAGATTGGTCCACTCCCAATTCCCTCAACTCACTTCCTAGGACCATGCAGCAAGAAAGGACTGATTCCAACTCCTGCATTTCACAGGTGAGGGGAGTGGGACACTGTGGCCTTTGTGGACAGGGACCAGAAGTGAGATCTACACTTCCACAGGCCCCACCCCTGGGATCAGACTGTGATGTAAATATCCAACCTGAGTGAATCCTTTAAAAGAAATGGCCTGTTTCCATGCCAAAAAGAACACCAGGCAACAGCAACAAGGTCTCCTAACCCTGGCAGGGGACTCTTCACAGCCTCGGTCCTGAGCCACTTGTCTGACTCCTCATTCTTTGACTTCTAACCTTGATTGTGTCCCTGACTTTGACCTCCTTCCTCCTTTGGATAAGAAGTCTGGGCCTTAAGGGCACTCAATTTTTCCTTCTCACTCTGCTGCCTTTGGCTGAACAACTTCCTGCAGCATGCAGTCCAGCCCCAAGGACACAGCTCCTCAGCGAAGCTGGGGCAGACGTCCTACTGCTCCAGGTGCATCTGGGCCCAAGAGCAGAACTGGTGCAGATAAGACCTTGCACTGCTCTCAAGATGTTGACAGACACGCCCTTAATAAATTTACCTAACAAGGCAACAGAGGATAAGTGCCAAAGAGAATCTCATGCAAGAAGTGCTGGCAGAGGTCAGAGGTGGGAGGGTCATGAAGACTGAAGGATTTGGTGATTCCAGGAAGGTCAGACTTACACTGGGCTTTAAAGAGTGGATAGGGGATAGGATTGGCAGAAAGGTGAAGTGAACTGAATTAACTCTTCCAGAAGCTTCCTGCAGAGGGTGGAAGTCTTCCTAGGTGTGCTTCAGGTGACGTAGCTGTCAGAATCCTCTCCAGGGGAGAGGAAGACACACAAATAGACTCAACTGAAGGGAACTGGCTATTCAGGAAAGTGGATGTCCCTTTCGATCTCGGTGGTGGTGGGCTTCTTGGGGGCCTTCTTGGGGCCCTGCATCTATTCACCACTGAGCTCCAGAGTGGCCTTAACCAGTGGAAGGCATGCCTCTGTCTAACTGAGAATCCTGGCTGGTAGGTCCAGATTGAAAGACCCCGGTCCCTTCGAGGAACTTGTAGGGGTCAAGCAGGCATGCTGTCTAAACACCTGGCGTGTCCCACATCTCAGAATGCACCAGATTCCAAAGCAATGAGAACAGCCAAAACACTGCATTCCACAATACAGGTTTTTCTGTGGTGTTGTCACTGTTTTTGTCTTTCCCGCCAACATTTTCTGTAGTGAATATGCGCTTCCTCTTTGTGACTTTATTTTACGTCTGTGTTGATTGGGTATGCTCTGAAGTGGGACAAAAAATATAGCACGGTCCCAAAGCCTCTGAGCCAAGGCGGCTGGATACTGGGGAAAGGGATACTGAAGCAGCAGCCTTTAGGCCTACATGAAGCCAGAATGCCTTGGATGCACCTTACCGCAATGCGTACCAGGTGTATAGAGTGTAACAATTCCACTTGCACTACTTATTCGGATTCCTGCTACACTGCTCCAAGGAAAGAGGAGCAAGCATTATCATCTGCGTTTATAACGTTGCAGCTCCAGGCCCAGAGAAGCCAAGTGATTTGCCTAATTCCATGCAGTCCCTTAGTGGCAGAAACAAGCCTAGGAGGCAGGGTTTTTCACATGTCAGCCCTATGTACTTTCTCCCAGGCTGACTTAGGAACCCAAGGAAAGTAAAACACCAGAAAAAAGGAGAGTGGAAGAGGGGGTACCTCACATTTAGTGATTACCTTTCATTCCAAAGAGCAGTAATTTAGATGTGAATGAATGATACATTATGAATTATATCTTTTAGGAAAATACACATGTCGATAACAGAAAGAGATGCAACAAACAGAAAAGTATAACATGGGGGTAAACGTTCAGAAGAAGTGTGGAGTGATAAGTATTGTACAATTTTTGTTATTCAAAACTTCAGTTATTGGGACTTCCCTGGTGTCGAGGTGGTTAAGAATCCGCCTGCCAATGCAGGGGACACGGGTTCAAGCCCTGGTCCGGTAAGATCCCACATGCCACAGAGCAACTAAGCCCGTGTGCCACAACTACCGAGCCTGCGCTCTAGAGTCCATGAGCCACAACTACTGAAGCCTGCGCACTCTAGGGCCCGTGCTCCACAACAAAGAGAAGCCACCGCAATGAGAAGCCCACGCACCACAACAAAGAGTAGCCCCCGCTCGCCGCAACTAGAGAAACCCTGTGCACAGCAACGAAGACCCAACACAGCCAAAAATAAATAAATTTATTTTTTTTAAAAGGCCAGTTATTGAGAACATGATCAGAAGTAAACAGTAAAGCACTCAAGAATCCAAATTTTACACTACAAAATTCAGGTACAGAAGTTTATACTTGAAAAAACATTCCCTCAGCTTTTCATCTGGTTATTTACTCGTATTTTTTACTTATTTATTCTTGCTTTGCACACCCTATTGACCATCTTGATTATTTCAGCCCCTGTACAAAATCAATTTAAAAATAAAAAATTAGAAAGTGATAGGGCTCCTACTAGGTATACTTATGGTAATAACAGCTGATATGCAGACAATGAAGAAAGCCACATACAACTAAAAAAAAAATTTAAGCTAAAAAACTGGTAAAGAATACACAAACATAGAAGTATGGTGCCAAGAGCCCTATACCCAACATAGCAATAATCATATTCATTCAAGATTATGCCCTGAGTCTTTATGGAAAAGCTAAACTATGATTGGTATCCTGTCACATTTTTAAGAAAATGAGAAAGCATTCATTTTGGAAAGATGATTGGCAGATGAGCTCAGAATAAAAATGGTCTGAGATGTATAAAAGGATAAAATCTGAAAAATTCTCTTAGCAGGAATCTCTTACTGTCCCCCAATGGGGATCTTTTAGAAGAATCTTTAGAGGAGTGGTTCTCAAACTTTAGCATGATCAGAATCACCTGGAGGACCTGTTACACTCAGTAGATTGTTCATCTCATTTAATCTTTAAAACCATCCTGTACCATTATTATTCCCACACTCCAAAGGGGAGAACCACGTTTCAGAGAGGTTAACTAACTTGCCCAAGGTCACACACCGAAAGCTGCTGATTCCATGGTTTGGGGTAGTGCCCCAAACGCCAATCACAAGTTGCCAGGTGATGCTGATGCTGGTTGTCCACAGATCACACACTGAGAACCACTGCTTTAGAGGCTAACTGGGGAAAGTAGCCATGATAGAAAGAAGGGGACCAATAACACATGCAAAAACAAGTGAATGGGAAAGGCCAGATTCTTTTTCATAACCTCCCCAGAAGGACAGACACTCCTGTGGGCTCCCATGACTCTGGACCCAGAGGGGACCAGTGGTGAAGCTGGTAGGCTGAACGCCAAACCAGCACATGATACAAAGTAATTCTTTCCTTATCCAAGCCTTGGAGCTAGGATCTTTAGAAAAGCCCCAGTGGGTCTATCTCACTCCCTCTTCAAGCTTCTCATCTAGGGCTCTTCCTGGGAGAAAATATCCTGGTTCTGAGCAGGATACCAAGGCCCTTCTCCAGCATTAGGGGTATGTGGTATAACTCCCCAGGTGAGAGCTGCCAGCCAGTGTTGTCACGGGCACAGCCCCACAGGAGCCTATCAAATCCTGACACATGGAATGTGTTAACATTGGTAATTTCATAAAAATGGATTTGCCGTTTGCTCAAAAGCTTTCAGTAAAGACCGTTTCTTAAAGACAGAAGGTAAAAGCAGATGCTGGAGGGCCAGCGCTCTCCTTCAAGGTTCCCTTGGGGGACAGGGGGCCCTGGCTCACCTTCCTCCTGCTTCTTCAGGGCCTGAGCACAGGTCACGGGGCTTACTCAAGGGGGCTGGGGGTAGTCATCACTCTGAATTTTCTCTCTAGTACAGAGCCTAGGCTGAGGACTGCGGCTAAGCCCGTAGAAGTGGGTGCTGTAAGAATATTTACTGAGCACTTACCGTATGCCAGGCCCAGCTGTAAGGGTTTCACCTATATCATCCCATTTCATTCACAACAACCCTGCACTACTACTGTCCTCATAGGTGAAGTAACTTGCCCAGTGGCACACATTCTTAAAGCCAGTGATTAAAAGCCTTACACCACCTGGCCTATAGTGCAGAATCCTGGGGTCCTTCCCTCATGCCTGGCTATTCCTTCTGAGTCTCCTTTGCTGGACCCCCATCGTCTCCCTGATCTTTAATCCAACTTGGACAAACTTGTCTATAAAAAGATAATAAATTCTCTTGGTTTGGCGGGCTGTACGCCTCTGTCACAGCTATTCAACTCCACCATTTCAGCTCAGAAGCAGCCACAGGCAATGGATAAAGGCTTGCAAATAGCTGTCTTCCAATAAAATTTTATTTACTAACAGAGACAACAATCCAGCTGCTGTCTGCCATCCCCTGCTCTAAACAACAGGTCCCCCAGGCCTTCCTCTGGATCAGCCCTTTCAACCTTTTTATTATCTACACTCAAATCTGTGTGTCCCCATCCAGTCTCAGGCCTCTAAGTAATATGTTTATGCTAATGACTCCCAAATTCTGAACTCCAACCCAGACTTCCCCCTAAACTCCTATCTTACACGTCCAAACGCCTATTTCACTTCTCCCCTTGGGGATTTCAGGCACTGAAACTCGACAAGGCCAAAGCTCAATGCCTAATTTCAACTCTCCTCCCAAACCTGCTTCTCTCTCAGGTTTTCCCGTCTCAGTGAGTAACAAGTCATCACACCAGGGGCTCAGGTCAAAAACCTTGATGTTTTTGATGTCAGTTTTGCCCCTTGTCTCAACAAATCCTATCAGGCTTACCTTCAAAATACATGCGGAATCAGACCTCTTCTCCCACCTCTTTCACCACTAACACCATGGTCCAAGCCACCATCATCACTAATCTAGATTATGACAATAGTTCTCTAACCAATCTCCTTCTGCCCCCTCCCTCTCTTGTCCCCTACATGTCCATTCTCCACATGCAGCGAGAGTGATCAGCTAGTGATAGCATATCTCACTGCTAAAATCTGCCCATGGCTCCATCTCACTCCCAGACCCACCCTGTTACCTGGCCCCTTTAGAGCTCTGACCTCATCTCCGCTCTCAGCCTCCCTCCCTCTGTCCCAGCCACACAGGTCCCTTCTTGTGCCTCCAAATTGCCAAGCACATCCCCACTTCAGCGCCTTTGCACTGGCCGTTTCCTCTGCCTGACACCATCTCCCCTGGCATCCTTCTGGCTCACTCTTTAACATCGTCAGGAATGAGCTCAAGGACAGCTTCAACATAAGTCCTTTCCTGAATTTCAAACAAATTAACCGCCCCCCTCCCTATTCCCCGTACCCTGTCTTATTTTTCTCCATAGCACTTATCACCACCTCATAATATATTTATTTCCTTTTTGTCTCTCTTCCCCACATAGAACGTCAGCCCCATGAGGACTGGGGCTTTGTCTGTTTTGCTCACTGCTGGAATTCCTGAAGCTGGAGCAATGCCTGGTATGGATTAGGTATTCAGCATTCTTTACAATAAACAAATGAGCATACTAAAAACAATACAAAGAATTATCATCTCACTTAATTCTGCAACCACTCTCCCGTAAGGCAGGGCATCCTAATGATGAAGAAGCTGAGGCACAGAGGCAGAATGACTCGCTGAAAGTAACACAGATCATAGATGAGCTGGCACTAGAACACGGTCCTTCTGATTGAAGGTCTGGTCAGCCTCCCATACAGAATATAAAACACATAAATTTCTCCCAGTGAATGCCTCCAGGGAAAAGGAGGTTATGTTATGAGATTACTTTCGTATCTTACCAGATGACTCCCAAAGCAATGCTTATCAAGTTATTCTATTCACCAGCACCTGTCCACAACACAAAGAATGAGAGTACCTGCCATCGATTCTCGTTGAGAACTGGAGAGATGAGCAGAGCTAGCGGGGAGCTGGTTGGAAAAGAAGCAAGTATGGCATATATTTGATTCCCACCTTCTTCCTTTAGAGCAGTGATTTTCAGCCTTTTGGACTATAGCCTTCTTAGAACATATAAAGATCTGGAGGACCACCACAGGAGAGAAGTCAAATTTTAGAGCCAATGACAGAAAAAATATTGATGAAAAAATGCTGATGTAAATTCAGTATCACTTTTACATGGATTTTTATTTGATCGATCCCAACAGCATCTACAAACATCTGGGGGAAAAGTCCTACACACAACATACAGACAGCCCACAGGAAACCATCTGCTTCTCTGAGAGGGAGTGTGGTTCAGCGATTAGAAGCGGGCTATGGAGGCAGATGGCATGGATTCGGACCATGACTTTACCTCCTAATAGTAGAGAGACCTGAGACAGCTCACTTCACCCTTTTGGGTCTCAGTTTTCTCATCAATAAGGAGATTAAAATGTTACTGGCTTCACTGGGTCACTGAATTGAATGCGTAAATACATGAAAGTTCCTAGAACCGTGCCTGGCACATGAGAAATGCTCAATCAGTGGTAACTGTATTATTTGAGGCAGACAGTGTGCTATGTTTGGAAGGGTCCAGAGTCCACTTGCTGTAATCTCCCAGCCCCAGGGGAGCCCAAAGCCCCCACTGCGGGAACCACTGCCCAACAGCATTGACTTTCAACAAGCGAGGCACGGAGAAGAATGGCAGTCAGGTGCAGCTTTAAAAGCACCCTGGGAGGGGCTTCCCTGGTGGTGCAGTGGTAGAGAATCCGCCTGCCAATGCAGGGGACATGGGTTTGACCCCTGGTCTGGGAAGATCCCACATGCCGCGGAGCAACTAAGCCCGTGCGCCACAACTATTGACCCTGTGTGCCTAGAGCCCGTGCTCCGCAACAAAGAGAAGCCACTGCAATGAGAAGCCCGCACACCACTACGAAGAGTATCCCCCACTCGCCACAACTAGAGAAAGCCCACGTGCAGCAACGAAGACCCAATGCAGCCAAAAATAAATAAATTAAATACATAAAATTAAAAAAAAAAAAAAGCTCCCTGGGAGATGCCGTCACTCACCACCAGTATCTTGGTCCAGGAGAGTTTTCAAGGCACCAGACAGAAATAACCAGAACCAACTCTACTTCATTTCTAGTTTCTGCAGACTGATTTCTAGCACTGTGCTCATTAAGAACCAGTTCTACTATAACAAAACAACGGTAGCTGTACTCTGAGGGTTCTTATAAAGGGATTTTGTATCTGTTTTGTAACCAGTAAAAAATGTACTAGTACATTTAATAAGTTGAGAGCTTAAGACTCCACTTCAGGGGGAATCGGAATACCTTTTTTTAATTTTTTTTTTTTAACGTTGAGCCTTCTTTTAATTTTTTTATTTTTATTTTTGGCCGTGTTGGGTCTTCGTTTCTGTGCAAGGGCTTTCTCTAGTTGCGGCAAGCGGGGGCCACTCTTCATCGCGGTGGGCGGGCCTCTCACTGTCGTGGCCTCTCTTGTTGTGGAGCACAGGCTCCAGACGCTCAGGCTTAGTAGCTGTGGCTCACGGGCCTAGCTGCTCCGCGGCATGCGGGATCTTCCCAGACCAGGGCTCAAACCCGTGTCCCCTTCATTGGCAGGCAGATTCTCAACCACTGCACCACCAGGAAAGCCCCTGAAATATTTTTTTAAGTGCATTGGGATTTTTCATTATAAATAATTTTTTCATTATTAATACAGGATCATTATTAAAAGGAAATGTAAAAAGAAGAAAGTAATTATCCACAGTTTTCCCTCCCCCATCCCACAACTCTATTAAAATTCTGGTGAACTTCAGGAGGAGTAAATCTTAACTCCATATTCTGTCTTGTCATCTTTCTGAGAGCACCATGTCTCTGGATTTACGTGGGAAGTGGTCTCCCAAGCTTTGATGAGTCTCCTTTGGTGGCCCTGGGTGGGCCCCAGAGATGACAGGAAGGGAAAGTATTTCCCTGTGTGGATGCTTGTATTCCAGAGGCCTTGATCAGAACCACAGGGTGCCTTGCAGGAGGGTAAGCAGTGGGATTTATGCAACATTTCCAGCCAATCCCACATGTGAAGGCAAAATGGGGAGGTATGCACATATGCAGACATGTCTGTGTACACCTGGAAAATTTCTAGAAGGAACTACATGAACCTGATAATGGTTGTTACCTCTACAGAAGAGAACTGAGTGTCTGGGATAAATGAGACCTTCTTTCCATTGCATTTATTTTCATTTATTTATTTAATAAACACTTATATAGCGCTTCCTAGACCATCTATTATATCATGTGTATTATTCTCCTGATAATAAGCATTTAAAAAGAGATACTGTCTGATGATAAGATAAAGAATCAGCAGAGATGCTTCTCATTCATCTAAGCAGTAATGAGGAGGGGGCTGTGGTGGGGGGCAGAGCACACCATAAAACTACAGACATGCTTTTAAATTGCAGCGAAAGCTGACTGGCAGCTGCTCAAGACCTCCCAAGCTCCCTAAACTCCAGATCTCTAAAATCCGGAAGATCCTGATATCTTGAAGTGTCTCTCTCAAGCCCTTCAGATGGGAGCAGCCATAGGCTCATCCACAAACACCCTGAACTTATCCCTCACTGCCAGGGAGACACTTGTTTTCTTTACTCCAGCCTTACAGAAAATGGACATACGAACATCAAGCAGGATGCTGTGGAAATTAATAACACTTTATGAAGGACAGATACTGGACCAAAGAAAGGTACAAACAGACTTTAAGGAAGAGATACGAACGCTGAGACCTTTGAAGCCCTACCAGGGTTCGTCCTAGGATGGACTGAGCTCAGGTGTAAGCAAGGTATAAATTGTAACAGGTGTGTGCGCCTTTGAAGTTGATTCCTGCTCTTTCTCTTCAGTTCCTCCTGTTCTGGAGTAACTAGGCCCCCAGTAAGCTATCATGCGGGGTGCAGGGTCTAGCCAATTGTACACTCTCAGAGTACATGTGTGCATGATGAAATCACTGCAACACCAGAGAGCAGAGGAAGAAATGTTAACAACAGTGTCCCCGTCTCCAGAGAAGAAAACAGATGCTCAAGCAGGAAAAATATTTAAGAATATTAAAAGACAGTATTTCTACTGATATAAACCTGTAGAGGAGAAATTATGAACAAGGCCAGTTAGCCCAACTTAATATTAGATCAACAGTTTATGCCACATAGTAAGTTTGTGATCTCGGTCACGTAGTTCTCTAAGCCTGTTTCTTTAACTATAAAAATGGGGGTGGGACTTGCCTGGTGGCGTAGTGGTGAAGAATCCGTCTGCCAATGCAGGGGACGCAGGTTCGATCCCTGGTCCAGGAAGATCTCACATGCCGCGGAGCAACTAAGCCCATGTACCACAGCTACTGAGCCTGTGCTCTAGAGCCCACACACCACAACTACTGAAGCCCCCACACCTAGAGCCCACGCTCCACAACAAGGGAAGCCACCGCAATCAGAGGCCCGTGCACTGCAACAAAGAGTAGCCCCCGCTCGCCGCAACTACAGAAAGCCCGCGTGCAGCAACAAAGAACCGACACAGCCCAAAATAAATAAAATCATTTTTTAATTAAAAAAATTTTTTTTAAATGGGGTAAAATAGCTAATCCATAGGATCAAATGAAAAACGTATGCGAGTCACCTACTTTAATGGAGTACCTGACAGACAGTAGATGTCTATCCACGTTGGCCAGTATTGCTGTGTTTGTAGAGAAGCCTGTGGCAGGGGTGTCATGGTAACAGGCTGAGGATAAGCAGAACTTTCTCCCTTCTCGAGGAACAAGGATGTAAGCATTCCAATGTACCAAAGATTAGGTACCTCCAACCCAAGAGGAATAAACAGCCCTTCGCAACCCTCAGACCTGACCTGGCCCCAAGGCGGGGCTACTTCCTTCTGTACAGTTATCAAACCCTCTAACATAAGCCACGTATATGGTGGGTGGGATTCAAGGAAGGACTTGGGCAGAAGGGCACTGTTTGAGAGTCATTCCCACAAATATTTTCCATCGTCATGCGTCCGACGGGTCTGGGCTGGCTGCTAAGGGCAGCCCGAGGGTGAATAAATCCTGACCTGCTCCAAATTGGGAATAGGGTCCCATGTGTGCAGAACACTGAACTGAATGCCAACGGTGAGGGAGCGAGGGGGAGGGGAATGACACACGAGGTAGTTCTTCCACTGAAAGGAGCTCACAGCTGAAGTGGAGATAATGTCCCAGAGGAACCAACTAAAGAACATTTCAGAGAGGAGTGAGTCCACAGCTACGAATGAGCATGGCATCAGTGGAGGGCGAGTGCTGAGCAGCAGTGCGAGAGGGTTAAGTGGAGGCTAGTCCTGAAACCTGGTGCTTAAAGAGACTGGCAGCCCCTGAGTTCAGGCCGCTAACTGCAGTCAGGCTGGGCAAGATGGCGCAGGTGCACTCCAGCACTTGTCAAGGTGTCCCCACCTCCCAACACTCATCACAGGCTCCAGAGGTCCCAAAGGCTCCCTTGTTCCTTCCACGGGGCGGGAGCAGCTCCGAAATTACAGGGGAACGTTAAAGACTAAGATGCGGCTTCCAGTCCAACAGAGGCATGGCAGTTAATAAACATAACAGCAACAACAATCAATCAGCATTCAAAGACCACTTGCAATACACCAGGCATGGTTTTCAATATTTTCTCAGTATTAACTTATTTAAGCCTCCCCAAAAGCCTATGAGATCGATACTATTATTGTAATATTACCATAATTTTTCATAAGAAGAAACAGAAACAGAGAGGTGAAGTAAGAAGCTGGGATGACTTTGAAGAACTTTTTGATAAACGTGCACTGCTATCATTCAAATTCCTTCTCACGCCCCACACTGGTTATCTTCCAGCCAGAGCTGCAGGTCACAGTGCAAACAGGCTGAGACTTAACCAAAGGAAACAATTCAGGTGAGCGTTCGTGCTACTACCTTGGTCTCATCAGCACTCTCTTCTAGAGAGTTGAGATGATGGCGCACAGACACTGTGGCGCCACCGTGTTGACCCTGAGCAGGGTGATGAGGTGCCCCACCACTGGTTCCCTCCTTGTGCTGCCATGTGCCTCCAGCTCATCTCCTTGCCCTTTGCCTCTATCACTTCCTGTTTTATCTAACCCCCCCACCTGCCCCCAACAAGTATCTTAATCACACACTGATTAGTAGCCATGTGGGCCTCACTGTGGTCTTAAACACTTTCTAACAGTTAAATCTGAGTTTGAACACAGGTTGGAAATGAGGCTACTGATTTTCTTAGCAAGAGAAGTGAAGTAGAGAAGACTGTACTTCACCCTAAGGGACATATTAACTGAACCTGTTTTATCAAAATCTATTCAGTTTTAGTAGCATGCTTGTTTCAACTGGCTCTAACTGAGCATTTTCCATCAAGAAGCAGCCAACAACTACCTTAGGTACCTCCAAGATACTCCTAAGTAAGGCACATTAGCAGATGGAGCCCAGGTGCATATGTGCATGCCACAGGAGCATGTGTCGGGGTACATGTGGGATTGGGGGCTAACAGTGACAACTGTATTATGCTTGAATTCTAGTATAAACAAGCATGGGTCGCTGGAGTCCATCTAGACACAGAATACCTAGACCCTCACTGACTGGCTGAAATCTCCACCTGAATTCTACAACAGGCTTGCAAAAACTCAGCTTCCATGGCAGTCCTTCTCTGCAAGCCAACTGGCACAAAGAAAAACCAACACCATGGAAGCACTAGGAAAGAGAACCTATAGATGCTTATTTTTTAGGAGCTTGGATTCTTCCTCCTATTGCTTGGTGAAGAAGCCTCAGATCCCAGTCTCTTTGTCCCTACTGGTTTGTGTCCATTTCTGAGTATCTGCACCCTCTGTGATCCAAGAAGGCTTACAGAAAGCCCTAAGTGGGTAAAAGGTACTAATTTAGCAACAGTGACATGTTTCCAGGCCCCAAATGCCTCAATTTAACATCTGGCTTTGGCTCAGAACAATACACTCAAGACACCAACGTCTCTTCGGTATTCACCAAGCCAAGGGCTCTTCAGAGTATGTTTCTCTCTTCTTCATCACCACAGTAATATTCGACCCAATCCTTACTCTCAGAGGAATAACTAAAGCTTTCTTTTTCTTTGTGGATATCCTAGACACAGAGCTTGGATAAAAGGGAAATAAGACAAAGGGCAAGCAGAAAACAAATCAAAGACTCATTTGTGAGCAGACCAACCCATCATTTCCATGGACAGAGGCCCATGCCCTGGTCTCCTAACCAACCTCCAGTTTTTCAGAATCACTCTAGTGAAGGTAAGCTCCAGGGAAAAACACTCCATCACCCATCTTAATTGGCTCACAGCAAGAAATTTAATCAATCTAACCAACTGAGATGTCCCTAAAAAGCTTATCTGATTCTACTCTAAATCTGCAGAGCTTACCTTTTGTATATACTAAATAATTAATATAATTGCATAGACTCCATGTGATACCTGTGATAAATTACGTGCTCAGAATTCGAGATGTATCTGCTTGGGAGCCTTAATGTGATTTAACTGATAAAGTCCACTATTCACCTGAATCATCTGTCAAATTTTGAAGCCAGAATAATTTATGCACCCAGACATATGTATTGAACATATGCATACAACATTCACGTAGCTGGTTTAGATGACTCAACCACTTAAAAAATATTCTTAATTTCCCTGTGAACCCACAAAAAGCAAAGCACTCTTGCAAAACCAAACCAAACTACCAATGCTGCTTGGAAACAAACAAACAAAAGACAGCTGGGCCCCAGAGTTCGTGTTGTGGTATTGTCTCAAGGGAGCATTAAAACAGGAATCAGCAGAACTGGGCTGCAATCACAGCGTGCTATTATTTATCTTTAGGACAGGAGGCAAGTCATTTAACTCCTGTGACGTTCAGTTGCTATACACAATGTTGAAGTTTTTTTAAATTTACCCATAATTCCTCTACATGGAGATATACTAAAACAGTTAACAGTGGTTAACTGCTTCCAGCCTTTTCTGCAGGCAAATTTCTATCTACATCCATGTCTTCAACCACACACATAACCATATTAATAGCTATCTTCTTGGAACAAAATTGTATAAAAAAACAAGATTGAATTCTTAGCTTTTTTCTGGCCCTAAAAAACTCTGAGATTCTGGGAATAAAGAGGACCAACAATTGCCCTGCTGCTTGGTGTAGGTGGCAGAGACATGGAGTAAATGCCCGCTGACTCAGAATGGTTGGGGAAAGGGCTCTTATGGATCACTGAATATTCCAGATAGGTGAGAGGTGGTCAGCACAGGTGCAAGGTAAAGTGGGCAGGAGACCGGATGAAGAGGAGGAAAAGACCAGAGAATAGGGCAGCTCTGGGGTCACTCTGCAGGGAAAGAATCAGCACAAAGAGAAAATGTGCAACCCAGAGGACAGGGAGAGATGCCAATCAAAACAGCCAAGATGGAAAGTCATAAATCACTCCCAGAGTCAGCAAGAGTAAAGAGAACTGGAAAACTGCAAAGTCTCTTACACTGTTAGTGGGGTTGGTTCAGCCTTGCCGGAGAGCAATTTGGAAACATCTATCACAAGCTTTAAAACTAAGGATGCCTTTCGACCCCACAGGGGAAACTGCAAATTTGGCCCCAATTTTTCACCCTTCCTGAATCCATGACTTTGCCATGTAACTCTGCAGTACCCTGCAACTGTTTTGCCCCTTGATGCTGGGCTCTGTCACATGACTTACTTTGTGAGGTCCATAAATGTGATATAAGAAGAAACGTGAAAAGCATGTGGAAGAATGAGCTTGCTATGTCTCTGCCAATAACATGAGAACATGTTTGGGCCAGCGTGCTAGAGAATGAGAAGCAATGGAATAGAGCAGCAGTCCCCAACCTTTCTGGCACCTGGGCCCGGTTTTATGGAAGACAATTTTTCCACAGATGGGGCGGAAGGAGGGGGAGTGTTCAGGCAGTAATGCAAGTGATGGGGGGGATGATTCAGGCGGTAATGTGAGCAATGGTTCAGGTGGTAACCTGAACAATGGGGAGCGGCAGATGAAGCTTCGCTCACTCACCCACTGCTCACCTCCTGCTGTGCAGCCCGGTTCCTAACAGGCCTCGGACTGGTGCCGGTCCATGGTCTGAGGGTTGGGGGCCCCGGAACAGAGCCAAGTTCCCCCAGTCACCAGGCCCCAGACAGCCTAGATCAGCCAACAGCCAGCCAACTGATGCCTAGGCATGAGAGCAGGCCCAGCCAAGATCAACAGAGCCAGCTAGCGGACCCCCAGCTGATCCCAGTCTTGTGAATAAGGCTTACTGTTTGTGCCACAGAAGTTCTGTTTTGCAGTATCACTGTAGCAATAGATAACTAATACTTCCATCAGCTCCGTATCTAAGAATTTGTCGAAAATAAATCACCAAAGATACGTACAAAGATTTGGCTACACATATGCTCATCACAACACTGCTTATAATATCTAAAATATAGAAACTATTTACAAGACAATAATAGGGATTAGTTAATCATAACATGCTACATCTGTACAATGAAATACCACCCAGCCACGCTGCAGAAAAGCAGTAAGATGAAAAAGAATATTTACCATGCGCTAAGTTGATCATCAAACTATATATAGAATGATCTTGTACTTGTAAATATGTATAATCAGGAAAAAAAGACTGAAGCATAAACACCAAAATATCAGTAGTTATTTTGTCTGGGCGGTGTGCTTGTGGGAGATTTTTATATTCCTGATTTAGTTTATATGCCATTTCTACAGTAAATATGTATATCTTTAGAAATTCTTTTTAAAGTACTGTTGAAAATTAAGAAGAAAGACCTCAGCAGACAAGGGCACTAGTGTTGGTCATGGAAACGTGAGTGACGAATGGAGACAGATATATATGGACTGATACCAATCAGAAACCAATGCCACAAAGATGGGAGGGCACAGGAAGAGACAAACGCTAGCAGAAAAGGTCTGAGCAGGGTGAGAGCTGCTCTTTCACCTGACTCTCTCCATTTCCTCCTTTTTAATTTGGGATGGGAAAAAAAAAGGACAGCTGCATTATTAATGCATTAATTATGATAATAGTCTGTGTGCGACTAATACATGTCAAACCACCCTCATGCCAAATTGAAAACTGACATTTTTACTTCATGAATATTGCTCCATCAGTGACATTTATTGTACGTTCCCAATCTTGCAACAGTGAATGTCAGGTCAAAAGCATTTGCTTTCTTTCCACTTTATTTCCTATTTCAAAGCAGTAAGCTGTCACTGTTAATTGTGATGCAAAGTCAGATTGCACTCAGAGAATCTGACGCCACTTGCTTCCTGAACATCTTGCTTTGGCCCCTGGAAAACTACACTGCACCAGGGCTCCTTCAACTCCTACTTAAACTTTAAATCATCACCAGAACCCTGGCCGGCCCTATCTCTATTTTTTGTTTCATTTTTCTTCAGAGCACGCATCATCATCCAGAATATGGTATATTTACTTACTTTGTTGATTGCCTATCACTCTCTATTATAAGTTCTCCAAGGGTGGGAATTTTTGTTTCATCCACTGCTATATTCCCAACAGCTAGAATAATCCTCACACATAATTGGTGCTCAACAAATATTTGTTGAATGAAAGAATCACTTTGCATGAATGGACTTCTCAGAATCCCCAGAGGTAAAGTGTTCTAGCCAAATATTTTATCCCATTTAAACCATACAATGATTTTTTGAATCCTGAGTTATTAGTGACCTATAGGACGATCCATTACAAAACAGACTTTTCAAAAAGCTGCATCATTCAAGCACTCATTTTTCATCTCTCATTTCATATTTACTCTTGAAAACCCTCGACTGCACTCCCCTGCCCCTGTCATGTGTCTATTGTACAACTATCCCATAATCACTCACTGATCACCAATTTTCAACCACCATGTTTCCTGGAAATTTTCACCAACCTACAACTACATAGTTCCTAAAATAATCAACAAGCATTTATTCATAATCCACAATGTGTTCATCACATCACATACCACTAAGGAGGAACAAAGGAGAAAAAGCATAGCCCCTGATAGCAAAAATGTAAACTTTAGTTGGAGAAAGGAAAACTTTGGATGTGATGTCATGTGGAAGTGCTGCTGTAACTTCAAACCTGCTATGCCCCAAACTGAACTTACTATATATCTGCCAAACTTTCTTCCCCAGCATTTTCCTATGAAAATGGCATGTGGTCAATTAAATTAATTAATAAAAGCATGAGTCATTATTATTTAGTAAATAACATTTTATAGATGGTCACACTGATTAAAACCACAGCAATCACAAGAAAGAGAAATCATGATTTTTTACCAGTAAGGAAATCAAAATGAAAATGAAAAGTATTTTGTATGTTTAAGAAATAAAGACGACGTGTGTGTATCTGTGTACGTAAAGGTTCACTGAATTCGATGAATAAACCTGAACAGGTACTAAGCACCTAAGGTTGAAGGAATTGAGAAGCGATTAGGAAAGGAGATGAAACAGGCTGGGCCACGACATGCCTAGCACTGTGCCAGAAGTTGCCGCAGACACACAGGAAAAGGAAGACATTCCCTTGCTGCCCCTTCCCCATGTCTGGGGAGTTACATGGCATCATTTCTACTATTTCAAGAAAGAATATTCTTCCTCTCAAAGGGATATCAGATTTTTTTTTTAAATTAACCTACAGTTATTTACTGTAAAGAACCTTCCTTTATACTAAAGAATGTCTCTCCTACATTTTGGAGCTAAACTGTCCCTTTCTTTCATGATACAATGGTAATAACACCCGGCGAAATCTTTTTTAAAAATGATCCTTAGTTGACAATATCATGTTGGTCATCATGATTAATTTTAAAATGTGATTTTGAAACCAAAAGTCAGACCGTCACCACTCTAGGCTACCTTCCACCACCAACAGTGGAATTGTGACCAAAGGAAAAGGAAGATATATCCTATATCTTAGGATATATGACTGTGGATGTACCTGTCACCAAGTCCTGATATATTACGTCGTTACATGTAGAGAGAGAAATTAACAGCATCCAAAGAGCAAACACACTCTTCAGGAAGATTAAAAGTCTCCAGGATCTAAAATAACCATGTAAAGCTCCTGGTTTGGTCTGATCCAAAGGAAGGTTTGGTTTCAGATCTGGATGCAGAGGAGAGCCAATCATGGCAGTAGGAACTGAACACACCAGAGATGTCCCTGTGTAGCCAGCCAAGGCCTTGGCATCTTGATACATTAAAGGGGAGCAGCCTCTCTAGACCAGGCTCCCTGGTGGCCATGAGAAGCCAGCTACCTTTCAGATGTGTGGCTCTCTGACATACAAAAGAGCAAGCACAAGAGAGGGGGAGAGGGAGGGTGAGCCTAGAACTGAAAAGACAGAATGAGAGAAGTGACAGGAAAGCGGTGCAGTCAGGCAGCTCAGCATCGTGTCAGTAGAAACACCAGATGTGAACTCTAATTACTTTTTCCACCTAACTCTGTTCGTGTTTTACAAACCAGTACTGACACTTGAACAAAGAGCCTTGAAAAAGCAGGCAGGAGCTAGGTACGTAAATAGCCGGCACTTTGGAGCTACCCATCACCATCTTTTAAAGAGTGGAGAAGACGGTGGTGGCAGCTTCCCAATCAACACACGGCAAGGAGCAAGTGCATAGCTCTGGCAGTGTACGCGTCCATTCAGCATAGGGAACATTTAATTGCGAACCCTTCAACTCACTGGGAGGCGACAGCTCAGGGGGGTTACTTGTAAGTGAGAGGCAAGAAGAGAGAAGGTTTATAAAAGCAGCCAAGAACACACCCTGTTCTAGTACAGACTCCACATGGGTTCATTTGGGCCCTTGAGGAAATCTCAAGACCAATACATGCATGCTCTCTGCGTTGTGTCACTGTGTGTGTTTGTGTAAGATCATGTGAGATTTTTTCCCTCCATACTTCCACCCCTTTTCAACACCAAAATCAAAAGAAATGGTATTCTTAAATAACTATCAATGTCTAACATCTAGTAAGTGCTCAATGTTTGTTGAGCTGAAAAGATCTGAAATGGAGATGGCCATAGCCAAGCTATACTCCAAACACAACCCTACTCAATAAATTTTATCTTGCTTCTTCACCCATTTGGGGGTATCTAACTTGACAACAAAATGACTACTTATCCCCAAAAGGCAACTAATGCTGCACACAAAACCAAAAATTCATTTCTGTCTTCTAAGTTCAAAGACAAAATCGGGCCTCCAATCATCAGATTTGGTCAAATTTACCTCCTAAACATTTCTCTCTCTCTCCATCCTCACTTCCTCAGATAATTGCCTCCTTATTCGTCTCCCTGCCTTCTCACCTGTCCTACAATCCACGCTCCAGATGGGGATGAGTTATTTTTAAAATAGTTTGTGATATGCCACTTCACTGCTCCAAAAACCACCATTGGCTCAGCATCATTTACGAGGTGAAGTAGAAATGGATTTGATGAAAGAACTTGAGAACCATACATGGAAGATGAGCAGAAATGCCAGGAGGCTGCCACAGCAGCAGGGATGCTGTCCCAGGAACTGCCTGATGGGGTCCCGTGCTGCTGGCACTGGGCCCCTGATGGGCTGCTGCCCCCACCTGGCCATCACCAGAGTAGGTTCTTCCTCCCACCCACTAAGCCTGGCTCACAGGGCTTTCTGAGGCTGCAGAAAGTGAAACTAGCCTTTGGAGCTTCAGTAACAGAATGAGGGTCCCAGCTCCCTTTCAGACTGACACCAGCAAACTCCTCGTACACAGAAGGCGGACTCAACTACTAGGCAGCCTCAAACAATCACAAATACAATCATTCATCAAACTGTAAGCTACTCTTTACCCACCTATCCTCAGAACACGGCAAGTACAAGAGGAGGCACCCCCACGCAGCTCTGTTCCTTAGCCCTCAACACAGCTCTTGACCAGACGCAGAGAAACGAAGACCCCACTGTCTCTTTTTGCCAGGGTTCTGTAAGATGGGAGACTGTCCAGATGCTGCTGCAGGACTGCTTAGCCACCCAGACTTGCATAACGAGCTTAAATTTAGCACTAGAACCTAGAACCAGAATTAACCTGACAGAATTCCCTGTATTTCCTATCTGAGCTTCACAATGAACCACAAAAAGCTCTAAAGCTTAAAAAATAACTCCAAATGGTTAGAACGGCTCCAAGAAAAATCATGCCGCCTTGTACAGCATCTGCTCTGTGCCAGGTATTCTACATACGGTAGGTAACGCTTTATGTTCATAAACACTGTTATGGACCGAACGTCTGTATCCCTCCAAAATTTATATTTTGAAATCCCAAACTACAACGTTATAATAGTAGGAGGTGGGGTCTTTGAAAGGTAATGAGGTCATGAGAGTGAGCCCTCATGAATAGGATTCCTTATAAGAAACACAAGAGGAATGATTTTTCTCTTGGCCATGTGAGGACACCCAATCTGCGAGCACCCTGATGTTGGACTTCCTAGCCTCCAGAAACGTGAGAAATAAACATTAACTGTCTAAGCCACCGAGTCCATGGTATGCTGTCATACATCCTGGATGAACTAAGACAAACCCTTTGAAATAGGTCCTATGCCCATTGTCAGATGAGGTAACGGAGAATGGACTCTTGTCCTCCAGGCCAGTGCTACTGAAAGTGTGGTCCCTGGATGTCAGCATCTCCTGAGAAACTGTTAGAATTGCAAAGTCGTAGGTCCCACTTCAGACCTGCTGAATCAGAATCTCGGAAGGAGGGGCCCAGTAATCTACAGTTTAACAAGTTCTGCCGACACCCACTAAAGCCTGAGAACCACTACTCCGTAGCAGTGTTTCCAGAAGTGTGGTATGATTTCCCTTGAGGGTATGACACATTTGCCACATGGATGAACTTTTAAAAAATACAGCTGTTACATATTCATTTTAATATGGACTGGGTAAAAAACCTGGCTTACACATTAAACCCATGATTTCACAGACATACTGCTTAAGAAGATGCCAAATCTCCTTAACGCAAACAAGAGCATCAGTATAAAGAAAACCAATACAGTTGCAGAAAGTTACGGTAAGATCGGGGAAGCTGATAAATAAATTACTAAAGTCTAGGATACACTTCATACCCCCAGTCCCAGCTGTAAACTAGCGATAAGAACGCGAGTCCCACCTCTAACTGAGCTTCTTTCAGGATCCACTCCCCTTTCTAAAATCTCTTCTACCTCATACCCAAACTTAACCTTAGAACCTTTGTCCATGGCTTTCAACCTCAGTCAAAATTAAGACAGAGGAGTTTGTGGCTCTATCTCATCTGATAGGATGAGAGCCTAGAATCCTGAATGAAAGGCACAGAGAGAAGGAATGACTACAGAAGTGGGCAGGGGCTCAGAACTAGAAAGCTGCAGGAAACAAAGTCTGCCATCTGCTCCAATTACTGGTCCCAGTGTCACCTGCCACACACCACCGGGCACTATTGGCAAAAGGACCTGCAGGTTGGCAAGGTTAAAACGGGAAGGGGCAGTCAGAGCTGACATCATCATTTTTCTACTACTACGAATAATGCTTACTTACTATTATTATTATTATTTATAATGAAGCCATTTAAACCCCATTCAATAAGAGGTTTAACAAGCCCGTTAAGAACAGGAAACCTATTTCCTACCTGGCACTGTTTATGCACATCACTAGGAGACACTCGCTAGCAGGGGAGGCCCATTAACTCTAACCAAGAATCTTGGCAGGAGGTCCTGGAAGGAAAATAAATCCCTCAGGTAGAATTACTGTGTGGTCAATGAGGCCACAGCTCCCGTCTGGCTAGGCTGTACTCTAGGCTGAAGATCCACAGACGCACCAGGATCACTCTATGGTTATGCTGGAGACAAGAATCCTCCTGTCCCTCTACCTTCTGAAGCCAGCTGGGCACAGCGTTACCTGCACAGCCAGCTCTGGGGACAGCTGAGAAGTGACACAGGCCATTCATCACCTACCTTCCTATGTGCTCTTCCCCCGTAATGGGCCATATTCTCCACTCTCATCTGGCTCTCCCTGCTCTTCTTCTGCCCCCTGGACACTCAGAACGCCCACTCTCTGATGGCTCCTTTTCAGCCCACAGACCACCTCTGGACCCACCCTTCTGCAGCCCCCTCAAGACTCACCTTCCCTCTGTCACCTTCCCTTAAGAAAGGATTGTGTCTAGCTAACTCAGTAAGCAAAGTTACCCACAGTGTTTAAGGCCAGCCATAGCGGAAAAGCTCAACATCACAATGTCTGACTTAGGTAAGAAGAAGCCAGGGGTCACCATCCCCAGGGACGTACCTCTTGAACAGGGAATTCAAAGGATCCAAAGCAATGAATCCCTAAGAGTTGGATTCCAAAGTCTAGTGCCCAGCTGAGACCACTCAGGAAACACCGTGGTTGCAAGGGATTTTCTGATTCTTTCTGCCCTCCCTCCAAGCCTAATCGCACAGCAACCACACACTGGACCTGGTCAGCCTTGAAGCCGGTTTCCTGGTACAGAGCTCAGCGCTTCCCGCCCCAGTGACGCTTTCTCCCCAGCAGAGGGCAGCAGCCGTCAGAGGCCGGAGCTACTGGTGCGCAGCCATCTCAGAAGCAGGTATGGTAAAATGGGAGGAAAGAGAAGCAAGGGAAGAGGCAGTGTGAGGGCGTGGAGGGAGCACGGAGCACTGGCCACCCCATCACTCTGCTGTCAGCTCGCACTTCTGGTGGAGTCTGGTTTTCTAGCCAATGCTCCCCACAGCCCAGTGCTTTTTGGCAAGTCTGTCTCACCCTGAATGGCCAGTTTGGAAGGCTCTGCGTTATTAATCTGGCCCAGGAAACACCAGCACACTTAAACCTCTTAGCTTTCCCTTACTCAGCTGCTGATGCCACGTGGAAAACTCGAAGAAAAAGGAAAGGATAAAAAAACGTCCCACCACATTTGAGTCAGAAGTAGTTCTGCTTCCACAGCAGATATTTTCTACATTCCACTGGATTCCTTTTACGGCAGCGACATTTACATGAAAACAGGGCCTAGGATGGCAGACTCCCTGGGTCTAAAGTCACCGTTGTCCTTGCTGGGCTGCCGCCAGAGCCAGCAGCAGCGTGAGATCAGGCAGCGGCATCCGGTTTTCAGAGCATCCTTTTGGAGGAAGCAGGCTGAGCACAGCCTCCCAGGATTACTTTGGAGGGACAAGTATGGTCGGGAAGTTGGATAAAACAGATCAACCGAGAAACTGAAAAGTCTTCACAGAGGCAGAACTTTCAGTGAGTGGAACAAAATCAGAGTGTTCTGAAGTGTGTAAGGGGTAGAAATGTGTTGAAATCCAAAGTGTTCGAGGCATGCCCAGGTCAAATGTTTGCCACACACTTAGGCTCTACCTGTGGCTGCTAAACTTTCAGGTGTGACTGCTAGGCTATAATCCTTTTTCCAGCATTCATCTACCTGTGGATCAGCGTTCAGGCCCTACCGAATACCAAATTCCTCAGCTGGTCTATAATTGTGCAAGGAGACCTAGTGCAGAGCTCTGTACATAGGAAGCCTCCAGTCAATATTAGCTGAAGGTTAGGAGATGCTGCCAGGTTGATTGCTGACATTCATATAGTGTTTTGTGATGCCCAAAATACTTTTACATTTATTATCACATTGGCACCTCCCAGCAACCCCATAAGGTAGACAGCAATTATTAAATCCATTTTATGGATGGGGAAATTGAGGCATAGAGAGATTGACTAGTAAATGACAGAGACAAAACTGATACTTGTGTGAGATTCTATTCCAGTCTGCTATGGACTTAAATTTGATATTCTAATCCCCTTCACTCTAATGATCAAGATCCCTTGATTATCAAAGCACTGGATGTGGCAGACCTCGGACACTAAGAAAACTCTTCAATTAAATGATCAGTTTCATGGATCAGGCTGGGACAAGAGCCTTTAGCTCTGAAGAATCTAAGTAGCATACCTATGTGTATAGGGGAAACCGTAAAATGAAAGGCCTTGTTTTAGGCACATTTATGATTTCCAAACTGAGTAGACGGGCATCAAAAGCAGGCTTCCTAGGATCGTGGCTTTCATTTACTCCTTGAGGTGATCACTTGGTCAAGGAATATTAACTGAACACCTTCTATGTTCAGGGAACTATCTTGGACTCTGAAGGTGTAAGAAATAAGCACAAGGCAAAGTTATCCGTCCCTGTAAGGCACTTACAATGTAATTGGGTAGACAACATATGGACATTCAAAATAGCATAAAACAGTACACGCCAAGTGCCAAATGAGCAGTGATGATGAGAAGCACTTTTTTGTAAAGGGGGGGCAGCAGTGAATGCTAAGGAGGTCAGAGAAGACTTAGCGGAAGAAGTGGGACCCACTTTGTTCTTGTAAGTATGAGCGGGAATCAGATGTATGGAGAGGAGATCTAGTGGAAGGATTCCCAACATGGGGGAGAACAATGACTAAGAACCCCCTACTACACCACGTGTCAAGCACTGTGCTCGGCCTGCATGAGGTCTGGATGGAGGAATGTGCAAAACCTACCAGCGAGGCAATGAAAACATCAGCCCAGTGAACAAGGGGATAGAAGGACCAGTAAGCGGTAGGCGAGAAACGCAGACCAGACAGAAGGACCTTCAATACCAAGTCAAGGAACTGAGACTGGATTCTAAGCAGCAGAAACATGTAGTACACAAGTTTCTCAACTATATGCCTCCTGGGGTTGAGGCTGTTCCACTGAGAGCTGAAAATGCCCAGAGGTAAGGAGTAGGCAATGGCTCCTGGCAAATTACTAGAGAAACAGTGATTCTGATTTTATGCAAACATGCCTCAAAATGAAAGAAGGAACAGGTAGCGGGTGAAGTAGGAGCCCAGTTGTCTCTTGATAGAAGGAATTCAAGGAGATATTCATGAACCTCCAATGAAGAAAATGTGGGAGGCTGTTCTTACAGAGCCAAACTTTGCAACCTTCACACTAAGCCAGGCATGGGAGGAGGGGGACAAAAGAGGGCGGAAACAAAAGACGTTCACTTAGCCAGTTAACTGGCATCAAACTCAGAATTCACCTCTTCTCTCCATTATTACTGTGTTTTATTATTATTATAAGGGAGAAACTGCTATTCACTAGGCCTTTTTTTTTCTCCCTAAGTATTTAAAATGCTGCTGTAACAGTAAATATCGCCTCCAGCATATTTGTCCTAGGAGAAAAGAGTGTGATTTGGAATACCTAATTGAAATGTGCTACAGGAGATAAGGCGGCTGCAGAGACTGACATTTAAAGGTAGGAGACACCATGGAAGACATGAAATATTACTGCTGCTGCCTCAAAGGCAAAAGCCACTTTCATAGAATAGAAACATCCTCTGGCTCTGCCTCCCCCTCCTGGCCCCCCCATTGCCCAGCTCCCTACATCCTCTGCTGTGCGATTCTGCTTTCAGTACCCCACCCTGCTGGCACTGGGAATGCTGAGGGACAGGTAAAAAAGAATATCATTCTAGTTCTCTTTTGCTCTTACATACCCATCTCAAAATCCTAGGTCTTATTTCTTGATAAGGCTTTTACATGGAGGTGGATAGGCCAGACAAAAAAAGGGAAGAAAAACATCTGTCAGGACATCTCAACAGGTCTCATTAAAACACTGCTTTATGCCACTATGCAAGAAACATGGTGAGACACTAAAGGTTATCTGTGCTTAATGGCCAGCAAGCCCTGTCCATTACTAACTGGGATATTGTTACTTCTCAAAGGATGAATCTAGACAAGGGTTAATTCACCACTCATTCTCTTCACCTAAGATCCAGAATAAGACAGTTTGCCAACCAACAATCAGACCTAGTGCAATTCATATTAACCACATTTTCATCAAAGCTGTTTCCGTCATGTCTTTACCCACCTAAGTAACTGGTCTCCAAGGACAGGCCCCCAATGAACCATGACTTAAAGTATTTAAGCCTTTGTACAGTTCCCTCTCCTTGAATATGAGCTGGCCCTGGGACTCACTTTTGATCTACAGAATATGATGCAAGTGGCACGGAGTGACTCCTGAAGCTAGGTCATAAGAAGTCTTGTACTTTCCATCTGGCTTTCTGAGAGTATTTGCTCTTAGGATACCTCCCCTGGGAACCCAGCCACACTGCTGTGAGAAGCCTAGATCACATGGAGAGGTCACGTGTAGGTTCTCTCCAGCTGAGTTCTCTCATCAACTGCTAGGCATGTACGTGAATAAAATACCTTTGATGTCCCAGCTGATCAAGACACCGGATGATTGCGGCCCTGGGTGATATCGCAGAGAAGAAAAACCCTCAACTGATCACAGTAAAGCCACGGAACGGTGATACAGAATAAAAACCCTGTTGTTTTAGTCCACTAAGTTTTAGAGCAGTTTGTTTTGTCACAATAATCAGAACAGAAATGATTTAAGAAGTGGGGTGCTGCCAAAACAAGCACCTAAAACATTTAGCATCAGCCTTGGAAGCAGGCAAGAAGCAGAGCCTTGAAGGGCCTCCAGAAGTACGGGAGGAAATTTGTTATTGGAGGCTGGAGGGAACATGACAAGCATTATGAAGTGGCAGGAAGTTTAGCCACACTGTCACCTGCAGTAACATGAAAACTGAAAAGATACTCCCTGAACTGGCGGAACTGGCTAAGGAAATTTCCAGGCAGACTATCAAAAGTGCTAACTCGTTTCTTTCATTTCTTTAGGACAAGGTACAAATAGAGATGAGCTAAGGAAGGAACTGTTAAATTTTCAAACAGAATTTAGAGGAACTATGGAGGAGTCAGGACTTAAAGTATTTGAAAATAGAAGTATTTTTTATCCCATCTTTCCAACCAGCAAATCTTTCTAAAAATAAGAAACAGGCTCACAGTATATAGATCAAATTCAGGACCCTTCCTATAAAATGGAGCCTTAAGATTACATTTAGATCAAAGGTACAACCTAAGACATTTTGTTTACGCCTAAGAAGAGTAAGGTGATGCCTTACAGACTCTCTCAACTAGAAAAATGACTTCTTAGAATCATAAGGTTATATCTTCTGACACTCTTCAGACAAAATGACTTTTAAGAACCTTAAGAGTTTACCTCTGGTAACAAATTCTATTCTGGTTATTTAGTGCTTCATAAAAAACTAGCCCAAATTGTAATGGCTTAAAACAGTGTATCATTTCTCATGGTTCTGTGAGTTGGCAAAGATCAGCTGGGTGATTTAATCTTGGGGTCTCCCATGTGGCTGCAGTCGGGTCGCAGCTGGAGCTGGTGTTGGATGAAGCCTCCACTGAGCGAGGGCATCAAAGATGGCTTCTTCCCTCACACGCCTGGTGTCTCCTTGGCCTCCCTCTCTCTCTTTCTCCAGGTTGCACTTCATTCTCCAAAGCCTCTCCACCAAACCTGGGCTTCTCTTAGCAGTCATACTTCTTCACTGGCTTCCAAGTCAGAAAGTAGAAGCTGCCAGGCCAGGGAATGGCTACTCCCAGAACTGCCTCCGCATTAGACCACCATATGCCATTGGTCAAAGCCATGATATGGTCTGTCCAGATTCAAGAGTATGGGGAGAGAGATTCTACCTCTTGAAGTTAAATGGGACAGAAAATATTACTGCAGACATCTTTGAAAAATACAATCTACCACAACCAACTACCTTAAAAAAAAAGCTCATACCCCTCCTTGGGTTAGAAAACTCTATATGAGGCTTATAATCAGCCAAAGGTACGATATGATTGTCAGAAAGACTAATGAAATGGTACCTGCCAAAGTAAGAAACCAAAACAAGGAAAACCAACAGGTCTTCTGCCTTCTGCACTGATGAAACCACATACAGAAGGAAGAGTATGTTCATGGCTAAGTGCTGAACTTACAAAGGGCCAATGAAAAACTGGGGCATGTCCTGGGGAGAATGATCAGGGTAGTGGAGAACTGAAAATCATATCATTTTAGGAGTATATGTTCTAAATATAGAACATATATTTATGTTGGTCTACCTGAAGGAGGTGTGTAGACAAAATCCCACCTGAGCTTCTCACTTCTTCCCTTCTGGGTCCCCTGTGATGTGAACCTCTGAACCCCCCGATGTACAGTTTGAACCCACTGGCCTAGGTCCCCTCTAAGATACTGACATTTTAAGTCTATGGTTCTCTTCTCTGTGAGGGAATGGATACGATGCTTACTGTGTGAAATTTTCTGGCATCTAACAAAGCTGTCACCATTTTCCCATGAGCAACATCACTGTGGTAAACATTAAAAATATTCTAGGGCTTCCCTGGAGGTGCAGTGGCTAAGAATCCGCCTGCCAATGCAGGGGACACGGGTTCGAGCCCTGCTCTGGGAAGATCCCACATGCCACAGAGCAACTAAGCCCATGCGCCACAACTACTGAAGCCCATGCACCTAGAGCCCATGCTGTGCAACAAGAGAAGCCACCACAACGAGAAGCCCGCTCACCGCAACAAAGAGTACCCCGGCTCACCGCAACCACAAAAAGCCCATGTGCAGCAACGAAAACTCAACGCAGCCAAAAGTAAATAAACAATTTTTCTTTTAAATCTATACTATTTCCAGTCCTCTTTTCTCTCTGGGAAGACAGGAGATTTACACTTCTCCAGCACCTTGTAATTAAGCACGGTCATGTGACTCGCTTTGGCCAATGGAAGCTATGAAAGCACTGAAGAGCCAGTGCACATTTTCCTCGATCTCTTCTTCTTCTAAAGACTCACGTGGAAATGGCCCCATCATAAAATGGTGGAGCTTCAAAGTCTGTGATAAGCAAAGCCCCAGTGTTACCAGTGTTCAACATGTAATACGAGCGAGAAGTAAACCTATGTTGTTTCAAGATACAAAGATTTGGGGGTTAATTTGTTGCTGCCGCATAATCAAGTCTACGCTGACTAATATAATCATCACGGGGAAAAGCATCCTGGGAAGGCATAACTCTGAAACATGCTTAATCTTTTAGGGACTCAGCTCTATAACTTAAGTCCTAAAACCTAAGTGCAACTATATTTCAGAGTAGTTCCTGAAGTGACTGAATGAGATTTGCAAGAATCACTAGCCACTCCTTAAAGCCAGAAGTTGTAAGAAGCTTCCTCCAGGAGTTTACCTAGAACTCTCTTTGCCCCAAAATTCCAGTATTAGGGTCTCCACACTTGCCTGAATTCCAAGAGCTTATGTATGAAGAGAAATTCAAGGTGAGGAAGACAAACTCTAAGCCACAGCCTGGACTTCAGCTGCTGAATGATTCAACAGAAGTGGCCACACTGACCCAGCCTACTCTTAATAACTCCCATAGCATGTGCCTAGAGGCCTATGGGCGAGTGAACGGTCCGCATCTTGGAAAAGCCAGCGAGTATTCAAGCCTGAGGGAAAGGTTACACTGGCTATATCTTCACCAAGAGTCTAATGAGAAAATGCTGCCGTTTGTTTAATAAGCACTCATGCATTATGAAACACATCATACACTCTGCACAGCAAGGCTGGGCTCTCCCTGATTGAGAGAAAAGTATTTGCTATCTCTGGGAACTTCCCTTCCCAAGCCCAGCCAGAATGTTACCATAAAGGACAATGAGTTAATAGCCTGGCATAACGTTTAGGTATCAATTTAGGGAAAAACACCCTGGATGCTTAACAGTCAGGCTTTACCAGAGCAGTTTCATAGAGTTCATCTATCCTAACGTAGTAGGCAGAAGGGGGGAAATAGCCCAGGAAAGGAAAGACAGACTGAATCACCCATTAGAACAGAAAAGGATCACCTGTGGCTTTCTCCGCCTAACTCCACCCCACCCTTTCCCAGCCAAAGGCTTCTTATTGGCAGGCAGTACCTTCAGAAACTCAGGATAATTCATTTTCGAAAACACTTACTGAGGGTATTGCTATGAGCTAAGCATTGCAGGACATGCAAAGGTGAGAAAGAAAGACAGTTTACAACGCATAAGGTGGTCACTAGACACAGGTATACATATAGCTATCGTCCGAAGCAAAGCAATGTTAGCTGTTACGACAAACACATAAACCAAACGCTGGTGGGTGGGGAGGCGGTGTTTGAGGAAAGGCTTCGGCTCCCCTGCCCGGTATTCAACCACATCCTACCTGCTTTCCAAGCTGCCTCCGCGGCGTGCTCAAGGCCTCCAACCTTGTAGAAGGCTTTTACTTATGCGATATCATTTTACATATGTCGAATAGCAGTAATTACAAAAGTGGATAATGTTTTACCGGGACAAGCCCATCCACTGGCTCCTGTACCATATTCTATGGGTGAAGGTCTGAGACGCCGAGAGGGTCGCGAAGCACTGGGACAGGCAGAAGGCCAACCTGAGGATCCGCTTCAAGCCACCCCTCTTCCGGCTCGTGGGCACCCCTCACTGGCGGGCAAGATCCAGACACTGACGCACAAGGACTTTGGGAAGCAGGCTCTGCGGCCTAGGTGAGCACGAGCCTCAGTACGCACAGCCCGTCCCCCTGCAGGAGGCCCACCTGCGTGAGGCTTTTTCTGGACCTTCGCTCCGGCTCCCGGAGGCTCCACCCGCTTCCGCTTCCGCTTCCTCCTCTGCCGCTGCGTCTGCGCGGCGGCTCTTCTTTCTCAGCCGGAGCAGCGAGCCGTCAGGGGACAGTCCTTCAACTTCGCTTTGGAGACCCCTGCCGGGCTGGGGGGCCTCGGAGCCCTGGGGCCCCTCCAGATGGGCTCCTTCTAATGCGTAGGGCGGGGGCCCTGCCTCAGGCCCCCTGGAAGTGCTGCGCCTCTCCATCCACACAGACTCTCCCGCGTGGGTCATTCTGAGCGAGATCCTCCTGAAAAGGCCGAGTAAGTGGAGGGCTTCTGAGGGTGCCCTTGGCTGACCCTGAAGCCCGAGAGACTGGTGGTGTTGTGGCTGCTGCCGCGGCCTGAGGTGATCTGGCCTGCGCGCGCTCCGCTCCGAGCCCTGCGCTCCTTTGGCCCGAGGCCCCAGGAGCTGATGCTGCCCCGCCCGGGCCGCCCGGAACCGGGCGCACCCAGCCACCTGGAGCCAGGACATTCTAGACGAGCCTTTTCCTGGGGACCCGCTGCCTCCAGCGCCAACACTGGAAAGCATGTATTACTTTATGTGCTGTGTGTTTTACTCTTGGATACAACTGATTTTTTTCACATAGGTCCACATGTACTTGTATAAGAAACTGACTTGTAATAAAGGGTTAATGAAGAAGAAGAAAAAGGTGGATAATGCCAAGTATGTCAAGGAAGTGGCAGTTCGGAACTTTTCCTTAGGCATAGCTGCTGGGAGTTTAAACTGGTATAGCCCTTCTGGAAAGCAATCTGGAAGCCTTTGATATAATTAAGTATGCCTAACCCTCTAACCCAGCAACACCACTCCTGGAAATATAGCCCCAAGAAGCTCTCACTGGGCACCATGTACCACACTGTTGGTAAGAGCAGAGTTGGAGCAGAGTTTCAGCACTAGCATATTACATATGGAAGACAGTGGATGCATATAGGGCGATGCTCTGCAGCAGTTACAAAGGAGAAACTAAATGGAAAACATGGCAACATGAAAAGATCTTAAACATAAGTGTTGAATGAAAAAAATACATCAAGATGAGGTATAGCCCAGTGCTATTAACATAAATTTAAAATGTATAACAATAAACTCATATTACATACTTACAAAGGTAGATGCTTATTTAAATATATACATAAGTACATATATGTATATTTATTTAAATAGATAAATATATTAAATATATATTTAAATATATGTGTGTGCGTGTGTATATATATACTTTGTATTCTCCATTATATATAACAGAATAGAAAGCATGATTAAGGATGAAGGGGAAAAATAAAACCAGGAAGGCACTGCACTACCAGTGACTGTGTTATAAACTCTCTTTACCCGAGGTCAAAAGGAGAAAAAACATTTTGCTTGATTTGGGCAAAATATGAGATTAGTGTTTGAACTAAATTTATACATAGTGTGGTGTAGTGGTTTAAGAGATCAGGCAGTGATGTCAGAAAGACCTGCTTTTGAATTAGAACCCTATCACTTATCAACCATGTCTGCAAGGATTAAGAAGAGATAATGTATGTAAAGCACTTAGCACAGTGCCTGCTGCAAAGCAAGCAATAAGTAAATGGTAGCTATTCATAATAGGTAATATAATTTATTGTTTTTTCTATCTCCCTTCTATTTTAGTGCACACACCTTGAAACATTTTACATGGTAAGAAAATCATCATAAGCTTCTTATTGGCTTATGGTTTATATCCTCCCTACATCCAAGAGATTTGGAGGAATTATATATGATTAATCAATAAGAAAAACAGAACAATCAGGGATAAAAACAGAACAGATGTCCTCTAAAGGAAGCAGAAAAAGTAAATATCAGCAAGTACCTGAACAGAGCTGGTAACTGCACCTGGGCACAGAATTGGGCCCAAGAGCCATAGAAATGGAGGTAGAAAGCGAACTGTATGAGCTTCATACTTTTCATTTCATGGCAAGTAAAACTGACAAAATCCTTTGCAGACATACACTCTGCTTATATACTTTATCACTTGGGTTTTCACATTAGGACTACTGGATAACATGGAACACAATAACTGCAACAGACTTGGAAAAGACACAGAAAGTTCTACCGAAACAGGTGACTGATGCACTGAAGGCTGGACCTTAAATTGTTAGGAAGGGGGAAGGGGATGCTGAATCCTAATTTTGGGTCTCTTGCTTTCTGAGAATCTCACTAAACCCAGGGAAACAATGTGATGAATCTGGAAAAATGGCTGGTGAACATGACTGTTAAGACAATCTTTCTCACATAGTGTAGTAGTCACGTTCACAAGCTCCGGAGCCAAACCACCTGGTTCAAATCCTGCTCTGCCACTTACTAGCTCTGTGATCTTGGAGAATTTACTTAGCCACTCTGTGCCTCATTTTTCTCGTCTGTAAAATGAGGGTGATAGTACCTAAATCACAGAGTTGTTGTGAGGATTAAATGAGTATTCTTAAGGCACATGGGCACATGGAAAGCACTACATGAGCTAGATGAGCACATGCTAAGTAAATGAAAAAATAAGTATCAAACTTACACAACACTGTAAAGCAATATACTCCAATAAAGATGTTAAAAAAATAATAAGTATCAGATGCGGTAGGCAAACCTCTGGCAGGTGCTGAATTGCAGTAGATTCTGACTGAATTATCTAACAAGTACCTGGAGTGCAGATACTCTTTGATGCTTTAAATACCAGCTGTGAGGGAGGCAAAGTTGTCTCCTGTGAACAGTTAGATGCTGAGCCTGTATTCTCACACACACAAAATATACTCTTTTTACCAAGCACTGGAGGGAGATGTAAAATCACAGCAACCACAGTAATCCTGTCACTATTACAACTGAAGCCCGGGGGGACGATGGCGGAAGAGTAAGACGCGGAGATCACCTTCCTCCCCACAGATACATCAGAAATACATCTACACGAGGAACAACTCCTACAGAACACCTACTGAACTCTGGCAGAAAACCTCAGACCTCCCAAAAGGCAAGAAACTCCCCACCTACCTGGGTAGGGGAAAAGAAAAAACAGAGACAAAAGACTAGGAATGGGACCTGCACCAGTGGGAGGGAGCTGGGAAGGAGGAGAGGTTTCCACACGCTAGGAAGCCTCTTCGCGGGGGGTGGGGAGACTGCAGGTGGCGGAGGGGGGAAGCTTCAGAGACGCAGAGGAGAGCGCAGCAACAGGGGTGCAGAGGGCAAAGCGGGGAGATTCCCACACAGAGGATCGGTGCCGACCGGCACTCACCAGCCCGAGAGGCTTGTCTGCTCACCCGCCAGGGCGGGCGGGGCTGGGAGCTGAGGCTCTGGCTTCAGTCGGAGCGCAGGTAGAGGACTGGGGTTGGCTGCGTGAACACAGCCTGAAGGGGATTGGTGCACCACGGCTAGCCGGGAGGGAGTCCGGGGAAAACTCTGGACCTGCCTTAGCGGCAAGAGACTTTTTCTTCCCTCTTTGTTTCCTGGTGCGCGAGGAGAGGGGATTAAGAGCACTGCTTAAAGGAGCTCCAGAGACCGGCGCGAGTCGCGGCTAACAGCACGGACCCCAGAGACGGGCATGAGATGCTAAGGCTGCTGCTGCTGCCGCCACCAAGAAGCCTGTGTGTGAGCACAGGTCACTATCCACACCCCCCTTCCAGGGAGCCTGTGCAGCTCGCCACTGCCAGTGTCCCGGGATCCAGGGACAACTACCCCAGAAGAACGCATGGCACGCCTCAGGCTAGTGCAACGTCATGCCGGCCTCTGCCGCCACAAGCCCGCCCCACACTCCGTGCCCCTCCCTCCCCCCGGCCTGAGTGAGCCAGAGCCCCCGAATCAGCGGCTCCTTTAACCCCGTCCTGTCTGAGCGAAGAACAGACGCCCTCAGGCGACCTACATGCAGAGGTGGGGCCAAATCCAAAGCTGAGGCCCTGGGAGCTGTGTGAACAAAGAAGAGAAAGGGAAATCTCTCCCAGCAGCCTCAGAAGCAGCGGATTAAAGCTCCACAATCAACTTGATGTACCCTGCATCTGTGGAATAACTGAATAGACAACGAATCATCCCAAATTGAGGAGGTGGACTTTGAGAACAAGATTTATGATTTTTTCCCCTTATTCCTCTTTTTGTGAGTGTGTATGTGTCTGCTTCTGTGTGAGATTTTGTCTGTATAGCTTTGCTTCCACCATTTATCCTAGGGTTCTATACATCCGTTTTTTTTTTAATTAAAAAAATTTTTTTTTCTTAATAATTATTTTAATAACTTGATTTTATTTTATCTTACTTTATTTTATCCTCTTCCTTCCTTTCTCTCTCTCTTTCTCTCTCTCTTTCTTTCTTTCTTTCTACTTTTTCTCCCTTTTATTCTGAGCCGTGTGGATGAAAGACTCTTGGTGATGCAGTCAGGAGTCAGTGCTGTGCCTCTGGGGTGGGAGAGCCAACTTCAGGACATTGGTCCACAAGAGACCTCCCAGCTCCACATAATATCAAACGGCAAAAATCTCCCAGAGATCTCCATCTCAACACCAGCACCCAGCTTCACTCAACGACCAGCAAGCTACAGTACTGACACCCTATGCCAACCAACTAGCAAGACAGGAACACAACCCCATCCATTAGCAGAGAGGCTGAGTAAAATCATAATAAGTCCACAGACACCCCAAAACACACCACCAGACGTGCACCTGCCCACCAGAAAAACAAGATCGAGCCTCATCCACCAGAACACAGGCACTAGTCTCCTCCACCAGGAAGCCTACACAACCCACTGAACCAACTTTAGCCACTGGGACACACACCAAAAACACTGAGAACTACGAACCTGCAGCCTGCAAAAAGGAGACCCCAAACACAGTAAGATAAGCAAAATGAGAAGACAGAAAAACACATAGCAGATGAAGGAGCAAGATGAAAACCCACCAGAGCTAACAAATGAAAAGGAAATAGGCAGTCTACCTGAAAAAGAATTCAGAATAATGATGTAAAGATGATCCAAAATCTAGGAAATAGAGTAGAGAAAATGCAAGAAACATTTAACAAGGACCTAGAAGAACTAAAGATGAAAGAAGCAATGATGAACAACATAATAAATGAAATTAAAAATATTCTAGATGGGATCAATAGCAGAATAACTGAGGCAGAAGAACAGATAAGTAACCTGGAAGTTAAATTGGGGAAATAACTACTGCAGAGCACAATAAAGAAAAAAGAATGAAAAGAACTGAGGACAGTCTCAGAGACCTCTGGGACAAAATTAAACACACCAACATTCGAATTGTAGTGGTTCCAGAAGAAGAAGAGAAAAAGAAAGGGACTGAGAAAATATCTGAAGAGATTATAGTTGAAAACTTCCCTAATATGGGAAAGGAAATAGTTAATCAAGTCCAAGAAGCACAGAGAGTCCCATACAGGATAAATCCAAGGAGAAACACGCCAAGACACATATTAATCAAACTGTCAAAAATTCAATACAAAGAAAACATACTAAAAGCAGCAAGGGAGGGCTTCTCTGGTGGCACAGTGGTTGAGAGCCCGCCTGCCAATGCTAGGGGACACAGGTTCGTGCCCCGGTCCGGGAAGATCCCACGTGCCACAGAGCGGCTGGGCCCGTGAGCCATGGCCGCTCAGCCTGTGCGTCCAGAGCCTGTGCTCCACAACAGGAGAGGCCACAACTGTGAGAGGCCCGCATACAGCAAAAAAAAAAAAAAAAAAGAATGGAGACACGACGACCCAAAACCTATGGGATGCAGCAAAAGCAGTTCTAGGAGGGATGTGTATAGCAATACAATCCTACCTTAAGAAACAAGAAACATCTCAAATAAACAACTTAGCCTTGCACCTAAAGCAATTAGAGAAAGAAGAACAAAAAAAACCCAAAGTTAGCAGAAGGAAAGAAATCATACAGATTATATCAGAAATAAATGAAAAAGAAATGAAGGAAATGATAGCAAAGATCAATAAAACTAAAAGCTGGTTCTTTCAGAAGATAAACAAAATTGATAAACCTTTAGCCAGACTCATCAAGAAACAAAGGGAGAAGACTCAAATCAATAGAATTAGAAATGAAAAAGGAGAAGTAACAACTGACACTGCAGAGATACAAAAGATCATGAGAGATTACTACAAGCAACTCTATGCCAATCAAATGGACAACCTGGAAGAAATGGACAAATTCTTAGAAATACACAACCTGCCAAGACTGAACCAGGAAGAAATAGAAAATATGAACAGACCAATCACAAGCACTGAAATTGAACCTGTGATTAAAAATCTTCCAACAAACAAAAGCCCAGGACCAGATGGCTTCACAGGCGAATTCTATCAAACATTTAGAGAAGAGCTAACACCCATGCTTCTCAAACTCTTCCAAAATATAGCAGAGGGAGGAACATTCCCAAACTCATTCTACGAGGCCACCATCACCCTGATACCAAAACCAGACAAGGATGTCACAAAGAAAGAAAACTACAGGCCAATATCACTGATGAACATAGATACAAAAATCCTCAACAAAATACTAGCAAACAGAATCCAACAGCACATTAAACAGATCATACATCATGATCAAGTGGGGTTTATTCCAGGAATGCAAGGATTCTTCAATATACTCAAATGAATCAACGTGATACACCATATTAACAAATTGAAGGAGAAAAACCATATGATCATCTCAATAGATGCAGAGAAAGCTTTTGACAAAATTCAACACCCATTTATGATAAAAACCCTGCAGAAAGTAGGCATAGAGGGAATTTTCCTCAACATAATAAAGGCCATATATGACAAACCCACAGCCAACATCGTCCTCAATGGTGAAAAACTGAAAGCATTTCCACTAAGATCAGGAACAAGACAAGGTTGCCCACTCTCACCACTCTTATTCAACATAGTTTTGGAAGTTTTAGCCACAGTAATCAGAGAAGAAAAGGAAATAAAAGGAATCCAAATTGGAAAAGAAGAAGTAAAGCTGTCACTGTTTGCAGATGACATGATACTATACATAGAGAATCCTAAAGATGCTACCAGAATACTACTAGAGCTAATCAATGAATTTGGTAAAGTAGCAGGATACAAAATTAATGCACAGAAATCTCTGGCATTCCTACACACTAATGATGAAAAATCTGAGAATGAAATCAAGAAAACACTCCCATTTACCACTGCAACAAAAAGAATAAAATATCTAGGAATAAATCTACCTAAGGAGAAAAAAGACCTGTATGCAGAAAATTATAAGACACTGATGAAAGAAATTAAAGACTATACAAATAGATGGAGAGATCTACCATGTTTTTGGATTGGAAGAATTAACATTGTGAAAATGAATCTACTACTGAAAGCAATCTACAGATTTAATGCAATCCCTCTCAAACTACCACTGGCATTTTTCACAGAACTAGAACAAAAAATTTCACAATTTGTATGGAAACACAAAAGACCCCGAATAGCCAAAGCAATCTTGAGAACGAAAAACAGAGCTGGAGGAATCAGGCTCCCTGACTTCAGACTATACTACAAAGCTACAGTAATCAAGACAGTATGGTACTGGCACAAAAACAGAAAGATAGATCAATGGAACAGGATAGAAAGCCCAGAGATAAACCCACACACATATGGTCACCTTATCTTTGATAAAGGAGGCAGGAATGTACAGTGGAGAAAGGACAGCCTCTTCAATAAGTGGTGCTGGGAAAACTGGACAGGTACATGTAAAAGTATGAGATTAGAACACTCCCTAACACCATACACAAAAATAAGCTCAAAATGGATTAGAGACCTAAATGTAAGGCCAGAAACTATCAAACTCTTAGAGTAAAACACAGGCAGAACACTCTATGACATAAATCACAGCAAAATCTTTTTTGACCCACCTCCTAGAGAAATGGAAATAAAAAGAAAAATAAACAAATGGGACCTTCAAAGCTTTTGCACAGCAAAGGAAACCATAAACAAGACCAAAAGACAACCCTCAGAATGGGAGAAAATATTTGCAAATGAAGCAACTGACAAAGGATTAATCTCCAAAATTTACAAGCAGCTCATGCAGCTCAATTTCAAAAAAACAAACAACCCAATCCAAAAATGGGCAGAAGTCCTAAATAGACATTTCTCCAAAGAAGATATACAGATTGCCAACAAACACATGAAAGAATGCTCAACATCATTAATCATTAGAGAAATGCAAATCAAAACTACAATGAGATATCATCTAACACCGGTCAGAATGGCCATCATCAAAAAATCTAGAAACAATAAATGCTGAGAGGGTGTGGGGAAAAGGGAACACTCTTGCACTGCTGGTGGGAATGTGAATTCATACAGCCACTATGGAGAACAGTATGGAGGTTCCTTAAAAAACTACAAATAGAACTACCATATGACCCAGCAATCCCACTACTGGGCATATACCCTGAGAAAACCATAATTCAAAAAGAGTCATGTACCAAAATGTTCATTGCAGCTCTAGTTACAATTGCCAGGAGATGGAAACAACCTAAGTGTCCATCATTGGATGAATGGATAAGATGTGGCACATATATACAATGGAATATTACTCAGCCATAAAAAGAAAAAAAATTGACTTACTTGTAGTGAGGTGGATGGCCCTAGAGTCTGTCATACAGAGTGAAGTAAGTCAGAAAGAGAAAGAGAAATACCGTATGCTAACACATATACATGGAATCTATGGAGAAAAAAATGTCATGAAGAACATAGGGGTAAGACGGGAATAAAGACACAGACCTACTAGAGAATGGACTTGAGGATATGGGGAGGGGGAAGGGTAAGCTGTGACAAAGTGAGAGAGTGGCATGGACATATATACACTACCAAACGTAAAATAGATAGCTAGTGGGAAGCAGCCGCATAGCACAGGGAGATCAGCTCGGTGCTTTGTGACCACCTAGATGGGTGGGATAGGGAGGGTGGGAGGGAGGGAGATGCAAGAGGGAAGAGATATGGGAACATATGTATATGTATAACTGATTCACTTTGTTATAAAGCGGAAACTAACACACCATTGTAAAGCAATTATACTCCAATAAAGATGTAAAAAATAAATAAAACGCATCACCAGAAAAAATAATAATAATAACTGAAGCCCACTTGTTGCCTGGCTTTGTGCCAGGACTTTCATGCATCTTAGCTCTCATCCTGGAAACAAAGTAGGCACTATCATTAGCCCCATTTTACAAATGAGAACACTAAAGCCCAGATAGGTTGGGTGACTTGTTCAAGGCCACACAGCCTAGCAAATGTCAGTCATTTTAGCTCAAACAAGCCCTGTGCTCTTTCCACTAACTTATACTGTCTCTTCCTTATCCACTTAAACAGGGGTTGGGGTGGAAGAGGAGTGTTAAAATGGGAGATCTCCTGATGTCTTTTCTTGCCATCATCTGCTAGGAAGAAACTCAATGACCACAATTCTACCCTTAAATGTCTTTGAAAATGAAGATTAGGCATTTGTTAACACAGAGGAGCTTAAAGTTGATTTATTCCTCTCTTTTTCTAGTGCAACCAACATGATGAATGATATTAATGTGCAAGGCACACTCCCATGGCAAAGAATCTCCAGAGAGCACAATCAGAATGCAAGTGGGTAGAAGTGATGTTTTAGCAATAACCCTGAATCTGATCTAATTTAAATTTCTAGTAAATGTTTGGCAATATTTCAGTATATGAATTATTATTTACTGACATATTACATGTGATTGATCATGACACATCAACATGTCCCCGCACCAAGGTTGATTGATATCTGCTAGTTTAAAAAGCACCAGGGAAGTCCACCCTCACATACACATTTCCTTTAGAGTCAGTAAAACACAATGCCTGATATTACACCTTTTAAGATTTGGTTGAGTTTTTAAGAATTTTGGAGTTTCAAGATGAAAAATGGAAATGCCATCACGCTGTTATTACTTAACAAATTAAAGAATAATTTCCAATTTAACCAACCTCTTGACCTGCATCATGGAATAGATGTATGGATCAGTGGTGCCAGAAAGCCTGGGCAGGCTAAAGAATAAGGAGAACCAATGGAAACCATCACTTCCTTTGCATTCTTCTTGGGAAATGGCCTATATCCACTTAATCATCAGCAGTCTGAGCTAGAGAAGAGTTTTTAGTCAATGGGAGCAGGGCTGGTCCATAGACACATGGGAACCTTCCCTTTGGAAATGGAAATCAGAGCTCCTCACACACAGGTTCCCAGTCTCTCATTTCATCATCATCAAAATTTAACATCTTTCCATAACGGCCAGTTGCATTATTCATTTTGTTAAAAAGACAACCTCCAAATCCAAAACTACAGAATAAAGACATAACCTCTTCTGTTTTCTTCTAAGACACACGTTTGTTTTCCTTGCACGGTGTTAGAAAGAATATTCTTCTCTTTCTCCAGGATCAACAACATTCTATCATTGGCCCTTGGTGATATTTCATTCTGAGTTTCTATTTCAGCTACATAATATATACCTAAGATGTACACATAAAGGGAAATAATCACTGGGTTTCCTTTAAAGGTGGGAGATTTAAAGTTCAGCTAGATGAAATGATTTGCCCAAGATCACAAAGCATGGCGGCTATCCAAGTCAAGGGTTCTCTCCTCTGAGCCACACATCTTTGGAATAGGGCAGCTGTGTGACATTTCCCACCTCCTCTGCACCCTGTTGCACTACTGGAGACAGGATGAAGGATGCTAAGGGATAGTATGAGCATGTCTGCAGTCAAACCAAAAAATATAAATAAATGAACTAGAACCAGAAGACCCGGGCTCTGGAACCAATTTTGTCCCTTCTTAGTTGTAAACCTTGGGAAAGTCACCAATCCATTACATGACTCAATTTTCCCATTTATTAAAGAATGATCTTAAAAACTCTGCCTTGCCCAATGTATAGGGATGTTACCATAATATAAATTAAAGCTTTTTAAAATTTATTCATTTATTTAGTTTTAGCTGCGTTGGGTCTTCGTTGCTGCGCACGGGCTTTCTCTAGTTGCAGCCAGTGGGGTGCCACTCTTTGTTGCGGTGCACGGACTTCTCATTGCGGTGGCTTCTCTTGTTGCAGAGCAAGGGCTCTAGGCACGTGGGTGTCAGTAGTTGTGGCATGCAGGCTCAGTAGTTATAGCTCATGGGCTCTACAGCGCAGGCACAGTAGTTGTGGTGCGCTGGCTTAGTTGCTCTGTGGCATGTGGGATCCTCCCGCACCAGGGCTCGAACCCGTGTTCCCTGCATTGGCAGGTGGATTCTTAACCACTGCACCACCGGGGAAGTCCCTAAATTAAAGCTTTTTAAAAGTTGACCCTTACAGTGCTATTTACTTTGTGCTCAGTATGTACCAGGCACAGTACTAGCCACTTTATATCTGTTATCTTATTAACCCTCACAACAGTCCTTTGTGGTGGATGCCATTAGGAGCTCCATTTTACAGATGAGGAAATAGAGACACAGAGATTGTAGGTGATTGCCCAAGACAACTCAAATTGGTGAGTGTCAGAGTTAAGGGATGAGCCCTTAACAGCTCCAGAGCCTGTGCTCTTGACTGCTCTATGCTGCATATATAGTAGGCTGCATAGGGATTTGAAAGGACAAATGGATGGCTTTGATGGATGGCTGGAAGGTGGGATCCAGAGACATTAAGCAGACTGTCACCCCCCCAAAAAGGAGTTAGCTGTTCCAAGTCTAAAAAATGCTGGAAGACACTCCCTGGACCACCCCTTCTGCCGATGTCAGAAAACTGGCCCACAGTTTTAAAATGTCAGCATCCAACTCCCCTCTGTTCAAGCTCCTGGTGCTCTGAGCATCCTGAAGGTGAAAAAGCTTAACAATCAAAGATGATGCTGGAGACCTCGAATCACAGACTAGCAGCCAGAGCTGCCGTTCCCCCGTGTAGCTAACTTGGAAGATTCAGAAGTGCAGAAGCTTTTGTTTGACAAAGTGTGCAGATGTCATGAGAATTTTACTTTTATCATTTCCTTGGGAGGCCAGATTCTGGAGCCTCTGTCCTACACAGAGCCCGCCCTAGCCTGTTTCCAGCCATGCCTCTCTGTGGGTAGACCAGGGAGGGCAGTAGCACGCAAGTGGAGCCCTGAGGACGAGAACCCAGCAGAAGGCTCCTGTCCCAGCTCGCCCACCACACACCCAGTGGCACTTCACTGGGTCCTGACTGCCAAGCCGAGTAAGTTCAACGTGTCCTCTCTTCTTTTCTCGTGAGCAGCTTGGTTGTCTTCCTAATAAGCCCTTCATTAATTAGGAGGAGGTGTCAACATGCCAACAAAATTAGCAGTTTCAATATCTCCCTAAAGTGTGAGTGTTTCAAAGAAAATGAAGGCTTGGTCACTCCCTGGTTATTTTTATTCTCTGCCACCCACCTGCCTTTTGGGCAATCTGTTCCCATCAGAGAGCACCCTTCATCTCGCTCTACACACTCTTCTCTCCCTGCCTTTCGGGTTCTTTTTTTAAAATGTTACGTACGTCTTTTCGCTTCTTTTTTCAACCCTGATAAATCCCAAAGAGGGTGCATTTATCCACTCTCTCCCAACCCTACTGCCTGATAAAAAGAGTTAATAAGCCAGTTGCTGTGGGCACAGCTAACCTGGGGGCTTATATGGACCATGAGTTTAAAGATAAATTAAACGGGTGATGAAGAAAGAAAAGGAGTGAGATTTAGATAAATTGGCCAGGGCACGGGGAAGTGAAGAAGGGTAGAGATATAGAATTTGTGACAGAGGGCTTCCCTGGTAGCACAGTGGTTAAGAATCCGCCTGCCAATGCAGGGAACATGGGTTCAAACCCTGGTCCGGGAAGATCCCACATGCCACGGAGCAACTAAGCCTGTGTACCACAACTACTAAGCCTGCGCTCTGGAGCCCGCGAGACACAACTACTGAGCCCACGTGCCACAATAACTGAATCCCACGCGTCTAGAGCCCGAGCTCCACAACGAGAAGCCACTGCAATGAGAAGCCCGCGCACCACAACGAAGAGTAGCCCCCACTTGCCGCAACTAGAGAAAGCTTGCATGCAGCAACGAAGACCCAACGCAGCCATAAATAAATAAATAAATAAATAAATAAATAAATAAATAAATAAAAGAATTTGTGACAGAGAAGCTCAACTCCCAATACTTGCCAAAATTGGAACTTTTTACCATGAAATCACAAGTGTCCCACCTCCTCCAAGACCAAACACCATTGTCAGGCCTCCCATGGATGAATAACCTTCCTGGATTCTTGCTGATAGAAGCCTTTTCTGAAACTCTTAGATGGGATGGGTAGATGGGACTGGGTCCCCCCAGTAGGAGGAACAAAGCTTCTGGAGCTAAGGTTGGGAGGCAAACACAATCTGTGGACCCCTGAAAAGAGTAGGCCTGGAAATTCGTGGGGACTGCAGAGGGGTTCACCAGCCAGTGCTCTGGTGTTTGGAGGAGCAGATGAAAACAAACCCCAGACAGCCAGAGCCTCACATTCTGTACTCTTGGGCTCCCCACACTAGCCACTAGCTCTTCTGTATCAGGTGCTCAGTACACGGTGGTTGAATGATATCCAAGTATACCAAATACTTATTTGGGATCTGAAAACATAGACAAGGGATGGAGTAAATAATCCAGACTTATAAACAGTAGCCCCCACCCCAAAAAAAAGCTCTGCCTACAGACATTTTACAGTCCATGTGGTTAAGAAGAATAATAGTATTTATTTCATAGGGTTGCTGTGGAGATTAATTCAAATAGTCCTGAGAAAGTGAATTCACAATAAATGTTATATATTTTTATTTCCTGACTCCATGCCAGTGTCTGACCAAGTTTGGAGGCAGGTGTGTGGGGTTCTGAGTGGGAACAATGATGCTGACCAGCCATTCTGCCTTTCTGAGATGTGCTCCAAGGCCCAGGAGTGTTTAGGCCCCTCTCCTCAATCACCATCCTGTGTGTTTAGAGAGGTAGTCAGGATTCTGTACTGTTTCCCAAGGGAAGGAAGAGAAGAAACAATGGTTAACGCCTACTATGTGCCAACCAATCTGCCGATGGCTCCCTGTTATTTAGGGAAGGTATGATCTTCCACTTCTAACAGATATAACTGAGGATCCACAAGTTTTAATAGCTCAGCCAAGACGAGTCCATTAGTAAGTGGTGAAGTTAGGACTGAAATCCAACTCTTCCTGAATTAAAATAAAAATATTCTGGGACACCCCACACAAATATCACTCCAAGTCCCAATGCTGACCTTTCTAATCCAGCATCACTAAGGGCAGGGCCTGGCTTTTTAAATGTTGCCCAGGGTATCATCACCAACTAGGCATGTCTGGGAACCTCTGAGCTGCTTGATCTCCAAGGGCATTTCCAGCCCTAATATTCTATTATGAGGAGAAAATGTCTCTCTTAGCAGCTGGAATGAATTTTTTCTTCTTAGGGAGAGACTTGCCTTTGTTAAAACAAAAAGGTGCTTTGATGAGCCCACTTACAGAAAAGAAAGAAGTGAGAGCTCCAGGGAGGAATGGAAGGGGATAGAGGGTGGGGGGGAGGACACAAGGGGAGAGGAAAGACGGGAGGAGGAAAGTGGGGAAGAAGGTAGAAGGCAGGGAGAGGGAGAGGAGGCTTGTAAAGGGAAAATAGAAGAGGAAGTGAGTGTAGAATTTCTTTCAGAAATCAGTAAGAAGCCAAGTTCTGCATGTGGATGAGAAAGGGGTCAAAAGAGAGAAAGCGTACATAGATAGAAGGCGGAGAAAACAAACTGTAAAGGGGTTTTAATTTCATAGGTTCATTCATTCATAAATAAGCATAAAGCAAATCTTGATCCTTCAGCTGAAACCAAGAGAGGCTTAGACTGGCCCTTCTCTGGTGACACGGGGCCCTACGTTTGCCTCTGTTGCACTATAACACTGATAAGAGCCTCATTAACTGAGTGCTATGAGCCATGCATGTATATGCTCTCATATAAATTACCTCATCTCTCTTTAACCATCCTATGAGATAGGTCTTCTATAGGACCCTTATTATATGGAGAGAGAAATGGAGGAACACAGAGGTTAACAAATTACACAGGTCATTGACACCTAATTAGTGTTAGGACCAGAGTTTGAATCCAATCCATTCAGACCCTGCAACTCTCATGCTCCACCATCGCACTATATTGACTCCTAAAGGCTTTACATCTCTTATCTCATTTATTTCTTATAACAAAGTGACAGTATAGGTAAGATACACATTACTGTCCTCATTTTACAAATGAGGATACTGAGACCCAGAGAGGTCCCATGAACTACTTAATGTCACATAGTTGGTACATGAATGGAACTTAGACTTGTCCCCCAAATCTCCAAATCCAGATATCCTCTGCTACCTCCGGTCTAATCCCCAGGCCATGCAAGGCTGTCCTCAGGCATCTCAGACAGAACTCTGAGTTCCTTCCATACAGCAAGCTGAACCTTACTAATAATGGCCTGCTCACCCCAAAACATCTCCCCAACTGATGCTTACCTGAAACTCTGGCATAGTTTTTTATTTTTTAAACTATTTCTCTGGTTTTCTTTTAAAACACAATTGCCATCAGAAGAGTAGCTATTTAGGGCTTCCCTGGTGGTGCAGTGGTTGAGAGTCCACCTGCCGATGCAGGGGACATGGGTTCGTGCCCCAGTCCGGGACGATCCCACATGCCGTGGAGTGGCTGTGCCCACGAGCCATGGCCGCTGAGCCTGCGCGTCCGGAGCCTGTGCTCCGCAACAGGAGAGGCCACAGCAGTGAGAGGCCCGCATACCGCAAAAAAAAAAAAAAAAAAAAAAGAGTAGCTATTTGAACCTCCCTAATAATTGTGTGTGAGTGACTTTAGTAGGTAGTCTCCTTTGGGGCACCAACACCTCAGTTGCACCATGGGTGTACAAAGGGGTGACTGTCAGGGAGAAACCAAGAGAAACAGAAGGTCATGGAGGAGGAAGCTTACAGGACCAATTCCACCTTCTCCTTTAGGAAGGATTCCTAGAGGTTCCTACTTTACTAAATTGTCCAACAGGGAGAATGAGGGTGATAAAGGTAAAGGCAATGGGACCTGCTTGATGTTCAAATAAGATCAAAATAACAGACAGAGAAGGGGATTAGGCCCAGGATACAAGGAAAAAATGTATTATAGTCTCAAAGTTCACCAAGCATCCACACAGCAGCCCCATTCAGAGACAAGAGCTGGAAGGTTAATGGAATTAGAAAAGAAAAGGTAAAATTAGATAGCAAATTATAAAAAGATATGACCAACATCACTGCTAACAAAGCATTGCTTAGTTCATTCATTTGTTTATTTAGAAAATACTCACTGGGGTTACAGTGGACCCCACTGATGGCTCACTGGGGTCACCCACTATTCTAGAGCACACTGATGAGGCACTGACAGTCTGACAGAGGCAACAGACACATGAACAGATAATCACCTGCATCAATGTGGTAAGCTTGTAGCAGTTTGTGAAGGTGGGGGGGTGGATACCTAACGTAGACTGGGAGTGTGGACTCAGGAAAGGCTTCCCAGGGGAGATGACACTGGAACTGAAGCTTAAAAAATAAGAGTGAGCAAGTGAACAGAGAGATAGGAGGAAGGGCATTCTGGAGAAAGGGAATACCAATAGCAAAGCATAAAGGTGAGAACTCAAAGTAAGTTTTGTTTGGATGAACAAAGACCTACTTACTAGGTGTAAGACATGGTCCTGGATGTTGTGCAGAGTTAAATCAGCGAAGAAGGCAAAGAGGATGGAACTTGTTAGGTTGGACCTGGCTTCTCTGAATGAAAAAAATAAAATGTATTACGGCTTACAAAAAACAAAACAAAATCCCACCCTCAAATCTTTCCCCTTAAGGAATCACCCTTGTTCCACTGAGTAGAGTCTAGTGGAGCTGTCCTAAGGGCCTTTCACCTCCCTAGCCAAGGGGCAGGCAATGATCCAAGCTAAGGCACTCAGATACTCCCTCTCTAGAATTTGAATCTTGAGAACTAAAAATGGCTACTTATTGATAGATAGACAAAGCTATTTGATTTTATATACTTAGCTTGTAACCAACCAGTCTACCAAATTATCTTATTCAGTTAGCAAGTTAACTATAGTACTTAAATTTCTTGACATATAATCACAACATCAGCAAAAAGAGATGGTTTTAATTCTTCTGATTTTTATACCAGTTATTTTATTTTCTTGTTTATTACCTTGGAGGTTCTAGCAAATATAATGGTTATTATTGGTAACATGGGCATCCCCGAATACTTTCTGATCTTATTTGAAATGATTTCCATGTTTGTCAGATTTGCTGTTGTTTTTAGTAAATAATCTCTATGTAGCTAAGCAATCATCTCTTATATCCATTTTACCTAGATTTTATGAAGAATGGCTGCTGAAATTTATTAAATGCTATTTCAGCCTGTATTGAGATGATCATTTTTTCTCTTTTAATTAGTTAATAAAAAAGATTATCTTGATAGTTTTCTTCATATTGATTGCATATAAAATAAATATACAGGGCTTCCCTGGTGGTGCAGTGGTTGAGAGTCCGCCTGCCGATGCAGGGGACACAGGTTCGTGCTCCAGTCCGGGAAGATCCCACGTGCCATGGAGCAGCTGGGCCCGTGAGCCATGGCCGCTGAGCCTGTGCGTCCGGAGCCTGTGCTCCACAATGGGAGAGGCCACAACAGTGAGAGGCCCGCGTACCGCAAAAAATAAATAAATATACAAAATCAATACCTTTTGTCTACCTCAGTAATAATCACAAAAAATAGAAATGAGAAAAGTATTTTATTTATAATATCAATAAAAACTTTAAAATATTTATGAATAAATTTAACTTAAATATGCAGAGAGCAACACAAAAAAAATACAAACTATCACTTGAAAATATAAAATAATATCTAAATGAAGAGAAAGCATACTATGTTTTAAATGAGAATAGTAAACATGAACATGCCAGTTGTCCCAAAATTAATATTTAATGTAATATAATTTCAATAAGAATCCCATCAGATATTTTAAGCGAATAAAATTGAACATAACTTCTAGAAGAATGAATGCCTGAAAATAGTCAATAAATTAATGAAAAAAGATCTAGGAGGGAGGATTGGGGATTGGACTATAAAATAATAATTATCTATTATAAAGCTACTATAATCAAATCAATAAGGAATTATTATACAAATAGATGAATGGATCAGGGAACAGAATAGAGAATCTAGAAAGAGACTCTGGTATATATTAGAATTTAGTAAATGACAAAATAAGTAATGAATTTAGTGTGCAAGAATGGATTACTTAATAAATGGTCCTGGCTCACTGGTTAGCCAAGCAAGAATCACTGTAGTAAGAGTGTGGATTTCAGTGCCACATCCTCTGGGTTTAAAACCAGTTTCACCACTTTATCCACTATGTGACCTTTAGACTAGTTACTCAGCTTCTCTGTGCATCATTTTCCTCATCTGGAAAATGGGTTTAAGTAAGAAACTCTATGATTTGAGTTGTGAAGAACAGGGGTTAAAATAGTTAATACATGTAAAGTGCCTATGTAATAGTACAGCACACAGTAAACCCTCAATAAGTATTACCTATTATTATTATTATTACGATTATCGTTAGGAAGAAAATTAATATGAACCTCCAGCTTACACTAAACAGAAAAATAAATTTCCATGTGGAGTTAAGATTTAAATATAAAAAGTAAAGCCAAATTGAAAAAAAATTGACAATCTAAAAAACTAATCACACTCCTTAGAGATGGGGATGGGAGAAACATTCTCTACCAAGACTGGAGACCCGGAAGCTATAAAATTTAAAAACAGACACATTTAACTACATAAAAAAGCAACATATTTGATGGCAAACTATACCCCAAACAAAATGAAAAAGTAACAGACTTTGAAAAGACAAGAAAAAGGACAAACATCGCCACTGAAGAAATGAGCAGAAATTACGAATAGTCCCTTCACAGACATGCTCGGCTAAATGGATTACAAACAAAAGCAAATATGCGCAGATTCACCAAGTCTGAGAAATGCAATTAAGATAACAATGAGCTAGCTCTTGATACTCTTCAGACTGGCATAATTAAAAAGAGCAATAGCCCCATTACTCTTTGGGGTGCATGTAAAGCATGCTCTCACACTGCTTGAGGTAACACTTGTGAGTGGTACGACATTTTGGAAAACAATACAGTAACATCCATTCATATTAAAAGAACATATCTCCTTCTCTTCATCAACCCACTCCTGCACTATACCACAGAGATAAAAGCACCAGTGCAAATGCACAAGGAGTTACTGCAACATTGTACATGGTAGAATGAAAAGCTGGAAATGAATTTACAATCAATAGGGGAATAACACATATGTAATAAAGTCTCACAATGGAATATGATGCACCCCTTAAAAAATCAATTAGAGGTGACAGCACCAGAATCATAACTGCTGAACAATCATCGACAAGAAGACACTAGAACTCACCAAAAAAGATACCCCACATCCAAAGACAAAGGAGAAGCTGCAATGAGTTGGTAGGAGGGGCACAATCACAATAAAATCCAATCCCATAACTGCTGGGTGGGTGACTCACAAACTGGAGAACACTTATAGCACAGAATTCCACCCACTGGAGTGAAGGTTCTGAGCCCCACGTCAGGCTTCCCAAGCTGGGGGTCCGGCAACAGGAGGAGGAATTCCTAGAGAATCAGACTTTGAAGGCTAGTGGGATTTGGTTGCAGGACTTCAACAGGACTAGAGGAAATAGAGACTCCACTCTTGGAGGTCACACACAAAGTAGTGTGCACATTGGGACCCAGAGGAAGGAGCAGTGACCCCATATGAGAATGAACCACACCTACCTGCTAGTCTTGGAGCATCTCCTGCAGAGGTGGGGGGTGGCTGTGGCTCACCATGGGGACAAGGAAACTGGCAACAGAAGTTCTGGGAAGTACTCCTTGGTGTGAGCCCTCCTAGAATCCGCCATTGGCCCCACCAAAGAGCCAGGTAGCTCCAGTGCTGGATTGTGTCAGGCCAAACAACCAACAGGGAGGGAACCCAGCCCCACCCATCAGCAGACAAGGGGATTAAAGTTTTACTGAGCTCTGTGCACCAGAGCATCACCCAGATCTACCCACCACCAGTCCGTCCCATCAGGAAGCTTGCACAAGCCTCTTAGACAACCTCATCCACCAGAGGGCAGACAGCAGAAAGAACAACTACAGTTCTGCAGCCTATGGAACAAAAACCACATTCACAGAAAGACAGACAAAATGAAAAGGCAGAGGACTTTGGACCAGATGAAGGAACAAGATAAAACACCAGAAAAACAACTAAATGAAGTGGAGATAGGCACCCTTCTAGAAAAAGAATTCAGAATAATGATAGTGAAGATGTTCCAGGACCTCGGAAAAAGAATGGAGGCAAAGATCGAGAAGATACAAAAAATGTTTAACAAAGACCTAGAAGAATTAAAGAACAAACACCTAGAGGAATTAAAGAACAAACAAACAGAGATGAATAATACAATAACTGCAATGAAAAATACACTAGAAGGAATCAATAGCAGAATAACTGAGGCAGAAGAATGGATAAGTGACCTGGAAGATAGAATGGTGGAATTCACTGCCATGGAACAGAATAAAGATAAAAGAATGAAAAGAAATGAAGACAGCCTAAGAGACCTCTGGGACAACTTTAATGCAACAACATTCGCATTAGAGGGGTCCCAGAAGGAGAAGAGAGAGAGAAAGGACCCAAGAAAATATTTTAAGAGATTATAGTCAAAAACTTCCCTAACATGGGAAAGGAAATAGCCATCCAAGTCCAGGAAGCAAAGAGAGTCCCACGCAGGATAAACCCAAGGAGAAACATGCTGAGACACACAGTAATCAAACTGACAAAAATTAAAGACAAAGAAAAATTATTGAAAGCAACAAGGGAAAAATGACAAATAACATACAAGGGAACTCCCATAAGGTTAACAGCTGATTTCTCAGCAGAAACTCTATAAATCAGAAGGGAGTGGCATGATATATTTAAAGTGATAAAAGGGAAGACCCTACAACCAAGATTACTCTACCTGGCAAGGATCTCATTCGGATTCGATAGAGAAATCAAAAGCTTTACAGACAAGCAAAAGCTAAGAGAATTCAGCAAAACCAAACCAGCTCTACGACAAATGCTAAAGGAATTTCTCTAACTGGGAAACACAAGAGAAGAAAAGGACCTACAAAAATCAACCCAAAACAGTTAAGAAAATCATCATAGGAACATACATATCGATAATTACCTTAAACATCAATGTATTAAATGCTCCACCAAAAAGACACAGGCTCCATGAATGGATACAAAAACAAGATCCATATATATGCTGTCTACAAGAGACCCACTTCAGACCTAGGGACACATACAGACTGAAAGTGAGGGGATACAAAAAGATATTCCATGCAAATGGAAACCAAAAGAAAGCTGGAGTAGCAATATTCATATCAGATAAAATAGACTTCAAAATACAGAATGTTACAAGAGACAAGGAAGGACACTACATAATGATCAAGTGATCAATCCAAGAAGAAGATATAACAATTATAAATATATATGCACCCAACATAGGAGCACCTCAATACATAAGGCAACTGCTAAGAGCTATAAAAGAGGAAATTGACAGTAATACAATAATAGTGGGGGACTTTAACACCTCACTTACACCAATGGACAGATCATCCAGACATAAAATTAATAAGGAAACACAAGCTTTAAATGACAATAGACCAGTTAGATTTAACTGATATTTATAGGACATTCCATCCAAAAACAGCAGATTATACTTTCTTCTCAAGTGCACATGGAACATTCTCCAGGATTGATCACATCTTGGGTCACAAATCAAGCCTTGGTAAATTTAAGAAAACTGAAATCACATACAAGCATCTTTTTCGACCACAATGCTATGAGATTAGAAATCAATTACAGAGAAATAAACGTAAAAAACACAAACACATGGAGGCTAAACAATACACTACTTAATAACCAAGAGATTACTGAAGAAATCAAAGAGGAAATCAAAAAATACCTAGAGATAAATGACAATGAAAACACGATGATCCAAAACGTATGGGATGCAGCAAAAGCAGTTCTAAGAGGGAAGTTTATAGCTATACAAGCTTATCTCAAGAAACAAAAAACATCTCAAACAATCTAACCTTACACCTAAAGGAACTGGAGAAAGAAGAACAAACAAAACCGAAAGTTAGCAGAAAGAAAGAAATCATAAAGATCTGAGCAGAAATAAATGAAATAGAAACAAAGAAAACAATAGCAAAGATCAATAAAATGAAAGGTGGTTCTTTGAGAAGATAAATGAAATTGATAAACCATTAGCCAGACTCATCAAGAAAAAGGGAGAGGACTCAAATCAATAAAATTAGAAATGAAAAAGGACAATGTTACAATGGACACTGCAGAAATACAAAGCATCATAAGAGACTACTACAGGCAACTCTATGGCAATAAAATGGACAACCTGGAAGAAATGGACATATTCTTAGAAAGGTATAACCTTCAAGACTGAACCAGGAAGAAATAGAAAATATGAACAGACCAACCACAAGTAATGAAGTTGAAACTGTGATTAAAAATCTTTCAGCAAACAAAAGTCCAGGACCAGATGGCTTCACAGGTAAATTCTATCAAACATTTAGGGAAGAGCTAACACCCATCCTTCTCAAAATCTTCCAAAGAATTGCAGAGGAAGGAACACTCCCAAACTCATTCTATGAGGCCACCATCACCCCGATACCAAAACCAGGCAAAGATACTACAAAAAAAGAAAATTACACACCAATATCACTGATGAATATACATGCAAAAATCATCAACAAAATACTAGCAAACAGAATCCAATAACACATTAAAAGGATCATACACAGTGATCAAGTGGGATTTATCCCAGGGATGAAAGGATTCTTCAATATACGCAAATCAATCAATGTGATACACCATATTAACAAATTGAAGAATAAAAACCATATGATCATCTCAATAGGTGCAGAAAAAGCTTTTGACAAAATTCAACACCCATTTATGATAAAAACTCTCTAGAAAGTGGGCATAGAGGGCACCTACCTCAACATAATAAAGGCCATATATGACAAACCCACAGCAAACATCATTCTCAGTGATGAAAAACTGAAAGCATTTCCTCATAGATCAGGAATAAGACAAGGGTGTCCACTCTCTCCCCTATTATTCAATATAGTTTTGGAAGACCTAGCCAGGGCAATCAGAGAGGAAAAAGAAATAAAAGGAATACAAATTGGAAAAGAAGAAGTAAAACTGTCACTGTTTGCAGATTACATGATACTATACAAAGAGAATCCTAAAGTTGCCACCAGAAAACTACTAGAGCTAATCAATGCATTTGGTAAACTTGCAGGATTCAAAATTAATGTACAGAAATCTCTTACATTCCTATACACTAACAACGAAAGTTCAGAAAGAGAAATTAAGGAAACAATCCCATTCACCATTGCAACAAAAAGAATAAAATACCTAGGAATAAACCTACCTAAGGAGGTAAAAGACCTGTACTCAGAAAACTATAAGACACTGATTAAAGAAATCAAAGATGACACAAATATAGAGGTGTACCATGTTCTTGGATTGGAAGAATCAATATTGTGAAAATGACTATACTACCCAAAGCAATCTACCGATTCAATGCAATCCCTATCAAATTACCAGTGGCATTTTTTACAAAACTAGAACAAAAAATCTTAAAATGTGTATGGAGATACAAAAGACCCCGAAGAGCCAAAGCAGTCTTGAGGGAAAAAAACGGAGCTGGAGAAATCAGAATCAGGTGTCTGACTTCAGACTATACTACAAATCTACAGTAATCAAGACAATATGGTACTGACACAAAAGCAGGAATATAGATCAATGGAACAGGAGAGAAACTTAAAAGCTTTTGAAAAGCAAAGGAAACTACAAACAAGATGAACAGACAACATTCAGAATGGGAGAAAATATTTGCAAACGAATCAATGGACAAAGGATTAATCTCCAATATTCATAAACAGTTCATGCAGCTCAATTTTAAAAAAACAAACAATCATCAAAAAATGGGCAGAAGACCTAAATAGACATTTCTCCAAAGAAGACATACAGATGGCCAAGAAGCACATGAAAAGCTGCTCAACATCACTAATTCTTAGAGAAATGCAAATCAAAACTGCAATGAGGTATCACCTCACACCAGTTAGAATGGGCATCATCAGAAAATCTACAAACAACAAATGCTGGAGAGCGTGTGGAGAAAAGGGAACCCTCTTGCACTGTTGTTGGGAATGTAAATTGATACAGCCACTATGGAGAACAGTTTGCAGGTTCCTTAAAAAACTAAAAATAGAATTACCATATGACCCAGCAATCCCACTACTGGGCATATAGCCAGAGAAAATCATAATTCAAAAAGACACATGCATCCCAGTGTTCATTGCAGCACTATTTACGATAGCCAGGTTATGGCAGCAACCTAAATGCCCATCGACAGATGAATGGATAAAGAAGATGTAGTACATATACACAATGGAATATTACTCAGCCATAAAAAGGAATGAAATTGGGTCATCTGTAGAGACATGGATGGATCTAGAGACTGTCATACAGAGTGAAGTCACAAAGAGAATAACAAATATCGTGTATTAATGCATATATGTGGAACCTAGAAAAATGGTACAGATGAACCAGTTTGCAGGGCAGAAACAGAGACACAGATGTAGAGAACAAACGTACAGACACCAAGGGGGGAAAGCGGTGGGGGGGGGCGGTTGGGATGAACTGGGAGATTGTGATTGACATGTATATACTAATATGTATAAAATGGATAACTAATAAGAACCTGCTGTAACTAATAAGGACCTACTATATAAAAAATAAATTAAATTAAATTAAAAATTAAGAAAAGAATCAATTAGAGCTCTGCCTTTTTTCTTCTTCTTTTTTTTTCTTTTCTTTTCTTTTTTTTTTTAAGAGCTCTGCCTTTTGACAGAGCGATTTCCATGAGGTGAAGCTGAGCAAGAAAAACAAAACATATAAAGAGAAGCACAGGATGGATTCCAGAGCGTAATGTTCTCAAGGGGAAGAGGAAGAAGAGATTGTAGAGCGGCACACAGGCACATTCTAAAGCACCAGTAATTTTCCATTTCTTAATTTAAGGGGTAGGTTCACCATGAATATTTGCTTTACCATTCTTTAAACCATGTAAATACATTTTTAAAACTCTTCTGTATTTATTCTATATTTCACAATAAAATTTTCTCTCTAGAAAGGAAATCAAGGTACCAAATAAGCACATAATACCCCATTTTATAAAACACTGACCTGAAAAACATGTATATATGTCTACATGTATAAATTATATGAGTATAGAGAAAAATATGGCAGATTATAAAAGGTTATTTATATAAGCTGTCTTAGAGTGGAGTTAGGGGACCAATATAGGCAATGTGGGGAAGAGGGGAAATCACGCAAAAATGGAAAGGAAGACTGCACTTAGACAAATATGAATTAAATCATTGCATTTATACATTTATGTAAAATCATGTGTGTGTGGTTATGCATAGGTAATTAAGGACGAAGATTTGGAAGAGAAAGAAGAAGGAACAGAGGGATGGGTGCAAGGAAGGAAGAAAATAGTTGAAGTTCATTTCCATTCAGTCTCTAGCCTCCCAGTATATTCCCTTTTGCACTGGGTTCTGCTGCTTGCAACCAAAGGGCCTTAACTGATGCAAGTAGGAGTATCTCACAGGCTTATTCTCAGAGACCTCCTCCCTGCACATGCTTTCTTTTGATTCCAGAGCACAGGGTACCCATTAGCGGTGCAGCCTATTGCTCCTGTATGTCCTGGTTCTCCTAGACTCTCCATCTTCCTTCTAAATTTTACAAAAGAAGAGTCAGTTCATCAGTATCACAGAAGTCAATTTACATCTGTAGCAACGCCAATAAATCAATATTTAGAACTATTATTAAGGGAAAAAACAATGGAAATGAGTTTTTAAAATCAACTGGTCTCCATAGCAACCTGTGAAAGCGCAACAGCAAAAGCATGCTTAGCTGACAACTTGGGAACCCAGCACCTACACCCAGAATCCCCATGCAGACTCTTGGGTGACCTCTCCCCAGTCATCTCTCCACTGCCACCTCTGCCCATGCTGTAGCTCAAACCAGCTGCAAGCAGAAGTTCCTTGTGGTTAAGATTTGTCAGGTCATACACAGGTATCCTCTCAATAAGATGGTGAAGCTACAGAGCCCCCATCAGCATGTCTTGCCTTAAGCTGTCTTTTACTTTTCTGACGATGTGTTGCCAGGGAGCAGAATGATGTCATAGAAAACTCTGAGGGAAGAAGAAATTGGCTCCATGATGTTTTAACTGTGGGACCCTAGCCAATTCTCATAGATAGCCTCTGCGAGCCCTAATTTTCTTGTTTGGAAAAAGCAGGAATTCCACTATACACCCTATATAACCCAGAGGACTGTTTGAGAATCTGTGGAAATATACTTTTCCCAATTTTACATTTCAATTCTCCACCACATTTCCTTATCCTTATGATCCATATGTGCCAACAGTGTGAAGATGAACATGGTCTCAATGAGGAGAGGTAACTAGAGTGGAGAAGGCGTATCAGACACGTCTGTGCCCCGCCTCATGCCCACTCTGCCCACCTGTACATGCCAGTGACTGCCCCTGCTAACAGCTGTGTTTAGGTATAACGCCACAGCACTCTGCCCCTGCTGCATCATGTATCTCTCATGTTGTGCCTTGGGGCTTCTCTGCCACCAACATGTGGGAAGCCTGCAGGAAGCTGCAGAGCTTATGAGCAAACTAGGATATACAAGAGTTAACGTCCCATGAGACAACTGTTGACTTCTGGGTCCCACAGCTCCAGGTCTGAGCCCACCTGGGGCCCCAAGGAGCACTCTCATTACAACTGATGTGATCAGTGCTCAAAAATATTCCTTCAGATTATCTTTAGCAATAAAATTTTTAATATTTTGAGAACCCCTATTAAAATCCAAAAACTCATGACTTCTTCCCCAGAAAAAAATGCACATAAACACAGAGTGTTTAATAAAATATCAGGAGGTTCGTGGACCCTGTGAAACTCATTCATGACCCCAGCTCACAACTGCATTAGCCCAGTTGGCCACATTAGACAGATTATAGGAAACGGAAATCTGGGCAAATTGTCTCCACTCTCCCCAGGGCTTACCTTGTCCTCAGCTAATCATAGACTACAGATCACCTTAAATCAGGGAGTCTAATTTTAGAGAATCCCTAATTGGAAGGACACTGATGTGTGTGTGCCCTTGAGGCTAGAATGGCCCTCAAAATCTCATATAAACCCAGACCTCCCCAGGAGGTCTCAAGCCCCAAATTTAGCCCTGGAATCAATGTGCTGATCCTCTTTCACCCACTCTCATCCTAAAACCTACAACATCCTTCTGATAAAGAAGGTCAAATAAGATTCATAGCCCCTACCAACCTAAGCACATTGACAGGTATCATTTTAGAAAAGATTTAATTGGCCCCTGTCATTTTTTTTTAGTTAATTTTTATTGGAGTATATTTGCTTTACAATGTTGTGTTAGTTCCTACTGTACATCAAAATGAATCAGCTATACATAAACATATAGCCCCTCTTTTTGGGATTTCAGGTCACCATGGTGTATTAAGTAGAGTTCCCTGTGCTGTACAGCAGGTTCTCATTTGTTGTCTATTTTATACATAGTATCAATAGTGTATATGTGTCAATCCCAATCTCCCAATTCCTCCCACCCCCACTCCCAGCCCCAGTCATCTTGATTCCAAGCTACATATTAAGCCTTGGACCAGACGAAACTAGTTCTGTTATAAAAAGCTCCCTACAGCAATAATCCAGGTATCAAGATCTATGCATAATAATTCTCCATAAGCATCACTGGGCTTGTCGAGGAGGCTGTGCATCTTCGTCTGAGTTTCTTCAGAAGTAAACTTTGAGACCAGGGTTGAAGTGCAAGCAATTTACTTGTAAGATGTCGTGGGAGTGTGACACAAGGATAAGACAGCCCCCACCACAGGGTGCATTATCAATCCGGCTACCACTAAGGAAAAATGGAACGCGAACTCACTGAGGAAAGTCTAGGAGCTAATGAAGGACACCGCCAGCCTTTGATTAAGGGATGTTGAAGAAGGGGGCCGTTAATGCCTCTGCACTTCTGGCCTACAGCAAGGACTCAAAGTAGGGTCCAATGTCAAGGAAAAGCCCCCAGGCAGAGAAATGCACATGCCAGCAGAAGTTGGGCTGGCACGCACTGAACCGGTAAGAATAAGGGGATATGGGAGGGACCCTGACAGCAACTGCTATCCCATAAAATACTCTCAGGCATCAAACTTTGCTCTAAAAATCAGGAATCATGAGCCTGATGGGAACATTAAGTAGAACAGGACACATACAGGATTCATACCATAAGAAAGTCATTTGGGAATGACACAAACCGCAGCTAAGTGCTGTTCAGCATCAGTATCATACCACCACAATTGGCATTTAGTTAGCTCCTACTAACAGAAAGATGTGGCACTCAGCAGCTAGGCACTTACACATACATTGTCTTATTTAACTCTCAGAACTGACCTATAAATAGACATTAATATCCCTTTTTATATACAGAGAGAGAGATTTGGAAAATGATGGCCCTCAAAGTTCAAATTGCTTTATCCAACATGATATAGCTGGTGAAAAATGAACACAGGATTCAAATGTCTAACCCCATCCTCTTTCAACTACATCATATCATCCTTTGGACGTCTTAGTCACTTCCTGTCCTCCTTTTTCTCATAGAGCATATTCACTGCACCCTGACTATACAGCAGCCACTAAAGTAAGCACTAGCACATTAAGCTTCACAAAAGCCCTGGGATGTGGACTTCCCTTATGGTGCAGTGGTTAAGAATCCGCCTGCCAGTGAAGGGGACACGGGTTCGAGCCCTGGTCCTGGAAGATCCCACATGACGCGGAGCAACTAAGCCCATGCGCTACAACTACTGAGCCTGCACTCTAGAGCCCGTGAGCCACAACTACTGAGCCCGCGTGCCGCAACTACTGGAGCCCGCGCGCCTAGAGCCCGTGCTCTGCAACAAGAGAAGCCACCGCAATGAGAAGCCCGCGCACCACAACGAAGAGTAGCCCCCGCACGCCACAAAGAGAGAAAGACCGCCGCGTGCAGCAACGAAGACCCAACGCAGCCAAAAATATATAAATGAATAAATAATTTATATATTAAAAAAACCTGTGATGTGTGTGCCATCATTAACCCCTTTGTACAGTTGGAATAACTAGATCTTAGAGAACTAATTTCCTAAAATCACAAATTAGTAGAATGACAAATGTGGGACCAGAAATCAGGTCTTTCTAACACCAAAGCTCCAGCTCTTGATCCTTACACTCTTTTGCTGCATACTCCCAACAGTAACACAGTTATGAATGGATGCATGCCTGCTGCTGAGTGTCTGTTGAAATCAACCTGCCATATAATCCAGAGTAAAACTAACCCCCAAATTCAATAGATCTTCTCCTTTCCCCTTCCCACACTCCCTCCAGGATTTCAGCCAGTAAACATTAGAGCAGCAAAGTGTCAGTTACCCTCATATTTGGCAAAAGCAAGGCAGTTCAGCAGTCTTTCCTACTTCAGGGGAAATTTTTTTTTTTTCAATTACAAGATAAGACAAACATTCTAAGGAACTGGCTCTTACTTCCTTGCATTATTGCTTTAATTTGCTCATTACACATAATTATTAAATGTGCTTTATTATGATTAGATGGTCTTTACTTATAACAAAGGAACGATCAGGTCTGCCCTTGTGTGCATTTGTTTGTGCACATACACATATGGGGAAGGAAGGGGGGGAAAAACTAATCTTTAAAGTGCAACTATTGTTAATGTACAAACAACCATTATCATTAAAAGTACATGTAATTGCCTACTACAAAAAATACTGCACAAATACAGGTTGGAGCACACCTGTTTCTGGTAAGTATCAAGTTTTTAAAAGAGGAGAATCTAGGGGTCCTAGTGGAAAATAAAAATGCTACTCTTTATAAAGGAAAATGTAGCCCGGGAATGTTGAACAGGAATGTGGCATAGTGACCATCTCAGAATTCTGTATGAGAATCTGGTTTGGAACTTTACATTTTAAAGAGAAAGCAAGAACGTAAAGACTCTGAGGGATGCCTTGACAATCAGTCAAAGAAAACAGGATCTAGAAATTAAGGTTAAAGAAATGAGAATGACTGCATCTAGCTAGCTCTTGTGCAACACCTTTGCTCCCTACTGCCTTATAGAGTATTCTTTATGGATTGGGCAGCCACTCAAAAGCACATTTCATTCTTACCTCACTTTCTGAATATGATTATAACCTCCTCTAAAATCTTACTTTATAAAATTTACATTTGTATAAAATTCAGTGTGGCCTTCACAGATCCAGTGACATCTGTGATTGATATTTTCTTCCAACTGACAGCATTTATCTATAGTCATTATTGTCAGTGAACACTCCTTCATATTTATCTCAGTTTTGATAGAAAATACCACCATATGTTTAAAGGTCTCCACAATGGATTCCATGTTATTCAAAAGAGAGGAGGTCAACTCCGTGTTGCCTCATCATCTCCCAGTGGTAGAGAACAACTAAAGACTCTCTAGGGACTTCCCTGGTGGTCCAGCAGTTAAGACTCCATGCTCCCAGTGCAGGGGGCCTGGGTTCGATCCCTGGTCAGGGAACTAGATCCCACATGCTGCAACAAAAACGAAGATGCCGTGTATGGCAACTAAGACGCGGTGCAGCCATATAAATAAATAAATGAAAAAATAAATACTTCCATAAAAAAAAAATACTTCCATAACAGGGGCAAATAGGCTACAGAAACAATTTTCAAAACTTTTTAACACATTGCCCCCCCAATTTCCCCTTATTCTATGGGAAAAGGCTGGATTTTTTTCAAACCTGCTCTAAATTTGGCAGAAATGTATTAAACTTACATTTATTTAGCACCTCCTGTGTGTCAAGAACTCTGCTCAGTGCTACAGATGCAAATGATGTACTGAAGGAGTATGGTGACATATTGAGGAAAGCAAATACAGGAACAGAAAATCATAATTCGATATAATGAGTGCAATAGTAGCCCACATGCACAGCATTTTATACCAACAGAAAGGAGGGTAACTAACCCAGTGTGGTAAGGGATGGAGAGAGTGGCAGAAACATTTGGGAGGCTTGCTGGAGAGATGATGCCTGAGCTGATTCTTAAAGGATGAGTATAAATTAATTCAGCAAATAGGGACAGGCCAATATAGGCAGAGGGGAAAGCTCAAGCAAACAATGGGTTTGAGAAACAGTATTTTAAATACAGGGAACTATCAACAACTGGGTGTCACTGGAGGGTAAAAAGTAAGGTAAAGGTGGGTGGGCACAAAAGGCTGGAAAATTGGTAGCCATACTGGGGAGAGCCTCCTAAAGAAAATGTAACATTATCCTACAGGCAATAGGGAGGTAATGAGGGTTTTAATCAGATTAGCTTTCCACTTTACATAGTGAATGTGGGCAGATGTACTCTAGTGATATGGGAGGATGGGCTTGAATAGAAGAGGACTGGAGGAAGAGATATTAGCTAGGAGGCTGGTGCAGTGGGATAGCAAACTACATAGATCTACCAAACATTGGTGGTGATAGTGGGAATACAGAGGCAAAGGTGGCACTGAGAGCTGTCAAGGAAGAAAAAAATAAGTAGAAGTTAACTTTGCATAAGATGTGAAAAGGGGCAGGGTGAAGGTTCTGGATTAGCCAGCTAGATGACAGTGGTGCCATGTTCAGAAATGGCAAACATTGGAGGAATAGCAAGTTTGGTGAGAAGATAAATCATTGGCCTAAGGAAGATTCACTGGATCCAAAAAAGAAAAGATAATTCAGATTTCAGTGAGCTGGGTAAGAATGGTGATTTGGATTTAAAAAAGAAAGAAGAAGGAAGCAAAAAGAATCAAGATGGGAGCTAAAGGGATGTGAGGTCAAGAGAGGGATATTTGGTAGGTGGGGTCATGGGAAAGGCTACTCTGATAGGATGAAGCCAAGTAGAAAGGGAAAGGCTGCAATTTATCCAGTTGGGGGTGGGTGGGTGGGTGGGGGGTGAGTTCTGAGAAAGGTCCTGGAAGATAGAAGAGAAGGGACTGGTCTTATACCAAAGGAGGAACCTCTAAGTCTGAAGAAAAGGACATGAGAATAAATCAGAAAGAAAGTTTGAAAGTAAGAGTGGGCTAGAGAACTGAAGGAGATACCATAAAATAGCATCAACTTTCTCCATGATTTAGAAGCAAGATTTTCCAATGAAATTGAGGGTTAAATAAGGGAAATAGGAGAGTATTGATATTTTGGAATCATCATTGAAGGAGATGGGATGGAGAGACTACCAGTCTCTAGTAAGGTTGAGTGAAAATGTTGAGAACCCTGCTGAGGTCGAAGATAACCCTTATCATCTCACACGGTTATAATGAAGATCTGAAATGACTGGGTGTATGTAAAAGCCTGTCTGAGAATAATTATTTTTTCTTTATTGTTATTATTATTTTTTTTACTGCATCCAGTCTTAGTTGTGGCATGCGGGATCTTAGTTGCGGCATGTGGGTCTTTGTGGCACGCAGGTTTTCTCTCTCTAGTTGTGGCGCGTGGGCTCTGCAGTTGTGGCGTGTGGGCTCCAGAGCACGTGGGCTCTGTAGTTTGCGGCATGCAGGCTCTCTTGTTGAGGTGCATGAGCTCAGTAGTTGTGGCACGCAGCCTTGTTGCCCCACCACATGTGGGATCTTGGTTCCCTGACTGGGGATCGAACCCGTGCCCCCTGAACTGGAAGGTGGATTCTTTACCACTGGACCACCAGGGAAGTCCCTCCGAGAATGATTATTAATACAAAAGCACTTCCATGCTCTATGGGCTTTTCCTCTTCTCATGGTAATCCCATGCCTTTGGCCATGGCTACACTGGTCATCCTCTGAACCCAGACATGACCAATATTTGCTATCATAGTTAACTAGGAGCAAGGGAGAATGAATAGTATCCTAGGATGAACTGAGGTTGCTAATACATAATGACATGTATTTAGGCCACCCCTAAAGAGTCAAGGGAGAGCCCTTCATTTTAGCACCCTCAGCTAATATAAGTGAGACCATTTCCACCTCTATAAAACTTTGCCCCCAAAAGATTCACCTTCTTGAAAAAAAGCATAAAATAAATCGAGTCCCAAAGTGTCCACGGTGTTCCTAATGATAGAAAGACAGTAAGCATCAGAGAAGGAGTGTGTGTGCCTCTGGCCTTTACCACCTAAAGAAACTCTTCCCAATCTCATGGAGGGTCCCAAATACCATGTCAGACTCTAAAAAGCCAACAGAAGGCACCAGCACAAACATAAAAGGAAATGGCATTCTGATTCATTTTACAGACAGCAGAAAATATCTAAGCTGTATCGTGAGCCCTTCTGTAAAAACAAAAAAAAACAAAACACATATGTCCCTGAGTAAACCCTGAATCCCTTCTCAAACCAACATTATAAGATAATTTATGGTTCAGGTAAAATTTCTGCTCCTACCCTTCCATCACGTAGTCTTGGTTTTAGTGATTCTTATTGTGGTATGCAAATACCCAAGCCTGGGATACCTCTGATTTTATGAGAGTGTAGGAAGAAAACCTCACTCTCATTTTTCAAAGCTGGGACACATAGAGAAATAGCCACATGGATCTGCTCCTAGGTGCAAGCCAAAGGGCAGGTATCTCTGACATTTGACTAATCTCCATCAGCTCCTGTCCTGAGCTTCCTCACCAAAGGAACTCAGGACATTTATTATCATGAGAAAAGGGCCAGCTCAGATTGTATATGATGGGGTGAAAAGGAAAAGACAGACTACAAAAATTTAAGACACTTCAAGAAAATGGAAGAAAGGCATCAAATTTAGAAAATAAATGAAAGTCAGTCTGGACCCCAAAGGGTCCAGAATGACAGACCCCCACCACACACTAAAAAAGTCATTTTGATAAACTTAGTAAAACTCTGCATTTGCATAGAGCTAATGAACATGTACCCCAATGTTCACTGCAGCTCTATTTACAATAGCCAGGACACGGAAGCAACCTAAATGTCCATCGACAGAGGAATGGATAAAGAAGATGTGGCACATATATACAATGGAATATTACTCAGCCATAAAAAGAAATGAAACTGAGTTATTTGTAGTGAGGTGGATGGACCTAGAGTCTGTCATAAAGAGTGAGGTTAAGTCAGAAAGAGAAAAACAAATGCTGTATGCTGACGCACGTATACGGAATCTAAAAGAAATGGTACTGATGAACCTAGTGGCAGAGGAGGAATAAAGACAAAGATATAGAGAATGGACTTGAGGACACGGGGAGGGGGGAGGGGAAGCTGGGGCAAAGTGAGAGTGGCATGGACATATATACACTACCAAACGTAAAATAGATAGCTAGTGGGAAGCAGCAGCACAGCACAGGGAGATCAGCTCGGTGCTCTTCGAGACCTAGAGGGGTGTGATAGGGAGGGTGGGAGGGAGGCTCAAGAGGGAGGGGATATGGGGGTATGTGTATGCCTATGGCTGATTCACTTTGTTGTACAACAGAAACTAACACAGCATTGTGAAGCAATTATACTCCAATAAAGAAAAAAAGAAGGCTTCCCTGGTGGCACAGTGGTTAAGAATCTGCCTGCCATTGCAGGGGACACGGGTTCGAGCCCTGGTCTGGGAAGATCCCACATGCCACGGAGCAACCAGGCCCGTGAGCCACAACTACTGAGCCTGTGCGTCTGGAGCTTGTGCTCTGCAACAAGAGAGGCTGCGACAGTGAGAGGCCCGTGCACCGCGATGAAGAGTGGCCCCTGCTCGCCGCAACTAGAGAAAGCCCTCGCACAGAAACGAAGACCCAACACAGACTAAATAAATAAATAAATAGCATTCCCTTTAAAAAAAAAAAGAGTAATGGGAAGTAATGAGCTTCATTCTAATAATAATAAAAATAAATGAGTTCCAAGAACACACACACAAAATAAAATCAATGAATATAGCTAATGAGAAGACAAAAGGAGTCCTTAGGAAAGGCAGGGGTGGGGAGGGTATATCACATTGCCCCTAAAAAGGATTTAACAGGGTCTGAGAGTTAGTCAAACTGGCTTTTGGGTTTTACAACCAAATACAATAAAACTTGAAAGTTTGGGAAGGATTTATCCTCACAAGTGTGTATATTATATTTCATCAGTTAAGCCTTGGCGGAATTTACTAATTTTCCTAATTCTTGTTCTGGCAATAGGATGACCTCAGGTTGGAACCTAAAGCCAGTACTCAATGAACAACTGGGCCTACTTCCTATGTACACTTGGTTACTTGGATGAGGGCCATGCCTAGCATAGGAGACACATCAGCCATCAGTAGGGGTTGCCCTGGAGCCTCAAACTCAGAAGATATCAATTTCCATGGCAACCCCTCCCCATCCTCCGGGCACCTGAAGACCAACCTGTAGAAGCTTAAGTGCCTTAGCAGCTGGAAAATGCAAGCCTGCCAAGGGAAAAGGGAAATAAAAAGGCTCTAAGAGAATTTTCTTCTGCCAAAAGTGGGTAATTTCCACCAGTCACTGAGAGCCCTGTCTCAAACCCTGAGTATTTCTTCATCCCGATGTTCAGTGAGTTACAGATAAAAGGAAACACGGTGCCTCTATCCGTGGTGCTGAAAGCCTCCAAAGGAGCACAGGGCACACCAGCAAATGGGCCTGTTTAAAAAGGCAGGATCCACAGTCCTGGTAGCTGGAGTACATGGCTGTTTATCAGGCCACATGCAAAATGTCACAGATTTGTTTTTATTTCTTTCATCTCCCTGATTACCCACACTGTGGTTTTGTTATGAAATGTATTGCCTTTTGGCCATTTTGAAAATCCCTATGTGAATTCTAGGAGATACCCAATTTGGAGTGAATTGAATTGCACTGGTGTCATTGTTTATTTCCTCAGTAAGTACTGTTGACCTCCTACTTGCACAGCAGAGGACTATGCTAGATGCTGAGTATTCAGTGCAGAGCAAAGTAAAGCCCCTGCCTGTGTGATTCTCTCACCCAGTCTAGATGCATGTTGTCCTACATAAAAGTCATCCAAGAAAAGGCAATGTGTTTGCAAGGTGACTTGTTGATTAGGGATGTGATGGCCCAGCTTGGGAGGCTAGAAATGCCATAATGGGGACAGTAGCTGTGAAAGAGCCAGTGTTTTTTAGAGCAGAAGAGAGCCCACTCAAAGGGTTGGAAAATGCTGTAATCCAGGACCCAGAGCTATAGGAGCAGATACCTGAGGGAAGGATAGAGAACTGCTGATGCAGTCTCTGCTGATTAGAGCTGCAAAGATAAAACAAAGCAGAAGTAGGATCAAGGAATTTCTGTGGGGAGGGAAAAGAGGATGCTACCAAACTAGGGTTCAAGTGGCTTCAGAAAAAAACTTCGACCTGAAATTGAAGGGGATGCCTGAGACCCAGAAAGAAAGCAGAAGAGACATTGCTTCTCTAAGTGATGAATGGAACTGAAGAACTTGTCTTCTACTTGTGGTCTCTCACCGCAGTTTGTCACAGTCCCACTACTTATTTACACACGACCCAATGCATTTGCATTTGCCACTCTTATTTTATGTCATTTTCTAGAAACCGGTGCAGCACATCACTTCCCACACTGTCAAGTATTTCTTTCTGCCTAATCTAAATTCTACCTGTTGCAACTTGTGGCTGTTTCTACTTTCTGGCTAAGAGGAAGATTTGGTACTGAACAGACATGTGCAGTTCGAGGCCTCTACACTTTCTTCCCTGGTACATTCAGTCGGGCTTTACTCTGAGGTCACACCCTCCTGACGCTCTTCTGCCACGTTTTTTCAGTTCCATTTAGTGTAACAGGAAGAGCACTGAATTGTGACTCAAGAGACGTGAGTTACTGGTACCAGCTTTGTGATTTTAGACCTCAGTTTCTTCATGTGGAAAAGGAAGGGATATGACTAGTAGCCTGCCTAGCGGTGTGCCTGCTCTACAGGGCTAACACTAGGGTAAAGCAAGTGCTTCACTCATCTTGGGCACAAAATGCAAGGGGGCACCACAAAAACCCTCAAGGTAAGTTAATATTTTAATGCAATGTTAAAGAAAATTTTAATGGACACAAAAATCCATGATGAACGAAATCAAAATTTTAAACAAAGACAGGATCCAACTCGTACTTGCACGACCCTCCGTCACTCACCTCATCCTGCAAGACAGGTCCTATAAGAGAGGACCTTCTGCCTGTGGGATTCGATGATTCTCATGAATTCAGTTCAGACTAATTCCGTGGGCAATTTTTTCACTACCTTTATACCAAATCTATCAAAAGTTTAATGAAGGAACTAAGTCCACCATTTCTAACACTAGGAATTATACTTAGAGGCCAAACATGCCTGGCTCTCTCACTTACTGACTCCACCCTTACCTGTAAAATGGGGATAATGTTATCCTACCCTCGCGGAGTTGTTGGGAGGATCAAAAGAAAACAACAATCCAGATAACCTCCTATATTTTGGCTAATCACCTAGAAAAGTTGGGTGATTGTCTACAGATGACTGCGAGTGTGGAGACATAAAGTAATACAATCCCCTTCCTAGGAAAACAACACAAAATATGTATTCCACTGAATGGAAGTTGTTTTATCGCCTCCATCTAGGAAGGCAAGAAAATCAAGCACTGCTTTTGCCTCTGGGCCCACAGCTAGGCAAACCAAAATAACAGAGAGACAAAGTGTGATAAGATCAAGAGCTCTCAGTTCACTTAAATTTGAGTTGTCTCTCTGCCATTAACTTCCTCAAACTCACAGAAGAATTTTAAAAAGATAAACTGTAACTGGGAATACTTTGAAAAGCAAAGGAGCTATGAAATAAAGTGAATTGAGTTTAATATTTATATAGGACAGTTCTAATTAAATTAACACACTCACAGATATGCTAAACAGCACAGTTGCCTCCTTTTCTTATTACCCTTCCCCTACCAATTACTGCACAGATTTTTTCTAATTTTTCAATTCTCCTTGATATAATTTTATTTCACAGAGAAGGGAGAAAATTAGCAAATGACAATCTATTTAAGGAAGAAAATAAATATTGGGAAGCATGTCCTCCAAATAAGAGAGATGCAGTCCTGTAGTCAGTGACAAATAATAAATCAGCCATCAGCATGGCTGCTATTAGGCCTAACAGCTATATTAGTTCATCACTGACAAAACACTTTAATGCCTGATATCTTATTTAATTCTCCTATTTACCCCCCCCCCCACTAGTCAGTTAAAGGTATTATTAATCCCATTTTTCAGATCATGAAAACTGGAGCTTAGAACATTCAACAAGGCACAACTCTGGAAGACGACGCAGAAAAGAAGGTACAGGGAGAAGTAAAGGGATGGATTCAGTGTACTGATATTATTCTTGGTGACTTTTGGAAGTTTGCCAATAGAACCTCCTCATAAGTAAACTCTGGAATTCACATGTACTCTTTTTGTTGTTGTTGTTGTTGGGGGTAGGAGTTTATTAATTAATTTATTTATTTTTGCTATGTTGGGTCTTCGTTTCTGTGCAAGGGCTTTCTCTAGTTGTGGCGAGCAGGGGGCCACTCTTCATCGCGGTGCGCGGGCCTCTCACCATCGCGGACTCTCTTGTTGCAGAGCACAGGCTCCAGACGCACAGGCTCAGTAGTTGTGGCTCACGGGCCTAGTTGCTCCGTGGCATGTGGGATCCTCCCAGACCAGGGCTCGAACCCGTGTCCCCTGCATTAGCAGGCAGATTCTCAACCACTGCGCCACCAGGGAAGCCCCCACATGTACTCTTAAACAAGCAGCTCCTATTCAGTCCTAGAAGATCTGTTAGATTATATGTCTCATGACCACCTGACTACTTCCATGCACAAAGAGTCTTCCAATTGGTCCTCACTGAGATGAAATGGCTTCATACAGCCAGGACTAAAAACAGAAAGCCCCTTTGGGGTAATTCTAGGTTATATCAGCAAAAGCAGTCACCTGACTTGGAAATTCAGGAAGATCAGGAAACATGAAGTCCCTTCCTACAAACTCCATTCAGTGCTGCTTTATCCCACTTGGTTCAATTAAGTTTTCCCATCTGTAAATAATCATAATTCCTACCTACTTCTTAGGATTATTGTAAGTATTAAATAAGAGACTAATGCATAAAAAATGCTTACCACAGTGCCGGCCTCATAGTAAGCATTCAGTAAATGTTAGTTACTATTATCGGATAAGGCAGAAATGTACCATTTTTATTGATAAGAAAATGAAGATCCACAGAAATTAAGAGCCCAAGGTCACAACCTGAATGAGATAAGTATGTAAAGCAGCTCCGTGCTTAGGATATAGGAAAGCTCAAAGTTAATAATAATGGTTGGGGGGCAGATATCATACTGGAATCCAGTTCTCGTGACTCCAAGCCCTGTATCCACAGAAACATTTGCATCATGTTGACATGAGAAAGCCAAGCCTGCTGGCTATAGTGCTTTCTGTGCAGATTTGAAGTTTGAGGCCCAGGGGTGTCTTCAAAGTCAAGAGAGGGATTGCAGACTGTGTTCAGACAGCCACTTGATGTCATCCTGCACGGCAGATGTCCACAATGTCCCGGCATGCTTTCTGATCGTATCAGCCTATTTTTCTGCTATTGAGCTGTGACATCCCGTAAAATACTCCTCCTTTGCAAACTCATCTCTGGTATGCAGCTGTTCGGGGTTTGCAACTAAGCAATTTTATGGCAATCTAGGCTTCCCATGGCTTCACTCTAGCCACACTCTCTTTTTGTTTCACTAGCTGCACAATTCCATGACCTGAGTTCCAGGAACAAGATGAAGAAAAGCCTCTTCATCACTCTTTCAGGGAGCAATTCAGGAATGCATTTGGAGAGCTTATCACCTAGTCCTTCTACTTAAAACAAAGAAGAATTAAGGACCTAGAGAAATTTAAAACTCAAGTTCACTCTGCTAAAAAGTACCCAGAGAACTCACTGCATGACCACTATCTTGATTTCCATTGGTTGCAGGCTAATCTCTCCTAAAGTATTAATTGATAATTACAGGGTAAGCTGATAAAGGGATTAAGGTTAGACCTCTCTCAGGAATATTTTAATTTAGAGACATTTGAATTCCCAACCAACCGGATGAAGTAATTATGGTATAATGTCAAGCAGAGGGACTGAAGCACTGGGGCAAGTGGTCATGCCTTTTCAGCCCTGAGGTCATTCTCTGAAGAAGGCAGAACACAGACAGGGCTGGGTCTATAGGAAGAAAATCCCAGCCTTTATCTATGATAAGTGAAGGACATCCCTCATCATGCTCTCATTTCCTTGATGGCACAAACAAAAGCAATGTCAAGCTTATTAAAGAACTTTGACAGCTACTGATTAATGTTGTCAGCACCTAGGCATGTGGGCTAATATATATATATATTTTTAAATAAATTTATTTATTGATTGATTTTTGGCTGTGTTGGGTCTTCGTTGGGCTTTCTCTAGTTGTGACGAGCAGGGGCTACTTTTCATTGCAGTGAGCGGGCTTCTCACTGTGGTGGGTTCTCTTGTTGCGGAGAACAGGCTCTAGGCACACAGGCTTCAGTAGTTGCAGCACGTGGGCTCAGTAGTTGTAGCTTGCGTGCTCTAGAGTGCAGGCTCAGTAGTTGTGGCGCACAGGCTTAGTTGCTCCCCAGCATGCGGGATCTTCCCGGACCAGGGCTCGAACCTGTGTCCCCTGCATTGGCAGGCGGATTCTTAACCACTGCACCACCAGGGAAATCCCAAGGCTAATATATTTTAAAAGTTCCCTGTACCCCGCCATCCTCTGATTCAGCCCAGCAGTCCCCTGACCCATACCAACAGTGTACAAATTAGGATTCAACTTACAAAGGAGAAAGACTGTTCAGGTCTCTCCCTACCAAATTTTGAAAGCTGGAAATATTGCTCCCAGACTTTTCAAATAATTCCAAACTATACAAAGGGCTCTCATCTTCTAAGCGTCCCCTAAACTCAAATTTGTAACAAAATGGAGAAACAGTGTTGATTTTCCCATGTACTATCTAGAGGTTCTCAAAAATAGCAGGAAGCTAGCGAACCTTAGAAAGGATATTCAGAGAAGTAGATCAGATAAAATACTGACAGAACACATGCAGCTAAGAGGATTATGCCAAGTGGATTAGGTACCAGGAGAATGCAAAAGGGGAAAAAAACCAAAGACACTTATTGGAATTATCATTTCCTCTTCAAACTCACATTCAGGTTCCCAGACCCTCACTCTGTTCCCTTTCATGATTCTCTACCCTCTTCCCTACCCCTGCAAATCTGATTCATTGATGCCACTTTCAGCCACTTTATCTAGATCCAGATGAGATTCAAGTAATGGATCTTACTGAGAGAAGCAGAAACATCCCAAGCATGGACACCCTGGAATCAGAAGACAAACAAAAAATAGAAGAACCAAGAAGAAGCTAAGAAAGCATTCTGTGGCCTTACTTGCTCTCCACCTGGGCCTCAGTAGCAGCACAAAACCAAGACAGTGTCGACAATAACAATAGGAAAGGGACTGGAAACTGACTCATTCTGCAATGCCAGGGATTCATGTGAGATGGGATACAGCATTTTGAGAATGAAGTTTATTGGACAAAAGAATTTGTTGTTGAGAGAGGTTGCAGATATATTTTTCTAAACATCTCTGAACATAGGTTAGATTCTTATCTGGCTCATGAGATTTCAGAGTGATGTCTTTTAAATTGAAGGTAAAAGATAAAGGAATCCCCAAGGGCTAGTAAGAATCACCTGAGGAAGAATCACCTGAGGAAGTTGTTATAAAGTTGTTATAAATAAATATTCCTATGCCTTACCCTCCTGCCAGAAGAGATTCCGATTCAGTAGGTCTTGGGTGGAGCCCAGGAACCAGTGTTTTTAATAAGCTCTCCAGGCATTCTGTCATGTAGCTAAACTTGAAAATCACTGGGTTAGAAAGATGATCTCAAGTAGTCCCTATGGACCCTGGCTCTCTTTCAATGATTATGTTAATAGACATACACACCCTGTAACAGGACTTCCTGAAAACACACACATGCCGTGCTCCTCCCCAGTAGGTCACTGTAACACAACATAAAGGCTTTTTCCCACTATGGTCTATCCCTGGAGAGCAGGCCCACGTATAGGTGGAAATATAAACAAATTCAGTAAAGACAAAGACGCCTCAGACATGAAGATAGTGTGGTGATTTCCACAGTGCTGACCAGTTCTCAAGCACTGTGTCTGCAGTACAGCTTTACGTCAGAAATCACTTAGGAGGTGTATGCTAGCATACATGATTATGATATGATGATGACGATGGTGGTGATGATAAAGTACCAAAATCTGTGGATGATATACTTCTTTTTCCCAATCTGATTCCCTGGATTGAACAGGACATTGATTGGGCCATGTTTTCTAGTGGAAAAACACACTGAAATTGAAAGCTCATTCATTTGGGTGTGGCTGTCTACCCTGTTCCCTGGCTGTGCAGGAAGCGGACCCACATTTAGATTCTTGATTAAAGTCTGATCTACCTATCATCCTCTTATATGTTTTACTAACCGGTACTGGGCACTGGGGTCTTACCACTGGCTAGAGTTAAGATTTGAATTAGAGGGCTTAGGTTTGGACCTAAACCCTATGCTCCAACCAAGTTTATGGGAAAGCTGTTGGGACTTCTGAACACACGTACAACTGATAATAAATCAGCACCTCATTTCTCATTTGGCTTTATTCCTTGAGTTTACAGCAGCCTCTGGGACCCCACAGGGAAGAGAGATGGCTCAATTAAGGCCAATCCAGGCATTCCCCCAGGCATTACACAGAGCCTGAGGCACTAAATGTATTTGTTGGGCAACCAGTTGATCCTTCAGAGAAGTTCAAAGATAATCTGGGAAACAAGGGCAGGTGCCAAAGTCTTCAAAAGGTTTGGACCAGACTTGTGTCCACTATTATGGGATGTGATCAGCGCTGTCTCATTGACTATAGATATATGTTTTATCAGCCACTCACACAAAATAACATTGCCAGATTTTTATGTATTTAAAAATTAATTTGGTTGCAAATAACATAAACCAAGATAAAATAAAAACATTATAGAGTCACATCCGTTTAAAGAATGAAAAAAATGGGGTCCACGTGTGGCTGCACCCAGGGTCTTAAAGAGTCTCAACAGGGCTTGACTCTCTTTTTCTTCCTTATATCTCAGACAAGCTCTTTTATTTCAAATTAATGGAAATGGATCCTACTAGTAGTCACAGCCTTGCTTTATACGTGCTTAATAACTCCAGTGGAAAGAGAGCATCTTCCCTGATGACTCTAGCAGAAAGGTAAAATCATCTTGGAAGGCATGAAAAATCAACAGCCGTGGACAGAATAGGCTACTCTGATTGATCAGGTCTAGATTATGTGCCCAACCTTATAACTGGAAGCGAGCTGGAGCAGAAGGAGTTCCCACCTTCATCAGAAAAATGCAGCTTTTTTTGGGGGGGGGCGGGGGATGGTTCGCGGGCCTCTCACTGTTGCGGCCTCTCCCGTTGCGGAGCACAGGCTCCGGATGCGCAGGCTCAGCGGCCATGGCTCACAGGCCCAGCCGCTCCGCGGCATGTGTGATCTTCCCGGACCAGGGCACGAACCCGTGTCCCCTGCATCGGCAGGCAGACTCTCAACCACTGCGCCACCAGGGAAGCCCGGAAAAATGAAGTTTTTAATACCCGTTAGGAAAACAAATTCCATTGCCCAAAGAAAGGGCAAGGATGCCAGTTAGGCAACGCAAAGATGTCTGCTACTATAATAATACTAGGAATTATTCTTATTATAGTCAATTTATTTCTGATAATAGATTAATGGAAAAGGCTAAGAGAAGCCAATGGGTCCATGCTCTTGCCTTGAATAAAGATGAGTCTATCAACAAATATTTATTGGGCATCATAGTAAAATATGAAGAGTCTGGAATTCAGAGTCAGACACACCTGGATTTAAATCCTGACTGATATATCATGGCTATGTAACATTGATCAAGTTACTTAGCCTCTTTTATTTTCAGTTTTCTCATTTGTAAAATAAATTTAGAAATAATCTAATTTATAGAATTGTTGGTTAAATGAGATAGTGTATGTAAAAATGTATAGTACCTCATTCATAGCAGGTGCTTTATAAATATTAATCCTCTGACTTGAACATACCCTCCCTCCACCATTACAGCCTTTTCCTTGTGGTAAGATGATACCTAAATCATACCAACCAGAAAAGAAAGCTCCTACTTTGAAAAACCTATGATACAGGAAATAAACAATAATGATACCTCATTGAAGTTCAACTTATGTCATTCCTCTTCATCTCTTTTCTATTCCTCCCTGCTCATGTATCAGTGAAATCAAGAAGTAGTGGACCACTATCCTTTTTAACAAGAATTCTTCAAACAATAAAAGTCAACAAATGTTTCACCCTTCTCTTCTATTGGTCCCCAAGTTCCTTTTGTATATCCTCAAAAAATGTACATTCCATCCTTTCTATTTCATCAGGATATACATATAAGCTCTACTCAGAGAGAGAGCCTCTTATCCGGTTATATTATTATCTCTTACACAGTAAACCATGCACTGTAATTAAAGCCTTTACAAGTTTTTATTAAAGTATTTGATTCATCTCCCCAAGAATAATCTGGGCGTGTTTGCCCCACCGCAGAACTTACATCCACTCCCCCAAAATAATTAATACAAGAGCCTATAAAATGCTGCTCATTTCCCATCCTTGATTTCTAAGTGGTCATTGGAAAAGTCAACCCTGGGCTACAGGTAGAGCATTTCTCCTCCTGTATAGCATTGGCTCATTAGCTCTCTGTGTATATGACTTCCAAGAAAAGGAAATCTTTCTTCATTATTTACTTCTGATGATTAATATCTAAATGGCCCTCATTAAAGTGAGAGATGCCTTTTTTTTTTTCTTTTTCTTTTAAGATGTGCCCTTTGGAGAAGAACAGCTGCCAAACAGACCTAAACATCAAGAGAGACGGGCTGAAGAGAGGGAGAGCAATATTTTCTACTTGGCCTATGCTTTTCATGTGGACAGGTCTGAATACCAGAAAGGGGCAGAAAGAAGGGATGGTGGAAAGAATAGGAGGGAAAGGGGTGTGGGGGGAGGACAGAGAGAGAGAAAGAACACAAGGGAGTGTGCAATGGGTCTCCCATAAATGACTCCATCTGGACTTCAGTTACCTTGATTGATATGCATTTGCCACTGATAGGAAAATGAGACTTTTGTTCCCTCCAGCCTTGTTTAGCCTCCAAATGGCAAAGTAAAACAATGTCATTCAGAAGCCATAAATCTGGCTGGGGAGAGAGTCCCACTGACAGCCTCCATGCAGAGCTATTTAAAAAGGGAAACAGATTAACTTCTCAGCACCATCACTAATGTCTGTCTCCTCTGCCCGCGGTGGTCCTCACAGCCCTGAACCTTCACTGTGGTGATAAGCAGTGTTCTGTCTCTTCCCCTCATGAAGGGCACCAGTTGCACAACCATCTAACCTATCCAGTAATCATTCCCAGCCTCATCATTTTCAAACGAATTTCAAAAACCTGAGGATATATGAGTCTCAAATTTGTGAGTAGACAGGAAATAACATATCTATATTTTACAAATAAGGATATATTGAGGCTTCAAAATCAGTTAAATGACTTTACCCAGCTTGTAAGTGGTGAAATCCAGATTTGAACTTGTGTCATGTCTTCTGTGTCTTCCTGCATGCAGTTCCTTTGATACAAAGTCCTCTTCTTCCCCTGATTCACTAGGAAACTCCTACTCATTCTTCAAGGCCCTGAACAAATGTCACCTTCTTTGTGAATCCTTCCAACCAACCTAGACAGTTAGCTGCTATCTTCTTAAGCAATTTGCATGTGACTTGGTATTTCTCACTCTGTATTATAATTGCTTTTAACCTTTACAAATAGCATAAGATGAGTTCAAGGATGAGAATGGTGATTTACTATTCTGTTTTTCCAGTGCCAGGCACATTATATATGCTCAACTAATGTGTGCTGTGTAAATGAGTTAACGAATAAATGGTCTGAAATTAAACATAATGAAGAACCACCTCAACAAAATGCTTCTTAAATAATCATACAGGGAATGGAGGTAGCCATGGGATGCAATAAAATGAACAGTTTCTTGTGAAGACACCATGATGATTATAGTAGGCTGGTAGATGTGGGGAATTGAGTCATTACAATCATGGTTATCAGAGCCCTAGTCTTCGTGAGTCTGGGTGGTAGGTAGAAGAGACCCCTTGGTTTGCCAAAATGGCCTTTAACATAGGCATATAAATATTTCATAAATGGCTCCAAAATTATCCTCCTAGGTTCTTTGTCACTATTAACAACTGCTTTGTAAGGTTTTTACGTACTAAAGATTTTATTTTTTGTCTACTCTGATACATAGACAACTTGCATGGAAAATTGCTGAACCACTCTCTGACACGTTGCAGTAAATTATATACCAGAGCCAATCTCTGTGTAGCCTGGAGGGAAGCTGGCTGTCTGACTCCTTGAAGACTGACAGTTACTGGTTATGGTTCTTTTTTCCCATGACTAGGCTCCTGGTGGAAAAGACATCACAGAGAGAAAATTCACAGTGATCAAATAGGCAACCCATCACGGGCCTGTCTTACCTCCCATAATGCCTCCAGAATGGACTGTTTTCCTTTCTGAGGTGTGCTTTAGTAAATAAAAACAAGAATTACTCCTACCTACTTGAGGATGTATCCACCTGTGAACCAACCAGAGCAGGGTCTGAGACCTCGTCACTTTCTAGCAGAGGAAGAGAGAGGGTCCTCAGTTCAAAAAGCCTGGCTTCCGGTTGAAATTTTGCTTCTGGTGAAACTTGCTCCCGTATACCTCAAGGATAAAAACCAAGTGAGAGCAGTCATGTCTAACCCTGGTTACAGCCTAAATCCGACCCAGTTCTCCTAGTTCTGCTGGACCTCTTGACAGGGACTCTCATTTGTTCTCAAGCCACATTTGCTCAAGGACCCTCACTTTTCCTCTTTTACTTCACCCATGAGGCAAAAGTCAGATTAAGCTCACCCCCTAACCAACTCCTGCTCTGGAACTCCAGGCTGAGTTAGATCACCACCTGGAGAGGAACTCACGTAACAAACAGTGTCCCTGCAATTGCTGTAGGTGGGTGAAACTCCGGATAAACTACCATTTCCTCAAAAACTCAGCCTCTTTTCTGACCTCCTATATCCTCCACTGCAGGCATCACATTGGAGTTCTTGGTGTAAAGGCCTCATGAGCAGACACCATGCTTTAGATCTTTTTTCCATACTACATAGATTAATCTTCTATACTATCTGGGTTCCAATAACTTAAAAGCATGTTACTCTATTTGCAACTCCAGCTCATATATTCATCTAAGACATCATCCCAGAGGATCCATTTGTCTAGTCAGAAAGTTTAAGCATGGGAAGTTGGATCTCTGGTTTCTGCCTTGAGAATATATGTGGAATGTGACACCTTTACAGATTTTGGACAAGCTTTTTTGACAGTCTAACTGACAATGAACATCTTGTGTTTCCCTGTGATGACTTAAGAACAGAATATGAACTTGCATTGGTAGAGGTGAAAATTTGATTTTTGACAACTGGAGAGCCCATCTAATTGTCCCAGGCACTTTTCCTTTCTTTACTGCTTGCTTTTTTAGAATAATTGAAATGAAGACCAAAACACCTGCGAGAGCTGTAAGCTTTGATAATGAATTACTAAATGGTTTTTACCTATCTCTTAAGAAGAAGAGCAGCCTGTCTGGCAGCTGACAGTCTAGTTTCTGAACTTGACAAATGCAATGGAGAGAAAGGTGAACAAAATGTGAATTGAAGATTACATATGAGTTTTTTGATAATGTGCATAAGGAGTCTGCTTCTGTGACAAATGTGCTGGCAGGGAAAACAGGTATATTCAAAATTCCATCTCTGCGCCTGTGTTCTAACAGCAGTGGGGGTAGCTCAGCAGACAGCCCTCTCTTACCAAATTCGAGTCACCCACATGTCCTTGCCAAAGGCAGAGTTAGGACACAAACTAATGTGATATCCTAGTAAGAGCCTGGTTACTACCATTCAAAACCCAGCATTGGGCTTCCCTGGTGGCGCAGTGGTTGAGAGTCCGCCTGCCGATGTAGGGGACACGGGTTCATGCCCCGGTCCGGGAAGATACCACATGTCGTGGAGCGGCTGGGCCCGTGAGCCATGGCCGCTAAGCCTGTGCGTCCGGAGCCTGTGCTCTGCAACGGGAGAGGCCACAACGGTGAGAGGCCCGCGTACCAAAAAAAAACCAAAAAAACACAGCGTTACTTAAATCAACATGTTAAATAGCCTAATAGCCCTTCTCACTTCTAGTCATGAAGCCATTGCCTGCGCCCCAGTAAACACACATTGATTTAAACATTTCTACAATGTCTATGTTCTTTCACCCCATGAGAAAGAAACCCTAAATTATATTCAAATAAAACAAAGCTGAACATGGCCTGAAAACCTGGGAAGGTGAAATACCTTCTCGCTTGCTGCCTTACGCTTGATACCACTAAGCTTCTCTGTACTCCACAGAATAATAGTTTTGTTTTATTTTGTTTTTGCGGTACGTGGGCCTCTCACTGTTGTGGCCTCTCCCGTTGCGGAGCACAGGCTCCGGACACGCAGGCTCAGCGGCCATGGCTCATGGGCCCAGCCGCTCCACGGCATGGGGGATCTTCCCGGACTGGGGCACGAACCCGTGTCCCCTGCATCGGCAGGCGGACTCTCAACCAATGTGCCACCAGGGAAGCCCCAGAATAATAGTATTTTAAACAAAAAGGTGGATTAGCCATCACCTAATCCAATCCCCTTATTTTTCAGACTGAAGAATCTGAGGCCTAGATAGGAGGCCTATCTGAGGCCTAGATAATACCAATCTCTGTGTATAACAGAGTCTAGCACACAGGTTTCCTAATTCCCAGTTTAGTGTTATTATATATAATGTAAGGATAAGATTTTTGTGTTCTCCTTTGCTAACTCCTCTCTTCATGATCCACTGATTATAGTTATTTCTTAAATTCAACTCAGTTCTTTCCAATGTTCTACTTTATCCACCCAGAGAACCCAACTGCTTATTTGGTTCTCATTGTCACTTTTTACATAAGTTCTCCCCAAATCTTCTACACTAGCTCAGATCAGCTTTCTCTCCAGGGACACAGATCCAGAAGTCTACACTGTAACTGTAGCTGCTGACCTTGCTGCTTCCCACCGACACTCAAGCGAAAGGTTGAAAGCCCCCTGTCACCCATCACTATTGACCAGTACCATCATTATCTTTAAAACCACTTCAGATTTTCTAGGCTCCAGGACTGGCCATCTAACTTTTACATCAACTCCCAGGTTAGCAATCAAAGCCATGGATGACTTAGAATTTTTCTCAAAGATCACTGTGCCTAACATTTGTCATTTATAGCCTTCACAGCCAGTCTCTCCCCTGCAGCTCTGCCCAGCCCCATTCCTTCTCCTCTGTTTCATACAATTAAAAGGGATAAAGTATATCAAGGCAAGCAAGTGACTGGCACATGGTAGACACTGGATAAATATTACTTGATGTGAATTTAGTCAAATCCTGATTCTCTTTGAACACCTGGGCACTATAGTTTGACTTCCTGACATTTTTAACTTAATGGTAAAAACTAAATGGTGATTTCTGTTTTTAAATTTTATTTTATGTTAGAGTATAATTGATTTACAATGTTGTGTTAGTTTCAGGTGTACAGCAAAGTGAATCATTTATACATATATCCATTCTTTCTCAGATTCTTTTTCCGATATAGGTTATTACAGAATATTGAGTAGAATTCCTATACAGTATGTCCTTGTTGATCATCTATTTTTTATATAGTAGTGTGTATTTTCTAATCCCCAGCTCCTAAATTCCATGATAGTTTGGTTAAAGCTAGAGCTAAATGATAATTTTGACAATAGTAATGATCACTGCAATGAGCGCTACCATAGCGCGAGCCCTTACTAAGCGCCAGACATTGTGCCAAGCCTTTTACATGCAATTTCTCATGAATCCTCACAGCAATTGATGACTCAGGTACTATTATTCCCGTTTTACAAGTGAGGAAACTAAGGCTTAGAGAGTTTAAGGAATTCATCCATTTGGGTGTTAGAGCCCTCGTTCTTGACTATGCTGACTCACTTGATAATTCTTATTTAAGACTTTAAAGAGACAAAGTCTGTCTGTATCCTGTATCTTTTCCTACTCTATTCCTTGTAATCACACACCATCTTTCTTTTCCCCCTCACATTTTCTCTAAGCTCAAGAGCCTCCTCTTCTGAACTCTATCTTGTAAGACTCTCATCCTCTCTCAGCCTTGGTGGCAGCTCTCCATCTATCTCACACCCCATCTGTGCCTGAAGCCAGTCTTTTTCCTCTGTGGGATCTGTGTTCTCCTATTAGTGAAATCTCCCACTTTTTTATACAGAACATGTAAGGCAACATCTAGTTTTTATAGAAAAAAAACTTGGCATGTAGAACTATGTTATAGGCTCATTATTTAAATTGCTTTTCACCAGGCTCCTCCTCAAGCAGAAGGGGGTACCTGGGGGAGTCTTTCCAGCTTAGGATCAGCTGCCTTGTTCCCTGGCTCTGAGAATTGGATCTCTGTGATCTGCAGAAAGTGAATAAGCCAAACCTTAACTCTCTGGCCCCTGCAATCGTTGGCACGAATAATTTCAGCAAACTGGCAAGGGAGACTAACTAGGAACATCGGGACCTCACTCTTGGAACAGTACACTCTGGACTCCATTGGCCACCAGGTCAAGGATAATCATCCCTTCAGCCCCAGCATACTCTTGCAGGATTATTCTCCCCACATCGCTCCTTCTCCGTCACATCCCGCAGTGTCCTCTGCCTCCTTAAAAACATAAAATTTTAAAAAGCCCTTCTTTTGGCTTTTCTCTCTAGTGAAGTCCTTCTCAATCTTGGCTACCCATTAGAATCACTTGAAGAGGTGTTAATAAGGACTGTGGCCTGGACCCCACCTCAGAGATTCTGATTCTTCAAGAGTAGGACTGGACCTGGGCATATCTTCCCAGCCGCCTACAGAATAATCCGATCTCCCATCCCATTTCTACGTGCTTTTCCTTGACCCTACCAAGCTCATTCCCACCTTAGAGCCTTCATGCTAGCTGTTCTTCTGCCAGGAATACTCATCTCCCAGACCTTTCACATGAATAGCTCCCACGGCTCATTCAAATCTCAATTTAAATGTCACCTACTCCAAGTGACCATCTCTGTCCTCTCTCTCTAAAATGGTGTTTAATTCTTCCAATTATGCTCTGTCACATTCCCTTGCCTTAATGTTCCATAACACTATGACTATCTGACATTACCACATATATTATCTTCCTATTTTTGTTTGCTCCACACTTAGGATATAATCAGCATGAAGGAAAGAACCTTTCCTGTCCTGTTCATTGCTGAATTTGGGGGGCCTAAAACAGTGCCTGGAATTTATTGAGTAGGTACTCAATCAACATCTGTTGGATGAGTGAGTTAACTGGCATGCAGAAACCATTCCAGGCAAAATGATCTCCAATTTCCTCTCAAAATTATTTCCTAGAGCAAAGGGGCTACTTTCCTGGACTACCTGTAGGAAACTTGATTGTGCCACTGAAAACTCTTTGAGCATTTATACCACTACTCTTTCGGTTATGGCATCTTCCACTTCGTTATCAACATAACCCAGCTCAAATCTCGTAACTTCTATGAAGTCTTCCCTAATCCCCCAACCCAAAGTGACTTTTCTCTAGTCTCCTATAGCAATAATAACTTAAATGTTAGTTAGTGATATGCTACTCTGACATCCCTTCCATTGATGTCTTGGAACTGTTTCTTAAAGAGACCTTGAACTCCTAGAGACCCTGGACACTTGGTTATTAAAGCCACCCTCTGGTTCCCCCTAGCCTTGCAAACCATAAATGACTATCAAGAACAGCGGAAACACAGGTGTCATTCTGAGAAATAATGCTTGGTTTAGATACACATGAGCGGCACATTCCTAGATCTGAGCAAGAACCTGGCCATGGATTGAAGGAAAATGACCCAGGACAGAACATGCCTTAAGGAAGACTAATAAGGAACAATGAAGAAGCCAGGTTTACGGAAATAGACTAGATATGGAGAAACGGGGAAAGTTGATTCACAGTTGAATCAACTGAGCGGCAGTAGGGCTGGGGGCACTAATGCATGTCAGAGAATGAGAGTGAACGAACTATGAGGACCTTAAACCAATTATTATACTGATAATTCTGAATATAAGTAGCCGGGATGGATTTGGTCTATTAGCCCATTAGCTGATGGTGGAGACCACAATAAAACACTTCAGTCCAACTCATTTGATTCCCAAATACTTGAAAAAAATTTTTTTTACACAATAGGTAGTGAGTTCAAAAAGTTATTGCAGTCTCAGTAACTGAGCTGTTACTTAACTCACCATGTGTTTACTTTTTTTTTTTTTAAAGAAGATGTTGGGGGTAGGAGTTTATTAATTTATTTATTTATGCTGTGTTGGGTCTTCGTTTCTGTGCGAGGGCTTTCTCTAGTTGTGGCAAGCAGGGGCCACTCTTCATCGCGGTGCGCGGGCCTCTCACTATTGCGGCCTCTCTTGCTGCGGAGCACAGGCTCCAGACGCGCAAGCTCAGTAGTCGTGGCTCACGGGCCTAGTTGCTCCGTGGCATGTGGGATCCTCCCAGACCAGGGCTCGAACCCATGTCCCCTGCATTAGCAGGCAGATTCTCAACCACTGCGCCACCAGGGAAGCCCACATGTGTTTACTTTTTATCTCTCAAGTAGACTGCATATTCCATGAATCTCATAGAACTGTCATACTAAATGAGGCTGTCTAGGTAAATTCCTTTAAAAACTAATTTACCATACAAACATGGGCTAGGATTTGAATGGTGAAATAAGTTCTATTTTTCACTGTCTCCTCACCCACCCTTCCTTTCTAGGCCTTCTACCCCAGTTTGTGATCTTTTTCCTGTTAGACTAATGGGAAGAATCAAAAGGAAGAAGGAAAGGAAAATCAGGTAATAACAATAATGGCTAACATTTAATAAGTACCTACTGTGTGCCACACTCCTCATACATATCATTTTGATCCTCATAATTAAGGCTTACCGAAGTTGTATAGCATCACACGGAGCTGATTAATATGGTGGGGGCAGCAGTGGAACCTGGACAGTCTGACTCCAAAGCAGGGTGCTCTGTTCTCGTCTCCCTCATCATCCATCAGGCTATCCTGGGCTCATTTACATGGTGGAAGTTGCAGGGATCCCCAAGAGAAGCAAGAGATGGCAAGTCTCCAGACATTTTTCAAGTCTCTCCTGCATCACATTTCATATTGTCCCATTGGCCAAAGCAAGCCATGTGGCCAAGCCCAGAATCAGTGTGGGAACAGATAACTCTAGAGTCTGGATTCAGGGTAGAGAATTATTGTCACCATTTTTCAAAATTTAGAGTATGAATATGATAGATATTATTTATTTCATATGCAGTGTGTGTCAGACATTGTGCATTTAATACAACCACCCAATGAAGAGGTTATTAAAATTATCCCTTTGAAGATAATATAACTTGCTCAACTCCCAAGTGGCACAGCCAGGATCTAAACCCAGCAGAGTGACTGATGCCAGGGTGCTCTCACAAAAGTGGGTCCTATGTGGAAGAAGCACATTAACTCGCCTAGGAGTTTGAAGTCCTGGGTTCTAGAACTAGATCTCCCGGGAGTAGAAAAATGAACAAGTTGATTTACAGACCCTTTCCAAGTCTAATACTCCATGATTCTAAGTAATGAAGGATAAATGGCTAAAAGGAAAGCAGTCAGTTTCACCTCTGTTAGCTCCTTTTCCACCATAGTTAACAATAATTCCATCTTACCTGCTTACTATAACTTTTTTGCAAAAACAAACAAAAACAAGCAAACAAACAAAAGCTACCAAAAGTTCTTTCTTTCTCCATCTGTGGATAGACGTCTACACCGAGGGATTCCTTTGAAGCCACTTGTTGAAGATGGCCAAGCCTCCATCGGCCTGGATCTCTCACTGCCTATCTACAGCTGGGCTTTATATATAAGTGGGAAATGAACATCTATTTTGTGAAGCCACTGAGATTTTAAGGTTCATCTACTAATCAGCTAGCCTTAATCTAGCTAATATAAGCAGATTCCTTTGATTAATTTTTTACATGCTTTCTAAGAGATGACAGATGAGGAAACTGATCAAGACATACCACTGAATCATGACACAAAGGTTATAAGCCTATAGTTTAAAACATACCCAATATATTCATACGCTGAATCCTGGGAATTGCATGAGTAAGCATTGGCCTTGTAGTTAGATGTTTTTCTTAGCTCTCTGATGAGTGAGGCAATAAACATCTCAGTGATGTCGGAGTAGGAAACATTGGGGATGAGCAGATACGGGGGTGTGGAGGGAGTGACAGGTCAGGGACATGCTTTACTGCTCCATTCAAGCCAGGAAGAAAACATTTCCATAATTTATGAGACCCTAAGCCGTGCAAGAAATACAATTTTTTTCTAAAGCAACCAATCACACATAACCATAGGGACAGGCAAAAATGTGGTGCTTACCAGCTGTCACATCAGGTTGGAAGTTATTATCAGGGTGAGAAAAAAAAAAAATCAATGCTAACAATGGGACACTGTCACTTATAGCAGTTGGCCTGTTGCGGCCTCTCCTTGCTAAGAATCTCAAGGAATTATACCTGAAACTTGGCAAGACTTACAGCAACCCTGGAAAGAACTGAGGCCAACACTTAAAGGCCAGGTATCAAACAAAAAAAGTAAATTACCCAGATCTAATAAGGGACAGGGCTTGGCTCAATCTCCAAGTCATATCTGAGTTTCAAAATGGCTTTATTATTTACACACTTGAGTAATTTTCTTTCTGTGGTCCAGCTAGAATTCCGAAAGCAAAAAGATGAGAATTTCATAAAACAATAAATTTATAGCACTCCTCTGAGATATGTGGATATCTTCAATATCCCAGGAGGGACTCCTTACAAAAGATTTTTTGGAAGCATCTCAGAACCAATACCAAATTTAGTAGAGAGCATTTCTCTGCTTTCTTGGATTCGTTGAAATTAGAGCTAAGCAAAGAGTTCCAGAGGATTAAAACTGAATGACTAGTCTTGGTGATGTTATGTAATAATAATAACAACAACAATAGTTATTATCATAGCTTCCTCATATTGAGCACTTTCTACATGCCAGCCTCACTTTTTTCATGTACTTCACACATATTAATGTACTTGTTTCTTACAATAAGTTCATGATAAAAATACTCTTATTATTTCCATTTTATAGATGAGGAAATTGAAACACGGGGAACTAAATAACTTGCCCAAAGTCATCAGTGAGGGGGCAGAACCAAGATTTGAACTCAAGCTTTCTGTCTCTGAAGCCACATTTGCAACTATTATGTTACTAATACTAATGCTTGCATAGCAAAAAAAAAAAAAAAAAAACACAAACAAACAAACAAAAATACTGCTTGGATAATCATTTCTTTTCTTTTTCTGATTTGTTTTCATTTTATTTATTTTTTTAATTGAGGATAATCATTTCTTGCTCTAGCTGCCTTGGACATTCAGAAAACAGAGAAGCATTTTTACCTCCCCATACCAAGAAGATCCTAGGCCATCCTCTTCTGGGCCTCAGATCCTTTACTCTCCAGATCACTAACAACTTCTGTGACTTAGAGCAGAAGACTTAAAGTTAGCAGACACCCAGAATTCAACTTCCCTCATACAAAAGTTTGTCTGGGAGCTTAGGCTGGTGGAGTGCTAGGGTTTAAGGAAGTAGACAGCCCAACCAGAGGGGATGGGCTTTTCTGAGTTAGAAAAGGGATAATGAATTCCTGAGTTTCTATGAATAATAGAGACCCAAGTCCCCTTTGAAGTAACGCCCAAGATAGAAGGGATTCCTGCTGGTTCCTACAGAACCAATGCTACAGCCTGAAGAAGAGCAGAAAGTGTTTCTCTGGCCAAGTTTGTGGTCAGTAGAGGGCCATTATGAGGAGCCTCTCTAACCAGCAGGCCTATGAGCTTGACAGATAGTGAAAGACCAAACTGGAGAGCTGCAGCACGTGTCAAATAGAGAAATAATTACAACGGGGCCCCACGGGAAGGATGCAACCCTCTACTCCTATTTTCCTGATCTCATGAAAGTTTCACCCAAATTTCTGAAGAACTCTAGGCAATGTGTTCCCTCAAACATAATGCAATTGATTTTTTTCACATACTCTTCCACCAGATGAGAGCTCAGAACCAAATTTAATTTGATTTAGGGAAACTAAAATAATATGATGTGTCTTGCACTTGAGTGTTATAGAGTAATATTCTCTACCCATGCACTTACAGTACTACATGCAAATACTGCCCATGACCTGTGGATCAGTCTGACCATCTCGAGGGTTGATTAGACGCTTAAAATAAAATATTCTTTATTGTGGTCAAATATACAAAACATAGAATTTAACATTTTAAGTGCACATTTCACTGCCAGTAGGTATATTCACATTGATATGCAAGCTCGGAATCAATTTGCTTAAAGAATTCACCACGGTGGCGAAGAAAACTTCTAAGGGCCTTTTGATACATTTAGGGCAGCTCGTTAAAATTGGCCACATTTTTTTAAACATTTTAGATAAAAAGGAAATACAATTTGGCCTTTAGAAAGCTCAACAAAAGACTTAATATTTACTTTAGCGAGCATGGTAGAGCTCACATCTTGAATTTTCTTTACTTACTTTCTAGCATACAAAACAGATATAAGAAAAGGCAACTGTAAAACAGCCCTAAAATAGACAATCTGAAAACACTTCAGAAAGCTAGACGGGAAGAGCGTATAAAACCCATCTGACCACGAAAGCCAGGGTTCAAGTAATAATGCAAATATAAAGAAAGCCATTAACCTCTACCTTCACCCCTCTTGGGCACTGGTGTGCCTGCGAATACACACCATAATGGCAGTGACTGTGAGTAAATCTCCGTGTGATTTGTCAAGCAATATGAGGCCTATGAGATGCATTGCCGGATTCCAAATGGAGTCTGGTGTTGTGATCAAATCCACAGAATTTCTTAGTCGCACCCTTGCAGTTTTTCCTCTTGCCACTATTCCAAGCCAGGAGAGCACACGATGAGATCCACAGTCCTATGTGCCCAAGCATCCACATTCACCCTTTCATCCCCTAATGAGGCAAGAAATCCAGGCAGACCCTGGATCTCCAGGGTTTTATTCCCATACCGTTATCCTCATCAAAAAGCATTTATTAAACACCCAATTATAGAGGATGCAGTGAAAGCTTTCATCTCCGTATAAAACGAACTATATAGACGCAAGCCTAATCCTCTAGGAGTTCCTAATCTATTCAAAAACAAGTGACAGGCACAGATTACAAGCTTCGACTTAGCGTTCTGGTTTTGTAGCAACTCAGAGAGATTCAAGGTGTGTCAAGAAGTGTCACAAAATTCCCAATATAAAATGAATGAGGATTTACCTTGATTTTAAAGATAACTGGCAGATCAGTAGATAGACACACACATACCTCCAACTGGAGGCTAATAGCCACATTTTGGTTACAATTCAGGAAGCTTAATTTCACACATGAAATAACTAGCTAATGTGGAATCTAGATAATGTAGACCGAACATAGGGACTTCAAGGACATGGAAGGTGATTCCACAAAATGGAATAAATCTAAGCTTGACAACCCCAGAAAAGGTGGTAATCAATTACTAACTCGTAGTTCATGCTAATCAAAGGAGAGCCAGTCCAGTATCTGCGTCATATACCAGTGGGGCTGACCTTTGGAGAACAGTGGCATGGCCCTCGACGCCATAATGGTGATCATGATAGTGATGTAATAACCCTGAGAAGGACTCTCCCCTCCCAGAAGATGGGAGGCACAGCATCACCAAGGCTGCAGGTCTTTGCAGTCAAACCAACCTGAATTCAGACCTGCACTAGCCACTAGTAGGCAGTGTAAACTTGGCAGTCATTTAACTTCTCTGAACCTCACTTTCATCTGTAAGATGGGCATGATGATTTCTAAACACAGAGTTGTTTTGAGAACTTTATGAGGTGTTATAAAATGTCTAAAACACTGTAGACACCCAGAACATTGTGTTCCTTTACTTGAGTGACAGGTTCTCACTTCCATAGCAGTAAAACGGAGATCATTGACTGGGAGTCCATAGGTCTTATCTGGCCAATAAAATGCTTTAAACATTTAAATTAAATGCAACATCAAAAAATCAGAAACACTAAAATAAAATACAGGTTTTCAACTTTTCTTTAAAAATGGAAATTTCTGGCAAAACGATGACCACATTTCCCTGAGGCAATTCATCCAATGACCCTAAAAAGGGCAGTCCCCCGTAAAAAGGGCATGACTTCCTCAGGTCTCCATTGCAAACCCCACACAGCAGACAGTCCTCATTCTCTACATGTTCTAAGATTTCGTAGGCTTCTGAGTTTGAAATCCTCGCTACAATCACAAGGAGCCTGGGTCTTTCAATAACATTAAATGAAGAAGTATTCTTAGGCCCAGCTAAAGACATAAAGCTGCTTGTGCTTTGTCTGGATTTTAACACTGGAACAGAAACACAGCAAACCTATCTCTCCTTTTCGTGCTCTACCTTATTTCAAGAAAACTTTTCTGTGTGGGTTGACTTCAGTCTGCCCACCTGATAAGACCTAGGAGATCAATGCTTCATCATTCTCCCTGGATTAGCTTTGATACTGACCCTTTCTACCAGGCAGACAGATCAAACGTGTCAGTATATGATGCTGTTTGTAATGGAATAGTCTTATGCTTGCTAAGGCTCCATATGAGTTCTGTGTAACAGCCCCAGGGCAAGGACTCAGACTGGAGTCTTGGCTCATGTACCCATACCCTGCGGAGTTGTTGAGAGGTAGGTGTAACAGCCAAGACCTTCTCTTGGGGCCTGAAAGCGACAGCCTCTTATGAGGAGATCAGGCCCACCTAAAGGTCCATCTTTAAACATCTTCTGTATCCCCATCCATCTGGGGATAATAATACTGAATTTCAGGGTTATCATGAATGATTATTTAGCATACAATGGTAAGCACACACATGTAGAAAGCACATAGCATAGGATGTGGCTGGTAGTAGGAGCTCAGCACACCCACGGACTCAACATAATTGAAGAAAGGATCATTATGGTGTTTTATCAGCAAAAGAATCCCTCCACAGAACACTCCCACAACAAAATGTTTCTCAGCAAATGGTTTCAGGGCCACCCTTACCAGAATTATCTGAAATGCTGGTGAAAAATATGTATTTCCTGAGGTCCCCTCCCCATGAACAGAGATACACACACACACACACACACACACACACACACACACACACACACACACCTGCCGACCCATTATCTCTTCAATAACCTTTCCTTTAAGGACACCATGCAATGAAAGGCTAAACAAAGAAAACTCTCTTCCTTTCCACGTCCTAACTAGTAGGTGGGTTTGCCACAGGGCTTAAGAACTAGCCATTTTTCAGATTGTTACTCTAGCTGGTCACAGACAACGTATAATGCTGCTCATGTTAGTGAATAATCAGCGAACTAGACGCCTGTGGCACAGCATACACTTGCTCTCTCAAGTAATTATTTATTTAACGGATGGCTGCTGACTTTGCTGACTACCCTAGTACATGAAGGGTGATAACTCACTTCCTGCTGTGACCCCATATTCAATTAACTGAAGTTCCCCAAAGTATGCCCCTATAGAATAGTAGTCTCGGGGGTACCAAAGTGTGCCAACAGATCAACTTAGGATGGGAAACTAAGAACTCTCTCCCCTTCTTGGAGATCAGCACATTAAAGACAATGATAAGTCCTGCAGTGAATAATCCTATTTAACTCCAGTTAATGCCAGTTTTTCCATACTTATATGACCAGAGAATTCTGCTTTTGTGGCTTCTGTGTAACAGTTTACAAAACAGATTTTCTATGGAACACATTTTGGGAAATGATTGGCATAACCGTGTGACCTTCCATTTATCCTTAAAAATGACCAAACCAGTCACTTTTACATGAAATGGGAGCATTATTAATTACTATACTGGAACAAGTATAAAGTGGGCCCATCCTAGAGAAACTAGGACATATGGTGACTCTAGAATAATGCACCTCCTTTTGTTTGGTGTCACATAAAACCCAAATTCAAGCAAGTGATTCAGGCCCTGGGACCAGCCTTGCCTCTGGTCAAGGAGAAAACAAAAAGTTCAAAACCCATGAGACTTAATCCTGATCTTGCTGACTGTGGTCCTGACCTGCCCAAGCCCTTGTATCTCAGATCTCATCGTTCTTCCCTATCTTGCCCTGACCTCAAGTTGTTGATACAGGCCTGCTCCACACTGATCCTCCCAAAGACTGACATCCCATCCCACATCCTAGATCCCTGCCAGATGTCCCTGAGACCAATCATCTGTTTTCTCCTGGGCCTCTGTCTACTGCATGTAAGGACCTGCTGGCTTCTGGGATACACACCTGCTAACTGCTGCCTTTTCCTCTAGCCTTTTTTTTTTTTTTTTTCTTTTTTTTGCGGTACGCGGGCCTCTCACTGTTGTGGCCTCTCCCGTTGCGGAGCACAGGCTCCGGACGCGCAGGCTCAGCGGCCATGGCTCACGGGCCCAGCCGCTCCGCAGCACGTGGGATCCTCCTGGACCGGGGCACGAACCTGTGTCCCCTGCATCGGCAGGCGGACTCTCAACCACTGCGCCACCAGGGAAGCCCTCTTCTAGCCTTTTTGATTTGCATCTGGCCACATATCCCACCATTTTGTTATCAATCAAGCTTTCTTTTTTTTTTTTTGCGGTACACGGGCCTCTCACTGCTGTGGCCTCTCCCGTTGCGGAGCACAGGCTCCGGACGTGCAGGCTCAGTGGCCATGGCTCACAGGCCCAGCCGCTCAGCGGCATGTGGGATCTTCCCGGACCGGGGCACGAACCCGTGTCCCCTGCATCGGCAGGCGGACTCTCAACCACTGCGCCACCAGGGAAGCCCCCCCCTTTTTTTTTCTTTTTAAAAATTTTATCATTTCTAAGAGTGGCTTTAAAAAAAAATAACCTAAGGGTGAACAAATAATAATTTAGTATTTTGCCTGCAGGTAGTATTTTATTTTATTTATTTATTTTGGCTCTCCTGGTCTTAGCTGCGGCATGTGGGATCTTCATTACAGCATTCAGGAGCTTTTTAGTTGCAGCATGTGGGCTCTTTAGTTGTGGCATGAGGACTTCTTATTTGTGGGATCTAGTTCGGGATCTAGTTCCCCGACCAGGGATCGAACCTGGGCCCCCTGCACAGGGAATGCAGAGTCTTACCCACTGGACCACCAGGGAAGTCCCCTGAAGGTACCATTTTAATATGTCAAGACTTGCCATAAACTAAATAAACAGACTGCAAATAATGTCATTAAGCCAGATAAGAGCCAATAAGTTACCAATCTTACATTGGTAACATCCTCACATTTCTGCCAGGGACATTAAGTATAAAATAAAACGGTGCTGTTCCCTTCCCAAGTAACTACAGCTCCTTTAGTATATCATTTATTCTTAGATATTGTCTGGTGCAAAAAGAGAGCTCCCTCACAAATATATATAGAGTTTATAAGTTACTCAGATTTACACTGGACAGAGACTCAGGGTGTCAGGCCATGGAAGAGAGTTCTTAGGAGCAGCCAACCATTATTACTCCCTCTCCAAACATGCTGTAGCCATTTATCCTCTGCCTCCTCTTCTCTGTGTGATTAGTTCAAGATTTCCAAAAGTATCACAAAACAAATGGCGAGGCAAGAGAGTTTAACTCTCGGGTACCATTTCTTGCAACTGCCCTACGTAGCTGACGTCATATCAAAGTAGCTGAGGAACAGTTGGGTCCATTTAGATTGCAAACGGAAAGTAAAAGCTGATACGTTTGACAGGCGGGCTGCTGTTCAAAAAAAAAAAAAAAATGGAAACAGCAAATGTAAAATTCTTTGATCGAGCCCTTATGAATTTTTCAGCTATTGCTATTCAAATACAGAAAAGAGTATTCATAGACTACTGGACTCTGTTCTGTAAGCAAACTTGCAGCTATATCACACAGCACGCTCAGCCTGCAGCCCCAGATCCAGTGGTTTCCAGAAGGAAGTCAGCCCTGCAGATGAGTGATGAAATTTATTGACCTAAGCATGGCAGATATGTTAATTATAAAACTAATACTTATCCTAAACAAGATTTCTTTTCTAGGCAAAAAGAAGAATCAACCTATGTAACAAAGGCATTGCTAGACAGGTAGCATGCAGATGGCAAGGTTCCGGAGTGAGCCTTTCAGTGTGGCAGGTGTTTCTGTGCTGGGGGAAGTAGATGGTAAACTCTGGTCACATGACCTCCCATGAGGCTCTGGCAGGGACTGGAAGAAGAAGGAGGTCATCTTTGGGAAAACATCTCCGGGCCTCCTTGGAGATCCAGTGTGGGGTTACACAAAAGATAACTAGGCCACTGTTTCTTCATTTGCATAAAGCCCTTTAATGTCCTTTCCAGATTTAACATTTGATAATTCTTTGTAAAAAATAATATTATTTCTTTTGGCCTCTCATTTCCAATCCCATGTCCGTCTGTCTGTCTGTCTGTCTCTCTATGTGCTCAGACAGAAAATATGAAAAGGGCTGACAGCTCTGGATGGGCAAGGGGTAGCTGATAGGTAATTCATTATGTCTCAAGCTTCTCATAACAACTACCTTCTAGAATTAAAATATCGCTCTGTCCACAGATAACAAGTTCTCAAATGGCTCCCAAGGACCCTTGCCTCCTAGTTATGCCCAAGTGTAATTCTCTCCACTTTTTTAGTTCTGGTGAACTGCTCTTAATGAGCAGAATACAACAGAAGTCATGGGATGTGACTTCCTAGTTTACGTTACAAAAGACTAGCTATGGTCCTGTTCACACTCTCTGGCTCTTGTCACTTGCTCTCAGATAAAGCAAGCTGCCATGTCATGAGCTGCCCTATAGAGAGGTCTGTGTGGCAAGGCAATGAGGGAAGCCTCTGGCCAACAGCCAATGAGGAATGAGACCTGCAGTCCAACAACTTGCAAGGAACTAAATCCTGCCATCAGCTATGTGAGTGAGTTTAGAAGCAGCTCTTTCCCCAGTAGACCCTTGAGATAACTGCAGCCCCACTTTGATTAACTGAGCCAGAGGACCCAGCTAAGGCATGCCTGGGTTCCTAAGTCACAGAAACTGTGACATAAGGAATGCTGTTTTCAGCTGCTAAGTTCTGGGTTAATCTGTCACACAGCCATAGATAACTAATATATACTGCCTCCGTAGAAGTGCTATGTAGTAAGGTAAAGAAAGGGAGGGACAATAAAGTGGCAGTGGGGCAATATAAGAGGCTTGATCATCTGCATTTGCCTGTACCTCTAGCCCCTAAGAAGGAGGAAAATAGAGAGCTACCTACTCCCATTAATGGTAGAAAGAAAACAGTAAAGATTTGGAGGATAATGTCTGAGCAAATAAATCTTTGAGGTCTGGGAATATATATAATTGTAACTCCATCACCTAGCACAGTAGCTGGGTCATAGAAAAAGCCCAAGAATATTCGATGAATACATTAAAGGAGTGAATAAATTAAAGGACTCCCTATTTCAGTCTAATAGTACTGATTAGAACCATGTGAATGGAAACAATTATAAGGGAGCTTTTTCTTGCACCTGTATCAACCTGCAACCATGTTCCCATATTGCTCGTCTTCCCTTAGAATCCCAAGAGGAGGTAGAGAAAGCCTTTCACAGTTAGATGCTCATAGCACTAGCCTGTACCTTCCTCTCAGCTCATCCATTTGTGTGGAACAAACAAACAAACTGGAGGTCCAAATATCCAGATTTACATAGATAAGTTAGTGTTAACCATCCTTACTTTATCACTGTAGATGGCAGCTTCTCTTTATAAAGTGCGCCTTTAAATAGGAGCTCTCCCAGCACCTCCAAGTACTTGCTTCCAGATCATTAACCACTTAACGGAGAGGCTAAGGAGGAAAAGAAACTTAAAACTGTTATCTTTGTTAGGAGTGACTGCCCAATGACGATCAATCAGAAGGAAAACAAAGCGCCCCTGAAATTGCAATGTTCATTAATGGAAACATAAAGTTCTATTTAGAGGGAAAAAAAGGATAGCAAAACTCTAAGTTTCTACAGAACAAAGCTTCCAGAATTCTGCAGGAAAACTAAAGGGCAGCTATACCACTTAGACTTGCTCTGATAAACTGGATTCTGTGGACTGAGGTTTAAAATAAACCTAAAGTTAAGCAAAATAAAGAATGTGGGGCTTCCCTGGTGGCGCAGTGGTTGAGAGCCCGCCGGCCGATGCAGGGGACACGGGTTCGTGCCCCGGTCTGGGAAGATCCCACATGCCGCAGAGCGGCTGGGCCCATGAGCCATGGTCGCTTACCCTGCGCTTCCGGAGCCTGTGCTCTGCAATGGGAAAGGCCACAACAGTGAGAGGCCTGTGTACCGCAAAAAAAAAAAAAAAAAGGATGTGAAAGACAACCAAGAGGTCAGGCATGCTGTGGCAGACAGACAAAGATGGCCCCCAATGGTCCCCACCGCCTAGGATTTATGCCCTTGTATAATGGCCTCCTTTTGAGTGTGGGTGGAACTGGGTACTTACTTCTAACTAACAGAGTATGGCAAAGGTATTGGGATGTCACTTCTGTGATTATGCAAGACTGCAACTTCCAATTTGTTGTTGCCTCTCTCTCTCTCTCTCAACCTCTCCCCACATCCCTCCTGCTCCCCCTCCCAACCTTTTGCTGGCTTTGGTAAAGCAAACTGCCATGGCTGGCGGGGAAACCCACATAGCAAGGAACTGAGAACAGTCTCCAGCTGACAGCCACTAGGAACTGAGACCTTCAATCCAACAACACTGCAGTAATAGAATTGTTCCAACAACCCTGTGAGCTTGGAAGTAGATCCTTCTCCAATTGAGCCTTCAGATGAGACCCCAGTCCTGGGAGAAACCTTGGTTTCAACCTGTGAGAGACCCTAAGCAAAGGACCTAGTCAAGCTGTGCCCAGAATCCTGACTCTCAGAAACTGTGACAGAATAAATGGGTGATGTTTTAACCTGCTAAGTTTGTGGTAACGTGTGAAACAGCAAAAGATAACAAAAGATAACAGACAGTCACAATTTTCATCAACACAAAATCACAAAGAGTTATGAACAGGTACCCGTTCTGTGTTCTATCACAGGGAGCAGTGGGAAGAAAAGAGAGGCCTAGTTATTCAGTTGAATTGAGATTCTTCTTTGCACCAGAAATGTGAATATTTTGCCTTAGGTTTGGTGAAAATGATGAGACTATCCCTGAGAGATTAAGGATGGACTTGAGAGGCCCCTATGAAAGGAAACTAACATTTGTTCATTGCTTATCTGTGTCACGCACTGTGCTAGGCAGTGACCTACCTACACAAATATTATCTAACTGAATCTTCATAATGACATTATTCTAAATAGTAATAGCGGTGGTGCTAAAAGAAGAAGAAAAGGGGGTAAGGAGGAGGAAGAGAAATAATAGCAAACATTTACTGAACATTTCTTATGAGCCGAGAACTTAAGTACTTTAAAAATATCTCATTCAATCCTCTCAACTATTCAATGAGGTAGCTTATAATTATTAAAAAAACATTTTACAACAAAAAAACCCAAGGCACAGAGAAGCTAATAACAATGCCCAAATTTATATGACCAATAGAAAACAGAGCCATGATTTGAACGCAGGCAATCTGGCTCCAGAGTCCCCCTCTATTTAATCCACACAGGTGCTGAAGTCACCATGTGATTATCACCTTAAATGTGACATTTTTCTAGAGGCTTTCCCATGCCTTTGCACTAAGATGGGTCACAGCAAGTTTAAACGTAAGCACCACCCCTGAATCTTGCAAAGCTACAAGTCCTGTAAGCCAAGTGCTTATTACCCTTACACCAATCAGGTGTGAGGAAGAATGACCCAGAGCTAATATCAAACATTCCTGAAGTAAAAACAAACAAACAAAAAACTAGCCCTGTTTGTCCAAGATTAAACTCTTTCTGGAATATACACAGAGACATACATTGTTCGCCACTGGGATCCCCACCTGTCTGGACCATGTATTAGGACAGAGTCCTAGACATGTCAGACAAGTCATTGACACAAAGACAAATCAAGCCACAGCACAAAAGAGCCAATCCCAGGAAGAAATCGCTTTACATTTCCAGGCCAGTGGAAGCAGCTGGAGGATCGTCTCCTTCTGCCCGTGCTCAGTTGTTCCTGCTCTGCTCCCTGTCCTTGGCTGGCTGCCGCAGTGACACTCCCATCTGGCACTGGCCTTGGGCAGACACACTGACACTCCCCAAGGACAGGGACGTGCATCTGTTCCATGAAGTGTATGCGGATATGGTGCATGTGCTAAGCACTATGCTAGGCACTAGGGATGCATCTCTACCCCTCACTTCTCACAAAAACCCCAACTCTCTCCTTAACACGTAACACATGTGGGGGCCTTGACAGGCTGCTGGATGAACTGGTGAGGAGTGAACTGATGAAAAGTGACAGAAGAGAGGATTAAATGCAGACTCAAACAAATAAAACTGTTCCTCCAGGACAAAAGGAAAGGGCCTTGGATCAATTAACTTTGTGATTCTAATAACAACTCTGTGATATATCTTTGGTTGTTGTTCTAATCCTACAGATGAGGAAACTGAAGCTCAAACAATATAACTTACCCAAGTCCAATGGCTAAAGCCACGGCCAGGATTCAACTCCAGGCAGTTTGAGGCTACAGTCCATGCATCTAACCATGAAATATATTGCCTCCCAGTATGGTACCTGGCACAAAGTAGTCATTCAATGAATAGAAATTGGACAGATAGATGGATGGATGGATGGGCAGGTGATGGGTGAATGGATGAATAGACAGATAAATTAATGGATTTACTATGTAGATCTACAAATGAAACAGAGTAGCATATAAAATGTGGTGTCTGCTTCCAGGTTAGTGAGAACAGCAAGTGATAGCTTCTCTTTTCTTACAAATCAATACAAGTCTTCCAAGGCTGGGGCTTGTGGCTTCTTTCATTATGTAGGTGGTGGGTAGGTGCATTCTTTAAGAGAGTCAAAGAAAGACGGCAAGGCAGATTTATGAGTTATGGGGCAACGAGGCCTCAGACAATGAACGTACATAACTGTAAAACCACTAATTATGTTTGTGGCTGTGTTGGCTGGAAATAATGACAAAAGTAATCAAACCCTGGGCTCAGGGGGAAAACATACTGCCTTTCCACTGTCCTTTTCCTAGGCACCATACACTGTTGCATTTTACCAAGAAAACTTGCCATAACAAATTTCAGAGTGAACAGTAGGTGGACCTAGATACTCCAACATCTCATCAGGAATGTACAGCAATGGCTCAGTGCCAACGTCAGTGAGATCTGTTTGATCTAATGACATAATTGCACATAGAAAACTGGAACCATGGGGCAAGAAAACTGTTTTTGGTACATTAAGATCACAGAAGCCAAAGCAGGCATCTCATATTAACTTACACTAGTCATCTGTTCAAGACTCTGTGATAGCTCCCCATGACAACTCAGAGTAAAAGCTGAAGTCCCTTCAATGGCCATATAGACCCTACATGCTCTCCCAGTAGTAAACTGCCCCCCTTCTTCACTCTGCTCCACAAGTGCTGGCCATATCTTCCCCAAACGTCTACATGGCTAAATCCCTCATCTTTGGATCAAATGTCTACTTCTCCTCCTACCTAGCATTCCTATCCACTTAACCTGATATGCTTTGTCTTTTTCTATAGTGCTCATCACCATATAACATATTATAAAAGTGAATCACTTGTAATATTTATTTTTTTTATCACCCCCCACCACCACCACCAGAATGTAAGCTCTACAAAAGGAAAGAGTGCTTTTCTCTTTTTGTTCATTGATGTATTCTAGGCCCCTAAAACAGTGTTTGGCACATAGCAGACACTCAGTAAATATTTGTTGAATAAATGAATGCAGTTTACATTTTCAATGGGAAAGAAAATAAACCTATTTAACTTTTCCGTTTTTAGGAAGTGGTTCCCCGAATTCAAAAGAAAATATTTCACATCAAAACTCCAAAACGGGGCTTCCCCGGTGGCGCAGTGGTTGAGAGTCCGCCTGCCGATGCAGGGGACACGGTTTCGTGCCCTGGTCCAGGAGGATCCCACATGCCGCGGAGCGGCTGGGCCCGTGAGCCGTGGCCGCTGAGCCTGCGCGTCCAGAGCCTGTGCTCTGCAACGGGATAGGCCACAACAGTGAGAGGCCCGCGTACCGCAAAAAAAAAACAAAAACAACAAAACACCTCCAAAACGCAGAGGGAAAAATTCCAAAATGAAACAGAGATTTAAAAATATCTATAGTTGAATCAATCGAAATTCGGGGAAATTTTAGACGCTGACTTTTTTCTCCCAATTTCAACTGTCTTCTGAGGAGGTAGGCGTCCCTCTGACTAATGCAGGTACAGCGTTGAAGAGGCTACGATGGTTGGTGTTTTGGCATTCTCTCATACAACATTTTAAAAAATAAGAATAAAAATTAAATACCTAAGTAATACCTGGAGATTCAATCCAGGTCATTGGAGAAAACTGTATCCCTTTCTCACCCTTCCATTTGTTCTGATGAGGGCTCAAGCCCTCCCAACTCCTATAATTTATGTCTTACTCTTGTTAAGATGGTGGTGTCAGTAAACGGGAGTAAAACACAGTACTGAGGCAGAAATGAAAGCAGTAGGATGGGTAGGTGCAGTGGATGGTCTAGTTACCAGTGATAGATGATTTATAATCATATAAGGTTCTTTGGGACAAGAGTCTGCCCAGGCTGATGGGTTGGAGAGCAAGAGGCCAACAACAGTGATGTCAGTCAGGGATTCAGGAAATTCTCACCCTCAATATGGGGTGAGGGGTGAGTAGTGGGAACCTCAAAGCACTCGGTGCCTGACTCTTCCTCCAGAGAGCATCAAAATGACCCCAAAACCGCAGATTGCCCATCCAGAGCTTATTCCTAGTCCCTGATGTAAGAAATCAAGAGCTGTTTTGGATCATTCTCTGAGAAGACTCACCAGTGCCACTAAAGAAATTCTAAGCTTTGTAGTTTTTGTTGCAATTTAGTAGACAGTTTTCTTAGTCACTGAAATTAACAAAGATAATAGGTTAAAAGCCTGATACATAGCAGGTGTTCCCTCTCTTCTCCTTTTCCTGCTGGGACATGCATGGTAGAAACAATGTTGCTATTGGGATCTGTGCACCTTGCTTTGGAAAACAAGAGATGATACTCTATTTCAGCATTTAAGAAATCTCTTCGTTATCTTCCTCATAAGTAAAATTAGCCACAATATGTATTTCACTCTTTGGGATCTCAAGGCTCCTTCTGGGTATCTAGAGGTTGTCAATTTTGCTCATTCCAGTAGAGCTGGAGACAAGAGAAAGTACAGCGACATCTCAAGGGTCTGCTAACATGGCACTTCGCCCTCAAAACACAAACACACACACACACACACACACACACGCTGTTTGACAAAATAAAGAGGAGGCTACAGGAAAAAAAAAGCAAGAATTTTTTCAGGGAATGCCAGACTCCTCGTAATGGGTACCTGAGCTTCTGCAAAGAAGCATGCTAGGCAATTGCTTCCAAATTCCATGGACCAATCCACAGAATTTTTGCAAATATTCTTTCAGTAGCTACAGCCACATAATCTATTGCTTTCTCTCCCCCACTCCAACCCTTATCTAAGGTTACAGCTAAACCATTTTGATGACTTGGACATATTTTGTCTACGCCCCTATTATTAAGTTTGAAGAACAGAAATAAAACGAAACAAAAATCTCTGAAAGGCTTTTTTCAAGTCATTGTGGTCTCACTCCCTTTACCCAAGCAGCCAAACAGGCTGGATGTGGGTTTCTATGTGATTAGGAGTTAAGCACTTCTTCTCACCCCGATTTCAACTGAATTAAAGAGAATGGTTTAAAACCACCTCCCAAAAACCTATGTTAGACTAGGAGTTGGCAACCTAAGCATAATGTCTTTCTCACAGCAACAGCTCCATGAAGGTTGGTTTTAACCATTAATGTCAATGATATCTCAAAAAGCATAGCTTAATGGAAAGTACCTCTGTTAAGGATGGAAAGTAGGCCTGCACATTTGTGCTAAGTGACTGTCCTGGCAGCAATCTCTTCAAAATAGCCAGGGCTAAGGGAGAGAAGTGCTGAGATCCACCTCCTAGGACAATGAGCAAAAGAACAGAACAGTATCTTCTACTTCCTTTGCAGGCATCTTACATTTAGAAAAGGACAATTCCATGGGCTGGAAAGTTATTTCAGCCTTTTAATTTCAATCCATGCTGACACTATCCTTAAATTTTTTTTAATTTAATTAATTTTTTTTATACAGCAGGTCCTTATTAGTCATCCATCTTACACACATCAGTGTATACATGTCAATCCCAATCTCCCAGTTCATACCACCATCACCACCACCCCCGCCGCTTTCCCCCCTTATGTGTCCATACATTTGTTCTCTACATCTGTGTCCCTATTTCTGCCCTGCAAACCAGTTCATCTGTACCATTTTTCTAGGTCCCACATATATGTGTTAGTATATGATATTTTTCTCTTTCTGACTTACTTCACTCTGTATGACAGTCTCTAGATCCATCCACGTCTCTACAAATGACCCAATTTCATTCCTTTTTATGGCTGAGTAATATTCCATTGTATATATGTACCACATTTCTTTATCCATTCATCTGTCAATGGGCAGTTAGGTGCTTTCATGACCTGGCTATTGTAAATAGGGCTGCAATGAACATTGCGGTGCATGTGTCTTCTTGAATTATGGTTTTCTTAGGGTATATGCCGAGTAGTGGGACTGCTGGGTCATATGGTAATTCTATTTTTAGTTTTTTAAGGGACCTCCATACTGTTCTCCAGAGTGGCTGTATCAATCTACATTCCCACCATCGGTGCAAGAGAATTCCCTTTTCTCTACACCCTCTCCAGCATTTGTTGTTTGCAGATTTTCTGATGAAGCCCATTCTAACTGGTGTGAGGTGATAGCTCATTGTAGTTTTGATTTGCATTTCTCTAATAATTAGTGATGTTGAGCAGTTTTTCATGTGCTTCTTGGCCATCTGTATGTCTTCTTTGGAGAAATGTCTATTTAGGTCTTCTGCCCATTTTTTTTTTTTTTGGCGGTACGTGGGCCTCTCACTGTTGTGGCCTCTCCCGTTGCGGAGCACAGGCTCCGGGCGCACAGGGTCAGTGGCCATGGCTCATGGGCCCAGCCACTCCGCACCATGTGGGATCTTCCCAGACCGGGGCACGAGCCCGTGTCCCCTGCATTGGCAGGCAGACTCTCAACCACTGCGCCATCAGGGAAGCCCCTTCTGCCCATATTTGGATTGGGTTGTTTGTTTTTCTAATATTGAGCTACACGAGCTGTTTATATATTTTGGAGATTAATCCTTTGCCTGTTGCTGCATTTGCAAATATTTTCTCCCATTCTCTGGGTTGCTTTTCATCTCATTTGTAGTTTCCTTTGTTTTGCAAAAGCTTTGAAGTTTCATTAGGTCCCATTTGTTTATTTTTGTTTTTATTTCCATTACTCTAGGAGGTGGATCAAAAAAGATCTTACTGTGATTTATGTCAAAGAGTGTTCTTCCTACGTTTTCCTTTAAGAGTTTTATAGTGTCCGGTCTTACATTTAGGTCTCTAATCCATTTTGAGTTTACTTTTGTGTATGGTGTTAGGGAATGTTCTAATTTCATTCTTTTACATGTAGCTGTCCAGTTTTCCCAGCACCACTTATTGAAGAGACTGTCTTTTCTCCATTGTATATCCTTGCCTCCTTTGTCATAGATTAGTTGACCATAGGTGCATGGGTTTATCTCTGGGCTTTCTACCCTGTTCCGTTGATCTATATGTCTGTTTTTGTGCCAGTATCATATTGTCTTGATTACTGTGGCTTACTATACTGTAGTATAGTCTGAAGTCAGGGAGTCTGATTCCTCCAGCTCTGTTTTTTTTCCCTCAAGACTGCTTTGGCTATTTGGGGTCTTTTGTGTCTCCCTACATATTTTAAGATTTTTTGTTCTAGTCCTGTAAAAAATGCCATTGGTAATTTGATGGGGATTGCATTGAATCTGTAGATTGCTTTGGGTAGTATAGTCATTTTCACAATATTGATTCTTCCAATCCAAGAACATGGTATATCTCTCCATCTGTTTGTGTCATCTTTGATTTCTTTCATCAGTGTCTTACAGTTTTCTGAGTACAGGTCTTTTACCTCCTTAGGTAGGTTTATTCCTAGGTATTTTATTATTTTTGTTGCAATGGTAAATGGGAGTAATGGTAAATGGTAAATTCCTTAATTTCTCTTTCAGATTTTTCATCACTAAGTGTATAGGAATGCCAGAGATCTCTGTGCATTAATTTTGTATCCTGCAACTTTACCAAATTCATTGATTAGATCTAGTAGTTTTCTGGTGGCATCTTTAGGATTCTCTATGTATAGTATCATGTCACCTGCAAACAGTGACAGTTTTACTTCTTCTTTTCCAATTTGTATTCCTCTTATTTCTTTTTCTTCTCTGATTGCTGTGGCGAGGACTTCCAAAACTATGTTGAATAATAGTGGTGAGAGTGGACATCCTTGTCTTGTTCCTGATCTTAGAGGAAATGTTTTCAGTTTTTCACCATTGAGAATGATGTTTGCTGTGGGCTTGTCATATATGGCCTTTATTATGTTGAGGTAGTTTCCCTCTATGCCCACTTTCTGGAGAGTTTTTATCATAAATGGGTGTTGAATTTTGTCAAAAGCTTTTTCTGCATCTATTGAGATGATCATATGGTTTTTATTCTTCAATTTGTTAATATGGTGTACCACATTGATTGATTTGCATATATTGAAGAATCCTTGCATCCCTGGGATATATCCCACTTGATCATGGTGTATGATCTTTTAATGTGTTGTTGCATTCTGTTTGCTAGTATTTTGTTGAGGATTTTTGCATGTATATTCATTAGTGATACTGGTCTGTAATTTTCTTTTTTTGTAGTATCTTTGTCTGGTTTTGGTATCTGGGTGATTGTGGCCTCATAGAATGCGTTTGATAGTGTTCCTTCCTCTGCAATTTTTTGGAAGAGTTTGCGAAGGATGGGTGTTAGCTCTTCTCTTAAATGTTTGATAGAATTCACCTGTGAAGCCATCTGGTCCTGGACTTTTGTTTGTTGGAAGATTTTTAATAACAGTTTCAATTTCATTACTTGTGATTGGTCTGTTCCTATTTTGTTTCTTCCTGGTTCAGTCTTGGAAGGTTATACCTTTCTAAGGATTTGTCCATTTCTTCCAGGTTGTCCATTTTTTTGGCATAGAGTTGCTGGTAGTAGGCTCTTAGGATGCTTTGTATTTCTGCAGTGTCTGTTGTAACTTCTCCTTTTTCATTTCTAATTTTATTGATTTGAGTCCTCTCCCTCTCTTTCTTGATGAGTCTGGTTAATGGTTTATCAATTTGTTTATCTTCTCAAAGAACCACCTTTAGTTTTATTGATCTTTGCTATTGTTTTCTTTGTTTCTATTTCACTTATTTCTGCTCTGATCTTTATGATTTCTTTCTTTTTTAAGGTAATTATCGATATGTGTGTTCCTATTACCATTTTCTTAATTGTTATGGGTTTGTTTTTGTAGGTCCTTTTCTTCTCTTGTGTTTCCCACTTAGAGAAATTCCTTTAGCATTTGTTGTAGAGCTGGTTTGTTGGTGCTGAATTCTCTTAGCTTTTGCTTGTCTGTAAAACTTTTGATTTCTCCATCGAATCTGAATGAGATCCTTGCCAGGTAGAGGAATCTTGGTTGTAGGTTCTTCCCTTTCATCACTTTAAATATATCATGCCACTTCCTTCTGGCTTGTAGAGTTTCTGCTGAGAAATCAGCTGTTAACATTATGGGAGTTTCTTTAATTTTTGTCAATTTGATTACTATGTGTCTCAGCATGTTTCTCCTTGGGTTTATCCTGCCTGGGACTCTCTGTGCTTCCTGGACTTGGATGGCTGTTTCCTTTCCCATGTTAGGGAAGTTTTTGACTGTAATCTCTTCAAATATTTTCTCGGGTCCCTTCTCTCTCTCTTCTCCTTCTGGGACCCCTATAATGCGAATGTTGTTGCATTTAATGTTGTCCCAGAGGTCTCTTAGGCTGTCTTCATTTCTTTTCATTCTTTTTTCTTTATTCTGCTCTGTGGCAGTGAATTCCACCATTCTGTCTTCCAGGTCACTTATCCATTCTTCTGGCTCAATTATTCTGCTATTGATTCCTTCTAGTGTATTTTTCATTTCAGATATTGTATTGTTCATCTCTGTTTGTTCTTTAATTCTTCTAGGTATTTGTTCTTTAATTGGTCTTTGTTAAACATTTCTTGAATCTTCTCAATCTTTGCCTCCATTCTTTTTCTGAGGTCCTGGATCATCTTCACTATCATTATTCTGAATTCTTTTTCTGGAAGGTTGCCTACCTCCACTTCATTTAGTTGTTTTTCTGGAGTTTTTATCTTGTTCCTTCATCTGGTACATAGCCCTCTGCCTTTTCCTCTTGTATTTCTGTGAATGAGGTTTTTGTTCCACAGGATCCAGGATTCTAGCTCTTCTTCCTTCTGCTGTTTCTCTCCTTAAATTCTGACATAACAAATCTGGATCTTAAGTAGGTTTTGTTTTTATGTTAACCTGATTTGATTTTGGCTTTTATTTTGTCATGATTTAGAATGTATTGAGTTTAGAAATTTTTTAAAAATCCATTTTACTACAACACTGAAAGTCATTACACCTCTACATGTCAAATTATACTTTTCCAAGATGTTATCTGCTACATAAGGCTGATTCCCTTTCTATCAGCAGGAGGAAGAGCCACAGTTTTCCTCTAACAGAGGGTAATCCAAAGATGAGATTCTTTTAGAATTTCTCCCAGCTAATTACAAATCAGTTTGGTTGGAAGGCAGTCTGTAAAAGATTAGAGTGGCTGGGATGGGGAAGTGGTACATAAAATGCACAACACCCTCGGAAGAACATAGGCAAATGTATGAAGGTCAATGATGTGATGTACTTCTCCATCACTTGCTAAGTATCCTTTGGTTCTGGAAGCATCATCTGAGAGGGCACTACCCTCTGTGCAGAACCAGAAATGGCCACAGACATACGTTAAAACAAAACCAGAGGGTTGAAATGCAATAATTAAGATGGGTGAGTCTATACAGATTTTCAACTAATTTTTACACTTGGCAAATTTTATGCCTTCCCACAAACATATTCTTGGATATATAACAAGATGATATTCCTCTTAACCGTTATAAATGTTGACTTATTATTATTGAGAGCTTTAATCCATGTCTAAATCAACAATGCAATACAAAAGATAGGCTGACCCCATGCCAGAGTTTTCTTACTTAATGACATTTTCCACCCTGTGGGCATTTATGCCCGGGACCCCCTGGCTGGAGTTGGGGTGTGTCTGTAATTAGCTGTATATTAGGGGGTGGTAGAAATGGTATATCTGTGTGTAAGAGCCTATTTATATGTCAAGTTAGGGAATTTGGACTTGAGTTTCAATATTTACACTACACCAATACTAAAACTAGACTAGTATACTAAACACAATACTTAAGACTTTTCCTAACGTGTTTTTTTGTTTGTTTGTTTGTTTTTTTGCAGTACGCAGGCCTCTCACTGCTGTGGCCTCTCCCGTTGTGGAGCACAGGCTCCGGACGCGCAGGCTCAGTGGCCATGGCTCACGGGCCTAGCCGCTCTGCGGGATGTGGGATCTTCCCGGACCAGGGCACGAACCCGTGTCCCCTGCATCGGCAGGCGGACTCTCAACCACTGCGCCACCAGAGAAACCCCTTAGGACTTTTTAAGTGCTTATCAAATGCTAAGAACTGGATTAAGTACTTTATATGCATAACCTTATTTACTTTTTACACACCCCCTTTGAGGTAAGCTGAATCCTTACTTTGGGGATGTTAGCATGTCTTTTGAAATATGTTACTAGATGGCAGTTGTTTTTAAAATGTGCTACAAAAATCTTAGCAGTCCTAAATTTGTTCTCAGTATTAAAAATCTAAATATCTGGGGATCACTGCACTAGAAGATCTTACCACCCTATAGTCACACCCATCTCATACTGTACCTGCTGGATCAGTGGAAGGTGGGAGGGGTTTCTCCTTTCTTAAGCTGTTACTGGGTGATAGACCTTCTATAATGTATGTCAGATATACTATTTCATTTCATCCTAAATGCAAAACAACCTTGCAGGGTTATCATTATTTATTCCCAAATTTGATTGATGAGTAAAAAGAGGCTTGGAGAGGTAAGTAACGTACCCAGGGCCAATGCTGCTCAAATACTAAGTGGCAGAGGCAGGATTTAAATCTAGCACCTGTGAGGTCCCAAATGCCATATTCTTTCTGCAACATCCTACTCGTGCTAGGGCTTCCATGGCTGGATTTCAGAGAGAAATTATTAACTTTCTTCTTAAGGCTTATGAGGGAGGAAGCTTTTTCAGACACATTCCGAATTAAGAACTCCATAGACCTTACTAGTGACTCATGGATGCGATCTCTCGACAGGAGAAAGTCTGAAGAGCACACATCAACGTGACATACGGATTATGTGTTTGATTTAGAGTAAGGAGTTGGGGCTCTTTGGCAGCATAAAACTACATCCTTAGCACAATTTCAATTCAGGTTTTGTTCCCAAAGAATCATAAGATGCACGATATATGCCAGATATTGATAGTTTTATGTATGTATATTCACGTACATGGAGTTGTATGAGGCCATGTTAATTTGCTATCTATCTTCACAGTCACAGAATGCCAAATCAGGAATTCCTGTCTCTGCAAAGGTCATGAGAAGACATTCCAATCCAACAAGGTATTGTAAGGCTTGAATGTCTGCTAATCCTCCTTTTCTTCTGCCTCGTTCCCCACCAGCTTCGCTCCGAGAGAACAACAAAGAACCCACCTCCACAGCGCTCTCTGGACATCACTGGCCTGTGACCTTGGCCACACAGTAGTGGCAGGGAGGACCTGACCAGAATCCCATCCATTTTCCCTCCCCCTCTGGGTGGCCAATGAGCTGGAAAATGAAGGACACAATGCAGGTTTATGAGACTCATAATTAGGTCATAGCTGAGCCTAATTCCCTTCATCTAGCAGCTGGGGCCAGTGGACCAGCACATGCTACCCAACCAGTTTCCAGGGGTGCCCAACTTGAATACCTCCTTTCTTCCTTAGGAGGCCTCCTCCCCAAAGCTCCTAGCAGACCAGCAGCAGCAGGCCCAAGGAAACCCAGCGATGCTACTCTTCTCTGTACAGGTCACAGCACTCTTGGAGAACAGGGTCTCCTTTGGGAACCGCACTTTAAGAGGAGGCACATGCAGAAGGGATGTCTGACAGATGGAGGACTCAGAGAGGACAAAACAGCAGTCTTCCAACACTACACATCAGCTACGGACAGAAAATCAAGGGTTAGTGGGTAAAAATTATAGTCACATGACCTCTGATAAGTCACCTAACTTCTCTGTGCCTCTGTTTCTTACATGTAAAACTGGAATAATAACAGTACCCACCTTACAGGATTGCTAAGAGGAATAAATGTAACAAATATTAACATATGTAAATGGGCCTGGTGCAGAGTGAGCACTACATGAATTTAGATGATGATAATGATGATTAGGCAGATTTGGGTTCAATACAATTTTTTTTCTAAAAATTATAAATAAATGTAAAACAATGACTTGCATTAAAGACAGTCATAAGTTGGTAAGTCCCCCACCACCAGAGATACTCATCTGGGTAAGACACAGGGGCACAGAAACAAGCCCATGGCAGAGATGCTATAGAAAAAATTCCTACATTGGTAGGGGAACGTTTAAAAAGTAATAATACTATGTTTTGTGGCTCTTTTGTGCGTTCAGAATATTTTTCCCACGTGATTTTTCTTTCAAAGCCAACCAGGGAAGTAAGCAGGGTAAGTAGTATGCCCACTGCACAGAAGGTGAAACCGAGGCCAGATGTCTTGTCTAAAGCCAAACAGCTTTATCTGAAAGTGTAGGAGTCTGAACAGAGAGCTCTTGTGGCATCTTAGAAACTGTTTCTCCCTCCATCTCATCTCCTTGCCTCGTCTCAGAAGTGGCCGCATTGCTGTGCAGATTTATTCCTGTCACCTTCTACCCCATGTGAATCGTTCCCTCTCGGTCTAATGCTGACATCTGCTTGCTTGAGCTTCCAAAATCCCGTTGTCTCACAAATCTCCTCGCTTAATCCTGCATTTGTCTGTCAACGTAATTTGTTTAGCATAGGAGGGGGGGAAAATAAATGTTTAAGCTTGAGCTTTGACTCTAGGGTTCAAGGAAGAGGCTTGGAAATCATAAAACCAGAAGGGCCTTCAAGAAAGAGAGAGGTAGGTGAAAAGATCTTTGTGGTGGGGGGTTGTCCCCAGGTGTGCAGGGCACACTTTTCCGTTGTTCTTCCTACATTTCACATCCACCAGACACACTCACACTACCCAGTCTGTCCTCATCTTAGAATTCGGGGGAAGGTAAAAGCCATTGCCAAGCCTTTTGGCAAGCAGGACAGTACTGGGTTCAGTTTCAAGAATATCTCATGGGGGCCCAGGGGAGATGGATGGCCTGGCAGCAACTAAGAGCTTCAGGCCCATAAACCAAATTGCCTGAAAGAGTGAGTCAGTTATTTTCTCATTCATGGTTTCCAATGGCACCAACAAAGCTTGAGTCCTCAGAGTCCCTGGAGAGACATTTTCGGCCTGTGCACACATTCGTGCTTATTAATGTTGCATGATCCTCAGCTATCCACAGCAAACAAGCAAACCCAAGCCCTCCCTCTCCAGGGCGCATTTACTTTCTGCTCCTGTTTGCATAAATCTGATCTACTCGCTTCACCCTCACGAAAGGACCTGGATCTCCTATGAAAAGGAACTCTCTTGTCAACCCATGGTAAATGCTGGCCACGCTAATTTCTCTTTTCTCCATTCTCCCGTGATCACACTTGCTTCCCTCCTGTCCCCTCTCCTCCTTCCTCTCCCCCTCCCCATACTTCTCCTTCTCCGTCTCCTTGTTCTCTCTCTTTTTTTTTTTTTTTTGGGTACGCGGGCCTCTCTCACTGTTGTGGCCTCTCCCGTTGCGGAGCACAGGCTCTGGACACGCAGGCTCAGCGGCCATGGCTCACGGGTCCAGCCGCTCCGCGGCATGTGGGATCTTCCCGGATCCTCCTGGGGCACAAACCCGTGTCCCCTGCATCGGCAGGCAGACTGTCAACCACTGCGCCACCAGGTAAGCCCTCCTTGTTCTCTCTTTCTCTCACTGTCTCACTCCCTCATCTTTTTTTCTTCTCATCTTCTCTTTTTCCCCTCCCTTCCTCCAACTGACATGACAGTTTTCCTTCAAATTTCGACTATTTCCTATCCTACTCCCAAATCCCCTTCTCCCTCCACAATTTGTTGGTAATGCTACTGGTGTTGCCCTCTGCAACACCAAAACAAGTTAAAAGTTTATGGAGCCATGATTCTTTTTGCTCACCTTTTTTATTGTTATTGTAAAGGCAGTTCCCTAAATTAATTTCCCATGTCTAAGATGTTACAAATATACCCAAATGCAAGCTTCTGAAGGAGTCTTTAGAACGCAGAGTTAGCAGAGGGATCAATTGCTAACTTTTTTAAAAGATATGCCTCACCCTTGTGTCACCCCATGAACTGTGTTCTTCCGAAATTTATGCCTTGAAGCATTAAACCACCCAGTGCCTCAGAATGAGGCTTTATTTGGAGATAGGATCTTTAAAGAGGTTAAAATGAGGTCATTAGGGTAGGCTCTAATCCAAGATGACTGGTGTCCTTATAAGAAGAGGAAATTTGCATGCACAAAGAGACAATCAGGCTTCACACAGAGAAAAGGTCGTGTGAGGACACAGCAAGAAGGTGGCCATCTGCAAGCCAAGAACAGAGGCCTCAGAAGAAACCAAACCTGCTGACATCTTAATCTTGGACTTCTAGCCACCAGAACTATGAGAAAATAAATTTCTGTTATTTAAGCCACCCAGTCTGTGGTATTTTGTTATGGCAGCCCTAGCAAACCATTATACCCTGCGAAGTAAACAGGGTATTTGTGAAGTATTTGCCTGTATTCTCTTGCATCTGGAGAATCTGGACAAAAAGTACCCTGTGCCTGTCAAGTTATTCTTCTTTAAGTTTAAGGAGAACTCTTTTGTAAAGCAAAAAGGACAAAAAATCTATAAGACAAGTAGCCCTTTGGCATCTTTTTTCCACTAACATGGTCCAGAAACAGAGATATAACCTCAAGGCTGCTTGTGTTCTGAACACCCAGGAAGCCTGCCCTGGCCTGCCCAAGTGTTGGCATGACACAGTGACACCTGGGTATCAAAGGGAATTCTTCAGAGTGGAATTGGAACCGATTTAATCATGCTCCAAATATATCAACTAGATTCCTCCAAAAAAAAAAAATTCATTTGAGAAACAAAACAACAAAAATTGCAAAACCTTAATAAGAAAAAAAAAAGTTTACATCATAGGTCTAAAGGCAGTACTGGATACATTCTGAAGGTCAACCAGACCATGGAAGTGACTGGAAATGGAAAATTACTAAAACTCAACCTATGGGGCCTCAAACTAAAACTTTAGTTTGCTCTTAGACACCTGTAGAAACTAGTCAGCCTATAGATTCTTGTGGACCCAAGCCAAATTATTAATTCCTCTGGAAGCCCCTTTACTACATTGTCTTGAGGTCTGCGTACAGAAGTCCTGTTCGGTGGTTAATAAATGAAACAGAATCTGAATGGCCCATGAATAGCTCTTCTCTTGACTATAACCAAAAAAAAAATTAATTTGAGAAACAAAACAACAAAAATTGCAAAACCTTAATAAGAAAAAAAAAAGTTTACATCATAGGTCTAAAGGCAGTGCTGGATACATTCTGAAGGTCAACCAGACCATGGAAGTGACTGGAAATGGAAAATTACTAAAACTCAACCTATGGGGCCTCAAACTAAAACTTTAGTTTGCTCTTAGACACCTGTAGAAACTAGTCAGCCTATAGATTCTTGTGGACCCAAGCCAAATTATTAATTCCTCTGGAAGCCCCTTTACTACATTGTCTTGAGGTCTGCGTACAGAAGTCCTGTTCGGTGGTTAATAAATGAAACAGAATCTGAATGGCCCATGAATAGCTCTTCTCTTGACTATAACCAAAGCCCCACCCACTTTTATGAGCCTGATTTTGCCCAGATAAATCACTGATGCAGGAGATTATAGCCCCTGACATCACCCTCTAATAGACAAGCCCACAAAAGCTCACATAGATGCACATAGAATTTGTGTGGTGTAGCTATCTCTAATAAGCTGGGGAGGAAAAGGAAAAACCCAGGTATCGAGATCTCCCCTGTGCTACTATTTTCTCTTTTTTCCTAAGCCCCTTCTCTCACCATACAAACCCTGACTCTCACAAGCAGCTCTCTTCCATCCAAAGGGAGGCCATCAAGTGGCTTAACAAATCTATTCACATAAATGGACTCTGCTTTGCTCTGCGAGAGCCCTTGTCCCCAGGTAGAAGTATCTCTACACTTGCCTCCTACATCAATAGGTTACAGAAAAGAGAAAGGCAAAGACTGAATGGGGCAGAGGGTACACCTGTTCAGGCTACAAGTTGGTCTCTTAAGAAATGGCTCACAGACTTCCTGGGGGAATGGGAGGCGTCTCATGTTAACACAATGCCCTTGAAAAGTATATTGAACCATCCCAGGAATGCACAGCATTCACCATTCACCAACTTGGACTTGAAGGGTCAGGGACAAGGGGGACCCAGAGAGGACATTCGCCCAGGCATGTATTTCCAAAGGACTCCAAAGGACTTTTAGCTTTTAAAATTGGTTTTATTATGGTGATGTTCAAACACTGACAAAACTAGTAAGAATCACCACCAGTCTATTGCCCAATTCAACAATTATTATCAACGTGGAATCATCTAACTCTCTCTTTTTGTTGTTCTGGAGTATATTTAAGAAAATACCAAACATGATAAAATTCAGTCTTTTGGTATTACTTCCAAATGATTCTGCAGATAGAGTCAACGCTAAAGAGGATACAAAAAGATGTAAAATGTCAACAAACAATTCTAAACTAGAGTTCCATTCCGGGGCCAACTGCCCATAGGGTACTGTGAATTAATATCATCTCTAAATTTAGAGATTCCTAGTCTGTGACTATACTGCATTGGATTTTCGTGTTAACAAATACTTTCTTAAATGTTAACATTTAAAGGTTATTGTAACTATGTTTTTTCATTTCTTCCTTTTACCAGTGTGCCAAGAACTTTAAAGCAGAGAGGAGAAAGAAAAAAAGAAAAGAAAGGAAAAAAGAAACAAAAAGTAAAGACAATGTTCAAGGGCTCTCTGAACCTCTGAAACTTCCTGCCCCCAGAGAAAAATTCAAAATGAATTAAATTCAATGAAATGATACTGCTAATAGCAATGATTTATTGAGTGTTTATTATACCATGCCCTTGAGGAGAAAACTCCTGTTATACAGAGTATGCACTATTCAGCTATGTCCACTCCACAGTGCCTTGTACACAGGAATGTCCAGTTTCAAACAACATACAGCCTGGGGCACATATGGAAAAGTAGAGGGGGTGAAGACTGGTCATCGACAGTCTAAAGGTAAACTTTGTCTTTGGGGGAGAGGGAGCAACCTCTTCTAAGGAACTACTCCCTTTTCTTTCCTTTAGCTGGCTTACTGCCTCCTTGAATCATTTTACAGTTCCCCTAACCAGGGGACACAAAGAAATTGCTTCTTTTTGCTGTGGCCTCATTAATTTAATAAGTAAACATGGAGTTCTTTATTTACATTCTAAGAGTATACTGCCACCAGCTGGCCCCAGTCTCTCCTGGAGGCGGGGCTCCCTTTGGGAACCTCTAGCTATAATACTGTAGCCTAGAGACTTTGCAGTGCGGGAGGGTTGGCCCAGAGTGACAAGAGGCAGGACAAAGTGACAAGAGGCAAGGGAAGAGTTAATGCATTATAGGGGTGGCTGAGTCCATCCCAAAGTAGTGTGCCAGTACTGCTTTCATTAGTACTGGCACATCATTTTTCCCTACCATTCCGCTTCTTCTTCACTAATTCACAGTCATTATCAAACCTGAACAAGCATCCCATGCTTCATTTACTGACATTAATTAATTCCCCATCCCCCGCTTTTTATCTTATTTTAAAAGACGGAAGAGGGAAATATCCCATTCTCTTAGGGAAAGAATACAGGTTTAATAGCGGTTGGCAGCTGGCTTTCTCTAGTGCAGATGAGGAAAGGGAAGCACAAACCTGTTCACTGTTGAGCTCACTGGACCATGGCCGTGGCGACACCTTCCACCTCCCGTCACCACCCTCAACCCAGAGCCCCACTCCCAGACTCCAGCCATCTTCAAGCTCAATGTTCTGACACCACCCCCTTACGTGCAATGATTTTCAAAGAGTGGTAATGGAAGAGAACGGCCAGCCTTGGGCACATCTCCCTCCCCTCACTCATATCCAGTCATGGCACGGAGGAAAATAACAAATGCACGAAAAGGATTAGCTGATAACGGCCCGAGGAGCACAACTTGTACTTTCTGGCTCAGCCCCTGAAACCCGCAACTTCACCACAGCAACTAAAGGCCCAACTTGGCACATCTCTGAATGTCCTGCGTACCTTTCAGATGGGGAGGCCCAAGGGCTAAAGAGGCAAGTTAAACTGAATCACCTAAGTGTTCCCATTAGAAAGACTCTTCCGTGAATGTGCGTGTGTTCCCCCTGTCATTTACTCTATAGTTAAATTACATAATTCCCCATTGGTATTATTTATTATTATCTATTATCAGACTCTGTGGCACTATTGTAAAGCAATTATACTCCAATAAAGATGTTTAAAAAAAAAAAAGAATGACTTAGCCTTTCCTCACAAGGAGGCTCACACTGGAAAATCCACCTGGCAGTCTAGCTAAGTCTAGGTTAAGTCTAAGTAAGTCAGGAACTAAAACTGCCATAATTTAGTTCACATCCTCCTTGGCCAGCCTTATTTCTCTGGGCCTTGACTTTCCCATTTACAAAATGAAATTGTTAGATGAGATGAACTCTCATTCCTTTTAAAAGCTCTAGAGTTCTGTCTACTTAGAGTTTAGCCAGTGAGTTTCATATCCTCCTCTCTCACCTGGGATTTCTCAAGGCTAGAGAACACTGAACATTCTGAGTTCTAATTCTGCCTGAATTTTGTTAATTTCTCTATACTATTGGAAAGGCAGCAAAACTTTGGTTGCCTCTCATCTGCAGAGCAGGGATCAGAATCCCTCTTTGTGTGAATTCTACCTTGGTAGAATTGTTTTTTGAGAGTTTTTAAAAATAAATTTATTTATTTAATTTTGGCTGCATTGCTACACGCAGGCTTTCTCTAGCTGCAGCAAGCAGGGGCTACTCTTCATTGCGGTGCGCAGGCTTCTCATTGCGGTGGCTTCTCTTGTTGCCAAGCACGGGCTCTAGGCACACGGACTTCAGTAGTTGTGGCACACGGGCTCAGTAGTTGTGGCTCATGGGCTTAATTGTTTCACAGCATGTGGGATCTTCCTGGACCAGGACTCAAACCGCTGTTCCCTACCTTGGCAGGCGGATTCTCAACCACTGTGCTACCAGGGAAGCCCGAATTTGTTTTAAGATATAACAGAGAGCCAAGTTCTTGGAAAATAGAGAACACAGTTTAAACAGCAAAGATTATTATTAGTTGATATGCTGGATTCTTTCTTGGATTCACCGATGACATGCAGTCGGCAGAAAGCTCGTGCTCATTCTTTCCACAGCCAAGTCTCCATGCTGAAGGCAGTAAGGAAAGCTTAGCTGTAACACGGAATGACTACTAATAGAAACACGAAATACAGAGGAATTTAAGAGTCGCCAATTCATTCCCAACAAGTTGAGCAGCAGGTTAACTGTAAATGTAACTTTCCTGCTAAATATTCAAACAGAGTCACATAGGAGGGGTTCTAGATACGTTCGGGTTCTTTTGCTTAAACCAAAGTCTGAACATGTTATTGTTCTTTGTTTTTTTGTTTGTTTGTTTGGCGGTACGTGGGCCTCTCACTGTTGTGGCCTCTCCCGTTGCGGAGCACAGGCTCCGGACGCGCAGGCTCAGCGGCTCCGCGACATGTGGGATCCTCCCGGACCGGGGCACGAACCCGTGTTCCCTGCATCGGCAGGCAGACTCTCAACCACTGCGCCACCAGGGAAGCCCTGTTCTTTGTTTTTTAATGATTGTTAGTTCACTATCTTTTAGTGAGCTCACTCTTCCTCGGACCACTAGAAATGCTGTTTGTAACAGACATTGGAAAATAGGACTTAGCACATTAAGAACTTAAATAAAAAAGCTTATGGGGAAACGAGAAGGGGTCAAAGAGGCTGGTGGTGGGGGTGGATGCAGGGAAGTGAGTGGTAACAGAACGTACAATGCAAAGCATGAGAAATGACATTAAAAGGAGTGAAGGGGCAATACTAACTATGAAGCCTGTCACTCTAGCACGTCTCTTTAAACAGTTAAGAAACTTCATTCACTTATCTCAAGGTTATCCACAGAAACAAATCCAGAAGGTCACTATGTCTGTAGTCATGTTATCTACTCTTTTTGTCAAAATATGACTAATCAAATCAGGAAGGTCTAAAGTCCTTGTTGAAGCATATGGGACAAGTACTAAAGAATATAATAGGGTCTGGAGTCAGTTCATCCCTCAAACCATTGACAGGTATTCATTGAGGGCTTACAGTGTACCCAACACTGCCACTCCTGATTGCAAGTCGAGAAGCTTGGGAAAGAGGGGAAGGTCTAGCTCCGGCTATTTCACTGTCTCCTTCTGCGAACTCAAAACAAATGATCTAGTTTGACAACATTTATCAAGCCTCTGTTACGAGACTGGCATAGCCCTGGGTATACAGGAGAGCCAAGAATTAGAAGCTTCCCTCTCTACCTCAATCAGACAGAACAAGGTAATGATAAGCAGGTATATAAATAACAGTTAGACACAGTAACTTTAAAACAACAACTTGAATAGTGTTTCCTGATCTATAAAATGGAAATACCAATTAATAAGAATATACCAGTTATCTGAACTTTGGAGTTTGGGGAAAAAAAACAGTAGTCCACTGATATAAATACATCCAAAGTTTTGCATTTGTGGGGAATGAAACTTTGGTCAAAACTCAAAAAAATTTATTAGGATTTAAAAATATGTGGTTTCCCTGTTTCATGGGGCTTAACCTTTGGTTGAAACCTTGATATAAGGAATCGCTTTATCACCTTGTTTACAAAGATAATATATCTTACTCAAGTGATTCAGGCTCTGGGGGAAAAAGGGTGGGGGAGATACCTTAAAAAGCAAAGGAAACCCCAAGAAACAGATATTTCCTGAAAGAATGCTATAATAGAAAAGTAAGAGTCTTGAGTCCAGGAGCAGGATAAGTAAAATGTCAGATGTCTTCGAAGGTTTTAGGAAGAAACCCTCTTTTTGTTGGGGGCAGTAACCTAAACTGAGCATTTCTACAGTTTTCCTCCATAGAAAAACCTCCAGTATTCTTCTTGCTATGAAGACAGACACCTTGAAGGTGACTTTCTCTGCGTGACTCTATTTTCTCTCCCTCAAATTGTCCCTTCTCTAGCTGTCAGGCTCACTCTTCTCTTCATCTACCTTAAAACTGATCACTACAGTTCATTCTCTATATGGCTCTCTCTCTCTTCTTTGTGGAGCGCGTGTGGGTGCACGCGCATGCATATGCATTTCAACAAAATAACACATCTTAGTCTTTGAGAATCTCTCTTCCCCACCCCCCAACAGGGACTCATACAGAACCTGTTTGTGTCCACCCTCTGCTTTTTGTCCTAGTTCAGATTTGGCAGCTCCACTTCGGCACTTGCCTCAAGAAGGAAAGCAAAAAATAGAAAGATAGAACAGCTTTAACTAACTAAGCTCGAAACCTCTTATTACAGGTTATAGGCAACCCAGAGTGAAAGAGGAAAAGTGGAAAGAATACATATCACCTCTCCTCTTATCTGTGTAATTGAAAACACATTGTGGTCATCCATCTTGATGACCAAAACCCTCAGACTTTGCCTGGGTTCTACCACTATGGTGTGTTTCCATGACAACTGATGAGCCAACCACAATGGACCTTGTTGCCACACCTCAACCATCACCTCAATCAATAAAAGTCCCTCCTCTAACGGGTCCTTCCTTGCTTCTGACTGGGAGATGATTCTTCCATGAAAGCTAACATTTTAGTAGGTGGGGGTAAAGGAAGTCTGAAACATGAAAGAAAAAGAAATACCCCCATCATATCCACAGTGATCTAAAGCACTTGAGAGGTAACTTGGTAGGACTCGCTGACCATATTGAAATCAGTTAAGATTCATTTTGCACACGTTTTCCTCATTCACTGACAAAATGTTGATTGTTGTATAATTTCCTCTCACACACACCCCTGCACCCATCTCTCTCTCACCCATGAATCCTAAGTTTTGGTGAAAAAATCATTTTATTTAGTTCTATTAACCCCACACTCACTAAGCAAAATGTCATGGAAACGTTGTGAAGGCTTCCTTCTGCCCACTGCCACCCACTCCTGGGGAGAGACCATTCATTGATTGACAGGTCTCCAGGGACCTTCCTTCCCTTCCTGCCCACTGAAATGGCCACAAAGAGAGGTCACAGAAGAAAGACAGCCCAGACTGAAGATGGAACAGGGACTCGTGCCAGAAAGGGTGGGCAAGAGAAGAGACAGAACAATAAGGAAAAGGGGGAAGGGGTAGATAAAGGCAGGGAGATAAAGAGGAAGAAAATCCATCTAAATGAAAATTCGACATGGTCCTCATTTGAACCATTTCCTCTATAAAAGGAGGAATAGTAAAGAGAGCAAAATAAAAGCAAAGCCATACAATACCTAAATGAAAGTAAAAAGACAAGTGGGGGAATAATATTACACACCTAAAAATATATATCCTGAACTTTAACATTTTAGCTAACAGGACACTGACTTAAAAAAGAAGTCAATATATAAGAAATTCTTTAACAGCAACTCAGATCAACTATGAAAACAATTTTTCTCCTTCATAGTCCCTAATCTGCTATTACTTAAAATGAGTTTCTTTGACCCACTGTAACAGAATCACTTATTTTTGTTGGAGATTCCTAGATGCCACCCAGGATTAAGATGCTTTGGGAGAGGAGCTTCAAGATGGCGGAAGACTAAGACACGGAGATCACCTTCCTCCCCACAGATACACCAGAAATACATCTACACGTGGAACAACTCCTACAGAACAGCTACTGAACGCTGGCAGAAGACCTAAGACCTCCCAAAAGTCAAGAAAGTCTCCACGTACCTGGGTAGGGCAAAAGAAAAAAGAATAAACAGATAGGGATGGGACCTGCACCAGTGGGAGGGAGCTGTGAAGGAGAAAAGGTTTCCACACACTAGGAAGCCCCTTCGTGGGCAGAGACTGCGGGTGGGGAGGGGGAAAGCTTCGGAGCCGCGGAGGAGAGCGCAGCAACAGGGGTGCGGGGAGCAAAGCGGAGAGATTCCCGCACAGAGGATTGGTGCCGACCGGCACTCACTAGCCCGAGAGGCTTGTCTGCTCACCCGCCGGCGCGGGCGGGGCTGGGAGTTGAGATTCGGGCTTCCGTCCGAGTGCAGGGAGAGGACTGGGGTTGGCAGCGTGAACACAGCCTGAAGGGGTTAGTGCACCACGGCTAGCCGGGAGGGAGTCCGGGGAAAAGTCTGGACCTGCCGAAGAGGCAAGAGACTTCTTCTTCCCTCTTTGTTTCCTGGTGCGCGAGGAGAGGGGTTTAAGAGCGCTGCTTAAAGGAGCTCCAGAGATGGGCGCGAGTCGCGGCTAACAGCGTGTACCCCAGAGACGGGCATGAGACACGAAGGCTTCTGCTGCCGCCACCAAGAAGCCTTTCTGCGAGCACAGGTCACTATCCACACCCCCATCCAGGGAGTCTGTGCAGCCCGCCACTGCCAGGGTCCCGGGATCCAGGGACGACTCCCCCGAAAAAATGCACGGCGCGCCTCAGGCTGGTGCAATGTCACGCAGGCCTCTGCCGCCACAGGCCTGCCCCCCATCCGTACCCCTCCCTCCCCCTGGCCTGAGTGAGCCAGAGCCCCCACATCAGCGGCTCCTTTAACCCTGTCCTGTCTGAGCGAAGAACAGACGCCCTCCAGCTACCTACATGCAGAGGCGGGGCCAAATCCAAAGCTGAGCCCCTGGGAGCTGTGAGAACAAAGAAGAGAAAGGGAAATCTCTCCCAGCAGCCTCAGAAGCAGCGGATTAAAGCTCCACAATCAACTTGATGTACCCTGCATCTGTGGAATACATGAATAGACAACGAATTGTCCCAAATTGAGGAGGTGGACTTTGAAAGCAACGATATATATATATTTCCCCCTTTTTCTCTTTTTGTGAGTGTGTATGTGTATGCTTCTGTGTGTGATTTTTGTCTGTATAGCTCTGTTTTTACCATTTGTCCTAGGGTTCTGTCTGTCCTTTTTTTTTTTTTTAAGTATAGCTTTTACCACTTGTTATCATTGGTGGATTTGTTTCTTGGTTTGGTTGCTCTCTTCTTTCTTTCTTTCTTTTTTTTATTAAAAAACTTTTTTTAATAATTATTTTAATAACTTTTTCATTTTATTTTATCTTCTTTCTTTCTTTCTTTTTTTCTAACTTTTATTCTGAGCTGTGTGGATGACAGGCTCTTGGTGCTCCAGCCAGGCATCAGGGCTGTGCCTCAGGTGGGAGAGCCAACTTCAGGACACTAGTCCACAAGAGACCTGCCAACACCACGTAATATCAAATGGCAAAAATCTCCCAGAGATCTCCATCTCAAGGCCAAGACCAAGCTCCACTCAACGACCAACAAGCTACAATGCCGGACACCCTATGCCAACCAACTAGCAAGACAGGAACACAACCCCATCCATTAGCAGAGAGGCTGCCTAAAATCATAATAAGGCCACAGACACCCCAAAACACATCACCAGACGTGGAACTGCCCACCAGAAAGACAAGATCCAGCTTCATCCACCAGAACACAGGCAATAGTCCCCTCCACCAGGAAGCCTACACAACCCACTGAACAAACCTTAGCCACTGGGGGCAGACACCAAAAACAACTGGAACTACGATCCTGCAGACTGTGAAAAGGAGACCCCAAACACAGTAAGTTAAGCAAAATGAGAAGACAAACTCACAGAAGATGAAGGAGCAAGGCAAAAACCCACCAGACCTAACATATGAAGAGGAAATAGGCAGTCTACCTGAAAAAGAATTCAGAATAATGATAGTAAAGATGATCCAAAACCTTGGAAATAGAATGGAGAGAACACAAGAAATGGTTAACAAGGACCTAGAAGAACTAAAGAGCAAACAAACAATCATGAACAAACAATAAATGAAATTTAAAATTCTCTAGAAGGGATCAATAGCAGAATAACTGAGGCAGAAGAACAGATAAGTGACCTGGAAGATAAAATAGTGGAAATAACTACTGCAGAGCAGAATAAAGAAAAAAGAATGAAAAGAATTGAGGACAGTCTCAGAGACCTCTGGAACAACATGAAACACACCAACATTCGAATTATAGGGGTCCCAGAAGAAGAAGAGTAAAAGAAAGGGACTGATAAAATATTTGAAGAGATTATAGTTGGAAACTTCCCTAATATGGGAAAGGAAAGAGTTAATCAAGTCCAGGAAGTACAGAGTCCGATACAGCATAAATCCAAGGAGAAACATGCCAAGACACATATTAATCAAACTATCAAAAATTAAATACAAAGAAAAAATATTAAAAGCAGCAAGGGAAAAACAACAACTAACACACAAGGGAATCCCCATAAGGTTAACAGCTGATCTTTCGGCAGAAACTCTGCAAGCCAGAAGGGAGTGGCAGGACATATTTAAAGTGATGAACGAGAAGATCCTACAACCAAGATTACTTTACCCAGCAAGGAACTCATTCAGATTTGACAGAGAAATTAAAAGCTTTACAGACAAGCAAAAGCTGAGAGAATTCAGCACCACCAAACCAGCTTTACAATAAATGCTAAAAGAACTACTCTAGGCAGGAAACACAAGAGAAGGAAAAGACCTACAATAACAAACCCAAAACAATTTAAGAAAATGCTAATAGGAACATACATATCAATAATTACCTTAAATGTAAATGGATTAAATGATCCAACCAAAAGACATAGGTTGGCTGAATGGATACAAAAACAAGACCCATATATACGCTGTCTACAAGAGACCCACTTCAGACCTAGGGACACAGACAGAAAGTGAGGGGGTGGAAAAAGATATTCCATGCAAATGGAAATCAAAAGAAAGCTGGAGTAGCAATTCTCATATCAGACAAATAGACTTTAAAACAAAGACTATTAAAAGAGACAAAGAAGGACACTACATAATGATGAAGGGATCAATCCAAGAAGAAGATATAACAATTGTAAATATTTATGCATCCAACATAGGAGCACCTCAAAACATAAGGCAAATACTAACAGCCATAAAAGGGGAAATCAACAGTAACACAATCATAGTAGGGGACTTTAACACCCCACTTTCACCAATGGACAGATCATCCAAAGTGCAAATAAATAAGGAAACACAGGCTTTAAATGATACATTAAACAAGATGGAGTTAATTGATATTTAGAGGACATTCCATCCCAAAACAACAGAATACACATGCTTCGCAAGTGCTTACGGAACATTCTCCAGGATAGATCATATCTTGGGTCACAAATCAAGCCTTGGTAAATTTAAGAAAATTGAAATCATATCAAGTATCTTTTCTGACCACAATGCTATGAGACTAGATATCAATTACAGAAAAAAATCTGTAAAATATACAAACACATGGAGGCTAAACAATACAATACTTAATAACCAAGAGATCACTGAAGAAATCAAAGAGGAAATCAAAAAATACCTAGAAACAAACAGCAATGAAAACACGATGACCCAAAACCTATGGGATGCAGCAAAAGCAGTTCTAAGAGGGAAATTTATAGCAATATAATCCTACCTTAGGAAACAAGAAACCTGTCAAATAAACAACCTAACCTTACATCTAAAACAATTAGAGAAAGAACAAAAAAACCCCAAAGTTAGCAGAAGGAAAGAAATCATAAAGATCAGATTAGAAATAAACGAGAAAGAAATGAAGGAAACAACAGCAAAGATCAATAAAAGTATAAGCTGGTTCTTTGAGAAGATAAACAAAATTGATAAACCTTTAGCCAGACTCATCAAGAAAAAAGGGAGAAGACTCAAATCAATAGAATTAGAAATGAAAAAGGAGAATTAACAATTGACACTGCAGATATACAAAGGATCATGAGAGATTACTACAAGCAACTCTATGCCAATAAAATGGACAACCTGGAAGAAATGGACAAATTCTTAGAAATGCACAACCTTACAAGACTGAACCAGGAAGAAATAGAAAATATGAACAGACCAATCCCAAGCACTGGAATTGAACCTGTGATTAAAAATCTTCCAACAAACAAAAGCCCAGGACCAAATGGCTTCACAGGCGAATTCTATCCAACGTTTAGAGAAGAGCTGACACCTATCCTTCTCAACTCTTCCAAAATATAGCAGAGGGAGGAACACTCCCAAACTCACTCTACGAGGCCACCATCACTCTGATACCAAAACCAGACAAAGATGTCACAAAGAAAGAAAACTACAGGCCAATATCACTGATGAACATAGATGCAAAAATCCTCAACAAAATACTAGCAAACAGAATCCAACAGCACATTAAACAGATCATACACCATGACCAAGTGGGATTTATTCCAGGAATGCAAGGATTCTTCAACATACTCAAATGAATCAACATGATACACCATATTAACAAATTGAAGGATAAAAACCATATGATCATCTCAATAGATGCAGAGAAAGCTTTCGACAAAATTCAACACCCATTTATGATAAAAACCCTCCAGAAAGTAGTCATAGAGGGAACATTCCTCACCATAATAAAGGCCATATATGACAAACCCACAGCCAACATCATCCTCAAAGGTGAAAAACTGAAACCATTTCCACTAAGATCAGGAAGAAGACAAGGTTGCCCATTCTCATCACTATTATTCAACATAGTTTTGGAAGTTTTAGCCACAGCAATCAGAGAAGAAAAGGAAATAAAACGAATCCAAATCAGAAAAGAAAAAGTAAAGCTGTCCCTGTTTGCAGATGACATGATACTATACATAGAGAATCCTAAAGATGTTACCAGAAAACTACTAGAGCTAATCAATGAATTTGGTAAAGTGGCAGGATACAAAATTAATGCATAGAAATCTCTTGCATTCCTATACATTAATGATGAAAAATATGAAAGTGAAACTAAGAAAACACTCCCATTTACCATTGCAACATAAAGAATAAAATATCTAGGAATAAACCTATCTAAGGAGACAAAAGAACTGTATGCAGAAAATTATAAGACACTGATGAAAAAAATTAAAGATGATACAAATATATGGAGAGATATACCATGTTCTTGGATTGGAAGAATCAACATTGTGAAAATGACTATACTACCCAAAGCAATCAACAGGTTCAGTGCAATGCCTATCAAACTACCACTGGCATTTTTCATAGAACTGGAACCAAAAATTTCACAATTTGCATGGAAACACAAAATACCCCGAATAGCCAAAGCAATATTGAGAAAGGAAAATGGAGCTGGAAGAATCAGGCTCCCTGACTTCAGACTATACTACAAAGCTACGGTCATCAAGACAGTATGGTACCAGCACAAAAACAGAAATATAGATCAATGGAACAGGATAGAAAGCCCAGAGATTAACCCATGCACATATGGTCACCTTATCTTTGATAAAGGAGGCAAGAATATACAGTGGAGAAAAGACAGCCTCTTCAATAAGTGGTGCTGGGAAAACTGGACAGCTACATGTAAAAGAATGAAGTTAGAACACTCCCTAACACCATACACAAAAATAAACTCAAAATAGATTAAAGACCTAAATATAATGTCAGACATTATCAAAATCTTAGAGGAAAACATAGGCAGAACACTCTATGACATAAATCACAGCAAGATCCTTTTTGACCCACGTCCTAGAGAAATGGAAATAAAAACAAAAATAAACAAATGGAACCTAATGAAACTTAAAAGCTTTTGCACAGCAAAGGAAACCATAAACAACACGAAAAGACAACCCTCTGAATGGGAGAAAATATTTGCAAATGAAGCAACTGACAAAGGATTAATCTCCAAAATTTACAAGCAGTTCATGTAGCTCAGTATCAACAAAACAAACAACCCAATCCAAAAATTGGCAGAAGATTTAAATAGACATTTCTCTAAAGAAGATATACAAATTGCCAGCAAACACATGAAAGAATGCTGAACATCATTAATCATTAGAGAAATGCAAATCAAAACTACAGTGAGATATCTTCTCACACCGGTCAGAATAGCCATCATCAAAAAATCTACAAACAGTAAATGCTGGAGAGGGTGTGGAGAACAGGGAACCCTCTTGCACTGTTGGTGGGAATGTAAATTGATACAGCCACTATAGAGAACACTATGGAGTTTCCTTAAAAAATCTACAAATAGAACTACCATACGACCCAGCTATCCCACTACTGGGCATATACCCTGAGAAAACCATAATTCAAAAAGAGTCATGGGGCTTCCCTGGTAGAGCAGTGGTTGAGAGTCCGCCTGTCGATGCAGGGGACATGGGAAAACTTAAAGCATTTAAGTTGTAATTTAAAAATACAAAAAAGACTCTTTGGAACTGTGACTTGGGACTCTTAACAACTACCGCTGGTAATTCTAATATAACATTTGAAAGATGCTTCTCAAACCTTTACACTACCTGTGTTGAGTACAATTACCTAATTATGTTGAATTTGCAAAGCATGGTTTTAAAAGTCACCTCTGCAAATAGCAAGTGTTGGCGAGGATGTGCAGAAAAAGGAACCCCCGTGAATGCTGGTAGGAATGTAAATTGATGTAATCACTCTTTTCCATGGAAAACAGTATGGAGCTTTCTCAAAAAAAGAAAAAAAAAATAGAACTAGCATACAATCCAGCAATTTCACTCCTTAGTATTTATCCAAAGAAAATGAAAACACTAATTTGAAAAGATATATGCACCTCTATGTTCATGGCAGCATTTCTTTACAATAGCCAAGATAAGGAAGCAACCTAGGTGCCTATCAACAGACAAATGGACAAAGAAAAAGGACGATACTTCTGAAACATCTCACATACAACTAGGATTGCTGCCACTACATGAAAAGGTGTGTCTGTTTTTGTACCATAAGCCCCACAATAAAGCCTTTTCCCTCAGGTTTGATCTACTAATACCTCAGAGAATCTAATAGAATCCATTCTGTAGAGTCTTTCCCATAAAAATAGCATAAAACAATGACCAAAATCCTTATAGAGTCACACATTCAACTTATGTAGTTAAGTGGCATTTGAAGCAAGATACAAAAAAAACAAAAACAAAATTATTAAGCTATACAGTAGTTCACAAGTGGTAGAATCCAAGATAAAAACCTGGAGTTCTCATTTAAAATTGCAGGTTCTCAGGCATCCTAATTCAGTGGGTAGAGGGAGGTGCTCAGAATCTGCATTTTAACAAGTATGTTCAAGGACCAAACTTTAGGAAATGTTTAGCATCACCTGGACCGATTTGGCTTCAGTAGTTTGTATCAGTGTTTATCCAAGTGTGGTCCCCAGACCAGCAGCATCAGCGTCCCCTGAGGACATTTCAGAACTACAAATGCTTGGGTCCCATTCCAGATCTAATCAGAATCAGAAACTCTGGAAGTAAGATCCAGAAGTCTGTGGTTTAACAAGCTGTCCAGATGCAATTCATTTACATCAACACTTAGAGGAGTGGTTCTTAACTTTAGAATGACCTGGGGAGCTTTAGAAAATCCAGTGCCGAGACCACTTTTCAGACCAACCGTATCTCTGGGGCAGAGGGAGGGGCTGGGCATCCGTAATTTTTAAAGGTCCCCAAGTGATTGCAATGGGTAGCCATGCTTGAAAACCACCAACAACACTACTTTACTCACTCATGAAGCACAGAAGTAGTCACACCCCTACCCACCCATTGTAACACACTGCTTTGTCATCCAAAAATTATTCACAGTTATCTCGGTTTCTCTAACCTGTTTTGTTCACTTCAGCCTCTTGGATGTCAGTGGTATAACGACACTCACATCTCTGCACAGAGCTTGGGAGAGGAGGGAAAAGAGGTGCATCCAATTTGTTGTTAGATCAAGTTACTTACCTAAGATGATTTGAAAGTAGAAAGCACTGAATTTCTTTCAGCTATGAGCTCCCTACCTCTAGATGAGAGACACACATAATGGAGGCGGGGAAAGCTACCCCGGGCACTCTCTTTCCAATCTGCCATCAACCCCATGATTATTTCCTCCATCAACCTCGGTGAGTGGGCTGGGAGTCACTTATCCTCCTTTAAATTGCCCCATTTGTGTCAAGGTTACTTTGTACAAAATGATAAGCATTACCCACTAATTCTCTTCTGCACCTCCTACATTTTTCCCCAAAGCCTAGGCTCTTAGAAAGGCTTTCTCTTCTTCCTTCTGTCTCCTTTAAAAAAGAACTTTAAAACATTGTTACTCTGGGGATTTGTCGTGCTTTTCCATCCTGTAGTCTGTGAGCTGACAGACAGCTAATCGTGATTATAATAAAAATGAGTTATTATCATTACACACTAAAAAGAAAATGATGCCAAATCCTGCATTTTCCTCCAAGTCCAGTTATATGCTTCCTCCTCCATGAAGTGTTCCTTGTCGGCCCCTCCAATATTAATAACGTTCCTTTCTGTTGAATCCTGTCATTATCTGTTCCTTGCACTGCACTACTGAATGCTTAAGTGTGTATAATGGCATGTATTGTTTTCAAGTTGTGTAATGTAAAGTCGCTTTTTTCTTTCCAACTCTCTCTGGTAAACTTCCCAAGGGCAGACACCACACCTTCTAGTTCTTTTATATCCCTCACAGCCACAGCACAGTTCTGGCAAAAATCACAGAGCAGAAATCCAATAAACATTTGACTCTCATTACACCTATTTTATAAAACATCGAAAACGTTTAATCATTATTCTGGCTTCTCAGATATATTCTCCAAGTTGGTAAGCAAAACTAAGATTGGCATCCTATCTCTAATTTCAGTACCTAAGTTGAGCCTAATTCTCAAAGATCAGAAAGCATATTGACTCGTGTGTGTGTGTGTGTGTGTGTGTGTGTGTGTGTGTGTGTATGAGACAGAGAGAGAGAGCGAGAGAGAGACAGACTGTGTCCCTACCCTAATGCTTCTAGTGCAGTCTTAAAACTTCCATGAAAATTAAATATATTTTAGTTTTTGTAACTCAATCTTTGCTCTTGTTATTGCCTTCAAATCTCTGCTTTTGTCCTGTTTAATTATTATTAGAATTTAAGAACTATTTCTCAGATATATTTAAACATTTTTATCTTAGAAACCATTACAAATCTTGAAATTCACGCTTTATAATTGAAAAGACACTTGTTTCTTATGGGTAGCATTTGCATTTTAAAGCTGGTCAAGGCTGAGGTAGTGCAGACTTTCAAAGCTGATTTGAATTCATCATGAAACATATTAAATTTTCATTCTAAAAACAATACTGTATTTTTGAGAAATCGTGCTCCCTTCTTTGGAGAAGCATACGGCTTAGTGCTTCATAGTGGGAAAGTTACTGAGTATATTCTGGAGAATAAATATACATTGCACTCAAATATACAGTGAGCTTACCTTAAAGATTTTCATTGCATTCTTAGCATGTAAGTAAATTTCTGTGCAAACACAATCTATCCCCTCGGTCTTCACATTTATTTCTATAACCAGTGTAAATAGAATGGAGTCTTAGAGATGTGTGAAATGTGGAGGATGAGCGAGCAGAATCTCTTCTGTGATTAACTGGGTAAAAGAGGACCCAGTGGTATGAGGAATGATTCTCTAGACAGCACAGGAATAGCAACAGGGAAAAGAAAAATATGGTGAACCCCTACAAAAGGAATTGTCTCCTTTCCTAGAGGCACAAAAGAGGGTTTAGGTGATGCATGTACCCTAGATGGACAGCAGACCAGGGTACACAAACCTACTATTTGGACAGGGATGAAAGAGATGGCAGCACCCAGGAAGAGGAAGTAGAGACAGCTAATGGCTGAGGGAACTTCCCTGGCTGCTCCAAAGTTCAGGTAGCTGGGAAGCTAGCCACAGAAAAAGTACACCCCAAGATCTCAAACACCAGCCACGAAAAGAAGCATTGTATCAAAGGTGTTTCAGAAGATAAATGGATCTACAGACTAATATTAACCACAAATTCCCAGTTACTACCTGAGTCAACACACTTAATAACTGGTACATCGTGGTATGATATTTTTGTTCATTATACTATTTAATGAAATTTTATTATAATAATGCTTGTCCTGCATTTTGGATTTTCTCGGAGGGTACTGGAGAAAAGAGAACTAATTACAAGAAGAAATTCATATTACCAATGAATTGATTTAAATGTTACACCTGTCTCTGATGGAAGAACCAGGCAATATTTAACTGGAAAGACAAATAGTTTCCTAGGAGTTATATTGGCTTTCAAAGTCAGATCTATGAAAGAAGGTTATTTTTCTCCTTAATTACTTTAACCAGTCTCCCAATCCCCTGAGGTTTATAAAGCCACACTGGCCTTATTGTTGTACCCTGACCTGCAGAGCCCAGGACCTTTGCCCTGGTGCCCTTTCAACTTGGCCCGGGATGCTCAGCTGTACAGCTGGCTCATCCTCGTTATTCAGATTTCCGTTTAAATATCATTTCTTGGAGAGGAATTCCCTCAACCAAACTAGCCTAGCCTTCCCAGTTACTCTACCAGTTCTTATTTTAGGTCTCTGGGTATCACTATCATATATTTCTTGGGTGTCTTTGTTTAATTGTTTATGGTCTTTTTCATGCCTTAAAAAGAAAAAAGCACCGTGAAATCAGGAGATGTGTCTTGTCTTACCACTGTATCTCCACTGCCCAGCACTGTGTGTGGCACATTTATCTACTCAATATATATTAATTGAATAGATTTGTTATAATTATTATCATAATTATTATAAAAGTAACTATTATTATCATTATTATATCAAAGCCCTTTACTTTGGAATGATATTTACTCGAACTTCAGTATTTACTCCCTTCCCTGCTTTGTTTTTCTTACTGGCACTAATGACTATGTGTCATTGTATTATGTATTTATTCACTATCTATATCTTTTGCTAAAATGTAAGCTTCTTTGTCTGTTTGGTTTACCTGAATATCCCTTGCACCTAAAACATGTCCTAGCGCATGGTAGCAGCTCAATAAATCACTGTTAAATGAAACCAATAGTTGTAGCCTGCCTCTTCCCCTCCTTTGTCTTCCCTAAGCAATTCACAAGCAACTTGCTCCTTTGCTATTTGACACTGAGGGTCTTTTTCTTGACCATGTCGTTGTCTCTGTGTCTGCTACCCTGGCATGCCCAGATGCTCTTGGCTGACAGAAGTAGAGATGTTCAATACGGCTGAAATACTCTGTCTGCCCTGTCCTTCATCAGCAGTAATTTGCAGGCCTTGGCTATGCTCTATTCAACTCTTTAGCTTTTATTACAGTTTTACTCTCCAAAGTCACAAACCATACTATGATGGTTTCACTATTGCTATCTACCTCGAGATACTTGGAAGAGAGAAGGGGGTGAGAGGAGAGCTTGGCAATACTCCAGAGTAACTCAACTTTAAGCAGTCACCCCAACATGCAACGTGCTCTGGCTGCCATGGATTAATTCCCATCCAGAATTCCTGGCCACCTCACATGAACTTGCTCCTGTGTGATAATACACCTATTGCGAGACTGCTACAAGTAGTGTACCATGCTGGCCTCTGTGGGAGCTGCAAAATTATACAGCATCTAGCTCCTACCTCTAATGGCTTATCATCTGGGAGAAAGGTAAACATCTGTAAATATAATGCTAATAAAATGCCCTTCCATACCTGTCCAGATCTCACTGTACCCCTCATGCACGTCAGCAATTCACCTAGTAACTATCACCCATGCAAAGTCTATAAGGCAATCCCTTACATGCCAGCCATTCTACAGACTAAACTCCTGCTGCTGGGGTTTAAACAGATATGAAGTCAACAGATTGCAGTTAAATTAAGTCATGCCTAGGACAGTGTATCTCAAAGTGTGGTCCCCAGACCACTTATAGCAAGACCATCTCAGGTATCCTAGACCCACCGAATCAGAATCCCAGGGGTAGGCTTGAAGATCTCCAATTTTTAACACTCCCCAAGTGATTCTTCTGGATACTAACATTTGAGAACCACCAGACTAAGCTTTATGCAGGATGTGACAGTATTTCTGTACATGTAAGGAGACTAGTCCTTGCATATGCTGATATAGTAGTATAGTGATGGCCTTTCAAACTGTCACTATTGGACATCAACACCGCCCTCTATCTCTCTCTCTAGCAGCCCTTACGGTATGGGAGCTTTCTAATACAAGTGCCACCTTTAACAATACAGCATGGAAACATTTGGTAACTATCAATTCCAGCCCTTAGCAACTGGGTGCCCAATTTTGAGTTGGTTTTCTGAGGTCAGGAAAAAGAATCATGAATAGATATTAAGCAACCAAATATGACTGCCATTAATAATGATTCTCACGTGACAAAATGTAAGCCTACCACTGCCTGATAAGAGGAGCCAGAACAGTGGGTCCCAAAGGTACGTACTTAGAATCCCTAGGAGTAGAAACCTGGTATCTGTACTTTTAACAACACTTTGGTTGCTTTTTAGCAGTTAACACAACACAGGTCCATAGACCAACAATGGGGAACCAGTGATCCAGTATAAGGTGTGGGACAAATATCCAACTCCTAAAGATAAAAGATTCACCATAGTCATGCACACTTCAATATAGGCTTAATCACTTAACCATGACTATGAATAACGGCAGTGATTTATTCTAAATCTACAGATAACTAGAAAGTTAACCGTCTCTCACTCTCTTATCAGATGTGTGACGTTTAGTCCTCTAAGCTGGTTTTTTTAGAGGGTATTCCAATAATATCACAGATGAACTCATGCTTCATATTTTTAATATTAGTCGGCCTCCAAGCAGGCCCTTGTGTGGTCCCCTCCCATAATGAAGAGCCGAATTGTGTAGTCAACAGGACATTGAGGAGGTGATAGAGTGTGACATCCAAGGCCAGGTAATAAAAGTGCCACTTCTACCTTTGCCTCCTTGGATCACATGCTATGGAGATGTAGCTGCCATATCATTAAGACACTCAAGCAGCCCTCCAGAAAAGTGCACATGAAGAGAAACTGAGGTCTTCTACCAACAGCCAGCACCAGCTCATTATGCATCTAAATGAGCCATCCTTGAAGTGGATTCTCCAATTCCAATCAAGCCTGCAGACGACTGCAGGCCCGGCTGTTGTCTTAACTGCTATCTATGAAACCCTGAGCCAAAACCCACCGAGCTAAGCCACGCCTGGATTCCTGACCCACAGAAACTGTATAAGATAATGAATGCTTGCTGTGATCTAAAGCCACTATGTTTTTTGGTAATTTGCTCTGCGACTATAGCTTATACACCTAGTCTAACCCAAGAGGGCATCATAGCTCCAAACTCGGGGCTCTCTCCGTGGCCATACTGAACAGGCATCCTAGGCGAAATTACTTCATCCCTTTCTCCCTTAATTTACTCTATTAAAAAGAAGTTTCACAATAGGGAGGTTTTTCTTTTAAAGAGCCTTAGTAATAGCCCTACTGTATCAAACAGGATTGGTTTTAAATGAACATTCTTGTACTTCTCTACCTGTCAGGGAAGTTGTGAGGCTTAATTAATTACAGATCTTTGGATGAAAGGAGCACTGAGCACTAAGAATTATCATCAAACAGGACTAGGAAAAATGGGAAAAAAAGACATTTTCTCGCTTTGCTTGCTAAATCCATTTCACCTAAGATTTAGCAAAGGCTGAGTCATCTATTGTTTAGAGAATATTAAATTTTTGCTGAGTGTAGAGTGGAAATAAGCCAGCACAGCCGCAGAACAGGGAGCCCCTGTCCTTTAGATTAAAATAGACCTCTATTCCAAAATAAACCCCAATCCCTCTTTTAGGGAACAGCATGGGCATTTGGATCTTCTGAGCTTTCAAGGAGGAACGATGAGATGAAATAGACATGTAATCTAAGCCCCATCTAGCAGAACTACCTCCATTTATAACCAGAAGCCTCCTAAACCATGAGCCAGACAACCTCATGGAGGTTGATGTCTTCCCTGAGCAAACACTCAATAGAAGGAATTTATTTGGGGGTTCTTTTTCATGCTCTTTTTTTTTTTTTTTTTTTTTTTTTTTTTTTGCGGTACGCGGGCCTCTCACTGTTGTGGCATCTCCCGTTGCGGAGCACAGGCTCCGGTCGCGCAGGCTCAGCGGCCATGGCTCACGGGCCCAGCCGCTCCGCGGCATGTGGGATCTTCCCAGACCGGGGCACGAACCCGCGTCCCCTGCATCGGCAGGCGGACTCTCAACCACTGCGCCACCAGGGAAGCCCTCTTTTTCATGTTCTAATGGCAATGTTCCTGCCAGAGGAACACTGACTCAGGAGAGCAGAACTGAGTCTCCACATAAGAATGAGATGGTGGTCGCTAGAGGCCAGGGAGTACAGTGGAAAAATCACTAGGCCTTGTAGCCCAAATTCAAGAGTTCAAATCCTGGTTCCTCCACTCACTAAACGAATGACCTTGGTCGAGTAAGTGACAACTTCTCTGACCCTCAACTTCCTCATGGTACAAATGCACCACCAGACATACTGCTTGGGCTCTAGACCCCAAGGCTACCGTGCCCTCCCTCCACACCCCACAAACCTCCAAATCCCATAGGCATTGCCCAAGGAGGAGAAAAAACTAGTCCACTGGCCCTTAATGATGGCTGGGGGGTTCCAGCAATGAGGGGTCGGGTCCACCCTTCCTGACCTTAAGAAATAAGGCAAGGCCTGGGGGCTTCCCTAGTGGTGCAGTGGTTAAGAATCCACCTGCCAATGCAGGGGACACGGGTTCGAGCCCTGGTCCGGAAAGATTCCACATGCTGCAGAGCAACTAAGCCCATGTGCCACAACTACTGAGCCTGCACTCTAGAGCCCACGAGCCACAACTACTGAGCCCACGTGCCACCACTACTGAAGCCTGTGTGCCTAGAGCCCGTGCTCTGCAACAAGAGAAGCCACTGCAATGAGAAGCCTGTGCACTGCAACGAAGAGTAGCCCCCGCTCGCCACAACTAGAGAAAGCCCACACACAGCAACGAAGACCCAATGCAGCCAAAAATAAATAAATAAAATAAATAAATTTATTTTTTTTAAAAAAAGAAATAAGGCAAGGCCTTATTCTCCAAGGCTCTTTGGGGCTTTCTCTTCTGATATGTCTTTTCTACAAAGTTACAGAGTTCCAGCTTCAGAAGGCCTGGGCCCCATCTCTTGCATCCATTCTCTTTTCTCTGGGACTTCTCAGCAGGCATGCAGGGATTGGATCTGAAATCGTAACATCAGAAATGTAGGTCTGGCTTTTCTTTTAGGCTTCTCAGGTCTGCCCAGGTTCTCTATGTGGTGCAGCCTAGCTCATCAGAATCCTGATCAGTGCTTGGGGGGCCTAAGCCCCACCTAGCAACGGAGTGGTCCCTCTGCATTGTTTCGTCCCCTCTGTGCATATATTTGCCTTAGTATTTCATGAGGAATGGTGGCTGGTCTAGGGAATTACATAGGTATTCCTGGACTACTGCTATTATAATCATGCCCGGATAGTATAATTATCTACATCAGTGTTGTAATGATCAAGAGAAATAAAGAGGATGAAAAGGCTTGTATACATTAAGACATGGTACCAAGGTTAGTTATCTTTCCACTGTGACCTAAAGCGAAAGGGTCTGCTGCATAAGAAAATTTTTAAAGTGTGTGTGTGTGTGTGTGTGTGTGTGTGCTGGAGGGGTGAGAAGAAGGCAGGGGAAGCAGGCTCTGAGCGGGGCCCTCCCTACCTTCAGCCACAATGGGTTAAACCAAAAAAAAAAATAAAAATAAAGAGGTGCTCGGCTGAAGTAGAGATGGTGGTGATCCCATGACCTTAATTTATCTTGTTGACTCCATTAAACCCAATCACACTGACAGTCAGTGCTACATGACCTGGAGCTTCCTCAGATCTCAAATCCATAACTGCATTTCTTGGTGTGTGTGTGTGTGTGTGTGTGTGTTGCATGTGTAGGAAATGAGAGGAGGAGGAAAGAAAGTGAAGAACGGGAACACAGTCAGGAAGCACAGACCAGTTGTGTTTTGTTTGTAAGCAGTAGCATGAGCTCCTTCAGCAAGCTTGTTGACTTTTATTACGTCAACGCGTGTTTCCAAGGACCCTCAGGACACCCTCCACTCTGTTCCCTATGCCAATGTCATGAACCTCTCCAAAGAGCCACCTTACCTCATACCACAGAGAGACACTCACCCAGATGAAGAGCCAGTCTGGGTTACACAGACCTAGTACAGATTAGGAGTGACAGAAAAATCCCTGCTCTAGGATTAAGTCCTGAGTTCTAGCTCTAGTCTTATCTCTGACACTTTCTATCTGACCTTGAGTGAGATGCAGCCAGGAGTCTCAGTTTTTCTATCTGTGAAGTGGAGAAGTTAATACCTGCCTAGTCTAGTCACCCTAGGACAGCTGTGAGGAGGTAGAAAGTCTTGGAATACTGTAAAGTACTTCAAAATGTAGAACTTTATGATACTGGACATTGCCAGAGGTGACACTAGACTATTCTTATACATATACTTCTTTATTCCCTCTCCATCTCCATTTGTCTCTTCTCATCTGCCCCACTATTTATTTCCTATACTTACTGTCCCCCTTCTCTTTTTCCTTTTACCTCTGCTTTTATCTTAGGTGTGTCAGTTGTATGCAACATAATCTATATATGTTGACCAACCCCACCGATAGCCAAGGCTGAATTGCAATGGTGATTCCCAATGCAGGAAATTTTTGGAAACTCTGTAAGGAAGGGTCTATGTCTTGATTATAATGAGGTTTGTGGAGCAAGCCTCCTCCAACCGAAAAGAAAACAACCTCATGTATTTGACTTCTCCTCTAAGCATAATACTTGAAGTAATAACTCCAGTGGTGACTCTATAACTGCATACATAAAAATCATCCCCAAAAAAGCACATAGCTGAGATTAAAAGAAAAAAAAATCATCCCAAAACATGTGAAAAGTACAGATGCCTGAGCCCCATCCTCCAAGATCTGGTGGGACTCAGAAATGTACTCTTTTCACAAGCCTTTCCCCACCCCAAGGAGTTTCCGATGCCCACTTTGAGGAAACCTGACCCTGAGACATTGTCAGTAGCACACGTGGATAACAGGAGTCCACTCTGCTCTTATGCAACTGAGTATTTCCCTCAAATAGATGAGGCTTATGGAGGCCAAGAGGAAAGTCAGAGAGACAGCCAAAAACCCAAATGATTAAAGTTCTGCTAAGAATGATTTATGAACATGAGAAAAAAACTCTAAATATTCTGTTGTTGACTCAGTGACTGCCTATAGACAGGCAATGGGTCTACAAATATTTATACGACATTAACAACAAGAAGGCCCAGGAATTATCTAAGATGTGACAAGGTCAAAGTTCAGACTAATGGGATGAAATCAAGGAAGAGGCAGATTTGGTTTACAATCAGGGAAAACACATACATACTGAGATTTAAGACATTATGAATTCCCCTCCTCAAAGAAAATGATGGAAGTTGCATTATCTGAGTGCTGCTACAGAGGAAACTAATTTGAATTGGAGGACAGGGGAGTCAGATGACATCATGACATTTTATATTTTGGACCATTTCAGGGAGATTTCCCAACATCTCTCCTGGAAGCAGGATTAACCCTGAGACGTCCTTGTACTTCAAGTGCCAGGTGTTGATCCAGGTTGGGTCCTCAAAGTTTCTGGTCTCATCCTCTGATTGCTCCTGTCCCCATGCCCCGGCTGGCACCAGCAAGTTCATGCTAATTCTGAACCTTCCCAGAGCTTAAGGAGACTCTGTCATAGTGCCCCTTTGCCATGGCTTGCAACCTGAAAACATTTGATTATTCACAGTGAAAGTTAACTATCTAGGTCAGTGGTTCTCAACTCCAGCTGCAAATTAAATTTACCCAGAAAGACTTTTTATTTTTAATACAGTTACCTAGACTCTATCCCAGACCAATGGAATACACTCTTTGGTAGTGGGGCTCAGGGATCAGTATTTGTTATAAGGTGTCCAGGTGATTCTAATGTATGCACAGAAGGTGATCTAGATAAAGCTTCCAACTTTGGCTGTACATTAGAATTTCCTGTGATTATTTTTAAAAAAAAAGAACACCAGGCCCCTTTCCCAGAAATTTAATATTAATTTGTCTCAGGTTAAGACTCAATTATCACTATTTTTTAAAAGCTGCTTACATGATTTTAATGTGCAACCAGGTGGAGAAGGATTCTCCTTATGGGAAGAGCTCCAGCATATCAAACTCTAAACTTATTAATATTATGTACCTCCACCTCTGACCTCTCCAATTTCCCATCACCCCCAAATTGAACCCACTTTTCCTGATGAATGTCTTTTCTCAGTTAGAAACTTCACCAACTTCTCAGTCACCCAGGCTTGGGTTCCTTGGAGTCATCTTTGACGACCCTCTACCCTCTTCCTCATTCCTACACCAAAGAAATGGCAGAGCATCACATGTATCCATCCTTCCTAAGCAGTATCCCGCTCTCACCAAGAAGGCTAGTGTAACTTCCTAATAGACCTCCTTGCCCCGACCTCATATCTACTAGGGTAGATTGATTGCAAAAATGGCTCCAGTCATTCACATCTACCTGTAACCACACCCTTTGAATTATCAGTTTGTAGATCTTCTCACCAGAGATCTACTTCCCCAACCTTGAATCTGGGTTAGCCTTGTGACTTGCTTCAGTCAACAAAATACCCCAAAAATGTTGATGTGCCAGCTCCAAGCCCAGGCCTCAAGAGGCCTTGCCTATGTTCACTCTTTTACTCACTTCTCTGTTGTCTCCATAAGAATGTGTCCAGGCTACCCTAAAGCCAAGCCTGGCTAACTTACTGGAGGGTGAGAGACCACTTTTAGCAAAGCTGAATCATTTCTGCTAAGGCTCCAAAGATGTGAGACAGCCCAGCCAAGATCAGCAAAGCCAACTAGCCTACCTGCAGCTGACCACAGATGCACGAATGAGCCATTATGCCCCCAGAGCAGATGAGCAAATCTGTCCAGCCAACACAAGACTCATAGAGATAATAAATGGGTGATAGTTCTAAACCCTGAGTTTTAGTGTGGTTTGTTACCCGGCAATAGCCAACTGATACACTTGCCTGATAAGAATCTTTGACCATAATAAAACTACCATTAACAACAATAATGAGACTTCTAGGAGGTATATACATATATATTCTCACAAAGAGGAGGGTAGAACCACAGGAAGGGTGAGAACAGTCTGTGTGTGTGTGTATGGTCTAAATTTTCATACTGATGATAATATTTTAAAATCATCTATATGACCACTTCATAATTGAGTACTACTCTGCTAGTGCTCATACCTGGAAATGTGTCTACAACTGCACTGTTGCGAACAGTATGACATTAATTATCATGGGCCAGTGAGGAAAAAACAGAAGTGGACCCAAACATAGAAGACGTGTTCATGCTAAGCAAAAGGCCAAACACCACTGCACACTATACATACAGTATTTCCTGGGAATTGGAAGATAAAAAGCTGGGGGAAAACTGAGTGGACTCACAGCACAGAGAGTATGGGGAAGGGCGGACTTTAAATGACCTGGGTTGTAGCAGACTGTACCATATTCACATTATTCATGAAGATTTATTTTCATATAGACTACAAACTGGTGACATAATTAATATCATTTAGCTTAAATTGTGTTGCTTTTGTGTTGTTATCCGTAATGTATAAAGTTCTTTTGGTTTTGGGACTTCCCTCGTAGTCCAGTGGTTAAGAATCCAGCTTGCAATGCAGGGGATGCCAGTTCGATCCCCGGTCAGGGAACTAAGATCCCACGTGCTGTGGGGCAACTAAGCCCTCATGACGACTAGAGAGCCCAAGTGCTGCAACTACAGAGCCCACGTGCTCTGGAGCCCGCACGCCACAACTAGAGAGAAGCCCGTGCACTGCAATGAAAACTCCGGTGCACTGCAACAAAAAATCCCGTGCGCTGCAACTAACACCCACACAGCCAAAAAATAAATAAATATTTCAGAAATAAAATAAAGTTCTTTTGCTTTTATACCAGTAATAGATCATGAAACGTAAGAAATGTCTAACACATTTAATTTTTATGAATATTCAAGTAACATTATTGTAAAAATAATTTAACATGAGTTGGAGGTGGGGTGCGCCAACATTTTTTTACCTTTAAGAAAGATCTATTCACCATTCATGTTTGAGACATGAATGCTGAACATGTCATCACAGTATTATTTAGGGAAAAAGGACCCTGGAAATTGTTTAGATGCCTAAAGATTGGTCAACATTAAATAAATGATGGGACTCACGTGTGATGTATGTATGTAAATCTTTTCATTTGATGTTTCTTTTAAATCAATTCTTAGAAGCAGAGTCGAGGTATGCATTTTTGTGTCTCTTCCTGCCCCAAACTTACTCAACATGAACAACCGTATTGAGTTGTTGAATGCTCACGTCCACACTGCAAAGCTGATATCATTGCCCCTAAGTCACGAGTGAAGAAACGGATGAGGAGAAAGGGTAAGTGATTTGCCCAAGCACATACCCCTAGACACTGGCATAGCTGGGATTCTGACTCCAGGTCTGTCTGATTCCAAAGACTGCACCTTTACGTTATGGGTCAAGTCCACCTCCCTCTTTAAAAACTTCTCCATAGCTCTCTATTGCCTTCAAATTAAATTCTAATTCCTCAGCAAAGCATCCAAGGTCCTCCACAAGCCATTAAACCACTTTGTCAGCCTGGGTCCTTTCTGCATCTTTCAATCCACACTACATTTCATAATCTTCAGGCAGCTTGCCTCTCTCACCATTCACTTCTGTGCCTTCATGCCCAGAAATGCCCTCTTCTGCCTATAGAAATCCCCCTTGGTCTTCATGGCACAGCTCAAATGTTACCTGTGGAGTCTTTTCTGATGCTCAGACCCCATCAAAACCCTACAGACTTTGGGGCACTGATTTTGCTCCATCAGACACTGTGATGACTTGTTTAAATGTGTCTCCCCCACCAGACTGAGAATCTGCTCCTTTTTATTTTTGTGAAGATAATAGGGTGGGGTTTTTGTAGTATAAAGACAACAGTTGCTCATTGTAGAAAACTCAGACAATATCAGAAAGTAGGTTTAAGGAAAGAAACTTTAAATCACTGTCACTTGGTGATACCTCCTTCCCATATCTATAATCTTCTTAAAAATCTTACAGTAGAGATAATGTGATAGATCAAGTTTTACATCCTGTTTCTCTTATTTTTCATTAAATTAAAACATGAACATTTTATCATGTCACTTAATGCTTCTCAAAAGTTAGATTTTTAATGGCTTTTACTGTGATTCCATCACACGTGAGTTCCATAATTTATTTAATGTTGACCAATCTTTAGGCATCTAAACAATTTCCAGGGTACTTTTTTCCCTAAATAATACTATGATGACATCCTTGTATGTAAATGTTTTCATTTGATTTTTCTTTTAAATCCATTCTTAGAAGCAGAGTCGAGGTATGTATGCATTTTGTGTCTCTTCCTGCCCAAAACTTACTCAACTGTCTTCCACACAATACCATAAACACTTGCACACACTTTTCACATAGGCCCATGCCTCACACAAAGAGGCCCTCAAGTAATATTTGTTGAATGAATAAACAAATAAATGAATGAAAAAATGAATAGTAGGCACTCAATCCAAACAAACCTTTTAGAATCAACAGTAAGGGGGACTTCCCTGGTGGTGCAGTGATTAAGAATCCACCTTCCAATGCAGGGGATGGGGGCTCGACCCCTGGTCAGGGAACCAAATCCCACATGCATGCTGCAACTAAGAGTTCACATGCCACAACTAAGGAGCCCTCCAGTCTCAACTAACGAGCACACGTGCCACAACTAAGGAGCCTGTGAGCCGCAACTAAGGAGCCCGCCTGCCCACTTAAGACCTGGCACAACCTAAATAAATAAAATAAATTTTAAAAATTAAAAAAAATAATCAACAGTAAGGCATGGAAAACCTAATTTTATTTAGAGGATAGATATGAATGTTACTATACCTTAATAATGGATAAGTAATGGTAGGAGTGACAGAAGGAGTGATGAATGGAAGGCAGCATTTAGGGATGTAGCTCTAAATCCTTCATGGCAAGGAGTCAAAAGATACTGCCTACATTTCATAAATCAAGAAAGTATGTTAGAATCCTGGTGGTAGAACAGAACATTTTAAAGTTTTACCACTAGAGACTGAGCTTCAGGGGGGATAATTTTAATTTGGATTGCTTCTGTAAACATTTTAATATTTTTACAATATATACAAATTGCTTTTATAAATTTTTCTTTTCTTTTTTATCTTTTCTCATATAATTTTAACTTTAAAAGTATTAAGGACAAAAACATAATTAACCTTTTGCCTTTGAGAGAGAAAGATTAAATCAGACTGTCTAGTTTAAGTCTTCAGAGGATCTCTTCAGTAGATATGGATCAATGAACTCTGAATTCTCTTTCCCACGTGATTCTAAGATTACAAGACACCCCTAATTTCCCCTTTCAGTCATCCCTTCACCTTTGCCCCCACCCCCATCACAAGCCGTACTTCATCAAAAATTCTCCTTTTCAAATTGAAAAAATAATAATAAAATAAATAAACACATAAATAAATAGGCATCATACACGGGTTATTTTTCTACCTGAGTTCCTTCTTTCCCTTCTCTGGCATTGTTCCGTGTTATCAGGAGAGTAGAGGGAGGAGGAAGGGGGAGCGAGATTAGGGAGCGAGAGATTCAGGAAGCTAAGAGAGGAAGAGGGAATGTCTCTCCGAAGAAAAGGGAAGTCTGTGCGGTCCAGGGGAGTGTCCATCTTACTTGTCCAGTAGGTCAAAGGTTACGTGAGGCTTTAAACTCTGTTTCATGTTCAAGAATCACCCATAGTTCTCTGAATACACCCCCTGATCATGTTCACAGCCTGCAAAGCTCTTAAAGGAAATGCTCCCTTTCTACCACTCTGGGGCATCATATTATTGGAGGTCGGGGGAGGGAGCGGAAAGTAGGCCAAGAAAGACACATCACTTGAGGCTTATTTTACTCAGCAAAGAGGCTGAAGCAGGGGATTGGCGCCCCGAGAAGGGACAGGGGAGCTCAAGGAACAAGAGTTTCAGAAAAACGTGTTTTGCAAATTTTAAGGTCTGTTCAGGCACCAGAGCGGCTTCTGGAGAGTTCTCTGAAGAATGGGAGTTGGACTTTGTTATAAAGCAGAAACTAACACACTACTGTAAAGCAGTTATACTCCAATAAAGATGTTAAAAAAAAAAGAATGGGAGTTGGAAAAAAAAATGTTTTTGAGAGAACATGGGAAAATGTTTGCCACATGTGAAAAGGTAGGATCACTGCTTCCCACCAGAAAATAAAATAATAAATAAATAGGCGTCATAAAAAATGGGAAATAACAGTAATCATCAATCTCCATAGCTAAAGGTCAAGGAATATTCTGTAAAGGGGCAATACTGAACATCTCTATTTTGCATAATGATCTATACAAACTTCCATGTAAAGGCTGGCTGGGGGAGGCAAATGCCCTTTGGTCCTAAGCAAACAGTTGCTGGGTACCTGCTGTATCTAGAAGAACCTCCCTAGTGGTCCCAGTGATTATGAGGAAGCAAGAGAATCCTGTGACCCCTGTTGGCCTGTCTCCCATTTCCATGAGACAGAAACGAGGCACCTCTCTGCTGTGTTGCCCCTGAAGGGTATCTGTGCCTTGAATATAATTAGTATTGGGCACATTGAACACACACTGTGTCCACGATCATGGAAGAAAGGAAGAAGAAAGGAAAGAAAAAATTACTTTATTGAGGACCTGCCACGTGACAGACGTGATAATAATCATTATATGTGTATGTTTGTTGTTGCTTAAAGAAATAGGACAGAGAATTCCAGCAGAAGCCCACAGTCCTTCCATTTTTAGACCATCCTTCGCACAGGAGGGTAAGGTGGGCCACAGGAACACTTCTTCAAGGCCTCAGAAAAATGGCTTGCAGGTCTGAGGCACCAGGCCAACTACATTTCTGCTGCTGAGGTGAAGAGCATCATTATATTATTCTTAAACTCCTACAAAACTACTTAGACAGACTGATACCAAGGATAATAAAGCGCCCCTGGGATGAAGACGGCATACGTTGACACTTCAGTGAGACAGGTTTAAAAAAGTGAGTTTTTAAAAATCACGTTCCAAACCATCAGGAAGTGGGTACAGTGTGTAGGGAGGGAGAATAGCACACAGCTAACTTAGGGATAGAGCTCTAGGGGCAAGTAGGTGTTGTTCGAAGGGTGGAAGAAAAGTAAGATGTTTGGTTTGTAGCCATATAAACCCTGAGGTCAAATGTACTCAAAGCCAAGACCTTTTTACACCCTACCCTTTATGCGATAAGATGACCTTGTCGCAAGAGGGGGATAAAAAGTCAGCCTCAGGCTTCCCTGGTGGCGCAGTGGTTGGGAGTCCGCCTGCCGATGCAGGGGACGCGGGTTCATGCCCCGGTCCGGGAGGATCCCACGTGCCACGGAGCGGCTGGGCCCGTGAGCCGTGGCTGCTGAGCCTGCGAGTCCAGAGCCTGTGCTCCGCAGCAGGAGAGGCCGCAGCGGTGAGAGGCCCGCGTACCGCAAAAAAAAAAAAAAAAAAAAGTCAGCCTCTGACTACTCTGAAACAGAAGAAATGGGCAGGTATTAGACAGATAGATAGATTGATAGATAGACAGATAGATAGATAGACAGACAGAGAACTATACCTGCAGTGGGGGAATTCATATATCCAACTTTATTCCCTACTTTCTCTCCAAACAAGCCCTCCAATCTGACCAGTGACCCCCATGACCCTCACCCAATCCAGGCTCATCCCAGCCTCTTTCTAGCTCACTGCTGTATCTCCCAGAGACTTCTTTCATTCATTTGACTCATTTGTTGAATGAATTAATAAGTGAATGACTATCAGCGAGTTGAACACACAAGGATTCAAATCAATGCCAAATGCTGGATCTATAGGTTGGGACTCCCAATACGATTTGGAACAGAAGCAGTGTGTTGACTCCAGATGATTACTGAGAGGAGAAGGTCCATGACACATGACACATTCTGAGGCCGTGGGACTTTATCCTGGGAAAAGCATCCTGCTTTGTAACCTGTGGGGAAAGCTTGCATCAGCTGCCAACAATTCTCACCCTCATTATTGCCATTGCTCAACCAATGTGCGTTCAAAGCAGTTCAAAATAAAGAACAGACATCCCTAGGATATGCTTTAAATTACAAGGTCATTGTTATTATAAAAACTTCCAATCCAAGGGGAGGAAAGCACCATACCCAATAAGAACTATATTTAATTATAGTCATTTTATTTATTCATTTTGCCAAGATCATTAAACGCAAAACGATGGAGGTAAAATAAAGGGGAAAAACAACAAAACGCAAATCCTCCTCTTATTTTTTAATAAGTAAATAAATTAAGATGTCTGATAACGGAAGCTGGAGAAAGACAGATGCTTTAATTAGCACATCCTGATGTGCAGGCTGAGGCAGCAGAAGTACAGAAGGTCTTCTCTCATTGCAGTTTGTGCCAATTTATGGTATAATTACTACTCTTGTCTCATATGTTGAACTCTGAATTTTAAAAAGTGGACAAATCCCCCATCTGCTTTTCAGAGCAACCCCACGAACACAGAGTGCTGTGACATCTGGTGACAGCCACCCTGGGAGATCTGTCCTTCTGCCCTTCTGTATGTGCCTGGCCTCTACAAGAGAAAGGAAAGGTGGCTCTTTTGGAGACTGATAGTAACACACCCATCTGGAAGCTGTCCATAGATCATCGGGGCATCTGAAGGGGTCAGCAGGAATTCAGGGGAGGCTTAACAGAGCCCCAGGAAGCTGAGCCTCCTTCCTAGAAAGAGAAATGACCATGTGCTGAGCGCCACTCAACAGGCATTGTGCTTGGGGCTTTATCTCATTTATCTCTCACGCAAGCCCGTGGGGAAAGTAAGTATTACTCTCCTCATTTTATTAGAAGGAAATTTAAAGATCACACAACTGTTAAGTGCAAAGCGGGAGTTGGGAACTAGCTCTCTCCAGCCCCAAAGTACTGCTCGTTCAACGGAAAAAAAACGGATCTTAGCTCAGGTCTCACTTCACACATGTACATATTTTATTTAGGAAGTGGCCTGGAAATGTGCACTTCAATTATTCTGATTTGCTAATCGAATTTTTTGAGGTGAAAAAAACACTTAGGATTTGGGCCTCAGCAGTTGTCACAGCTCACAGTTATCCCTGACAGCTGGGAGAAACAAATTCGAAAGGCTTGAAGCCACCCTGCATTCTTAAAATAGGTCAATGTGTCATATCCATATTTCTCTCTTTCCCACAGTTCTACAAGTACCTCTTTCCCTCCTTAAATCAGGGCTCAGTTCTCTGACTAAACTGTTGGATGGCTAGATGCTGGAAATGGTCCCCCAGGGGAGAGGTAAACGCCCCATTACCAGAATTACCTGAACGCAAACTAGGTTAGAGTCTGAGAGGACATCCATGTGGAATGAGCTGCGTGTTGACCATGGCAGCAGAATTATTCATCTGAAGCATCTCTGCACTAAAAGAAGAGAATAAAGGAACATCCACGTGGCCACCAGGACACTCAGAACAAAACCCCTACGTCTTGGAGTAGATTTGAGTTTGGCAACATGGCGCTGGAAAAAGTTCTACCTCTTTCAATACAGGTTTTACTTGATCATATTTCTAAACGATTCTGTCATAATAACGTATACTTCTCCAGTACCTTTTCACTGAGTGCTTAGCTTTGCAATGTTAATTAATAAAACATCTTACACAGCTGCACACACACGAGATTTATGAGGGTTGTACCAGGAAAAACGCTGATCAACGCTAGAATGTTCTAAAACATTAGTGTCAGAATCCTGATTTGAACCTTGTGATTAGGATTTGACAATCCATGTGTTGGTTTGTGGACATTTAAAAATGTTTCTGTGAATATCTGTCTCTCGGTTAATGAATGTTTAGACATATGCCAGCAGGCCTGATTTCAGAGATGCTGATCTTCAATTACAGATGAATATAAAGAGATATTTGTGGAGGGAGGGAGGAGAGGAGTTCGAAAGAAAAGGAGGCAGGCTGACTGGCTAGTCTACTGGTAAACTTCTGAATTATCTGCAGATGTCCACAGGATGCAAGAAGAAAAAAAATTCCCAGTATCACAGATCACCAGGCATATTCCTAGTACCTTAGCTACATATCTACTAATTAGTGACCCAAGAGGGACAGAATCTCAGATCCAGTCCATGGCCCTTTCATTACAATTGATTTGTGTGCCCAACCAACCCTATTTTGACCCTTTGTGCACACGTCAGTGGCCCCAGCTTCTGCCCAGAAAGTAGCTCCTTGAGTCAAAGGATCCACAATCTCCTCAGTTATTCACAACCTCACCACACCTAAAACCCCTATCAACCAATAACCATGCGAAGGGGCACTGGGTCACCCGCCCCCCCGAAGATGTCCCACACTGTACCACAAATCCTCCATTAGGCACTTACAGGAAGTAATCCTGCAGGGGCTAGGGAAGAAAGGCTATCCTGTGGGATGACCTTGTCTGAAAGAGCAGAGGCCCTTCCACGGCCCTTCCATGGGGCACAGGACAAGAGGGTGATGACATTTTTAGTGAGGCAAAAGCAAACTTTACATTCCACCAGCATCTTTCTTTTGAGCACCTGATACACTGAACATGAATTCATTTGCTCTGCCAATATCCCCATGAGATAGACAGCCAAGAAGGCTTTATCTTCTTCATTTTCAAGAAAGGATACCTGAGGCACAAAGAAGTTAGGCAACTTGTCCGAGGTCACATAGCTCATCAGCATCCCCTATCTTTTGATGCCCTGCTCAAAGTTCACAGGCTTTTCCCATTATTCTCGTGATTTCTTTCATTTCAACAACAATAAGACATAACCAGGTCTCCAGCAGAAACGCCAGTACATTAGCCATGTACCTCTACATCTATCCACCGAATAAATGGAGAAGGTGAAGCATGGGTGAAGCATAGGACGCAGGGGTGGGGGGAGGTTGCCTGTGCTGGGACTAGAGTTCAAATTGGCTAAAAGGGAAAGGGGCATCTTCCAAATAGCCAGGGAGCATCACTGGCCCAACTTCATAGTTGGAAGAAGCCTCAGGCTGCATGTCTTCTGACACAGGATCCCCTTCTCCAAGCACACATTCCCCTGTGCCGTATTTCTTTGAGAGTTTTCTGTGTAGTCAGAGGGTTCCAACACAGCATTCTAGTGGAATCTGGGGACTCCCTTCATAGCCAATGGTGAGAAGGAGATGTTACAATGGGCATTCTTCTCATAATCCCTGTTTAGAAGAGAAGCGTCTCTAGATTAATAGCTTCAGCTCTCATGGATTAAAGATTAAGCTATGAATAAAATGAAATATCACCTCACCCCTGGCAGAATGGCTATCATCAAAAAGAACACAAATAACAAATGTTGGAGAGAATTTGGAGAAAAGGGAACCCTCATAAACTGATGGTAGGAAGGTAAATCGGTGTAGCCACTATGGAAAACAGCATGGAGGTTTCTCAAAAAACTAAAAATAGAACTACCTACCATATGATCCAGCAATTCCACCCCTGGGTATATATCCAAAGAAAACAAAAATACTAAATTGAAAATATACATGTACCCAAACATTCATAGCAGCATTGTTTCCGATAGCCAAGATATGGAAGCAACCAAAGTGTCCATCAACAGATGAATGGATAAAGAAGATGTGGACTTGGAGGATATTATGCTAAGTGAAATAAGTCGGACAGAGAAAGACAAATACTGAATCACTTATATGTCAAATCTAAAAAATAAACTAGTGAATATAACAAAAACAGATTCACAGAGAACAGACTAATTGTTACCAGTGGGGGAGGGGCAAGACAGAGGTAGGGGATTAACAGGTACAAATTACTATGCATAAAATGAATAAGCTATAAGGATACATTGTACAGCACGGGGAATATAGCCAATATTTTATAATAACTATAAATGGAGTGTAACCTTTAAAAATTGTGAATAACTATGCTGTATACCTGAAACTTATATAACGTGGTAAATCAACTGTACCTCAATTTTTTAAAATAATAGTAACATTCCCAGTAATAAGGAAAAGTATGACAACCAGAAAAAAATTCAACTACAAACGCTGTCTGGTAGGATTAGGAACCTTCCTATTTGCCTCATAGGAAAATCTCAGACCACAAAACTGCGTCAAAACACATGTTCTCCCTCTCCCCCATGTAGAGAGAGGGACATACACAGATTCACAAAAGGAGAAAAATGAAACACAAGGAAGAAATATGAAGAATACAATTTTACACGGCTAGAGTAATTGAGGAAATAATCAGCACAGTAGACACTGCTGGGGGTCTTGAGGCAGAAAACCACAATTGGTTAGTGACGTCTGTTTGGGCGCAGATTTAGAGAGTGGTGGTACACACATCCCACATTTTCTGCATCTCTAAAGTTGCCTAAGCCCCTCATTTTATACCTGAGGGTCTTCCTTAGGAGACAATTCTCTATGAATATCTCGCTTTTCTGCATGGACTGGGCAAAGGGCTCCGTCAGTCTTTTCAAGGGTGTTTGCATAGTAAATCATCCTCGGAAGCTAAGATAGTGTCTCTCCGGGTCTGAAGACGGATTTGTTTCACCCATAAACAAAGATAGACAACATCTCCCTCCCCAGAGCCGTCCCAGGAGAGTAAGGACTCCAACATTCCCAAGCAGACTGGCTTACATTCCGGCGTACAGTTCTCTGGCTCCCTGGAGGGGAGAAGGAGCAGGTCACCAGCAGCCCTAGATAAAATCAGTTTCCTAACTTGGGGGTCCTCTCCTTGATACACCCCCCCACGTATGTGCCGGTTTCACCCAGCCCCTACCATCACCCTCTGGGGACTGAGACTCAGAGAACTGAGGCAAGAGGCTGATCTGGTTGCTTTTGCCATAAGTAACCAATGCTCTTTGTCTCTAACCCAGATCTTTATTTATATATATTTATATATGTGTGTGTGTGTGTACATATACATACAGACAGTAATGTGTGTAAACACATATATACGTGTATATACATATATGTGCATATGTATTCATGTGTGTATATACTATACATGGATATATACAAATACATATATTTACCATATATGTGTATATAAGCTCACACACACACACACACACATATATATATATCTGTGGCAGACTAACGTCTTAGCTTGCAAATAGGCTACAGTCTCAGACTTTTCATAGCTTCTCACTTTAAATAATTCTCAGTTCAATGTTCTTTCCATTCACTGCAATGTGTTGCCAAACCCTGTTCTGACCCATTTTGTATACTTCAGTGCCACCTGCTCCTGACCAGAAAGCAGCTTCTTGAGTCAAAGGAGCCACAGTCCCCTCAGTTATCCCCAACCTCACCACAGCCCATAACCCTATCACCCAATAACAATGTGAGGAGGTTCAGGGCCTTTCTCCCCACCCACCCACCCAGCCCCAGATGACCCACACTGCACGGTAAATCCTCCATCAGGAACTTTCAGGAAGTAAGCCTGCAGGGGCTAGGGAGGAAAGGCCATCCTGTGAGATGACCTCATGAGAAACAGCAGAGGCCCTTTGCGTGGGCCGAGATGAAGAGCAGAACAACAGGGTGACGACATTCAGTGCAGCAGCAGAAGGAAAAAAAATGAATGAAAATGAGAGAGATGGTAAGGAAGGAAAAGTCAGCCGGAAAAAGAACGAGCTAGAAATGGAGTATGTATAGAGAAGGCAACATGCAGATAGAACAGTATGGTAGAGGGAGACAATTAGTCAGTAAGGTAGATTTTAAAAGTGTGAAGTCACAAATAGTGCTGTAAAAAATCCATCCCCAAATGCTTGAGTCATTAAAGCAGAAAACCCTTAACATACTTGCATTTTTATCAATGTCCCCATTTAACATATGAGAAAACCAAGGCACAGAGAGCTAAGCAAACCTGTTAATACGCATTATTCAGCTGCTCCAGTGAGCCTCAGGGAAGCAAGCCTGAGCAGCTCTCTGTGTCTTTCTTTATGAAGTGTATTTATCTCTCCCAGTTCTTACAGAGATGCTGTCACCAGGAGCCCTTGATTTTGAGGTATCCTACAGTAAGAGAGGGAGGTTGTCACATGCAGAAAGACAACAGTGCTGTCTGCCCTGTGATGTTTACAAAGGACAGATGGTGCCAGATACATCCACAGCGCCACTGACAGGCCTCTGAGAAGAGGCGGCAGGGACAGCGGTGGCCCTGCCGAACTCTGTGTGTGTGTTTGGACGTTCAGCAAGACATCTGATGCCCATCAGGAAACTGTACTTGCAAATTCATTCAAATTGACTAAGAGAAGACCAAGGCTTTCCTGAACTGAAACACAAAACCACAAGATGGGAGAAGAGGAATAATATTCAGAGCGAGAAGCCTGCAACTTGGAAGGTGTGAGGGGTCAGATGGGCCCCTGAGAAGCTAGTACAGCTCCGTGAGTTGGGTTTTGGGCAAAAGGAAGGAGAAGAGTCCCCCCTGGAGAACGGGGGTGGCTGGCCACAGGGCTCTCAACAAATGAATGAACTCTCAAGGGCTTTCTCTGTAGAATGGGGACAGCCGTACTTTGTAGGGCTACTGCTTGGGAAAGAATAAAAACGTACAGAAGGCACTCGGTAAATATGAAGTGCTGTACAAATGGCAATAATGACGTCAAATTTTATTGAACATCTTCATTAAGGACTCAGAGTGGAGCAGGCAGGCTGTTCATGAAAACCGCAGAGTACTAAACTGGGCACTGCTGGCAACAGCGCCGCTCGGACAAGCAAACACCCAAGAAATACTATGCACCACACCATGAACAAACCTCCAGGATGGCAGGTTTGGTCCTTCTCTCAGCTATCAACCCACCTGGCTGAAGGGCCCTCCTACGAGGGCGGCTGGGGGAAGTCACGCTGAACTTTCTCCAATCCCCAGCCCCCACGTTTATCCAGGTAAAATCGGATTAAAATGAACATCGGAGAGGATGCTACACAACGGATGTGAAAGCTGTCCCGGTATCCACCCAAGATGCAGACGTGTGGAAAGAGTGTCAGGAACGTCTCACGCCTGTCTTAGCGATGGTAGGTCACAGTTAGGGACGTGATACAGTCGTGTTACGTGGGGGTCTCTCTGGAAAGTTGACGATGCTCCTCTCGTGAGCTGGGCCTGCAGGCTTGGGTTCCAAGACACACATCCTATCTGGACTTCTGTCTTCAAAGAGCAAAAGTGCAAGCTTCTAAGCCCATACCTGGACCTGTGTGAGCACCAGTGCCAAGAGACCAAAAATCAGCCTTGAGGACTTCCCTGGCAGTCCAGTGGTTAAGACTCCACGCTGCCAATGCAGGGGGCGCAGATTTGATCCCTGGCCGGGGGAACTAACATCCCACATGCCGTGTGGCGTGGGCAAAAGATTTAAAAAATAAAATAAAATAAAATATGTCCACAAGTTTAAAAATAAAAAAGACCCAGTTCAAATATCTCTCTTAAAAAAAAAAAAAATCAGCCTTGAGAGCCATGGTTATGTCCCCAAGACAACTCATATAAGCCTCTGGCAGAACCCAATCTCCTTACCATGGCTTACAGGGCTCTTCGTGACTCAGCCCTTGTTACCTTTCTAGCCTTACCTCTCACCACCCACAGACGACTCCAGCCATGCTGAGCCATATCCAGCTCCTTGACTGTTATGTACACACTGTTCCCTCTGCCAGAAATGTTCTTCCTTCTCCTCCTTGCTTGCCTAAATGGACTTGCCTTTTGGGTCTCAGCTCTCCCACAACTGCACTGAGTACTCCTCTTCTATGCACCAAGAGCATCTTACACTTTTCTGATTATAGATCCTGACTTAATTATTTACTGACTGCCTTCTCTGAGCTCAGCACCGTGGAAAGGATATGTCATTCCTACCTCATAGGAGAAAGTGGTCCTCAAACCTGGCTACACATTAGAATCACCTGGGAAACTTTTTAAACCCATCATTACTATTCCAATCGAATTGGTCTGGAGCGGGGCCCTGATAACGGGTATATTTAAAACAGTAGTTCTCAACAATGGCAGTCTCCAGAATTAAATAAAACACCGATGCCTTGCATTCCCACCCCAGTCCAAGTAGATCAAAATGTCTGGGAGCGAGGACTGGATCTAAGTTTTTTATTTATTACTTTTTTAAATTCCCAAGAGATTCTAGTATTTGGCCATGGTTGAGAGCCAACAAGCTAGAGGGAAAGAGTAGATATTAAATACTTATCCCATTGCTAAGAATGGCCTGTTTATTAACCTACATCCCTGCTAGTCTATGAACTCCTTAAAAGCAAAGATCTTAACCTAAGATACTGTTTCCAGTACTTGGCATTGTGCCTGGCGCACAGTAGGGAATTACTAAATATTTACTGAAAAAAGGAAGGACAAACTCTTAATTATCCTGGTTCAGTGGTGTATTAGTGTGCTAAGGCTGTATAGAAAGTACGACAAACTGGGTGGCACCTTTGTCTCACAGTTCTGGAAGGTAGAAGCCTAAGATCAAGGTGTTGTCAGGCTCCGTCCCTTCTGAGGGCCGTAAGGGAGAATCTGTTCTTTGCCTCTCTCCTAACATCTGGTGGTGTGCTGGTAATGGCTGGCATCCCTCAGCCAATAGGCACATCACTCTGATCTCTGCCCTCAGCTTCACGTGCCCTTCTCCCTGCATGCATGTCTGTCTCTATATCGAAACGTCCCCTTTTTATAAGGACAACAGTCATATCGGTTCAGGACCCAACCTAATGACCTCATCTTAACTTGATCATCTGCAAAGACCATCTTGCCAAATCAGGTCACATTCACAGGTACTGGGGGTTAACACTTCAGCATCTTCTGGGAGGACACACCCAACCCATAGCAAGTGAGATGCTCTTTCTTACGCTTAAGGGAGAAGGAAAGAAAGGAGGACAAACTCTTAATTATCTTGGTTGAGTAGGATGCTTTCTTATCCTGGATCACAGCTCCCTATTCTAACTTGTCTTCAATCAGAACTTCTTCCAGCAGCTCTCCGCTAAGCAGAAAGGCACAAAGTAGGCTGGCCCTCGGCAAAATGTGAATTAGCAAAGATTGTCCGCCCTCTCACCTCCCAAGGCACGTTGCCTATATTCCAGTTCTGAATTGGATTAAGGGATCTAGCTGTCTGCTGCATCCAAACAGGAAGGAATAGACTTCTTTATAAGATGCTACATGATAGAGTGTAACATATTGCCCTCTTGGGGATATTGGATATTTAACTGAGTATTCATTTAAAAAAAACAACACTAGCAATGCCCAAAAGACTAAATCCCTAAGGACGGAAATGTAGGCATTTTGTCAGGGGAGCTATGGAGAAATGGGGGGAGAGCAAAAGTGGACTCCTTGGTAGCACCCTCCCCATATGACCCACCCTCTTCACCTGAAACACATGGGGTGTTATAGGACTTGGCCAACTAAAGGTTTATTCTAGGTCACTCTAGAAAAGAGTGAGAAGAAACTCTGTAGAAAATATAACTTCCACTCCACTTTTTATCCTGATGCCATCAATGGTTACTTACCATATTCTGTGAAGTGGCTGTTTGGGTTTTTTTCCTAATGGAAACTCAGAGCTTGACCTATGTTCACCACACCAGTTGACTCTTTTCTTGATAGGTTTCCACCTATCAGCGAGGCTTCCCTGGACCTGGCCTACTGTATCTAATGCCACTTGGTCCCTAGCCTGGGTGTTAGCCTCAGTGCCACTCATTAGCAAGTCCACTAACTGCTGTTGAAGCCACAGCTGCCAACCTGGGGTGGGCATACAAACTGACCCCAACTTGTGAGGATTTTTTTTTTTTACATGCTTTCAGGCACTAGAGTTTAATTAAGCAAGCATCAAGGCTTTAATTGTTCTCACCAAGGTTTTCAGCCATTCTGAAACATTGTTTCTTATGACTGACAGCTGTCAAAAAAGATGGTATTATGGGGGATATAACTGATCCTGCATATCTTCCTCAGAGCAAGGAAAAATACTAGACTGGAGTCATAAGACCTAAGATTTTTGACCTAGATCTGTCACTACCTGGGCATCACCAAACAAATCACTTCCCCTCCTCTTATCCTCAGTGTTCTCAGATGTTAAGTGGAGACAATACTAGCCAGGCACACTTCTAGACACTTTATAGCCCTAGAAGTAGTACTATTATTTAAATACCTACCTTAAATATAAGAAGATTGAGGCCCAAAGAGTTAGGTTGCCTGAGCTCCCACTACTACTGACTAGTGAGCTGAGATTTGAACCAGGTAATCTGGCTCCAGCATCTTTCCTCTTAACCACTATGCTATCATAATGGCATAATAATAACAGTAACTACTTCACCAAAAGTAGTGAAGGTTAAATGAGATAACGTACTTGGCAAAATATTTAACAAATATTGGCCGTTTTTATTATATCATGGAGTAGGATTTTAATAAATGTTTAGTAGGTGGGTGGCTGAATGCCTTCCCCAGAGTCATCTGTAAGTCTTTTCCTGAGGATGCAGTCCACAGTTTACTACATTTCCACTGTTTCCCCAACTTGATGGAGAAACACGAAAAGGACAATACCACGTAAGTTTAGAGAAGAATGTCCAATTAAGCTAATGCATGATCCCATTCTGACGCCTGCAAGATAAGGCCAGTCTTAAGAACAGCCAAAGTGGAAAAACTTCCTAATCTAAAAACAGCTTCCGTATCTAGATACTACCTTGCATAAAATGCTGCATCTTGGCTTAAGGATCGCCCTCTACTTGCCCACCAGGAGAAGACTTGCGTTACATCCCATCTGCCATGCCACAGTATAAGCTAGTTCATTCCAGTCTTTTTTGGGAGAATCGTGTATGTGAGCTACGGGTATCTATGGAGGAAGAGAATATGAAAACAAGAAGTAAAACATCCCAAACTTTGCATGTTTCACTACTTGGCTTGAGCCATCCTGGTTCCAAGCCCATTGATTTTGCTTCTCATTTCGGTCTGTCATGGCAGAAAACGCAGGGCACAGAATGGAGCTAAATTTATAGGGAACAGACCAAGTGTCAGGCATTGCGCAGTGTGATTTCTCCAGTATTAGTCCCTTTAATCCTCACAACAAGCTTGAAATGTAGATACTCTCAACTCCCACACCCATCACCTATTTTGTTTGGGTTTTTTAATGGATAAAGACAGGTCAGAGATATAATTTGCTAAGGTCCCATAAACTGCAATTGGCACATCTGGGACTAGAACTTGGATGTGTCCAGTTCTAAAGCTTGCTCTTTGTGCCACCCCACACCGCATGCACGAGTCACTCATCCTCACACAGCCCCCTCGGTGGCAGGGTGGGAGATGTAACGAGAGAGAAGTCCTATAAACCGGCTGATGAAAGAGCCCAGAAGCCCAGCCCCAGTTCTGCCCCTTCTGCCCTCACCACTCATTCAGACGCAAAACTCCAGAGGTGAAAGAAGTGGCAGCAACTGAGCAAAGGCCTCAAGACTGTGCACCCCTGCTTTCGCACACACGCCTTCTCTCTTTCCCCCTCTCTCCACATCAAGTGCCATCATCTGAAGCATGGGCTCCGCTGCCAGCCAGGCCCCTGTGTGGCTGAGAGGAAAGTTATTTACAGCAAGGTCTGGCCTCTCGCGCCACCATGTAATTCAAGGCAATTGCACTTGCAAACAGATCTTTTTGGAGAAAATCAAGTGTCTTTGCTTTCAATCTACTGGAAAATGAAGTCCTGAGAATGTGTTACATAAGTCCACAGCAGGCAGAGTGAGGAGTGCAGGAGCCCACAGCTCTGCCAAGACAGGGTGAGGCCTGCCCTGTTGTGTGCTGTGGCTTTGTGGAGTGGACCAGGGCTGAGGGGAGGGAGAAAGGTGTGAGTGCACCCTGCCAAAACCATCGTCTGGGGCTTCAGGGGAGAAATGGGAACCAGAGAGGCACAGAATGGCCTGTTGGAAGAGGAGATCAGAGAATCGTTCCTGCTTTACTCACCCTCAGTTTAATCCAACACAAGGTGGTAACAGCCACCACACACGCATGCAATATCTGTGCCCAGATCCTCTTTTTTTCCCCCACTTTCTAATGTTTATTTTCCATTATAAAAGTAATAAAATCTCACTGAAGAAAATCTGAAAATACAGGAACACAGGAAGATAAAAATAAATTGTCCATAACTCCACTACACCAAGCACAGTCATTGTTAATGTTTTGATGGATTTCTTTCCAGTCTTTGTATTTATCCATTTTTTAGCTTAAAAAAAATTATTCCTGATGAGCTTCCCAGAATGCCTCAGCCATTCACCTCTGGGATCTTCTGTCAAGATTTTGATTGATGCAACCTCAAGAGTTCTAAGAGGATAGACAGTAAACTGACTGGCTGGATAGCTAGCCAATGGTCTGGTAGATCACGGAGAAAGACTCTACAGTGGGATGAAAGGAGCACTAAACTGTGAATCAGAAGATGTTTATTCCAGCTCCATTCCTACTATTGATTATAGGACTGGGGGTATGTCCTATGTTCCTTTGGGGGCCTTATTTGCATCATCCATAGTAAGAAGCAGAATGGTAGAATTCATTAGGAGACCTTGTATTTCTTACATTTTCTGAGAAAATCACTTCCTCTCCCTATATATGAGTATTTTCATCTGTACAACGGGGATATCAGTAGCTGTGCTCCCAAACTTCTCCTAGCCATTGTGAGTGTCCAATTAAATGGTTCATGGGAGAAAATGGCTTTGATAACTGTAAAGAACCATAAAAATGAAAGCTATCATTATGATTTTTAAAAAGAGAAAAATACCTGAGCCACGTATCTTGTGAAAATACGAGGATAGTGAGATGAGGTGATCCTGGGAAGAAACACAGAGAGAGGTGCTGTTCCTGTAATTCAGACAAGAAATCCGGAAAAATAGAGGGGGTGCAGAGGGAGCAAGGAACGAAAGTATCAAAAGACAGTGATTTTTCTCCCTCTACCCACCTTGGTCCAAAAAGGCACTGACTGTTCACCCCCTAAGAATCCAGATGGGAGGTACAAATGCAGAGGGTGCGATTTGAGTTTGGTTCTACACCTTAGCACGAGTTGAGAGGAAGCTGAGACACCTCTATCCCATCGCGGTGGCAACCTTCTCAAAGAAGAAAGTCCATGGGGGGGCATTCTCCAGCCTACAGACTGGAGTCAGTTTCATGTTTTTACATCATGAAGGGACAGAGGAGGGGATAAGGAGAGGGCAGCATTGAACCACATAAAATACAGAGGAGAACTACCCATCAGAAGACCACATCAATTTGGGGGATCCCCAGAAGCAAAACTGCCAGACCATGGAATTAGTGACAGTGAGCCACCTTCTGGTGGGCCTAGATATTGCACAATTTCCTGTGTCCACGAATTCTAACTTTTGTCCCTGCTTAGAGCTTATAAGGTATCTTTCCAAGCTAACACACTGGTTGCATGGCATCTCCAAGACCAAAATCAGGCCAGGAAAAACTGCTACAATGATGAAACATGTCTTCAGAAGCTCCCACTTTCTTATTCAACTTGTTCTCTCCAGCTTTTCCCTTCCACCCTCATTTGGTTGCTTGAGCCCAGTGCTCTTAATTGATATTGGGTTGGCCAAAGCGTTCGTTCGATGTTATGAAAAAACCCAAACAAACGTTTTGGCCAACCCAATATATAGGTACTAATAACCCACTGGGTCACTTTCCCCAGCAGTACTTGTATTTTAAAGAAGACCCTAACGGAATGGGCATAACATCCATCTTACACATTCATTCAAATGGGTAATGGGCATCTACCGTGTGTAAGGTATGATCCCATCTTCCAAGATCTCATAATCCATCGAGGAAAGTAAAAATGTACTGAAATAACTACACTACCGTATTTTAAGGAAACAATCAGATGAACAGTAAAGAAAATAGATTCTCTAGGAATTCTGGAAAGAAAGAAACAAATCACTTATGGTTGGGGTGGTTACAGAAGGTGGTGTTTGACCTGCTATGTGAAGATTTTAACGGGAGATGGAGGAGAAGATGTACCTGGTGGAAAGAACAGAACACACAAAGTACGGAACAGGGAAAAGGCAAGACTGCTCATGGGATACTTTGACCAGAGCATGTCAGAGAATAATGACAACTAATGTTCACATGATTTTAGAAAGCCTCTTTCAAAAATTTTATCTTCTCAATCATTTCATAAGGCAGGCATTATTACTATTGAGCCCATTCTACAGATGGAGAAACTGAGTTTAAAAGAGGTTAAATTACTTGCGTTATGAAAATTCTATAGCTAGAGAAAGAACCTAGACCAAGGATTCAGTCTCCAAATCCCAGGCCATAGCAAGTACGATTAATTCAAAAAGGGAGAATGCAACCAACCATTCTGTGAAAGGCAAGGAATACCAAGCTAGAATATCAGGCTAATGGTGATATTTCAGGCCCCGTGACAGTAGAACAGAGCTTCCCTTTGGAGCTTGTAGAGGTAACCAGGTGTGATCTCCTTCATCTTCTCTCCTTCCAGACAGAGGCTGACTCCTCAGCAGTCATTATCTTTCTTCTTCTTAGAGACAAACCCTGAGCTATACAGCAGCTTGCAAACAACACAGAAAACTTATTTCTTTGTGTTTCCAGTGCATTTATCAGTTCGTTTGATTTCCTGCTTGCTGCATTATATGTTATTAGGCCTTCGGGTGCCTCAGTGAATTAAAATGATATAGTCAAAATGTGTCATTAAAAGACTGAGCAGCAATAACAGCGTAATCATACCATGCATTCGTATCCCACTTTAGCATCTGTCACATCATTTACTCACACAAAATCAGCAGCACTTTGAAGCAGGAATGACAGAATGTAGCAATCCAATTTTACCAGTGGGAACACTGAAACAGAGAGGTTAGGTGGTTTGCCTGGGGCCACACAGCAAGTTATTGGAACTTTACCCAGATCCCTCAACTCCCAAGCCAGCCTTCTTTTCACAGTAGTTCAGCCTCTGAGCTCAGGCAGGCTGTGTAGATGAGAGGTACCACGTGGTACCACCTGCTTCTGCCTCCCAGGAGCTCTGGTTTCAGCACCATGGACAGAGGCACACAGGCCCGAAGCCATTCTTCAATGGCATACAGGGCTAGTTTCCAAAGTTCACAAACTGAATTTTGGAACGTTGAACTATGTCATGCACCACAGGAACACTGCATGGGTGCCTAAAAGTGATGGCAATAATAATCACTCAGAAACAAGTCAGAGTCTGGAACAGACGTCTTCACCACCCTGATCTAGGCTGAGGCAAATGCAACCTTCAAACAGAGCAGCTACTCATTCCTCATAAAGCCTGGAATCAATGAATGATCAGTAATGTTTATCCTAGTCTCCACATGCTTGACTGTCTCCAATTAACTAACCTTGTTTTCCCTTTTCACATCCCAGGATATTGTGGAAAACCCCAAACTATCAGATGTGAAAATAACAGCAATATCAACTAATGTCTACAGAGTACTTGCTTTGTGTCGGGGCCTGGGCTAGGCACCTAAATGCTATGTCACCATTTGATCCCTTTAGTAGTAAGTGTGAACTCTATCTAAGATAGAGAGACCATGAGGAAAGTACTTGGGAAAATAAAGATGCTAGATTGAAAAGATAGACTGAGTCTGGAGTCACACAATCCTGCTTCAAGTCCCAGATCCGCCTCTCACTAGCTGTGTGATCTTGGACACTTATTTAACTGCCCTGAGCCTGAGCCTCTGCCTATGTAAAATTCCAGAGTCACACTTTCTTCATAGGGTTGTTGAAGAGGCTAAAAATAACGCACATAAAGCCCAGAGCACAATGTTAAGCACATAGTAACTATCCAATGGACACTACTGTCTAAGTTTTCTCCCTTTCCCCATCTTGCATGTGTAACTTTGGTTTCCCTTTAGCCTCCTTTCCCAGGCTTCACCTCCAACTCACTGGCTTGATATCAAGATAAAAATAAAATTTGGGAAAGGAAAGGGAGTAAGTAAATGAAAATCAGCTCACAGATCTGAAGAGAGTAGGACCTGTATTGAGCTAAAAAATGATAATGCCTCTACTGGCAGTTCCCGAAGTGTATAAGGAGGGGAAGGATGGCGGACACAATGTGTATGATGGTCATAAGAAAAGTCAGGTATATACACTGTCAAACTTACTGTGTCTGACCACAGACCAGCAATGGCAACAGGGACTGGGACACGGTTGTAGGCTAGTGTACACCATTCCTGGCTTTGCTTCCCACTCACATCATTTTCAAGGCAGGTTCACAACCCAGGAAGGCAAGGAACTAAAAGTGAGTAGGATTTTTTTTTTTACCAGAACCATAGGCATAACTTCCAATGTTCACCTATATCTGCAAACATCGACTCACCTTTACATACCCTTCTTAATCTGAGCTTTAGAATCTACTGTCCCATTGAGAAGAAGAGATCCCCAAAACAAAACTGATGTATGAAGAACGTTTCTAGAAAAATGGAATCGAAAAGAGCTTGGTTGTTGCATCCATTCTTTCCACCACTACTCACTGATGACCACAAAAAATAGTTGGTCTCCTCCATCAAGAAACTCATAATCTAGTGAGGGACATGACGCTCATGGACACTAGAGCCTGGTGAATGCTTTAATAAAAATGTTTCCATGGGACTTGAGGTCACGGGGAGAGGGAAGGGTAAGCTGGGATGAAGTGAGAGCATAGCACTGACATATATACACCACCAAATGTAAAATAGATAGCTAGTAGGAAGCAGCTGCATAGCACAGGGAGATCAGCTCCGTGGTTTGTGACCACCTAGAGGGGTGGGATAGGGAGGGTGGGAGGGAGACGCAAGAGGGAGGAGACATGGGGATGTATGTATACGTATAGCTGATTCACTGTGTTATACATCAGAAACTAACACAACATTGTAAAGCAATTATACTCCAATAAAGATGTGGAAAAAAAAAGTTCCCACGGCACTGTGCATGGACATGGGGAAGCCTAATGCCACCCACCCCCACCCAGGAATACTTCTTGGCCCACTGCATATATAGACAGCCACCGAAGCTCCTTCTGCACCCAGCTGCAACTCTGCTTGTTCAGTCTGATCAGGATCTCTGCCTCCTCTCACTTCCCAGGCCCTCTGACTGCTCTCAGACTCAATAAACAACATATGCTTTTATCTGAAAGAAACCCCAGATATCATCTTTCCTGACCTTTTTATTTTACAAACCGAAATCCCAGAGAGAGAGAATAACCTCCTAGGTGGCAAAGCTGGTAGATCAAGAACTAGGACACAGGTCTCTCAACAACCACACAGGAAAATGTGCTACGTTACAAGCGTTTTCCTATCTCTTATGCGGCTCTTTGACCTCCTTGGTGAGTTTACAATTCTGTCCCCTTTGTAAACCCATTTCCCCACAAGTCCCTCCACTGCTCTGCAAAGCCTAACAGGACGACCAGAAGTGTTAGCTCATCGGCTAACAAGACTCAGCTCTGGTGCTTAGTTCAAGGGGAGCTGATACAATTTCTTCTATCTGTACTCTCCTCACTCAAATAATAACCTGCAGTATATTACAGATTTGGGGTAGACTTTCTCAAACCTTCCTCAAAATGAGAGTGGGCATCAGGTCCGTAAACAGTAGGACAGGGGAAATCTCGTGGGTCTAGCATTACATTACTGGTCAGGTTCTATGCAAACTCCTCCATCCCTTATTGCTGAATGACTAGGAGGAAACCAGTCCCCTGGAATCGCATATTGTGTTCTTTGGCAACTGGGAATGATAACGCTGCCCCTCTTGATTAATCCTTACACGTGGGCTCTTCATGAGCTATATTTTCCCCAGGGCTCCTAGGGAAGTAGCACAGCACAGGAGTTAGGCATCCTGGGCAGGAATATGGTTTCTCAGCTATGTAACCTACAACGAGCAGAATTCCCTAGGTCTGCATTTCCTCATCTGTAAAATGGGGATAATATTACCAACCTTGTTGGGCTGTTGTAAGATTTAAATAAAATATTTGAGTAAAGGACCTGGCTTATATTAGGGGGGGCTAATAAATATTAGTTTACTTCCCCTTCCATTAAAGTGGGAAAGCAAGCATCCCTAGGTCTGTTTAAGCCCTTATTATTAACTGGCATCTGAGTATTAATTTCCTCTGTTCAAGTCCTTAGCTTCCCCTTTGCAAAAAGGACATCTTCGTATCTTCCAGAGAATAATGTGACAGACCTACTCAATTTTCCCTAGAAAAAGGTATGATTTACAATAGAAGCATAACTTTTTTTTTTTTTTTTTGCGGTACGTGGGCCTCTCACTGTTGTGGCCTCTCCCGTTGCGGAGCACAGGCTCCGGACGCGCAGGCTCAGCGGCCATGGCTCACGGGCCCAGCCGCTCCACGGCATGTGGGACCTTCCTGGACCGGGGCACGAACCCGCGTCCCCTGCATCGGCAGGCGGACTCTCAACCACTGTGCCACCAGGGAAGCCCTAGAAGCATAACTTTAATAGCAGAACTAATCACGTGTGGGTGAGAGGGAGAAAATTAATGATGACTAAGTGCCTATACTACATACCAGGCAATTTAAGCACATTATTTCACATAACCTTATAATACTCCTGGGAAGGTATTTGCTATTACCCCATTTTACAGATGTGGATTGGCAAGGTTAAGGAAACTCAAACCATTGTAGACATTAAGTAGCAGAGTTAAGGTGTGAACCTATCTGTGAGCCTCCAAAGTCCACTTTCCGTTTATGCAACACTCTTATTTGAGGAGCAGAATCATCCACTGAAACTCTTAAGGGGTGAGCAGGCAAACATAAACCACGCTAAATGTGTTGACTCTCCCTGGGTCCTCCTGACACAGTGATCTTCCTTTCATTGGAATTTTAGACGATCAGGTGATGGATTTATGCCAGTGACCACCAGAGGGGGATAAGTGCCGGCCAAGTGCAGACCGCACTTGTAACGCAGACACACACACACACACACACACACACACAGTTTCCCCAGTAGCCTACCCAAAAAATAACAGAGGATTAATGCACACAGAGATTCCTTTTAAAACAAATACCCGGGCTTCCCTGGTGGCGCAGTGGTTGAGAATCTGCCTGCCGACGCAGGGGATACGGGTTCGAGCCCTGGTCTGGGAAGATCCCACATGCCGCGGAGCAACTAGGCCCGTGAGCCACAACTACTGAGCCTGCGCGTCTGGAGCTTGTGCTCCACAACAAGAGAGCCCTGTGCATTGCAATGAAGAGTGGCCCCTGCTCGCTGCAACTAGAGAAAGCCCATGCACAGAAATGAAGACCCAACACAGCCAAAAATAAATAAATAAAATTTAAAAAAAAAAAAAAAAAAACAAATACCCTTGAACAAACAGTGCTTCCTCTCAGCCTCTCCACTACTGCCAAAGCCTGTTGGGTTTCAGCACACCTCAGGGGAAAGAAGTAAAAGCAGCATCCCTTCTTCAGGCAAAGTATATTCTTGTCTTGGAAAGAATGAAAAGCAGATTTGACCCAGTAGGTCTTACACTCAAAGAACATCAAATACCCAGTTAAAAAGAAATGGATTTGGAACCAGAAGACAAGGGTTTTTGAAGTCCTCGCTCAACCACACCAGTTGTATGTATGGTTATGCCCGAGTCCCTTTACACCTCCGGTTGTCCGTTTCCTCACATGTAAAGGCGGATGCTAACACCCCCCTTTCAAGGCTACTGTGAAGACGGGATGAAATGAGGTGAGGCAAAGCACTCTGTGAACTCTACAAATGGCAGCTGCTCTTATTGGTATTATAATTATGATTATTTACTCAGTAGTGGCCCTCCAACTATGGCAATGCCTGTCCTTAACCACACAAGGCCTGGTACAGGAGTAACAGGGCTTGGATTGTATGAAATAGAAGCAGGAGGAATCAGGGGTAATAAACAACAGCCTGGAAGGAAGGGTCCAGACTTCCCACACTGATATTTTTGTGTTCTTCCTGCTCTCCCCGGCCCACCTGTTATTAGTTTATTATTTATTAGCCTGTCATTAGCTTCCTAGGGCTGCTGTAACAAATTACCACAAACTGGGTGGCTTGAAACAACAGAAATTTATTTTCTCACAATTCTGGAGGCCACAAGTCTGAAGTCAAGGTGTTGGCAGAGCCCCTCCTGCTGGAGGTTCTCAGGGAGAAGCCTTCCTTGCCTCTTTCAGCTTCTGGTGGCTGTCAGAATTCCTTGGATTCATTGGCTTGTGACCACATCACTGTGATCTCTGCCCCCATCTTCACCTTCTTTTCTGTCTGTCAAATCTCCCCTGTGTGTCTAAGGACACTTGTCACTGGATTTAGGGCCCATCTGATTAACCCAGGATCAACTCTTCATCTCAAGATCCTTAACTTAATTACATCTGCAATGACCGGTTTTCCCAATAAGGTAATAGTCATAGGTTCCAGAAATTAGAACGTGCCGTATATTTCAGGAGAAAGAGTAAACCATTAAACGCACTACGAAGTTAAACCAGAGCAAACTCAAAGACACAAAATCATGTGGACCGTGTGATGCCGTAACTGTGAGACACACAGAATGAGATGCCAGCCCTGACCCCAAGAAGGGACAGGTGTGAGAACTGAGCAATCCCAGGCACAGAAAGCAAGGTTAATTCTGCCTGCGGAAGACAATGGGAAGGCTTCCTGGAGTGGGTGACATTTGAACTGAGCCTTGAAGGATGGGTTTTGATACGGAGTGGTAAGAAAAGAAAAGGGAAGGAAATTCTTATGGAGGAAAGAGCAACGGCAAAGATGCAGAGGTTGAAAAGGGGTGTTTGGGGAAGAAAACAGGGAGAAGAAAGGATAAAATGAAGAAGAATGTATCTAGGTAGGAGACTTAAAGGTAGAAGCACCTCACCCAGGGCCCCAGGGTGAAGCAGAGAGAATGCTAAAAAGCAACCGTAGTATGGGGCTGATCCCACTTCACTGCCCCTCCGACCGGCTTCACTGTTTCCATGGAGGACCCATGCACTCTTGCTCCCTGATCCAGTGGTCCAAAAGGATAGCTGCTCTGCCTGTCCAAACTACTCCTGAAACATAAGCCCTGCCCTGGGTAATTCAGCCCCTGCCTGGGAGGCAAACAGTTCTGCAGAGAGGCACAGCCTCAAGGATGGGAGCTGGCTGACTACAGACAGACAGACTGTCAATGATGCAACGTCCTGCAGAAAACACAGCAGCCCCAGTCGATCCTTATGCCTCAGGACACAGACAGTTGGACCTAGTTAATTGAAATATAAGCTTCGGGCAATAGGATTTATCCCAACACCAAGAATATAGCATGAGAATGCTAGCAGCATGCAAATAGATGAGATGGGAGTCCTTGCAGACAATCATTCAGACTGGGTAGCCCAGGGGCAGACAGCAGTCACGCTAGCACACCACCCACCCTAACCCCTTCCTCACTCACATCCTCCTGTCTGTCTTCTCCCCCTCCCATGGCTCCTGGACAAGCCTGATTTGCTCTAATAAAAGTGGCCTCAGCCCCAGGGAGCCCGGGGGAGGAACACAGCTGATTTCACCTCCTTAACCCTGAAACTAGGAAAACAGCGAACGCTGACTGTCTTCCCAAGGGAGGATCCCAGAGCTCTATCTCGTGCATTGCACGACCTCTAGGAACCTCTGCCTATGTGAGATAAACCCCCTGCACCCAAGAGGAAAACTACTTATCTCCCAACAAAGCATCTTTATAAATTATTATTATTTTTTTTTTTTGCTTCTCAGGTAAGGGTGTATTTTTAAAAAATAATAGCTCCAATAAAAGTAATAGTAATCAACATCAGGGGATGCCTGCATCCTGGCCAATGCTTTGGGGAAAGAGGTACGGGGGCCTGCAGGGCAGGACTGTGCTGGGACTGTAGGTGACTCATGTGCCAGGGGTGGGCAGCTTCCCCAAGGGTCCTGAGCCCCGTGTCTGGTTTGAGAGATAGAGCCGCCACCTCTCTTCCTACAGAATAAACAGATGATTAACTGTCTCATTAGCGACTGTTCGGGAAGGCACACAACTCATGTCCCCGCGGGTGGTGCATCCAAGAGATTTATATTATTTAACAATAAAAGCAAAACAAACGTGGCCTTCCACCCACTGCCTGCCTGCATGGGGCCCCTGGCACGAGAGCAGGGCAGTGGCACCCGGCCAGGCGGAGGATTCCAGCCAGAAGGAGGGAGCAGGTGCTGGGCCAGCTTCCTGGCATTTCAGGACTGGGGTTAGGGTGGGAGCAAGGGTGGGGCGGGTGTTGGAATGGAAGAGGGAGAGAGGGAAAGAGACTGCTCAGAAATGCAACACGATTTACTCAGGAGCTATGTGTGGGCGTCCGCGTCCTGGGAAAGAGAACTACAAGTCAAGAGACTCCAGTTCTAGCCATTGCTCTGGCCCCGCCTAGATGTGTGACAAGTCTGACAAATTCTGCCTTAGTTTCCACACCTGTAAAATGGGGAGACGTGTTTTTTTAAGTACCACAAGAATGTAGGTCGTCATTACTGCTGTCTTTTTTATCACACAGGATAGCCATTAAGAGATCAAACTCTGAACCCAGACTCTCTGGGGTCAAATCCCAGCTCTACTACTTACTAGTTACGTGACCACAGGCAATTAACTTCTCCTTGTCGGCTGTAATATGGGTATGCCTATTGCACTTACCTCTTGGGATTAAAAACAGTGATTCCTGAAGAGCACTATACAATGCCTGGCACAGAGGAGAAGGCCTTCAAAGTATTGCAGATGTGACCATGTTTATCCTTATTCCTCACCAATGCTCTCATTTGGAACAATCTAGAATTACACTTCCAAGAATTCCAGTTACGAATTCTTGCCCCTACCTCTAAGCTTTTCTCTATTTTTTTCCTCCTATCCCAAAGAAAGAAGTACTCCAACTTCTTCCAAGATACGATCTCCTCTTCCCTGCGCTGGGATTTCAATTCAAAATCATGTTTTCACTATCTTCAGATCCTCTATTCCACTGGATCTGGGTCCCCTCTTCCTATAAACATGCTCAAGTCTCACTCATCCTACCAACAACCCTCTGTCAACCATGTCTCCCCACAAGCTAGCATCCTTCCTCTTCCTTTTCCCTCTGTAGAGAATAATCTAGATTCCTTGCCTCTACCTTACAACTTTCATTCACTCTCCTGGCTTCCATCCCCCATCACTTTACTGGTGACAAAAGGTACCAAACATGTCCAGCTTGTCAAGTTTATCCGAGGACCTCTCTCCAGGCTTCAGATTGAGTTCTCAGTGAGAAAGACCTTTCTAAAAATAGATCTGTTTGCAAAATTACTTTATCCTCTGCATATTTTCTACACCTCAAACCTGTCCTCTCCTTCTACTCAGCTCCCCATTAAAAATTTTCAGTGGTTTCTCGTTGGTTAAATTGTACTTGAAAATCACCTGGGAAACTTACAAAAATGCAGATTCTTGGTCTTCACCCTAAACAGTCTAAGATACTTGTTCTCGGCGAGTCTCAGAGACTATATTTTTAACAAGCACCCTGGAGGATTTTAATACCAGTTCTCCACAAATGACACTTCTAGAAACTCTGAACAGAAAACACAGCATAGTTGTTAAGAACGTGAACTTTGAAATCAGGCTACCTACGGGTTGAATCAGCTCTTCCACACATAGCTGTGCCTTTAAACTCGAGGCCTTACTCTCTGTGCCTTGGTTTCTTCATCTAATGTGGAAGGGTGATAACATCAATACCACCCACGTATTCGATGCTTACCACATGTGAGGCGCCATGCTGCAAGCTTTAAATGCAGAGACTCTTGCAAAAACCATAACAAGCATACGAAGTGGATGTTATTATTTAGTCCAGCTCCCAAATGAGGAACCTGAGGCCCAGAGAGGATAAGTAATGTGCCTAAGGCTGCGGGGCTAACAAGTGGCAGAGCTGGGTTTTGCACGCAGGCAGTCTGGATCCAGAATCCATGCTCGTAGCCATCACCGACAAGGTTTGCGCGGAGACTGCAGGGCACAACCTACTAGAAGCACTTAGCACATTACCCTGCATATAGTAAGAGCTAAATAAATGGCAGCCCTTATTTCTGTGGTGGTTATTAGTACCACCACTGTCATTCCAGAGTCAACTCCATACTCCCCAGTTTGGAAGGCAGCAGAGTTTTATGGTTAAGTAGACTAGCAAGCTGCCTTGTCCAATACAGTGGCCACTAGCCACATGTGCCTATTTAAATTTAATCAAAACTAAATAAAATGTAAAACTCGGGTCCTCAGTCACACCAGCCACATTTCAAGTGCCTGACAGCCACATGTGGGTAGTGACTACTAAAACAGAAGTGCAGATTTAGAACATTTCCATCATTACAGAAAGTTCTAATGGACAGCACGGCTCTAGAGGCAAATTGCTGGATTAAAATCTTGACTCTGGGGCTTCCCTGGTGGCGCAGTGGTTGAGAGTCCGCCTGCCGATGCAGGGGACACGGGTTTGTGCCCCGGTCCAGGAAGATCCCACATGTCGCAGAGAGGCTAGGCCCGTGAGCCATGGCCGCTGGGCCCGCACGTCCGGAGCCTGTGCTCCGCAACGGGAGAGGCCACAACAGTGGGAGGCCCGCGTACTGCAAAAAAAAAAAAAAAAAAATCTTGACTCTGATAGTTGCGGTCTCTTTGGAATGATAATTCACCCATGCCTCAGTTTCCTCATCTGTAAAACAAGGATAATAATAGTGTCCACATCATATGGCTGATCTGAGGAATATATGAGTTGATATAATTAACATACTTATAATTAATGTGCCCTGGCATACAGTAGGTAACATATAAGTGTTTGTGTTTATTAGTATGGGGGTAGCGGTGTCATTATTAACATTATCATTTATACTTGAGCCACTTAGCACGACAAGCATTGACATTTAAATCCTGTACCTTGCCTCTACCTGAGAGGCCCTTCTCTTGCACCTTCTACTTTCCACTCACCTGAAAAACTCCTACACTTCCTCCAAAACCCAGTCAACTTGTGATTTTCTCTCTGTAGCTTCTCCCAAAGCGATCTCACCTCTGGTACAATCCATCTCTTCTCAAGCCTGGAAAGTCTGAGGGCTACGCCTGCTGTTCTCCACTCCAGGACCCTAAATTCCAATTGCTCTAGGTTCTTACTCCTGACATGCTCCTTTGCAGTTTCTTCCACGATTCACAGTTCTCTTTGGAAATGAGAACAGGCCCTCAATTTGGGGGAACAGACTTCTGTACGTCAGCAGATGGAGCCTTGCAAACCCTTTCGTGACGAAATGCATCCAGAAAGAGAAGCAAACGTGATCTTGTGCCTTGGGTACCATGTCCATCACAGACCCTTAGGCACCGGCGTGCATGACCTTTGCAAAAAGTCACGTTGGCTGAAATGTCTCTGTATTGTTCTTTGCTCAGCAATGAATTATTCTGGGTGATGAACATTTTTCCTTGAGTAATTTCTCAAATAGCTGCGCTGGGAAGCCTAGGAGTTTTGGACTGGGAGGGGGATAAACGGTGAGCACTACAGTTTGTTCTCACAGAACATTTGCTGCTCTAAGTGCATCCGAGACAAACAGTGAGCCTTTTCAAAAGAAGAACCTTGCCAAACTTTAGAAGAGGAAGGGTTTGCTGTGAGTACAGTGGTGAGGCCAGAGTGCTGTGGGAGACGGAACCTCACCACTCACTAGGTCTCTAACCTTGGCCACAGCCCTGAAGCCCTTCGGAGAGTCAGTTTCCCCACGTGTGAAATGGAGGCAACAGTCTACCCTGTAGAAGGGGGATGAGGAATAACGTACGTGCACGCTTCTCACAAGGCCTGTCATACGGCGGATTCTCAATCAACAGCAGCCAGTGCTATTACCAAGTTCTATCAAAACTTTCCTTCCAAAAAGAATCACATAAAATTTTAAAAGAATCAGGAAGGTGGAGACCAAATAGAAATGCATTCCTGTGATACTAAGGCTGAGATTTACCAGGCCACAAGTAAGCAAACGTCGGTCTCCAAAGTAACTATAACTCAGCCAGATTGCACACATCTCTATTTGCAAAGGCCATTTAATAATATGTGCAGTTCTACAACGTGGGGTAATAAGTCAGGTTTCCGTAGAAGGGGGCATGTGGACAGCCAGAAATAGCTGGAGGCTTTAGCTTGCCACTGGTTCCTCTCTGTCCGTTATTTCCAGATATCAAACAAACAAGTCCAGGTCTCTTTTATTCAACCCTGTTTTCTTCTCTTCTCCCATTTGCCTTCCTCTTGGTCACAGCTGCTTCTTGAGTGCAGCAGTCTCCACACTCTCCACCCCATCTCCACCCCACTGAAGCTCTCACCACAGCTACCAGCGATCTCCTTTTTTTTGGCGGTACGCGGGCCTCTCACTGTTGCGGCCTCTCCCATTGCGAAGCACAGGCTCTGGACGCGCAGGCTTAGTGGCCATGGCTCACGGGCCCAGCCGCTCCATGGCATGTGGGATCCTCCCGGGCCGGGGCACGAACCCGTGTCCCCTGCATCAGCAGGCGGACTCTCAACCACTGCGCCACCAGGGAAGCTCGCGATCTCCTTTTTACTCATGGCTGTTCTCACATCCCAACCACTCAGCAGCTCTCCTGGTTCAGGGACTCAGTGGCAAGCAAAATCCTAGGAACAACCTGTGACGCTGTCTTATCTCGCCTTTGAGTATGGGTGGAACCCATGAGTAGGATGAGATATCCAATTTCTGACTGATATGTTTGATGGTGTTATGGGTTGAATTGTATCCCCTCAAAATCCATATATTGAAGTACTAACCCCCAGTTTCTCAGGAAGTGACCTTATTTGGAAATAAGGTTGTCTTAAGGGCGGGCCCAAATCCAGTATGACTGGAGTTCTTATAAAAAGGAAGAATTTGCACATAGGCATGCACACAGGGAGAACACTATGTGACCATGAAGACAGTTACCTACAAGCCAAGGAGAGAGGCCTGGAGCAGATCGTTTCCTTGCAGCCCACAGACGGACCAAACTGGCCAACACCTTGATTTCAGACGTCTAGCCTCCACAACTGTGAGATAATAAAATTTTGTTGTTTAAGCCACCCAGTTTGTGGTACTTTGTTATGACAGTCCATGCAAATTAATGCATATGGCAAAGGGATATTACCCAGGTAGGCCCTAATCACACAAGCCCCTTAAAAGCAGGGTTTCTCCAGCTGGTAACAAAGAGGAAGTCAGAGATTTAAAGCACAGGTAGGATTTGATGCTCCATTGCTGGCCTTGAAGATGGAGTAGGTCCCAGGACAAAGAATGCGGACGGCCTTTAGGAGCTAAGAGTGGCCCAAGGCTGACAGCAAGCAGAGAAAGGGTCACTTCAATCCTACAACTGCGAGAAATTAACTTTGGTCAACAATGGGCCTGAGGTTGGAAGTAGGTTCTTCCTAGAATCTGCAGATAAGAGCCCATCCAGCCAACACCTTGATTTCAGCCTTGTGAGATCTTAAGCAGAGAACCCATCCAAACCTATCTGTACTTCTGACCTGCAAAACTGTGAGCTAGTAAATGGATGTTGCTTTAGGTCACTAAGTTTGTTAATCTGTTACAGCAGTAACAGAAGACTAATTTAGACTCCAACCCTCAGATCCCTTTCCTGAGGGTTTTTCTTACGGGGTAACGGAAATTCCGGACTCTAAGCCATAGACTGCAAAGCCTCGACTAAGTCTTCTCCACTCTTTCCTGCCTTACTTTTCCCACTGCTCAGACATTCCTAGTTCCAACAATGAAGGCACGCTGCTAGTCCAAGTCAGGAAATGACAAAGGACTTGGAGTTGGAGTTAGTAAGAGCTTCACTGAACTTCTCGTGCTATCCTGAGGTACGAGCGCTCTCCCAGGCTGCCAAAGCTCCCTGCTTCCCTCCGGTCGGTCCTCCCACCTCTGTGCACATGTTCACCATCTGCAGCTCCCGCCACAAAATGAGCTTTTCATCACTACTGGGATCACAGGGTCAGAGGCACTCATTCCACCCAGTGCTGAACAGCTAGGTCCCTCACAGAGACACATCTTGGCCGCCAGCAACAGGACAGCAAGTTGCAAAGTCCTTTCAGAAAAATGGAGACAGCACTGCGGGTACACATGGAGGAGAGAGGAGCTGAGACATGTCCAAAAAAGAAAACCTTGACTGCAGCTTTTGAAGATGGGTCTGGCAAACCATACACACACTACGGAGCAGCCTTGCCAATGAGCTGCTAGAATTCCTCTCTGGAAATTCCACAGGGCAAGTCAAATGACTGGTGTTCTGAATATGCAAACCTTAGGATGTAATTTCCCAAAACAAACTCCTTTTCTTTACTATTACTTCTTCCCCAGTCTCCAAACTCATCTATCCTCCTGGAGGTCTCATGAGCACCTCCAAGTCAACACAACCAAAATGAATGCATCAGTTCTCCCTCCCCTGTAATGGCACCCCACCTTCTCTGAACATGGTAGAATCAGGGCAGTGGAGAAAATAGAGCCTTGGGCTCAAATCCCAGCATTGCCCCTCACTGGATCACTGACTTCTGAGCCTTAGTTTCTTCATCTGCAAAGTGGACATAGTAATAACACTTATCCCCAAGAGATATTCTGAGGAAACAACATAAATCCATGTGAAGGAGAAAAATCCATGTGAAGCATGTAGCTCGATAGCTGTCTGCAGAAAGCATGCAATAAGTAAACTCAAACACTGCTGCTACTATTATTATCACTATTATTATTTTCTAGTGTACAAAATAAAGTTAACCAGATAATCTCTAAAACCTGTTTCAACTCTTAAGAGTCCATAAGATCTACACTGAAATTTCTTCAGATCATTCTCCCCTGCCTACCATACCAAAAACAAACACACCCCATACACATTCTTTCCTTCCCCTTTGTTTCTCTTTACACATCATGTTCCCTTGCCCACATGATTTACACTTATTTTTGTCTAAATCCTATCAATTTCCTAAGGCTCAACTAAAATGTCGCATCATCACTGGAACCATCCCTTATCCCTCAACTAGAAGTCATCTCATTCACCCCTGAACACCCGTTGCAGAACATTTAGGGAACATCACCTTGCTTATGGTATGGGTTTTCGAGGGTACTCATCTTCCCTGCTCGTTAGATTTAAACTTCTTGAGGTCAAGTACTGAGTCCAATTCACCTTAATTTTCCCTTAGTGCCAATCAAATTCCCTGGACCTATAAGGAAGCTATACACATCATTTGAATGAATGACGAGATGAGTGCAGAATCCCCTCTGCACCCTTTGGGTTATGAAGAAGAATAATTTCCCAGGGAAAATGCCTGCTTCAGAGGTTTCCATGTTTTCTAAATATGTCAAATCAGGACTTAAGGTGGATTTCTGTCACCCATTTTAAAATAACAATTCATTTAGTATGAGTTCACTAAAAATCCAAAATCTTTTTTTTTTTTTTGCAGTACGCGGGCCTCTCACCGTTGTGGCCTCTCCCATTGCGGAGCACAGGCTCAGCGGCCATGGCTCACGGGCCCAACTGCTCCACGGCATGTGGGATCTTCCCGGACCGGTGCACGAACCCGTGTCCCCTGCATCGGCAGGCGGACTCTCAACCACTGCGCCACCAGGGAAGCCCCGAAAACTTTTTAAAAATCAGAAAAGAATGAAATTGAACATAAAGGCAGGGGAATGAAGCAGATGCTAATAACATGGAACCTACATTTCCCAGAATTCTCCTCAGTGGACATAAACTCTAAATGCCCAGAAGGAAAACAACAATAAAATCAACTCCCCAGAGTTGCAATCCATCTTTACAAGGTCAGTACCAAGTGAGTACAACCTTTGGCTGTCTGGTCAAGGTTGGTGGAATAGGATTTATTTCTTTATTGTTCCAAATGGTTTAGTAAAGAATTGTTTCCACCACAGTGCCCCTACCTCTCTGAACAAGAGCTATCCAGTGCAGAGGAATGAAAGCCTTTACTCTGGTGTGGCAGGAAGAATTGCAAATCGCTGAGTGGGAGTACGACTTCCATGAGGATCCTAAGATGGGTCCTAGATGATCTTACTGTTCTCTGGCTATAGATCTGAGGAAATAAGATGAGTGAAGGTACGGTGTTCTGACAAGAGCACTGGACTAGGAGTCCTGAGACTTTGGGTGTTGGCTTTGCCTCTAGGTATCTGATTTTTTTAAAGTTACTTGACATCTTTGAGCCTCACCTTTTCCACTTGTAAAACAAAGGCTTTGGCTAGACTGGTGGAGCCACTTGGCAATAGTACGCTACAGCATACTTCTAAAAATACCAGTACCCAGGGCTTGTCCCCAGAGATGGACCAATCGGTACAGGATGAGACCCAGGCATCAGAGATTTTAAAGTTGAGAACCACTGGGCTAGATCACCGTTCATTTCAGTTCTAACATTCTGATTCTACAGGAATCTTTCTAGAAACCAGGAAGCTTTCTTTCTCATCATATAGGATCAATGTGAGAGAAGAATCTGGCAGAAACCTAAGTGACCTATTTGAGTGATAATACAATCTACTTTTCATCTCACAGTGGTCTATAAACCTATATTCTTTGCAATAAGACACCTTTAGGGGTAGTGCCCAGACCTCTGTCCCTGGCCATCCCAGCCTCACACAGACCCTATTAAAATAGGGTTTAGCTAAGAGAACGGGGCAGGAGTTGGCACTAACAAATGGAAATCGCTCTTCGTGTCCGAGCAGTTCCTCATGCCCAAGGCAGATGCTAATCACATTGGGTTGCTATCTGAGCAAGAATCTATTTTCCAATGTCCTTTCCCTTTCACCTCCATATTCCAGAGATAAATGATCAAGTTACGGTGTGAAATCATCACCCTGATCAGCAAGTTGTGGTGGCTGAGACAGGATGTAGCCTATCTTAGAAAACTGAGGCGTTAACCACGCAGAGCAATATTTAATAGTATGACTAGGGTGGAGTTAGGTTTGGCCTTGGCTTGGAGAGAGGGCTGGGGACAGGATTAGGGATAATGGTAGTATAACGGTTAATTTTATGTGTCAACTTGACTGAGTCATATGGTACCAAGACATTTGCTCAAACACTATCCTGGGTATTTCTGTGAGGGTGATTTTTGGATGAGATTAACACTTAAAACAGTGGACTGAGTAAAGCAAACTGCCCTCCCGAACGTGGGTGGACCTCACCCAGTCAGTTGAAGGCCTGAATAGAACCAAAAGGCTGACCCTCCCCCAAATAAGAGAGAATCCTTCCTGTCTGATGGTCACAGAACTAGGACATCAGCTCTTTTCCTGTCTTCAGACTCTAACTGAAACATCAGCTTTTCCTGGGTATCAGTCCTGCGAGCCTTCAGACCAGAACCACACCATTGGCTCTCCTGGGTCCCCGGCTCACCCTGCAGATCTTGGGACTTGCCATCCTCCATAATAGCACCAGTCAACTCCTTAGAACGAGTGTCTATCTCTCTTTTATGCATCCTGCTGGTCCTCTTCCTCTGGAGAACCCTGACTAATACAGTTGAAACAGGGTTGGGAATAGAGTAGGGGTTACAGTTTGGTATAGGGTTAGGACGGGTCTGGGGTTGGGATTCGAGTCAGGACTGCGGATAGATCTGGGCAGAGGCTTGGGGTTGGCTTTGGCCTAGGCTGTGGCTTAGGACTGTCTGGGGGAGGGTACAAATTGATGAGGAAGACAAAACAGTGAACATCTTTTCCTAATGGTATTATTGCTGATATGACCTTGAAAAAGAGAACAGAAACATTACTGAGTGGCCAGCAAGTACCAAGTGTTATTCTTGATTCTCTTATTTACGTGAGGACAACGGCAATAATTGTTCTTAAAGCTCAACTGTGTGGGGTTTTTTTGACTGTTATCTCATTTAATCCTCTTAAAAACCCTCTCAAAGAGATATTACCCCATAATTTTAACACAATAAGAAACTGAGGGCCTACAAAAGTAAGGAACTACTAAGTGAAGGATGTGATGTTTGAACTCAACTCTTTCGGACTCCAAAGCCATTTTGTGCCAAAGCACTGGCCGGGATGGTAATGAACTGGTAACACGCTCCAGAGGGTTAGAAACCAGATGGAATGGATCCCTTCCTCAGTGGAGGGTCAGGAAATGCCTCTGGCTAGTGGGAAAAGGCAGGAAGAAGAAGCTGTGTTCTCGGTCTGGACTCTGATTTATAACTCCCTTCCCTGAACAAGGCTGGAGCCACACTTTCCTTGCAGGGAAGACTCTGTCCTCCCTCAGCCTCAGCAACATGCGGCCTCCCCATCTATCTTGTGCTCTGCGACAACGTCAATGAGTTATTTCCCAATGTCCCATTGCATTCCCAAAGTTGCAATTTCTTTTATATTTTTCTCCTCTTTCAGAAGCCTCCTTCCAGAGATACATAAATGCTGGATTCATTATATCACTCTCAGGTAGAAGCCTGTGTTAAAGAGGCTTCGATCGGCCTCTTAAATAAAGCTGGCAAAATATTGCACTTACTCTGGGCTTTCTGTTCCCTAACATGGTCAGCCCGTCTTCCCCTGCTGGTCCCACCTGCTTTGCCAAGGAACCCAGCATTCTCTTCCCACCCTGGTTTGGCTCGTAACAGACAGACTTAGAATTTGAACAGGTCCTTTCATCAGCAGATTTTTAACTCTCATGAGGGAAAAGACAGGGTGTTCAATTTCTATTTCCCCGCAGGGGAAGTTGAGAAAAAGAAAAGTGAGATAATTTAAATCAGGTGAATCCAGAGAAAAGCTGCAGCTCTGATTTATGGGCAATGCTTCCTCCTTTGTGGAGGCCCTTCTGCCTCCCTGCAAGACCCCTGGAGGCACCTCACCTTGCCCTTGACCCTTCTGCTTCTCCCTCTCCCCCTCACTGGTGCTTTTAAAAATCATTTTCTCGGGCTTCCCTGGTGGCGCAGTGGTTGAGAGTCCGCCTGCCGATGCAGGGGACACGGGTTCGTGCCCCGGTCCAGGAGGATCCCACATGCCGCGGAGCGGCTGGGCCCATGAGCCATGGCTGCTGAGCCTGCGCGTCCGGAGCCTGTACTCCGCGACGGGAGAGGCCACAACAGTGAGAGGCCTGCGTACCGCAAAGAAAAAAAAAAAAAAAAAATCATTTTCTCCTCCTGAAGCATTTAGGCAGCTGAGGTCCTGCAGAAAGAATCAGACTTGGGGATTAGAAAATTGTGGTTCAAATCCCAGCTCTGCTCCTAGCTGTTTAGACAAGATACTTAACCTCTCTGGACCTCAGTTTCATGGTCAGCACCTGTGAGTGGCAGTGGCACGGCCCTCAATGCACGAGGTCCCTGCTTCTCAAAGAAGCCAAATGGATGTGCCTGGAACAACAGCAGACCTACAGTGTCTTTGGGGGACCAGTGTTTGGGACACCCTATAAGGGATCTCAGAGCCCTCCTCCAAGTCCTCTCCAGCCCCTGCTCCAATTTCCTTTCTGCTTCCTCTCCAGCCTGGCCTTTGAAGAGACATTTAACTTGAGGAAAGTATATGTGCTGTTTGGGAAGCCAGATGAGGCAGACAGGCCCTCGTGCTCCCCAGGATGCTCCCCGCTTAGCCCTCAGGGCAAGCGACCCCAACTCCCAGCTGCCTGTGACCTATGATTTCACTTCCTGGAACAGCACAGAAAGTGCCACTTCTGGAGCTGCCAGGAATCAGGTGCCCAGGCCACTCACATGGTATATATTTAGAACTTCTTGGGCCCTGACTATGGGCCAAATGTTACATTCACAGCTAATTTCCTATTAATTAGGTGCTACAATTCCTCAGCTAAGAGAATAACAAGCCAGACAGGAGCCCTGAAGTTCAAAAATGCCACAGACTATGGTGCAAATAGAAGCTGGTTGCGGGGAGGGGGGCCTGGAGCCAACATAGGAAATGGGGGAGGGGGAGAAAATGTACTATTCTGAGGGCTGCTTCCGCAATCATGAAACTATTACTTGTTGGCCGTATAAAGTCTTTAGTAGACATTCTGCTGAGAATGTTTCTAACACTTGCTTTCGGGGTCAGAAGAGACTGAAGGAATGTGGAGGGTCTAGTCAAGGGGTGGAACGGGGGTTCCTTGGCCTCTGAGCTAGTGTTTCTCTGTGATGGTCCCTGGACCTTTGCATCAACATCACCTGGTCCAACCTGAATCACTTGGGGTGAAATGTGGGAAACTGCACTTTTAACACCTCCCCTCAGGTCATCCCTACGGATACTAGAGTTTAGGAAACATCGTCCCAGGATTACCGGGATTTCTGGGCCATAAGGAGCCAAAGGCCTTGGCTAGAATTTATAAACAGTTCTAAAACTCTTAACTGTTTACCAAGTACCTTCCATGCACTCCCTCTTCTCTTTAGTTCCTACAGCCCAGTATGAAGTAGAGGCTACTATTATCCTATAAATGAGACAGCTGAGACTTTCAAAAATTAAGGAGCTTGGCTAAGTCAGAGATCTAGGAAGTGGTGGAAGCAGGCTGGCCCATTCTAGGTGGATTGGATACCGGGTTTATTTGCTGAAGACATCTTCTTCCAGTCTCACCAAATCAACACAATGAGACTCCTGATAAACTTCTGAATCTCCTGTTCAGGCCAATCAGTACATCCAGCTCTAGGAAGCTGGAAAGGATCGGATAAGCCAGGAGTATGAGACAGTGACCAATCAAGGGACCTGCCTGTACATAACCAGATTCCAGAACGTTAAGAATGCAGCTATGGCATTAGACTGCCTCTTTCCAAATGTAGACTCTACTCCACTTTCTACTTTAGAAACTTTGGGTAAGGCAGTTTATTTCTCTGTGCCTCAGTTTCTCCACTGTATAATGATAACAGCAGTGGGCACCACACTGTGTCACTGGGAGGACTGGGACGGCACAAGACTTTGGACCTCCCACAGATTCTAGGCTCATCGATTGCACCAACCACAGTGATTCAAACCCCACCAACCCTAGATATCTCATCCTGTTTCTCCCCAAAGGTAATACCTGAATCATTAGCACAGATACTTTGCTTTTGCTCTGGGGATGTCTCAGATTACAAAGACTGATTCCTTGATAAATGCTTTATAGGACATTTCCTTTTGCGCTATGAAGTTCTTCCATAAATAATTACACTAAACTGGCTACCGAAAGAAATGATCAAAACCCACAGTTGGAGGACAGTGGGAACTTTGTTCTGACAGTCTGTCCAGGCCCTTCCTGACTCCCTTTGGGACCCAGGGGGATGAAGAGAGGAGCAGAGAAACCCACTGAGGAAGAGCTTTCACACTGGAGATGTTAAGGGAAAAGGCCCAGGGCCCAAGGGTAGACACGGGCCTCAAATTCAGAAGGGACAGACATGAAGACTGACAAGGAAAGAAGACACCCAAATAGACTTTCCTTGAGTGTCCCATGCAGGACCGATGCAATGACAAGGTCGTAGCAAAACAGCTGGATGGTAGCTTGGCCAAATCGAAGATCTAGGAAGTGGCAGAAGCAGGAGATACGACGTGGGAGAAGAAAGCAACAGTGCAGCACACGATCCCCTCACCCAAAGAGGGGCCTTTGGCTCTGTTCAAGAACCGCCGAGGGATGCGTTTCTCTCTTGAGCCTAGACCATTACTCACCTTTCCTGGAATTTACTCAGGGTGCACCGAATCCTAGCCTTAGGTGTTTGCATGTGCTGGCTCGTGTATTCATGCCGCTCAGGGGAAAATATTTCCTTAAGCAGAAAGCCTTCCTCTCAATGCGAATATCCCTTTTTCTCCAAAAAATAATGCAGTAAAACCTTGCTAACGGGCTCTAACTGGACTGCCCTAATGAAGTGGGCATTAAAGGACATTTAAGAATAAATGCAGACTTATTATTGTCTAGCACAGAAAATGACTACATGGAGGCAGGGAGCTAGCAAGAGGTCTTGGCAAACCTATAAATGTTTGCTCTAGGAGATAAGAATCAGCTGTAACTAGGTTGCCAGGCTTGCAAACAGTTTGCTGGCCTTTAGTCTTAATTAACAAGCTTCTCCTTCCCTTCCTCCAACTCCTTACCTCCACTATGTGGACAAACTCTAGCCCACCCAAGGACCAGCTTATTACAAATGCTACATGGATGAGGCCCTGTCATTCCAAAGACAGCTCAGCTCAAACTTCCCAAACAATGTGTGAGTGTGTGTGTGGAGTGGGGGGAAAGCGGTGGGAGGGCAGGTGTTAGAAACTGGCCCTAGCAGGCTATGAGCATAGCCATTTGTCCTCCCCACCCCTAAATGTGAACTTCCCTCATAGATTCCAGGAGGGGAAGAATGATTAGGCTAGAGACTGAAAGTAAGCAGTGGGCTTTGCTGTCTAAATGTATCCATTGCCCACATCATATTTCCCCTAACAGCCCATGTCTTATTTCTCTTCCTGTCCTTGGTTTCCATGTAAAGGTGACTGAGGAGGAATTCTCCTTTTTCATTTTTAGAGAGCAACATTTCAGGGTAGCTGTTTTGTCACATGTCAGCAGGGAAAGGCTAATTAATTAAGCTAGACCAAACTTCCCCCCTGTCCCACCCATGAAAGGCAGAAACCTGCTGAACCAACACAATTCAGAGCCATTAACTCCACAATTATTCAGATGGGAACAATTTGCTTTTTATTTCATGCTTCCAAGTTCAGGTAGGCACCTTATGATTTTTGTTTGTTTTTAAGATGACACCCTTGCAATAATCATCAGGGGCATTTTCCCATGTACACCTTTCTTGGGGAAGATTAACTCTGGGTCTCACCGGACCCCACAGTGAAAATGCTGGAGCTCAAATGCCACTGGCTTTTCATGGTCCTTTTCCAGTCATTGCAGTCACTGATCAGTCACTCCTACCCCCGGCCCTTCCTGTCTCCTGGATTCTGCAAGTCTCAATAACCCCATTTCACGAACTGAAGGAAAGAGGCAAAGCTGCTTCCCAAAGGCCTTAGTGCCTCTAGCACTGTGCTGGGCACGTGGTCTGCACTGGGTGAACAGATGTTGATTGATTTCTCGATTGATTGACCCACATTAGAATGGAAAGTCTTAGCTCTCTGGTGCGTTGAATCATACTCTTGCCCAGAAAAAAAAGAAATGGCGTAGTGACTCTGCTAGGAAGCTTTCTCTCAATTAACACTATCATCCCTCCAGTCCACCTCAAAGTATCAGATCTGTCTTCCCACCAGTTGATTCAAACCTTTGCATGGAAGAGTGTATTTATTCATTTAACAAACATTCGTGGGAGACTCTTATATGCCAGTAATGAGGGACAGTCAAAAATGACAAAACATGGGCTTCCCTGGTGGCGCAGTGGTTGAGAGTCTGCCTGCCGATGCAGGGTACACGGGTTCGTGCCCCGGTCCGGGAAGATCCCACATGCCGTGTAGTGGCTGGGCCCATCAGCCATGGCCACTGAGCCTGGGCATCCGGAGCCTGTGCTCCGCAACGGGAGAGGCCACAATGGTGAGAGGCCCGCGTACCGCAAAAAAAAAAAAAAAAAAAAAAAAAAAGACAAAACACATAATTCAGAGGAGGGACCTCACATTCCTCTAATAACCTCAATAATGGATATAAAATTGCAACGATGATAGTTCTAAAGTGCTACAAGGACATTCAAAAGGGGAACCTGGACCCCTATTCCAGGGAAGATTACCTGGGAAAGCACCAACTGAGCCAAGCCCTGAAGTATGAAAAGAGGTAACGCCGGGGAAAAGGGAGGAGTGGGGGCAGAGTGACCACCCTGGCTACAGACCTTCACTTTCAGACAGCACGGAGTCACTCCTCCCAGCTTTCAAAGACCCATGAGGAAAGCCGGGTCTCTTGCTTATCCTGGAATTGGAAGCGAAGGCTTGCCCTCCATGAGCCAACTAATAAATGCAGCATTCAGCACCAAGCCCCTGTGTCTAGCTCCCACTGCAATTCTGCACGGGATGAACATGCCACAGTAGAAACACCTGGTATTTGTTGCTGTTTTATGATTGGAAAGGTAATATGTGATTGTAGAAAATAACGGCCAGATAGTTTCAAAGAAGAAAATTAAAATCATCTGGTACACAGAGACAATCACTGAAAAATGTTTGTATGTTTCTTTAGAGAATTTTTTCTAGGGATGGATATAGACACTTTAAAAAACCAAGATCGTACTTTATAGAAAGAAATCTTCTGCATTTTTTACCCAAATATATGTGTATCTATATTTATCCATGTAACTACATCCATGCTATCAAATACTCTTCAAGAACATGGTTTTTAATGGCTGAAAAATATTCCTAATATTCCAAATATTAGATATCATAATTTAACTATGTATGTCCTTCTTGATGGGCCATTAGGATATTTTTAACTGGTCATTATCCTGAATGATGCAGTAATAATTCTCCAGCATCTAAAAGGTGATCACATTTCTTAAGGAAAACATCTGAAGGTGGGAGTGCTGGGTCCCCATGCTGTGCTCTCCTTTCCACTTTTTTTTTTTTTTTTTTGCGGTACACGGGCCTCTCACTGTTGTGGCCTCTCCCGCTGTGGAGCACAGGCTCGGGACGCGCAGGCTCAGCGGCCATGGCTCACGGGCCCAGCCGCTCCGCGGAATGTGGGATCTTCCCAGACCGGGGCACGAACCCGCGTCCCCTGCATCGGCAGGCGGACTCTCAACCACTGCGCCACCAGGGAAGCCCCTTCCCACTTTTTATCATCAGCCATACACAGTGAGTCTTTGCGCCCTGGGGGTAAAGGATGCTCTCTATTGGAGCCTCCACTCTCCATCACCAGGGTCCACTTTCAAGAACCCATTTGGAAGGTCCTGAGTCAAGACCCAGAGGTTCTGCCTACAGCAATGGACCAAAGTCAGGGTCACCAAATCACATGAAAGCTGAAACCTTGGCCTGGGGCCCCTCAGCACTTAAGCCATTGAGACTCTTCCAGCCAGGCCAGGATGTTACAATGACCAATTTTCAGATCCACGGCACGTTCCTTAAATTGAGGTGGACCTCATTGTGCGTGATCTCAAAATTCATAGTTTTTAAGGAGGAGTATCCATTCTTAACCTAGTTCCTAGCAGTTCCTTTGCCAGCGACACCCTGAAGCTGTACATTTGTTCCCAAATGCAGCAGAAGACAGCGAGCAACAGGCGAGCAGAGTAAGTGCCTCACCTGGAGGTGGAAAACGATCACATTCGTTTCGTGTGACCCAGCTAAGGACATGAGAGAGGACACACAACTTCCACTGCATCCCTCTCATAACATCCTCTGAACTTTATTAGTAACGATATTTCAGAAGTCCAACACTCACAGGTAGAGCCATGAATCACTAGCTGCAAACAGATACAAACTTTGTCTATTACCTTTCCTGTATAAAGATTATGAGAACTTTACTGTTTCATAAAGGTTTGGGGATTAAAAATATATTTGTAGGCTTTATGATTTCAAAAAGTTTGCCAATCTGCTAATCAAGCTAATCTATGAAAACACTGTCCACATACATATCTGCCTCACTTCTCTGCTTAGACTTCCAGGGCAGCTTAGGGCAAATGGTACCACTCCCTCTTTTTGTGTAAATCGCCTCTGCCCAAAAGCCTAAGTTGAGTGCTCTGCACATAACAGGTACTCCTCCTACCCCCCAAAGCTGTGTATTGGTACCATTGGTAGTGAGGACTTCGTGTGTGTGTGTGTGTGTGTGTGTGTGTACATATATACATACATGTGTATACAAATACATAAACATACACACATATAAAGTCCTCACTACCAATGGTACTAAAAGCCTACAGAGGGTCAATTTTCCTTGGTCACCAGTATAGCCCCTAGTGCAGGTCAGTGTCATGACATGGTGTTCTGGCTTCAAATACAGTGGGATGAAACAGGTTCCCATTCACCCAGTCTCTAGAACTGTTCCCTCTGATACGTGCTTAGTTGTTCTTTAGCGCTAATGTTTTTGGAGCCCACGCTCCCCAACAGAATCCACCACACTCTTCACTGACATATGGTCTTTGCCTTCGAAGAAGATGGTTAATTCTCTTTGGGTCTCATCTTCAGGAAGGAGATGAGAACTGGCTGCCGAGAAGGAGATCTGGATTGATGGAAAGAAAACTTCTCCTGAACCAAGATAAAAAAAATGGGGCTGGGGTCTCAGGAGATGCAGAGCCTGAGAATGAATCCAGATCCACTGTGAACTAGCTGTGTGACCTCAGACATGGTGCTGAGTCTCTAAGTCTCAGTCACTCCACCTCTGAAATGAAGACAATAATAATAACCCGCTCCAAAGGCTGTGGTGAGAGGAAATGAGGCTTTCCATGTAAAGAGCCTGGCAAGGGTCCAGCACAGAGCTAGCACCCAATAAACATTAGCTGCACTTTTTACTATTGTTGTTATCCTTGTTATTATTACTTGGAAAATAATATAGCGCCAAGGTTAGGACTATAGTCCTCCGTTAGACTGCCTGGGTGCAAATCCCAGCTCCTCCATTAATTAGCTTTGCAACCTTGGGCAAGTTATATTTGTCTCTCTGTGCCTCATCCATAACATGAAAATCAGATTAATCTTTCTCATGAAGTTGCGAGTTGAAATCAAGGAGGCCAAGTAAAAAGTTTGGCATGGTGCCTAGCATGTAGAAAACTTTCAATATATATAAATCATTATTATTAGTAGTAATAGTAGTACTATTATCATCACTACCAGAATAACTTTCATGAGGCATGCACCTAGAATAAAAGATGTAGAAGGCGGCTTCGTTTTGAAGACCCCTGCCACCTTTCTTCAGGCACTTGCCTTGTTTCCTTGTAAGGCACACACTGACATCTGTCTCTGAACCTGCACGGGGTTTCTTGCCCCATCTGCCTACAGATTACAGTTCGAAAGGGGAGATCCAGTTCCTAGGCTCAGAGACCTTTCTTTCACTTCTCTCAAAGGAAGCAGTGTGTGCACTTGGGCTAGGAATGTGGGAATGCATTCTCCCTTCTCCTACCACCCCTGAAACTTACTCTCAGATCCCTCATTTCTAAGGGCAGGGTGAGGAACAGGGAACTGCAGGCAAATGGTTTGGGAAGCTCTGTGAGATCTGACACCCCAATCCACCAGCATGAATGAAATGATCATTCAATCTTATTTCTAACACAGGAAGGCCTCCAGAAATAAAGCTGGATTCAAATTCATCAGCATGAAGATGTGCTTAATTTCTCACTTAATGCTAAATGTACAAATACCTCCAAGCCCTTCCAGACTAATCTATCTCTGGGCCCTTGCCCAGGCTTTTGTTCCAGAGCCATATAAATTTCACCTTTGCAGTAAACACTCATACTGATTCCCATCCAGATATGTAACGTCAAAACGGGAAACCCCCTAGCTAAAGGGAAACATATTCAGCATCTGGGCCAATCAGTCCTGTGCTGGTTGGTTGGGATACCAACATTATTAAAATGAGTTCCTGGCTTCAAGGAGCTCACAGTCTGTCTAGTGGCAGAGCTAGAGGCATAAATAAGTAATGATAATGCAGTGTGACGAATGAAACAATGAGAGGAGTGAGGCACCCAGGAGGGGGTGTTTGCAGTGCATCTTCCCTGACCAGAGGAACCGGTGGGGTAACTGGGAGAGCACATTCCAGGCAAAGAAAAGGAAATGAACAATGGTACAGAGAAGCAGAGTACGGTGTGTACAGGTAGAGCAGAAAGTTCAAGGTGGGGATCAGAGCAAGCTGAGGCTGGACACGTGGGCAGGAGCCAGACCAGGCAGAGATCATTTGAGCCTGATTCCTGAGCAGTCCTTATTTCTCTGTTTAAATAAGATCCTTACCTTTAGTCATCAAAGCACTCATCACTCATTTAATAGAATTACTAGGTCCACCCTAGATCATATCAACCCAAACTGCACTGAAGAGAAGTTCCATGCTTCACGAGACCACAGGTATCTCTGAACCAGCTCATCTACAAAGGTTGCAACAGTACAGTTTCCCTACCAGCCTCTTGGTCCCAGCCATGGACGAGCAGACAGAAGTGACAGCTCCCGTCTGGATCTATGTGCCCCCAAGTGAGTGTAATTCAGTGCTGGAGCCAAAGCCAATGACGTGCGTTAGTTATTACTGTAAGATGGCAATTCGGTGATAAAATACAATATTGTCACTTTCAATATGTACTAAAAGTGATTTACCAGAGCTCATAGGGAACAACTTAGATGACTATCTGATTACAATACACGGGATAAATCACCTTCATTTGAGGGTTAAATTATCCCATCTGACAATTCTAGATCAATTTGACAGTTAAAATCAGGGTCCCCATCTTCCCTCCCCAACTTACAGAGTTTGTCCTGGTTCACATGGGTGAAAAATCAGAACAGCAGATAGACCCTCTCCTTTTTCCTTCCATAGCAATTTCCCATCCTTCATGCAGGGTCCAACTGAAGCTCTGTTAAGTCATCTCTAAAAAAACTAACGCACTCCACAGGGTATCAGCCTTCATGGTAAATATCTGTAGCTCAGAGGCAGCACTCTGTCAGACAGTAAGGTCTAAAATGAATGTTTCCACAAGAGATAGTCTTCAAATATGGCTGCTGTGATGGTTAATTTTATGTGTCAACTGGGCTAAGGGATGCCCCGATAGCTGGTGAAACATCATTTCTGGGTGTGTCTATGGCGGTGTTTCCAGAAGAGATTAACATTTGACTCAGTAGACTGAGTTAAGAAAACCCACTGTGGGTGGGCCTCATCCAATCCACTGAGGGCCCGGACACAACAAAAAGGGCAAACACGCTCTCTCTGCTTGAGCTGAGGCCTCCATCGTCTCCGGCCCTTCGTCTAGGGCTTTCAGGCTCAGATCAGGACTTACACCATAAGCCCTACCCCACCTCATCCCCAATTCTCAGGGCTTCAGGCTCAGACTGAATTACACCACCAGCTTTCCTGGTTCTCCAGCTTGTAGACGGCAGATTGTGGGACTTCTCAGCTTGTATAACCACAAGAGCCAAGAAATCTCCATATATATATATATATATAATATATATATATATATAAGAATATATATATATATAATATATATATATATATTCTTATTGGTTCTATTTCTCTGGAGAACCCTGACTAATACAGCTGCCAATAATTCCTCCTCTTCCAACACACACATGCCTCTCTGCCCAATAAGTCTCGGAGTCTGATTCCCCTCCCCCTTGAATCTGGAGTGGCCATGTATTTGCTTTATCTATAGAAGTGACAGTCTGCTAACTCTGGGCCTAACGTTTAAAAAGGCAGGGTGCTTCAGTTTGGGGGCTCTTGGAGTCCAGCTGCCATATAAGAAGCTTGAGCTAGACTACTGATGATAAGAAGCATGTGAGTGAGGACCAGAGGCCTTCTTGAACATCCCTTCTTGGAGCTCAGCTAAGCTCCCAGCTAAATGCAACCACATGAGAGACCAGGCTGACATGATGTGCAACATGACTGGGTGGTTCACCCAGTCAACCCATAAAACCATGCTAAGTAATAAATCATTGTTGTTTCAAGCCACCAATTTCTGTAGTTGTTTATTATTAAACAATAGAGACTGAAACTGTTTTTTCCTCCCCAACTAGATGGAAAGCTCCTCATGGATACATTATAATAACTGGTAGAGAATAGGTATTTTTTATATGATAGGCATTTTACATACATGATGTCATTTAATCCACATGAGTTATACAAGCTAAGTATTCTTATCCCCATTGGACACGTGGGAAACTGAGGCTTAGAGAGGTTAAGTAACTTTCCCCAAGTCACAGAGCCAGTACTCAAGTCTGTCTCCCTCCAAGGTCTGAGTGCACTAGAATTCATGGTTCAGAGCTAAGTGGGTAGACATCTTAAAATCACGTGTTTATTAAAACAGTATAGCAAGGTAAGATGTTTCAGCTTTAGAGTCAGACGCACTGGAACCGGATCCCATCTACAGCACATCAGCCTTGCCTTGCTCTCTTCCCCCACACTCAGCATGGCAAGATTTTTATATTAATCAAAACAGTGAGACTTCCCTATTGTACAGTCCGATGTTTTCTGCTCTTTGGTGAGTACGTGGTTTTTCATCATTTTCTCCTTAATCTTCCATTCTTTGATGCTGTGACTTATTTTCTTTACTACTTACATGCAGACTGTTTTAACAGTGTGTCCTTGGAAAAATTGCTGACCTTCCCTGATATTTATTGTCTGGACCAGAAAAAGGATCCTATTATTCCTTATCTTGGAGGGTCATAGGGAGAATTAGAGAAAACAGTTATACAACTAAAGCCCCGGGCACACAGCAGGCATTTAATAAATCGTGTCGGTGTTGGTGTTAGTGTTCATATTGTTAGTCTGAGTTGCTGATTCTGGACCTATCAGATTGAAGCTGCCTATTTCACTCGGAAGGAAAACATCCCAAGAGTTGCCAAAACATTTTTCACAGCCACCTTGCCCATTTAAAAAGGTAGAAAGTAAAGAGAAAACTTTCTCAGGTAACAGGCGACATGTATCAGTTCCAGGTCCAAAGGTCAGGACAGAGGTCTTTGACCATCTTGCCCTCACAGTCACAGACACAACTCTTGGATGTCAACAAAAAGCATGTAATAAGGCCCCACTGGGATCACGTTCCACTGCTGTGTTACACGTTTTGCTGCCTCCCCTTAGCCTGACCCTATCACAAATCTGGAAAGGATGAGTCACTGACCTCAAACTGTAGCAGATGCTCTTGGTACATCTTCCAGATCCCTTTACCTGGCAGGTGCACCCATCTCCCAAATGCTGCAGGTGTTGGCTGTAACTAGCTCACACCTGCATCTTTCTTGGAGGATTGCCTTTAGCCAATGGGAACCACCTCACCTGGAGATACCTGGAAGGTTACAACCAAGGCCAATGACCAAACTACTCAGGGGAATGAAGGCTCAGTCCCCTTGCCTCAATGCAGAACAAGCTCTTTATAGTACAAATCATACACTATAGCTCCCTCATGGAGTCAGGCTGAAGCTAGACTTCACCTATACTACATCTTTGTTTAGCTTCTTTCCCTGCCCTATCCCGCCTCCCTCATTTCTTTACAGGTTTCTCCCAAAAGCACTTCATTAATAACACATCACGTACACAAGAACCCCCATCTCAGTCTCTGTTTCTAAGACTCAAGATTACCACTTCAATGCCTTCAAGCAAAGATAGGGAAAAATGCCTTCCATATTCTTAAGAAGTTTCTTGTCTCCATACCAAAGATTTTGGTTTAAATAACAGGTTAAAAACCAAAAAGCGGTCAAGCAAAGAAAATGAGAGACTTCCTGTGACAACGTGAGAGTTAGATAACCACAGCAGGCCACCCTGCTGACGTCTCAGCCTCACCACCACTCTGAAGAGTAAACGCCAACAGAGGAAATCATTTCCAAATGGAACTACAGGGGATGCAGTTCAAGAGAAAGGGAGGGCAGAATTAATACTGGCTGATCGTACCAGGAAACCACAGGCTTGGTCTATGGAGTCTGCAGAATAGTGACTGAGAGCACGAGCTCTAAAGTTAGACCATGTGGGTGGAAATCCTCACCCTACCGCTTACTAGCAGGGTAGTGGTTAACCTTGGGCAAGTTACTTCACATTTTCTGACCTTAGTTTCCCCATACGAATATGAGGATGATAATGATACATCTTTCTAGGGTATCATTATAGCGTGTGGAGTAACGTGTGTCTGGCGCATAGCAAGTGCCCGTGATGCTAGCAATGAGCTTGGGCCCTAGAGGCCAGGTTATGCAGCAGGAAAAACACCTCCAAAATCTTAGTCCCTCGATACACCAAAAGTTATTCTCCCTCGTACTGCATTGGCCAAGGGTAGGAGGTCAGGCATGCTAAATAGCCACCATCCCAAACGTTAAGGCGACTGAGCCAAAAGTCACATACTGCCAATAAAACGCTCTGATCCAGAAGTTACAGACCTCATTCTGACCCACGACTCATTGGCCGGACATAGTCACATGGCCCCATCCTACAACAAGGGGTCCAGGAAGTGTCACCCTACTACAACCCACATGAGGAGAGAACTGCCATCTGTGAGCAGCACTGAAGTCCTGCCCTCTGTGCTCGGCAATTACATACATTTTCTGTTTAAATCTCACAACCGGCCTAGGATGTGGGGATTAGAATTAGCCCCATTCTAAAATTAAGAAATTGAGGCATAGAGGGGTTAAGGAACTTGCTTAAGGCCACGCCACTGGCAATTGTAAGGGTTATTTCCCAAAGGGAAGTGAAATCATAGGCACACAGAATCTCGGAGTTGGAAAAGGACATCTGAGGTCCATGAAATCCAACCTCTCGCCCAACGTGGTAATCTGTTCTATAAGTAAATCACAGAAGCATGAAAGTAGGGTCATCCCTTGGAAAAAAAAAAACAACCTGGCAGCCAACCTGGCCCCATGCTTGGACAGGGGAACGTTAGGAACAACTGCTCTGGTGGACTTGGATTTTACAGAAATGTCTATGTATGGCCATTTTAGGGGGCTCCCCCAATACCAGATGGGGTGCTCTTGGGCTATATCCTTCCACGAACTGCCACGCAGCAACATTTTGAATCGTAAAATCCCACTAATGATGTAAAGAATTGTAACAAGGCCAGGCTTTAACATGAATTGTCTCATATCCTCACAGTAACTTTGCCGGCAAGTATCATTACCCTGATTTTACTGAGCAAAATTCTGAGGTGAGAGATTCAGTTTACTTCCAAAGATGACATAGCTAGTCAGGGGCAGAGCAGGGACTGCTCAACACAAGTGGCTCTGATCCAATGACTGTGTTGCAGGAAGGGTGGGGCCCATTGAGCCTCCATTTTTCTGTGGTCTGGTGCAACTGCTCAAAAAATATTAAATCCAAAAACAAAGAAAGAAACATTAACTACAAGTTAATTTTGGTCACTTATTATCGACATGCTTAGTGTCATGAAGTCATGTATTGAGTTGAGGGGAAAACTTCCAAGTTGTTGAGTATCTAAATTAGAGTTTTTACAGACAGGGAGGAAAAAGCTGAAGCTGATATTACGTTTTCTACCACGGGCTGAGCTTGTGCCAGGCTTTACATAACATTATTTCATTCAGTTTTTACGATTTCTTGATGAAGTAGCTATTTCTATTATCCCCATTTACAGATTAGGAAAGCTAGACTTGATGAGAGTAAGTGAATTATCCAAAGTCACGTAGGTAAGTAGTGTCAGTGTTCTCTACCAAGTTGCCTTTGCCAGGGTCAAGGGAAGAACATCACTGAGCAGTACTACTCAGTGCACGAGGCCCTGCCTCCCCACCTAGTAGCCCCTATAGGACATGCCTCAAGTCTGTGTCCAGTGGATTTTTTTTTTTTTTTTTTTTTTTGGCGGTACGCGGGCCTCTCACTGTTGTGGCCTCCCCTGTTGCGGAGCACAGGCTCTGGACTCGCAGGCTGAGCGGCCATGGCTCACGGGCCCAGCTGCTCCGCGGCATGTGGGATCTTCCCGGACCGGGGCACGAACCCGTGTCCCCTGCATCGGCAGGCGGACTCTCAACCACTGCACCACCAGGGAAGTCCCCAGTGGAGTTTTAGTCATTCCAGAGTTTGGTTTCTTTTTCTTCATCCTTACAGAGAGGCTGCCAGAAATTCACATCTTTCCGTTAAGGAGGTTTCTCTTCATCAACTGAAACCTCAGGGCTTTTCTCTTGACTTGAATCCAATGTTCCAACTCAGCCCTCCTGACATCAGCCACCCCCACCCACATATCTCCTCATATGCTGTTACCCACCCAACACCATCTGTAGGAGCAAGGATGTTCCGGGTCCCTCTGCTCTAGATAAGAACCCTGACTCAGGAGTGAAAGAACTACAGGGCCACTAAAACAGCCAATCTATGCATTACGGTCTCTTGAGCCATTCCTTCTTATTCTCCATGTCCCTGAGCCACGCTGGGGAACTGCTGAGGCTTCATATGTTGATTGGTAAGAAGGAGGATAAGAGGGTGTGGGTGTCCTGGATGCTGCCAGCCCTGGAGAGAAAATACTGTCTGAAGGACCTAAGATATAAGTCATCACTTGAGAAGTTTCCAGTGAAGAAGTCATCACCTTTGTCCAGGGTGAACTGAATTTTCTTGAGGATTCACTGGTTACCCTCTCTCATTCCACCCTTATACCAACTGGCCTAAGATAATCAGTATAACTTCTTTTTCTGGGCACAGTGACTGCTCCAGGAAGAAGCAGGCAACTTAGTAGGGTCAATAAAAGAAAAGCCCAGGATTCTTTTCCCGATTATTCAGAAAAGGAGCTCTTATGTTACCCCACCCCCACCCCCAGACAGAAGCTAAGCGGAGTGAGATCTGGAGCTGCTACATTAATCCGGTGATCGTAAGGCAAGAGGAGAACAGAACGAAGCTGAAAGATGAGAACATGAAACCTGGCACCGTCACATGAGACTCTGCGTCAAGCTGTACCTCAATCCAGAACAACTCCTAGACTTTCTCCTTATGGACTCCACTAAAATCCCCTTTTGGCTTAAAGCAGTTTGGGTAGGCCCAGTCACTTACAATCAAAACAGTCCTGATAGAGTACCATAAGTCAAAAAAAAAAAAAAAAGGTCGCTCAGTCACAATGTCTAGTCAGAATAGATGAGACTGAGGTCCCCCTGCCCAACAGTCTCCCTCCATCCCTCCATCCGCGTGCCACTTTATTGCCCATTGCCCTTCAGCCTCACGACCAGAACCGGCTTCGGGAAAATAAAGAAGCAAGCCCAAATATTCCCAAATGCCCTCTGCCCCCTTAGGCTCTGCCCTCTCCCACCCCAGGTGCCAAATGTTTGAATGCTAGTCCAAATGACAGTTTCTATTAATAGCTGAGAAACAGACAAGTTGGTTGGGACAGCCATTCAGGAACAGCTCTCAGGCTGAGATGGAATCCCCGTCCCGCTCCACCAGAAATGTCCATGCTCAACCTGACTTATGACGATGGTGTAACGCGTTTCTTCATTCCTCCAGCACGCAGAGGGGAGGCCCGCCAGGAACTCTTCCTGCCTTGAGGACTGTCACACTCATGAGAATTTTCTGATACTTGTCTTTTTTGCAGCATCCTAAAGTCAGCTCCTCGGAGGCACCTACAAAACAGGCTTGTTCTTCAGTCCCTAGGCTGCCATCAAATCAGTAAAGAGTTGTGAGCAGTCAGCTGTGTTTCTGTTTTCAGAGGAAAAGAACCTTGAGCAGAGTTACTGTAAAAGAAAATCTGTTGCAAGGGGAGGAAGGCGGTTCTGACGGAGAAAGAGATTCCCCACCAAAGAAAGAAAGCATTTTCATGGGCTAAATTTCTCTTGGTGTGGACCACAAGTCCCGTACAGTGTTAACAATTTCTTCTATTGTCTTCTTGTTCTGATGTATGCTTGGGAGAGCAGAAGTATAGACAGGTAATTCAGTTGGGTAAGTAAATTGCCTCTCCCCGCTGACAAGCTGTTAAGCGGGCACTTCTAGCATTGCACAGCCTTAGATTAAGTTTCCCAGAGCCCAGCTGAATGCGGATGGTGAAATGAGAGCTCAGAGGGGTAGGGGAGGATATCTCCCTCAAGACATGGGAAGACTTGGGGATGGTCTTCCCTGCGGAAACAAGCACCTCGGCTGATGTGTACTTGTTAAACATCTCTATAAAATGGGGGGAAATCGTGACTTCAGACACATGGTAGGTTAGAGGCAGAAGGACCTAGTTCTTTCCCATGAATATTCCTAGAAATACAGACTAATGCCTATCTTACAAACAGGAGAAGTTTAGGAACTCAGGGCCTAAATGTTTCACTAAATTTTACCTATCTCATTATCTCATTCCTCATTCATTCAAAAACCATTTGTTGAGTCCTCTTTATGCCACGTACGGCGAGGCAGCAATTATAAGAGTTCAGTGAGGAATGAGGCAGCATTGGAACACTAGGGATGAACAGGATGGTGTGGGTTTAAGCGGGATTTGGTTATAAAATCAATAGGACTTCGTTGACTGATGGGATGTGTAAAGGCAGAACGGAGAGGCTAAGAAGCAGAAAAGAGAGGCAAAGACATGGAAGCTAGGGATGATTCCCAAGTGTAACTGGGTGTGGGGTGGCATCATTTACAAAGGAACAGAGCACGGGTGGAGGAGCTCAGAGGATGACTGCAGTGTGGCACTCAAAGAGTCAACACTCAGGACTCCTGATGCCCGTCAGAACCCTGGCTGTCATTCCATCAACCGTCAAGTCACTTCTGCAGCACTTTGCACCTGCTAAATCTAGTTTGACTCAAACACAGGCAGGAATGGCCTTCCAAAGCATAACCTGGGTTTCTCTACTAGGATAACAAAGCCTGAATGTAAAATAATTCTATCTGAGGAAGGAAGAGAAGAAAAACTCTGTTGGGGGCTTACTAGCAGTCAGGCATGCTGTTGCCTACTTTCTTGTTTGATCCTCACAAACCTGGAAGGAACTCTCACCCCCACTTTAAAGATAAGGCTCAGAAATTAAAGTAATTTGTAAAAAAAAAAAAAAAAATTGTCAAATGAGGAACAGTAGAAACAGACCAAGCTTATGTCTCCTGATTCCTCCTAGGACAGCATTCTTTCCCATTACCCATGAAACTTCTCTGAGAAAGAAAAAAACACACGAGCTCTATGGTTTGATGGACCAAACACTGAGCTTCCCCCTCAAGACTTCAGCATAAACCCCCAGATGCATAAGCCCCTTGAACAAACCTAGGCGTTGGTTAATAGAGGGTTGGTGAAACAACAAGTGTTGCATCATCCTAGGACCATTCAACAGGCTTCCAATCCCTGAGACCCGCTCTCTGTCTCCTTACAGGCTGCTTTAGCCCTGAGCAGATGGTGACCTATAAGACCCAACTTATACTGGAGGGCGTGGCCAGGAACCAACATCAATGGACCCTTATGGTACAGGGCTTGTGCAGCCCCAGAGCAGAGATAGAGAATCTTAGGAGCAACCAGGGGAAGGACCACCACCCATTTACACTGATATGACCCACCCTACTGGATATACTAATTTATGCCTCATTATTCTAAGACCCATCCCCCCATCCCCCGCCCACTAGAGTTCAAGAGGGAGTTATCAAGTGCAACACGGCGGTTCAAGGGTCAGATGGCACTGGTAAGAAGTCATAGCTGGCAAAGGCAGAGTTGCAGAACTGGTATCCTGACTCCTGACCCAGACCCACGCACCCCTAGGTGCCACCACTGCTCCTGCTGTGAGTATTTCTGCTCCCCTTGCCTCTCTAAGTCCTCTGCTAGGGGATGCTGGTAGGCCACCAAGCATCCATCTCCCCTGCTCCCACCCTCATTTTCCTCTGGGGAACTTGCCTCTATGCTAGTTTCACTTACGCGCTCTGGGGGAAAGTGCTGAATGGCCCATTTCATTTACTTGTCTCCCCCAGGCCACAGTTGGTCCAATGAGAGAAAGTGAGCTCAGGAACTGTCTGGGGGCCTTCAACTCCTGCAATCATCCCACTGCCAGGAGGGAAGGGGGCTACTGCTACTGGGTGGGAGAGTCTAGAAGTCAGTGGGCAGATCCTGAGGATAAAGCCAACACAGAAGGAGACGAGAACACACTGGAGGAAATCCAGACCTTGGTGACGTCTCCTCAGGTACATGAGCCAATAAACCCTCCTTTTTGTTTAAGTCAGTTTGGACTGAGCTTCTTTGGCATCTGCTCAAGGCCCACCTTAATTTCTACTCCTCTATGGGCCCTCCCTAAGCAAACTTTTCAACCCTTAACGTGTCTTATAAAAGAGTCTTTTCTGAAGGTGTCTTTCCTTACAATGTGTGGTGTTGTTGAAACAAACCCATACTTCAAAGTAAACAGTTTCAATTATGATTCATCTATTCACTAGCTGTGCGATCTTAGGCAAGGTGCTTAAAACATGTCTCAGTTCCCTCATTCATGAAGTGGGAAAAAACTCTTTTCCCTCCCAAGATAAATAAATGAGACAATGGAACAGCATCTTCTACGTAGGCAACAGAGTAGACCTCGTGGGGTAAGGGACCCCTGCAGTTGACTCTCAAGTGCACAAGGACTCTATGCCCTACACATAGCAGATGCTAAGTCAATATTTCTGTGCGGGCCGAGTGAATGAATGTGTGCCTCCCCCAGCTCCAGGTCAGAACCTGGGAATATGAGCTGAGCCAAGTCGACCCAGCATGTAAAGCATCTGTCCACAATCCACTTGGCTCCCAGGCAGGCTCCCAGCCCTGGCAGCTGCAGGAATTCATCAGCGCACCCGGAATCCCCTCCCCATCCACAGCACTCACACTCAATGCAATTCAAGCCGACAAGCCTGTGTCGTTTTATGTAAACTGCAGCCGGTGACAAAGACACTGAGCAGAGGAGGAAGTGGTCAGTGATAACAGAATATTTTAGTAGCTGAGAAAATAACAGAATATTATATTAAGCAGGGAGACCATGGGAACGCAGACCATACTTCTCCCGTTTCAGTTTCAAATATGGGGAGAAAAAGTAAGCAGAGCACCATGTGGCTAGAAAAGAGCAGCCTGGGTTAAAGAGTGGAGAAGCACCACCCAACTATCTGCTTTAGCACCTGCCGAGGGCATGTGTGCAACCAGCCCTCCACGTACGACTCAGTCACCCGTGCCACTGTGACCTGCCTTCTGCTGAGAGGAGGGCCAAGCGTCTGTCTACTTTCCTCCGTGTCTGCAGTATCTGGAATGAGGTTGGTGGAAGATGAAGTTGAAATAAATCCTTAAATCAAGAATTACATTTCCGTCATCTGTAGGCCATGTCACTGCAGAACCACAGAAGATCGACCTCTGGATGAAGGCTTATCTTTTGTCATTTTTATCTCTAATGACGCTAATCTGCATTAAGTCTGTCTTATAACCTACTTGAAATTCTCCTGGAACCAGGTGGTTAATAAATGAGAGACAGAAATGAATGGATAGATAGATAGATAGAAAAATAGACAGACAGACAGACAGATAGATAGGATTTGTGTCTCCCTGTCCAATGCTTCCACTTGAGGATATTACTCTACTATTCAGGAGAACTCATCTCTCCTTCATAATTTACCCTCCAGTTAGGATTAGTTTTTCTTATTACTCCACCTTGACATTCAAGGATAACCCAGCATATGAACCTGAGCTCACCGAAAAAGTACACATTTTGGTACTAATATTCAATCAACATGCATTTACTAAGCATTCACTCTGATCCACACAGTGAACTGAATGAGGCACAGTTCCTCATTCCCTCAAGCCAATCATTGCCATCCTAATAATTATCTCCAGAGTCGTATTACGATTTCTACTAAACTCCAGAGCAATAGAACATTTCCCTTCCCCATTGTAATTTCCCAGTCCCTCATTCATATCCCTTGCCTGGACATTCCCTTGCCCCCAGGAAAGTCAACCCAGGTGCCTCTGGAAACTGGGAGGCTGCAGGCAACATCTGGTGCACCAAGGGAACGTGTTTGCCTCAGCCCAGCTCAAAATAGCATCTGACAAGCCTGAATCACACAAGTTTTGAAAAACTCACAAGAAATAACCTAAGAAATCTAGAGCTGCCCCCTCCCATTTCACTCCCTGTCTGGCTGCTTACTGACTTCTTCAGCCTGTACTGACAGCATGCAACCCTGCTTCTGTCTGCCTGCTCCCATGCAGTGGTAACTAAACAAGCAGGAAAAAAACACAAAAGAAAAAAAAGAGAGAGAGAGAGAGAAATAGGGAACATCACAGCTATATCTCATGCCAAAGATCCTGTCCTGGAGCCAGGCACCAGCCTGGAGATAAAATTTCCAAGCAAAACGGAAGAAAATGCCCGAGTCCCCTTCCCTTCCTTTTGTTCGTGCCCCTACCTCTTCCCCCAGGGCCACGTAGTTCATCTGGCTGATGCAAACCTCTGCTCCACATTTAAGCTTCCAAATACCACTTCTGCACCAATAAAATGTGCCTGCTGTAAGCGAACGGGGTACGGCACACCCCACCACAACTCTCATAGCTTTTCTTTTTTTAAAGGTGACCTGAAAGACTTACCTGCCAAGCTCGAGTTAATTTCACTGCAGAAATGGAAGTACAGGGTACATTTCTCTAGGAAAGCACCAGCTCAGGGAGCAGAAACCACGAAGAGGGGGACCACCACATTCCCTAAGCCCTCCAGTCCTGTGTCTCTCCCGGAGCAATTGATAATCTCACGAACACCTACAACAGTGTGCAGGAAGCTGCCTTCCTAACGCCGCCCTCGGTGTTCGTGATTCTGCAACTCTCTCACCCTTCAAATCTTAGTAAAGCGCTGGCAATTAGAGACCTGCACACATCTGGGGCCTGGGAGGGCGTGTTTTGTGCATACACTGGGAGCTTCAGCCAGCAAAGGGGACACTCAGCAGCCTCATCCTCTGTCCGGGGATTTCTTTGCATCTGCAGATTGTGTCATGCCGAACCTATCTCCTTGCTCAGTGTGAATCACCTACTCAGGAAGTCACGTGGACCCAAGATTCCCAGAATGCGAGCTCTGTTCTGGGAAATACCGGGGGTATCTACTCTCTTATTAGCAACAACCTTTAAATAACTACTTTGATCAGAATGCATGACTAGAGAGGATATTATGAAGTGGAGTTGCTATTGCCGTGAGCTGAAAAGAAGTCAGCGCAGAAGCCAGCTTTCTTCCTACAGCAAACAGTTCCCCGGGGCCCCTTCTTCCTACTGGCTGGTTCAGAGTTTCCAGGTAGCTACAAACATCTGGAATACTCCGGAATAAATGCAAGGGTCTTGAAATCCTCTTGTTTCAGACCTGTGACGCAGCAGTCCTAATCCCAGGGTTAGCTGAGCCACCCAAGAATATTTTAGATTGAATCTGTCGTTTCTTTGCTCCTACTTTAGACAAGAAGCAGAAACGAGGGGGTAGGATGCTACACGTGGATTGGTCATCTCGTGTTGCTAACAAGTATAGACTCAATTGTTACCTAAACCTCTCAGAGGGCAAGAGCACCATTATTACTTCTTATTAACAGTGTTAACCTCAACTTTAATAATAGAAGCAGCTGGCCTTTGTTATGCTGCGAGTACTGTTCACAGCACTTTTCATGCATTATCTCATTCAATATCCCAACGATTCTATGAGATCTGTGTACCTGGCATTCTCCCCATTTTAGAAAGGAGAATACCTGGTGGTGGAGATGCTTAGTAACCTGCTCATGGTCACGTGATTAAAGGTGGCTTCAAGATCAGAAACCAGATCCATCTAACTTCAGAATACTGCTCTGTTCTACCACGTTGAGGAGGCACTCAGAGTAAACCCTACATCATTTATATCTTTCATATTTGAAATCTATGACCATTTATGTGTACCTCACTTTCAGGTTACTCTTCTGCTATATCATCATAGCAGAATATCATCACATGCTTGAGGTCTCAGAGAGAATGACCAAGTTTCTTAAAAGAACAAACTGCTTTTATGCACTTGGGTAGCACCTTCTTGCTTATAATTCATGTAAATATAAATTTCCTAAGAATTATTACAAACTCAATTTTTAAAAAAACATAGATCCACTTAATAAATCATTGTTCTCTTTACTGAATGTTCTTGAATGTGATTTTTTAAAATTTTAAGTAATCACTTATTCTGACTTCTCACCAATTCAGACTTTTCTTGTTATCAAATGATAAAGGTATGCTTGTAGAACTTTTCTTCAGAGATGTTTAATACTCATAACATCCTCAGGGCAGATAGAAAGTATCATTTTCCTCATCTTTTCAATATACAGAGGAGCATGCATAGACCCTTACCAGGTCAGTGACACACAACACACAATGTATAATAAACCACGTCGCTCAGAACAGTTCATCAGCCATTCAGAGATTCATCACTCACTACGTGCAGGGAGACTGAAACACCATTTTAAAGAGCACAATAACGCTTTAAAGTTGTGTGCTTTGGAATCCAGCTAACCTGGGATCAAACCCAGGCTCCCAAACTCACTAGTTTGATCTGGCCAAGGCATTAAAAGTAATCCCATGAAATAAACTAAGCACTTGAGGGTTAATAGACTGACAGCTAGGTAAAATTTCTGTAAAAGATTCTCACCAAGTTCAAGAAGGGAAAACTGTTGCCTCTTTGGTGGAGGAGGATGTTAGGTCCTAAAAACACAACCAGTAAAATTACTATCAGACATAGGAAGAAGCGAAAACTTTCTTTAGAGGTCAGGGAAATTTTCAGATGTAACTTTTCTGTCTCTTACCTATTGCATTAGGAATGGAATGGATGGAAGGAATAACCTACTACTTCTTGGCTCCAAGGTCAACTCATAATAAGAAACTGCTATATTTTTTCTATTTCTGAGAGAATTTTCTCTTAAGAAAAGTATCTTTTCTACCATGGCCACATCATTTCCCTTTTAATATTCTTAGTAGAATAAAGTAAAACGATTTGCAGTTATTTCTCTGCAAATACTCAAAACTGAGGGAAAAGCAAGAGAACAAAACTCAGTATAGCCAATTATTTATTTTATTTTCTGTTCCTTATCCCTTAAAAGTAAAAGAAAACAATGAATGTAGTGTAGATGAAAGGCACCAGAAAATTTCCTCTAGTTGTAATTAATTCTAGTTTCCCTCTGAAACTATTAGCATCTTGAGGGAAGGGCTTCACTTCTGTTTTGCATTTTTCCAGAGGACTTGTTCCACAAACGGGCAAGTCAATGGCTAGAGGTAACTGACAAAAGCAATTAAAGACCATGACAGTGCTGTGACTTTCCAAGGATCTAGTAAAACAAGGGTATGGCTACAGTGATAGCAAATACAAATTATTATCCAAAATAGGCAATATATAGCCAGTTATTAAGGCCCAGTTAAGCATGGGTTCACAAGGCAGCAGTTAAAAGTTGAACGTGATAGAGCAGGACACAGTAGTTAGAAGTTGGTACCAAAATAAGTGAAAACAGAAGAAAGGTTTAAGGCCATTAGAAGCAGTAAAACAGAGAGATGGAAAATTCTCCTCCACTGGGCCAGAGACTAAGGAGAGTCCAGTACCTCAGAGAGCTCCCTGGGAGCCTTACCCTGAGTCCCTCAAGAGTCAGCCTATAGCTGACCATCAAATGGTCCCTCAGTTATCATACATTTATCAAGTGCTTTGGTGTTTTCAAAACAAATGCACAGACTTCCAGACCTCCACTTCAGAGAAGATGGAGTAGACATCTCTGTTCCTATTCCTTCTATTAAGTACAACTAAAAACCCTAGACGTGATATGTAAAATAAGCACAAACAGACTCTGAATGGTAGAGAGAAGGGAGACTGAGTAGGGACCTCGGGACCTAAAGAATGACCTATCAGTGAGTTCCTTGAGTTTTCTTTCTGTCTCATATATCTCAGACTTAGCTACTGGTGAAACTGGACATAGAAATACCATAGGGTGCAAATGAAAAAAAGAGCCCCATGAAGCCAAAGAACCAGGAAAGGTCTAGGAAGGCAGAAAACTTTGACAAAGTAATTGCTGCACTCCAGCCAAACACCATAAGAAAAAAGAGTGGTTTCACTTACCCAGATCGGCAAAGAGCAGGTGGGGAATCTAAACCTCCAACCTTGCCAGGCTATAATGAGGCATCCCAACTTGCCCATCTGTGTGGTGTCAGAAAAGGCCAAGTGGTTGCCAGAACTTTCATCTCTGCCATGCAATAACAAAATCCCCCATCTTCACGGTGTCAAGTGAGCACCACATGTGGAGCCTGAATTTTTTTTACAGTAATAAGCAACCACTCTCCATGCCCTCCGGGCTTGTGTCAGAGGAGGTCTTATACCACCATCTTGCTGTAAGGAAGCAACTCCTCCACTATCATCTTGGTCTCAGTGGAGGCTAGCAGGGAGTCGGGCCTCCAAATCCTTCTCAAGAGTAACAAGCCCCCTCAAGTACCAACGGTGAGTAGAGAACCTACACTTCCACCTGGACTGAGTGGTAAGGGGGTGGTTCCCCGCACCGTTCCCTAACAGAACAGTGTCAGACAGAGCCAGGTAAATCAGAAAGTTTAAGTAAGATACAGAGTCTCATAACATACTAACAAAATGCTCAGATTTCAGTTGAAGATTAGGAGTAATAGCAAGAACCAAGACAATCTCAAACTGAATGAAAGGAGACATCATTAGAGGCCAACAGTGAGATGACAGAGATGTTAGAATTCTCTGACAAAGATTTTTAAGTAGCTATCATAAAAATGCTTCGATGAGCAATTATCAGCACATTTAAAACAAATGAAAAAATAAAGTCTCAAAAAAGAAATTAAAGTATCAGCAAATAAAAGGACAGTATACGGCTTCCCTGGTGGCACAGTGGTTGAGAGTCCACCTGCCGATGCAGGGCACACGGGTTCGTGCCCCGATCTGGGAAGATCCCACATGCCGCAGAGCGGCTAGGCCCGTGAGCCATGGCCACTGAGCCTGTGCGTCCAGAGTCTGTGCTCCGCAATGGGAGAGGCCACAACAGTGAGAGGCCCAAGTACTGCAAAAAAACAAACAAACAAAAAAAGACAGTATAAATAAGAACAAAATGGACATTTTAGAACTGAAAAACACAGTAACCAAATGAAAAGCTCAGTGGATGGCACAACAGTAGAATGCAGGACACAGAGGGAAAAAAAATCAGTGAAGTGGGAGACAGAACAATAGAAATTACCTAATCTGAGCAAAAGAGAGAAAAGAGATAGAAAAATAATGAGCAGAGCCACAGGGACCTGTGGACTATAACAAAAGATGTAACATTTATTATGTTATTGAAGTCCCAGAAGAAGAGGGGAAAGGATGCATGGCTGAAAAAAAAGTCAAAGAAGTAATGACTTAAAACTTCCCAAACGTGGTAAAAGATATCAACCTACAGATTCAAGAAGATGAATGAACTGCTAGCAGATTAAATCCAAAAAAAAAAAAAAAAAATCCACACCATGACATATACAATAGACTGAATTGTGCCCCTCAAATTCCTATGTTGAAGCTCTAATCCCCATTGTGACTGTATGTGGAGATAGGACTTATAGGAGGTAATTAAGGTTAAATGAGTTCATATGGGTGTGGTCCTAATCCAGTAGGATTACTGGCCTATAAGAAGAGGAAGAAAGAGAGAGTTCTCTGTCTCTGCCATGTGAGGACACAGCAAGAAGGCAGCAGCCATCTGAAAGTCAGGAAGAGAGCTCTCACTAGAACCCAACTATACAGGTACCCTAATCCCAGACTTCCAGCCTCCAGAAATGTGAGAAAATTCATTTTTGTTGTTTAAGCCACCTAGTCTGTGGTATTTTGTCATGGCAGTCCAAGCTGATTAAGACAACACATCACAGCCAAACTTCGAAAATTAAAGACAAAGAAAAAAATCTTGAAAACAGCCAGAGAAATATGACATCTCACCAATAATGGAAAAGTAATTTAAATGACAGTGGATTTCTCATCAGAAACCACAGAAGCCAGAAGGAAGTGACACAACATTTTTCAAATGCTGAAAACAACTGTCTACCTAGAATTTTCATCTAGTAAACGTCCTTCAGGAGTTAGAGCAAATCAAGATATTTTCAAATGAAAGAAAATTGAAAGAATTTGTTGCCAGCTCCTCTACCTTAAAATAACGGCTAATGGAAGTTCTCTAAATGGAGGAAATGACAAAAGAAAGAATCTTAAAACATCAGGAAGGAAGGAACAACCCAATAGGCAGAAATACGGGTAAATAAAGTAGACTTTTCATCTCCCCTTGATTCTTCTAAATTATGTCTGACAATTGAAGTAAAAACTGCTACACTGTCTGATGTGGTTCTAAATGCAAGTAGAGAAATTATTTAATGTTATACTATAAATGGGTAAAAAAGACACAAAGGGAGGTTTATATGAGGTTTCTACATTTCACACAAACCGTTAAAATGATGATACCAGTAGACTGTGATTTTGTATATGTATATGTGTGTGTATGTGTGAAATATGTAGAGCAAACACTAAAAAAAGCTACACAAAGAAATACACTCAAAGCACTAAGGATAAATCAAAACACTAAATCTAAAAAAGAAAACTCAAGTAACCAACAGGAATGCAGAGAAAAGAAAAGAGGAATAAAGAAACAGAGAGAACAAACAAAAAAAAATGGTAAACTTATGCCCTAACATATGAATAATGACAATAAATATAAAAGGCCTAAATATATGAACTAAAAGACAGAGAATGGCAGGATGGATTGAAAACATGACCCAACTAAATGCTGCCTACGAGAAACTCATTTCCGGTATAATGACATAGACAGGATGAAAATAAAATGAAGGAAAACATACATCACGCAAAAATTAATTTATAAAAAAGTAGGAGTGGCTTTATTAATATCATATAAATTAGACTTCAAGACAAAAATTACCATATACAGAAAAGATTATTGTATAATGAAAAAAGGATCAATTTACCAAGAATACATAAGCCTATGTGTGACTGTACCAAACAACAGAGCTACAAAATATGTGAAGCAAAAATTGTAAAAACTGAAAGGAGAAGTAGGCCAATCCAATTATATTTGAAAACTACATACCCCTCTCTCTTCAACTGATAGAACAAGTAAAGTAGAAAATCACAGAATACAGAAGAACTGAACAACACCATCAACCACCAGTATCTAACTGACATTTATAGAACAGTCCCCACAACAGAAGAAGAATACACATTACTTTCAAGTATCCATGGAAAGCCCACATCCAAAACAGCCCACATCCTGGGCCATAAAACTTACCTTGACAAAATTAAAAGACTTGAAATCATACAGAGTGCATGTGCCAACCAAAATGGAAACAAACTAGAGAAAATTAACAAAAAAGTAACAGGAAATTCTCCAAACAGTTATAAACTAAACAGGACACTTCTAAATAATACATAAGTAATAAAAGGAATCTGAGAAAAATCAAATAATATGTTAAACTGAAGGAAAATAAAAATACAACATATTAAAATTTGTGGGACAGACTTAAAGCAGTACTGAGAAAGAAATTTATAGCACTAACTGCATACATAGAAAAGAGGAAAAGTCTCAGATCAATCATCTAAGCTCATACCTCAAGAATCTAGAAAAAGAGCAAAATAAATCCAAAGCAAGGAGAAGAAAGAAGAGTAAAAACTAATAAAAATGAAAACAAAAAAACACTGTAGAAACCAATGAAACAGAGATGGTTCCTTGAATAGATCAATAAAATTGGAAAAACCTCTTGCCGAGGCTAACAGAGAAAAAAGAGAGAAGACACAAACTCTCAATATTACAAATGAAACATGAGATGTCACTGTAAACCTTCAGACATCAAAAGAATAATAAAAGAATACTACAAACAATTCTACATACATAAAGTTGACAATGTAAATGAAATGGACCATTTCCTCAAAAAACACTAGCTACCACAAATCATCCAGTATGAAATAGATAATTTGAATAGTCACTGAACTATCAATGAACTTGAATCAATAATTAAAATACTCCCCAAAATGAAATCTCTAGGCCCAGATGGTTGCACTAGAAAATCCTACCAAAATTTAAATAATTAACACTAATTCTCTATAACACCTTCCTGAAACAAAGGAGAAGGGAACATTCCAATTCATTTTATGAAGCTGGCATTACTCTGATACCAAAATGAGACAAAGTACAAAAAAGAAAACTGCAGATCAATACCCTTCAGGAACATAGGCACAAAAATCCTTAACAAAATATTAGCAAATAGAATTTATCAATACATACATAGAACTCTAAACCATGAGCAACTGGGGTTTATTCCAAGGATATGAGGTTGGTTCAATATTCAAAAAATGTACCAGTGTAATCCACCATGTTCCCAGGCTCACAAAGAAAAATCACATTATCATATCAACAGATGCAGAAAAAGCATTTGAAGACATTTAACAACATTCATGATTTTTTTTAAACTCTCAGAAAAATTTGAATAGAAGGGAACTTCCTTATCTTGATAGAGAACATCTATAAAAAGCCTACAGTAAACAACGGTGGATGACTGAATGCTTTCCCCTGAAGATCAGGAACAAGGCAAGGATGTGTCATCATTCTTATTCAACATGGTGTTGAAAATTCTTGCCAGTGAAATAAAGCAAGAAAAGAACGCATTCAGAATTGAAGGAAGAAATAAAACTGTCCCTATCTGTAGATGACATGATTTTCTATGTAGAAAATCCCAAGGAATACACACACACACACACACACACCTAGAACTAATATGTGAGTTCAGCAAGGTCACAGGACACAAGATAAACATACAAAAATCCATTATGGGACTTCCCTGGGGGTCCAGTGGTTAAGACTTTGCCTTTCAATGAAGGGGGTGCAGGTTCGACCCCTGATCAGGGAGCTAAGATCCCACCTGCCTCACAGCCAAAAAACCAAAACATAAAACAGGAGCAATATGTAACAAATTCAATAAAGACTTTAAAAATGGTCCACATCAAAAAGATCTTTAAAAAATCTATTGTATTTCTATGTACTAACAATGAACACATGGACATGAAAATTTTAAAGATAACACCATTTACAATTGCTCAAAAAAATTAAGTACTTGATATAAATCTAACAGGACTTGTACACTGAAAACTATACAATGCTAATGAAAAAAATAATAAGAGACATACCATGTTCAGGTATTAGAAAACCTAACATAGTAAAGATTTCAATTCTCCCAAGTTGATATACAGGTTTAACATGACTTCTGTCAAAATCCCAGTGAGATTCTTTTTGTAGATATAATCAAGATTATTTTAAATTTATATGGAACAGAAAAGGAACTAGAATAGCTAAAAGAATATTGAAAAAGAAGAATGAAGTGGGAGGAATCAGTCTGTGCAGTTTCAAAACTTACATAGGTATAGTAATCAACACTGTATGGTATTGGTGGAGGGACAGACTTACAGACCAATGGAGCAGAACAGAGAATGCACAAATAGACCTACACAAATATGCTCAACTGATTTTTGACAAAGGTACAAAAGCGACTCAATGGAGGGAAAATAGACTTTTCAAAACATGGTGCTGAAAAATTGTACATCCATATGTTCAGGCAAAAACTGAACCTCAACTTGTCTCATTCTTTATACAAAAATTATCTCAAAATGCATCATGGACTTAAAAGTGAAATGTAAAAGTATAAATTCTTTAGAAAAAAAACAGAAGAGAAAAACTTCAGGATATAGGGCTCTGCAAAGACGTATAAATATTCTGTACCTTGTAAAATATTCTGTATCTTGACTACATCAAAATCAACACCCTGGTTGTGGTATCAAACAATCGGTTTGCAAGGTATTACTATAGGGGGGAACTATGTAAAGGATACTCAGATCTCTCTATATTATCTCTTATAACTGCATGTGAGTATACAATTATCTCAAAATAAAAAGTTTTATTTTAAAGATGTGGGGGAAAAAGTTCCATATATTCTCTGATTATTTTACAGGTTAGGTCTTTTCTCTGGAACTCTCTGGATGTAAAATGAGCCTTGCTCCTATTTACAAGGCATAATCATTAAAGAATGGTTTTCTCTTTTTTAGTAGATTAATGAAAAACCTAGGGCTCTGAGAAGCAGAACTTTCTCTCTTCTAACTCATCACCAGGCCACAGATTCTCAAAGATAAAGCCAATTGAATCTCTCCTCCTTTTACCCACTTTACAGCACTCTAGGAATTACAATTATTCTTCCAATAAATAAAGTTGCTTTAATATTTAGCCTCACTCTTCCCAAAAGTAAATCATCCCTTTTTTTTTTAGTTCAAAGCCTGGGGTACCATATTTAGCAAAATATTATTCTTTTATCCTATGTGATGCCCTTTTGGTCTGAAGAAGGAGATAGTATCTGAAATACACCCAACCAACTTTCAAAGTTTTAATACCAGCATGAAACGCTTTTACTGGACTTCTCTAGATTCAAGGTCTTCTTGCTGCAATCCACTACTGGAGGTGACTACTTTCTCCAGAGTGATCCTTGTTTCTAAAATGAAGAGAATACAAAAGATAACAATAGTAGATAGTCTAAAATCATAGTAAAGATGATGATAATAAATTAATAATACATAACATTGACTGAGCATTTGCCATGTGTGGAGTATTACATTAAGCAATTTATACCATTTCACTTAATCCTCATCACATCCCAAAATGGTAGATGCTATTCTCATCCATATGCTATAGGCTCATTTAGGCTTAGAGGGTTGAACTAACCTTCTCAAGGACACAGCCAAGATATAGGGCAACACAGATTCAAATCTAGACCCTCTGACTTCCTAAAGCCCACAATCTTAGGAGCTACTTTAGGGTTTAAGCTTCTTTCAAGATCTACAAATTCGATAATTCCTTTCTGTCAGAAATCTTATGGGATGAAATTTCTACACTGGGTGGCAGGTTTGTCACTGAGCTCTTACCAACTCTTAGGGTTTCCGATCTCTGAGGAGTGCGCATGCATTGCAATATCGGTTGATGGCAGAGTTTAGAGTACATACACATCATTGAGCACAGATATTCAACAGAGCCAGACCTCGATCAGCACCACCGTGGAGCTCTGGATAGCTAACCTACGCTCAGTCTCTTCTGCACACCTTGACATATTTTTCAGTCAGCGACCTTTTGTAAGACAAAATTCTCTTGAAAGATTATCATCAAACCACATTTCTCATCAGTGGGTCTCTGCAACACTTCTGTTCCTATTCCCATTCTCATTGGTCTCTCTTCCCTCTTTACTTACATTCAAATTTCTTTCCTTCCTCTTGACTTCCCCATCTCCTTGATTTCTACCATTCAGCAGAGGAGATGTCACATCCCTATTTAATCAATCCTTGCCCAGTTTGAAGGAAGGAAATGTCCTGAGGCTGGAAAAACCACACCCCATCCTTCCATTCTGAGATGGTGAAAAATAATATATTTTAAAAAATTTTTAGTTCTTGGTTCTTGTTCTTGAAAATAGTTATTTCTGCATGAACCTGCACCAACACAGTTTTTTTCTTTATAGCATTCTGAGACTATACCAGAAAATACACGTGACTTTTAAAAAGCTTACTTTTTCTTCTCTTTTTAATTTTCTTTCTCTTCTGTGTGTGTGTGCAGGCCCACACATGCACTTACACGCACGCATGCACACACAACTTTTTAGGCATTACTGTCAGCCTCTCAGGGACCTCTGACCAGCTAAAACAATCCTTCATAGCCCACTGCTGAGTGCATAAAAGCCCATTCCAGACCACACAGAGAAGACTAGCACTTCCCACTGAGACAAGGCAGAGTTTCAAAACTGTCATAAAAATAAACAACCAAACAGAGACTTGTGTATTTGCTGTGGGGTATGATCTGTCCTTGTAGAGATATCACCATTCAGTTTTCCATGGAAGTGTCACTTTAGCATCCCTCAAGCACTCCATGAGCGCATGGCCCATACCTGCCCCAGAAAAGGGTCATGCAGGGTCTCTTAGATATACCTACACACTTGAAGACTTAACCTTCCAAGAGACTCTTACTGCCTTTCATGAGCCCATACTTCTTGTTCCTCCCATCAAAGCGCCTCAGACTCCCCTATCTTGAGCCCTCAGCTAATCCAGATGTAAAGTCAACTTCTGTGCCCCAGGGCAAGTGGAGAGGAAATGTCATGAGATCATGAAAGCAGTGGATGATCTAAAATTCTCACTTCACTGGCTATGAAATGATCTTTCAGGCAGTCAATTTATGTAGTTGTATTATTTTGTTTAGGTTAACACTGTATATCGATTACCCCCCTACCCCCAGCAAAAGAAGTGCCCAGGGTTGTAGAGAGAAGTCAGACTGGGAAGAAATGCTTTCTATCAAAACAGCAGTAAAGCTAATGGGAAGACCAACTGCAGACAGAGAGTGTTAGCTCTATCTTAACTTTCTCCTTACTGAGGAAGAATAGACAGAGATGCAATACATTGGAGCATAGAGCCAAAGTCTCACTTGGAATCTGCAGCATGTCCCAAGAAGTGGGGCCTAGACCTAGCGGCACTGGTTTCCTATTCTACTTCCTATCCCAAATCTTGTAGACCTGAGGTCGGCTACCTTTTTGTAAAGGGCCAGATAGTAGATATTTTAGGCTTTGTGATTCATAAAAATCTCTGTCAAATCTATTCAACTCTGCCATTGTGATGCAAAGAATACATACACAATGACATATATACATATAATATATACACAAATGAGTATGACTGTGTTCTAATAAAACTTTATTTACAAAAACAGGTGGTGGGCCACACAAGGATTGTGGGCCATAGTTTAACAACCCCTGCTCTAGATGCTTATTGGTAAAGTCCAATGGGCACTTACATTTTTTTAAACAGTGTGCATAAAAATAAAGAATAATAAAAGAGGATTTATTATGCTCTACCAGGTATTAGTCTGAACCGTAATGCTATAACAACTGGAACCGTGTAAAACTGGTATAAGCACTGCTGAAAGATTACTGAGCACAGTAGAGAGCCTAACATATATGAAAATTTATGTAATACAGGAATCCATAAGTCAGTAAGGGATAAGATGAATTACTTAAGAAATTGTGCTGGGAAAGTTTGCAATTTGAAAACCAAAAAGAAGTAATTCCCCTATGCCCAACATAAATTTCATAAAGAGTAAACAGTTAAATTTAAAAAAATAAGAAAATGCAAAGGTATATTTATCTCACCTCTGAATCGGGAAAGTTTTTCTGAACACAGAAATGGCAATTGGAGAAATCATAAAAGGAAAAAAATCAATAGTTTTTACTAAATAAAAAACCAAATATTTCTGCCCCTCAAAGAACATCATAAAATTACGACATAAAATTAAAGGAAAAAACGTGTTTGACACAAGTATGTATTTATAATACCAGTTACAATGTTGGTTACAAATGGGATTTTCCTTGTGGCTAATACAATGATTCACAGCAGCTCCACGGGCTCTATTTCACTGTGGCTAGTGTATACCCAACAAGCCTAAATGTAGTCCAAAGAGCCCTACACTTGGAGTCAGAAACCCAAAATTTAAATCTTGGCTCAATCACTTACTAGCTAGGTGATTTCAGGCACATTATTTAACCAGAGCATCCGTTTCTTCACTTGCAAAATAACAACTGTAGTATCTACCACTCCTGGTCAATTGTTCAAAGAGGTCGTATAGGGGAGTATCTGGCCCTGCGCTGACACATATCAGATATCATTAGAGATCAGTGGCATCTCCCTTTGGAAGGTACTAGAGTGAACTCTGGTTTGAGAGTCCATTATACTTTGATGAGGAAAGAGGATGTTGAAAACATCAGGTCAAAAAGTCTTAAAAACCTTCTACTTCACCCACATCACGTAACTATCAACTGACCTAAGAATGCAGCTCTGGCTATGACATCCACATGTTGACTGCTTTTTACTCAACTGGCCAAATAATTTATATCAGTAACAAAATACATAAGACTATATTGTAAACATTTATATCACAATAAAGCAAGCAGCAGCTCACCAGCACTCTCCAACTCATTGTTTAAGAGCCCTTATTGGGTCAGAGCTGATCTGGGAGTAGGGAGAAGAGGGAGGGATGTGACTAGAAGATGGCAAGAGAGACTAGTCTGGCAAAGAATTGCCCAGGAACTCTTTGCTCATAGACTGATTGCCTTCATTCCCAGGAGAGAAGCCACACGTTTCAGCCAGGAGCCCCAGTCCCTGCAAGCAATCAATCATGCTGCACATGAAACCAAGGCTTTATAGTTGGTCAATCACTTCCATAACTTGAGATCCTCTAAACCACCCCCTGAGGAATGAAGGGCAGGTATTATCAAGCCCATTATGGAAAGGAGAAGAGATTTCAAGAGGCTAAGTCACTTACTTCAGGTCACTTCAAAGTCATGTGGGGTCTTCTAGCTGAATGTTTTTCCCATTAGATAATCAAGACCATCTTCTGTCCCATAAACGTCACTCCTAGCATAACTTAAAAAGGAGTTCATGAAACAAATAATTTGGTTATGTCTTTTTTGATGAGGATGAAAGACAGTCTCCAAACTAAGTAAATCATTATTTCCTTCAGTATTAAGTTAGAAAGCACTTAAAGAAGAAAATGCCATTTAATTAACATTTATTATACATAATGTACTGCATTGGTATTGGGAGTGAACATGGCAGAGAACCTCAAAAATAAGATAAGATATAATCCGGTCATCATGGCTAAGGGGTACAGCAAGCCTAGCACTGTCTTTAGAACCCAAAGTCCAGGATTCAAGTTCTGGCTCTGCCACTGCTAGCTTTGCTATACTGGTCACTCATATATTCTAGCCTTCAGTGTATTCATCCATAAAATGAGAATAACCATTTCTAACTTGCAGGCGAGTGAAGATTACATAAGACAAGACAAACACAAATGTTTTCTGTAAGCAAACATAAGGCATTGTCGTGCTAGGCAGAAACATGGGCTCTGACATTAAAAGGCCCATATAACTATATGGAAAACTATAATGTGCCTTTTAATTTCCTGATGAGATGCTCTAGGCTACATTCTCCCATCTTGCTGTGCTTCCCTCCACCTACAGCCACAAAGAGCCTTTATCACAGGGGCCACAATGAAGCCAACTGCAGTGACTAATCTGGTACTGGGTTTGAAGCAATGAGCACTGAGACCGTGGAACAACTCTGGAAAGCAAACTTTAAAACTGACTTTTCTTTGCCTTTGTCTATCTCCTTGTAAGTTACAGCAAAGAGAGGAAAAGGAAACAAAAGATAACTGTAAGAAAAAACACTCAATTAACTCTGAAAATCAAACATAATAAACTGAATATAGGTCTGTCTGACTACTGTACCATTTCTGTCTGCCCCCATCTATCTATCCATCTATTATCCTCCCATCTCTCTTTAAGGAAACAGATACTGAAAATGGGACTTTAAAAAATTTTGCTGGTGCAGTTAAACCGAATTACCTTAAAGTGCCTTACGGAGGAGAAAAAGGAATAAAAGGCAGAGAAGTTTTCTTCAGTTGCTCTACCCCCTCCTTGATTTTTTACAGGCGTTCAAGTCAAGGTGTGTTTTAATGATTGTCACAGATAGTTCTGAAGGCTTATTCTTGACCTTGGGATCTCACGGCATTTATCAAGAGCTCCTGGTGGGTGTCATTTAGCCAAGACTACAGTAACTGGAAGGGACAAAGAGTATCTTACCTTCTAGGCCTTAAGAGACAGTCTAGGATATGGTACTAGGAAATAAGGAGATTGATTCTTAAATGTCTAAGTTGAATCTGCCACTGATCTAAATATCAGCATGGACCCAGACAATCAGTATCCAAAAGAATGCATCCTGGGCTTCCCTGGTGGCGCAGTGGTTGAGGGTCCGCCTGCCAATGCAGGGGACGCGGGTTCATGCCCCGGTCCGGAAAGATCCCACATGCCGCGGAGCGGCTGGGCCCGTGAGCCATGGCCGCTGAACCTGCGTGTCTGGAGCCTGTGCTCTTCAACAGGAGAGGCCACAGCAGTGAGAGGCCTGCGTACCAAAAAAAACAAAAAAACACAAAAGAATGCATCCTTTCCCATGCAGAATGGACACCAGCCACCTCATACACAGAATATTTTCCAATCACTTGTCTTATGTCCCTGGAAGAATGAGGCACGTTCACCGTATGAAGGGGTAAGAGGGCTTATAAGATCAGGAAATGTGGGTTCTTAAATTTATATCTGTACTGGCTCAGTGAGGTTACAGTCAATAAAATGCTATTTTTAAACACTATTAATTTCAATTTTTGTGCTGACTTAATAATCTTTTTAATTGACTTAATTACTTTTGAATGAAAATGTGTTCATTTTTAATAACTTTATGATTAGGAGAGTTACACACACATGTGTTGCTTCATGTTCAGAAAATAGAGAAGTTAAAAAAAATCTAACTTGCCCTTAACTTCATTATCCAAAAGTATCCCCTATTAGCATTTTGATTTTTTTCCTTTCCTCCTATTGTTTTCCCTTTCCTCCTACTGTTTTCCTTTTGTGTGAGTAAAACTATATGGCACGTGTAAAGTATGGTGTCTTTTAGGGGGAAGTCCTTGTTTTACTTGAAACACATTTCTCCTCAGTTTTTTAGCAGATTCCTCCAATCAATGAAGAGACAACCATCCTAATAGACAGGGACAACTAAACAAAAAAAATGTAGGGTTTTCCACAGGATTTTATTGGCCTGCTTTCATGTTTTTGAAAATGAGGGGAAAAAATCAAGTTTAATCAAACTGTCTAACTTGCTACATGCAAAACCAAAATAACCAGCCTTAACCTCCCTCTCCAAGAGTGGGTACTGACAAAAACAGGTAAAATTAGTGACATTCTAAATCCAGGAGTTAATGAATCACCAAAGGTTACATCTGAAAGAGATCTGAGCAACTGCACAACCAGCGGTTTTCAAGTGGTGCTCCAGGGAACCTTGGAGGATCCTTAAAGTACCCCAGGAACTTCCAAGTCTTGGGAAGGCAGTGGCAGGGCATGGGGATGGAGGATTGGGAATGAGAAGGCTGAGCAAAGTTCTCTCTTTCCACCCTCAAGCCGCTCCCCCAACCAGAGCAGGTCCACTTTTGCATGCTTTACATCTTGGGTATCTAAATGAGATTTCACCTGATACAACTGATCAACTGTTTTAAGAGGTAAAAGCTAAAACATACTGGTGTGGTACAGAACTCTAATGTTACAGATAAATAAAATGAGGGTCAAGAATATGAAATTACTTCCCATAGTCACACAGCTTAGTAGATACCTGTCATTTGGGCAAGTGGTTATCCGACATTCTGTCCCCCTCCCATCTTGGAGGAAATCCCTATTGCATATAGTATGCTATGAAAGCAGCATTGGGGATAATCTCCCTTTTCCCATGCTCAAGCAGCCAAGGCATGAACACATGACACAGGCTCAACAAATTACATGGTCTTCACCCAATTCTGGGTCACAAGCAAATGATTCTCAAATGTATGCAGAGTGGCAGAGACCTGCTCTTAGTCTCCCAAAGCTCTCTTGGTTCATTCAACACCTGCTCTTCTAGGCACCCAGCGATTCTGTCCTCTTCCAATAAACCAATGTTTGGGTTTAAGACAGACGGCACTTCCAGATACACAGAACATGTGCTGGAAGCCAGAGCTCCTTACTGCTCCTTACTGTTAATCCACTTCGCTTTCCTCCGTACCACTGTGTTTAGCCAGCTGGCATTTCGCCATGTAGATCCCATGTAACCATAACATATCCACTGGGGAAAATGGACCCCACTCAGAGAGACTCCTTATCAGGGAACTTTATAAATCAAGATATAAAAGTTGTTCCAGGTGGGAAGTTGGGTAAAGGCAAGGGTTAACATTTGCTGAGCACCTACTATGCACCAGGCATCATTTTCTACCCTATCTGCCTCTGGTAGGTAGATATTATGATCCATATTTTACTGGTGAGGAAAATTAACACCAAAGACTAACTTAGTTTCAGAGTCAGGAATAGAACTCAAAAACTACTGACCTCAAAGTGGACAGATTTAAGTTCATATGTCTTATTGGATTTTATTTTACATTGTAGATAAGAGTTGTCCCCTAAAACAGGTTATTACACATACTGTAGAGATCTTATCAAGGAATCCTAAAAATTCTATGCCCAGGTCTTCTCACATCAACTCATTCCTATCTGTTTATTTTAAATTAGATTAGAAAAAAGGTAAGTCAGATAGCTAGAGATAATTAGACATGAATATGAGAATAACACAGTGATTTACTCTCCAGGTATTTCTCTACACTGGTTTTAAACCACATGGGACTTTTTAGGTACCACACAGGGCTTTAGGCTGTGCAGAAGGCTTACCACTTACCACTTACCACTGGGGCCATCTTGCCCCAGCAGCAAACTGCATTTCCCATTACTCATGTTCACCCTGTTTTCCATAACTAAATGAGCATGGTCAGAGGAGACTGTGAACAAACCTTGTCAGAGCAGGTGATGAAGCAAAGACACCATGCCAAAATTGGCCTCCAGTCACTCCCAGTTTGCTCCAAGCACAGATGTCTACTCTCAGATATACCAGACACCTGAGGGCAGAGCATGGTCCCTGATTCACATGTAGGAGGGTTATCCAGGACAGAGTCTGGCACATGGCACCCTTTACTGGAAGGAATTTGATTAATCATTCTCATTACCTTTCAATTCCCTGCACCTGAGCTCATTCACTCTGCCCAGAACCAGCAGTGAGTGTTTTAAATGGCACACGAACACCTAGATTAACTATGATAAGCAGATGGAGAGAGGGTACCCTCACCCGGCTTCTGCAGTGGCTCTTAGGTCAGAGAGATGATCCAGGCCTTGCAGCACCTTATCAAATACCTCAATCCAACCTAACCAGCTCTAGGTAACAATGTCTCCTTATGTACCCTGGGCACTGTTGTCTTAGAATTCTGGGTACAGATTGTAAAGGATGGGGAACAGGGACCTCCTCAGAACTAAGTTTTTCCTTACTAGGAAAAAGTACCAATAACCATGACTACGTGTCAATAGAAAATGGATAGCAAGGGTCTGCAAGGCAAGCAATGTCCACTGTTTTTAGATATGTACATTTAGCCATTTCTCCTTGACTCTACTTACACATACTTCCAAGGACTAACTACAACCACAAGATCTCCTAACACTGACTTATAACCTTTATAAAGCTAGTCCCACTGCAATATCACAGTTAAAGAAATGCATTGGTTAATTTCTTTCCCTAAAGTTCTTGAAAATAAGAAAGGTCCCTCAATACATCACAAAACGTATCACTAACAAAAACCCTCTTTTTCTTTATACTTTTATCATGTCCCAGGCTGTTCCGGCGTCTTTCTATCCACCAGTCTACAAATCTTCTCCCCCACCCAACATTTTTCTTCACCCCTCTCTCTGCCCTCACTGTACTTTATTATCTAAATCAAGGGGCGCAAAGTAGTAGTGAACAGGCAATATCTGGTCAGAACATATTCTGATTGCCTAACAGTAATTTTCTAATTAAATTTTTATTTTGAGCTAATTACACATTTACATGCATGTTGTAAGAAATAATACAGGGAGATCCCAAGCATCCTTTACCCAGTTTCCCCCAAAGGTAACATCTTGCAAAACCTATAGTTTGATATCACAACCAGAATATTGGCATTGATACAGTCAAATATAAGACATTTTCATCACCACAAGGATTCTTTTATAGTCACAGCCACTCCTCCCTCCCCTATCCCTGGCTATTGGAAACTACTAATCTGTTCACCATTTCTATAACTTCATCATTTAAAGAACGTTATATAAATGGAATCATACAGTATGAAAACTTTTGGCTTTTTTTCACTCAGCATAATTCTCTAGAGATACACCCAGGTTGTTGCATGTATCAATCGTTTGTTCTTTTTTACTATTGGAAAATATTCCATGGTATAGATGTGCCACGGTTTAACTCTTCATTCACTGACAGACATATGGGTTATCTCCAGTTTGGGGCTATTACATCTCCCATAAACATTCTGTGCAAGCTTTTGTGTAAACATATCTTCATTTCTCTGGGATAGGTGTTCAGGACTGCAATTGATGGGTTATGTGGTAATTGCATGTTTTTTTTTTTTTAAAGGAATTACCAGACTGCTTTCTAGAGTGGCTGTATCATTTCACATTACCACCTGCAATGTGTAAGTGATACAGTTTCTTCTCAACTTTGCCAGCATTTGGTATGTCACTCTTTTTTATTTTAGCTATTCTGATAGGCATATAGTGATACGCCTTTGTGGTTTTAATTTATGTTTCCCTAATGGCTAACAGATATCAAACATCTTTTAATTAGTTTATTTGACATTTTTATATCCCACTCAGTGAAATGTTTCTTCATGTCTTTTTTGGGTTTTTTTGTTTTTGTTTTTGTTTTGCGGTACGCGGCCCTCTCACTGTTGTGGCCTCTCCCATTGCGGAGCAACAGGCTCCAGACGCACAGGCTCAGAGGCCATGGCTCACGGGCCTAGCTGCTCCACCACATGTGGGATCTTCCCGGACCAGGGCACGAACCCGTGTCCCCTGCATCGGCAGGCAGACTCTCAACCACTGCGCCACCAAGGAAGCCCTCTTCACGTCTTTTGCACATTGTTTGTTGGTGTTTTTTTTTTTAACTGTTGAGTTTGGGGAGTTCTTTATATATTCTAGATACTAACCCTTTTCCAGAAATGTAGTTCGCAAGTATTTTCTCCAACTACATAGCTTGCCTTTTCATCCTCTTCATAGGATCTCTCACAGAGCAAAAGTTTTTAATTTTCATGTTTATTAATTTTTCCTTTTAGGGACTGTGGTTTTGGCATCAAGTCTGAAAAACTCTTTGCCTAGGCCTAGATCCTGAAGAAATCTTCCTGTATTTTTTCTAAAATTTTATACTTTTACATTTTACATTTATGCCTATGATCCATTTTGACCTACTTTTTGTATAAGTTGTGAAACTTAGATTAAGGTTCATTTTTTCTCCGAATCGATATCCAATTGTTCTGGCACCGTTTGTTTAAAAGACTATCTTTCCTCCATTGAATTGCTTTTGCACTTTTTTCAATAATCAGTTGGGCATATTTGTGTGGCTCTGTTTCTGGGTTCTCTACCCTGTTCCATGGATCTACTTCTCCACCAATACCACTCAGTCTTAATTACTGTATCTATATAATAAATCTTAAAATTGAGCAGGCTCAGGCTTCCCTGGTGGCACAGTGGTTGAGAGTCCACCTGCCGATGCAGGGGACACGGGTTCGTGTCCCGGTCCGGAAGGATCCCACATGCCATGGAGCTGCTGGGCCTGTGAGCCATGGCCACTGGGCCTGCGCGTCCAGAGCCTGTACTCCGCAGCGGGAGAGGCTATAGCAGTGAGAGGCCCACTTACCACGAAAAAAAAAAAAAAAAAAAATTGAGTAGGCTCATTCCTCTCATTTTCTCTTTTTCAAAATCATTTTAGCTATTCTATTTGTTCTTCTTTTCCATATAAGTTTTACAATAACCTTGTCTGTATCTACAAAAAACCTTGGTGAGATTTTGATAGGAATTGTGTTAAACCTGTATATTAGTTTCTGTGGCTGCTATAACAAATTACCACAATGTTAGTGGCTTAAAACAACAGTAGTTTATTGTCTTACAGTTCTGGAGACCAGAAGTCTGAAATCAAGGTGTCAGCAGGGTTGCACTCCCTCTGGACCTGACTCTTCCAGCTTCTGGCACTGGTGGCATTCCCTGGCTTGTGGCTGTACCTCTGCTCCGTTTTCACACTGCTTTCTCTGTGGCTGGGTTCTCTGTGTGTCTTTTATAAGAATACTTGTCATTGGACTTACATCCACCTTAATAATCCAAGGATGATCTCATGTGTCAAGATCCTTAATTACATTTGTTTTTTTCCAAATAAGGGAACATTCACAGGTTTCAGGAATTAAGATGTAAATATATCATGGGGGTGGAAGGGGGCATCATTTAACCCACCACAACCTGGATATCAATTTGGGGAGAACTGACATCTCTACTACATTGTCTTCCAATTCATGACACATTATGTCTGCCCATTTATCTAGATCTTTGATGTCTTTTATCAGCATTATGTAGTTTTTAGCATACAAGTCATGAATATGCTTTGTCATATTTACACCTAAGTACTTCATTTCTTGAGTATATTTTCAATTTTGATGTCTATGTGTTCACTCTAATATATAAAAATATAATTGACTTTTGTATGTTTATATTGTGTCCTATGACACTGCTTAGCTTACTTATTAGCTCTAGAAGGGTTTTTTTCGGGGGGATGGGGTAGATTTCTTGGGATTTTCTATGTAGTTAATCATGCCATCTGCAAATAGAAACAGTTTCAATTCTTCCTTTCCAGTTTGTATGCCTTTTATTCCTTTTCTGCCATATTCCATTGGCTAGAACTTCCAGTGTATGTTGAATAGGAGCAGTTAGAGCATATATCCTTGGATTATTCCTGACCTTGGTGGAAAGCATTCAGTCGCTCACCATTAAGTATAATTTTAGCTTTAGGTGTTTGATAGTTGCTCTTTATCAAGTTGAGGAAGTTCCCCTTTATTACTATCTTTCTGAGAGTTTTTATCAAGACTGGGTGTTGAATTTTGTGAAGTGCTTTTTCTGCATCAATTGATATGGTCACGTGATTTTTCTTCTTTAGCCTGTTAATATGGTAGGTTACATTGCCTGATTTTCCAATATTGAACCAGACTTGTACCCCACTTGTCCACAGTGCATAATTCTTTTTATATATTGCTGAATTATACTTGATAATATTTTGTTAAGATTTTTATGTCCATATTCATGAAAGATATTAATACTAACTTCATAAAATATATTGGGAAGTGATCTCTCCTTTTCTATTTTCTGGAAGAGAATGTATACAATTACTGTTAACTCTTCTGTTTGGTAGCATTCTCCAGTGGAACCATCTGAACCTGGAGATTTCTTTTGGGGGAGTTTTAAAATTATGGATTCAATTTCCTTAATCATTATATGTCTATTCATATTATCTATTTCATATAGGCTGAGTTGTGGTAGATTATGTTTTAAGAAGTGATCCATTTCTTCTAAGTTGTCAAATTTGTGCGTGTAAGGTTAATTTATATTATTCCCTTTTGTTATCTATAGTGTTATCTATAGTGTCTGTAATGATATCCTCTATTTTTTGTTATCTATAGTGTCTGTAATGATATCCTCTATTTCATTTCTTATATTAATAATTCATGTCTTCTTTTTCTCTATCAGCCAAGCTAGAGGTTTGTCAATTTTCTTGACATTTTCAAGGAACCATTTCTTTTTTTCATTGATTTTTCTAAATGGTATTTTCTGATTTTAATTTCATTGATTTTGCTCTTATCTTTCTTCTGCTTGTTTTGATTTTCCATTTTACTCTATAGATTCTTTGGGTGTGGGTTTAGATTATTAATTTGAGACTTTTTATCTTTCCTAACATATGAATTTAGTTCTATAAATGTGCCTCTTAGTATTGCTTTGTCTGTGTCCCACAACTTTTGTTACATTTTAATTTCCATTCAGTTTAATGTATTATTTGATTTCTTAAAACTTCCTCTTTGACCCATGGGTTAGTTAGAAGAATCTTGTTTCGTTTACAAGTATTTGGAGAATTTCCTGTCATCTTTCTGTTACTGATTTCTAGTTTGATTCCATTTTGGTTAGTGAACACATTCTGTATGATCTCAATTCTTTTAAATCTGTTGAGGTTTGTTTTATGGCCCAGTCTATCATGGTATATGTTCCATGGACACTTGAAAACAATGTGCATTCTGCTGCTGTTGGGCTAAGTGTTCTATAAATGTCAATTAGCCTGTTAGTTGATGGTGTTGTTGAATTCTTCTATACTGTTATGGACTAAATTGTGTCCCCTTCCCCAAAAAGCCACGTATTGAAGTCCTAATTCCCAATGTGGCTGTATTTGGAAACAGGGCCTTTAAGGAGGTAATTAAGGTTAATAGAGGTCATAGGGGTAGGGCCCTAATCCAACAAAATTGATATCCTTAGAAGAAGAGGAAGAGACACTAGGGATGTGCGTACACACAGAGGATACAGTGGGAGGGCAGCCATCTGCAAGCCAAAAAGAGAGGCCTCAGGAGAAACCAAACCTGCTGACACCTGGATCTTTGACTTCTTGCCTCCAGAACCATGAGAAAATGTTTCTTTTGCTTAAGCCACGCAGGCTGTGGTATTTTGTTACGGCCACCCTAGCAGATTCATACATATATCCTTGCTGATTTCCTGTCTAGTTGTTTATCAACTTGTTGAGAAGAGTATGAGTCTCCAACTGTAGTGTGGATTTGTATACTTCTCCTTTACAGTTCTGTAAGTTTGGGCTTCACATATTTGGCAGTTCTGTTGTTTGGTGCATTCACATTTAGGATTGCTATGTCTTCTTGTTGCATTGGTTCTTTTATCATTAAATAATGCCCTTCTTTGTCCCTAGTAACAGTCTTTGTGCTGAAGACTAGTTTATCCGATATTAATATAGCCACTCTTACTTTCTCTAGATTAATGTTGGTATGATATATCTTTTCCCATCATTTTATTTTCATACTGCCTTTATTATTATACTGAAAGTGAGTTTCTTATAGATAGCATATAGTTGGGTCATGTTTTTAATCCATCCTGCCAGTCTGTGTTTTTTAACTGATGTATTTAGACCACTTACATTCATTTACACTTAATGCAATTATTCATATGTTAAGACTTAAGTCTATCATTTTATTGTTTATTCTGCTTTATCATTTCTGTTTTCTTCTTCCTGCTTTTCTGATTACTTGAACATTGTTTTAGAATTATATTTTGATTTACCTATAGTGTTTTGGAGTATATCTCTTTGGGTAGCTTTTTTAGTGGTTGTTCTAGGTATTACATTAAATATACATAACTTGTCACAAACCTTACCTTCCTTTACCCTCCCCTATTTCTTACATAATTGTATTAAATATTTCTGTGTTATTTGGATGGAATAGAGCAGTTATTTCTATAATTTTTCTGTCTTGTTAGGCTTCCCTTTTCCTATTTGGAGGCTAAATAGAATAGGCTTTTCTTAGGGTTCTTTTGTCTATTCCCATTGGTGTTTCTAGCTTTTCAACTTCCTTAGCTCCAAATCTGGAATATAGGAGGCAAAAAGAAAACCCAGATAACTCACTATAGTATATTTCCCTGGTCCCAAGGTCCTTAGCATGTTTGCCCTTTTCTCATATAATATCCAGTTAGTTATACTTAATAGATAGAACAGGGACAAGTATGTCTACCCCATTTTCCTGGAAGTGGAAGTTCCTATGGCAGTGTTTTCAAAATTGGAAAATCTCATATGAAAAAACAGGTATATTACCGTTCTTGGAAAATTGGGGTGTATGGCAATACTGAGCTTGCATTATGCATTCCAATGATTCTCTAGCTGAGCAGCAGCTGACCTGTTTATATACGGTATGTCACAGTTGCAGCTATGACTCTTCATTGCATTACACCCAACCTGCATGACTCAATTTATGTTACCCTTAGCTTCTGTAAGAATTTGAGTTTGCAACCTCCAATGTTGCCTCCCTGGCAAAGCATACACATTTTCCTCCTGCCACTCTAATTCTTTCTTTCTCCTCAGTCTTTCAATTCTGTATCACAAAACTCCTAAAAACTGACCTAGCAGAGATATTACCTTTAGGAGAATATGTATATATGTATATACATGCACACAGGTGTGGTTGAGGAGAAGGGGAGAAATTGAACAGAGAATTTGCAATGAGATTAAATTTGCAATGAGATTAAACCACGTCAATGTAGCTTTAAAGGGTTCCTTGTCAGTCATGGGAAGGGGGGAAGTCATGAACACCCATCCATTAGTAACTTCTGTCACTTCATTCCCACCTCAGAACTTCTGCAATTGCCGTTTCCCCACCTGGAACTTCCCTCCTCAAGACTACTGCACATATATTGCATTGCACTCAAGTCTCAGACCAAATGCCACTTACTCAGAGAGATCTTCCCTGGCTACCTTATCTATCTAAAATAACCTATCTAAAATATCCCTTCTCTATTGCCAAAACTTTCTATCCTTTACTGTATTTTTCTTTACAGCACTTAACATTACCTGAAAACATATTATAAATTTATTTATCTATTTACTTGTTTATTGCCCATTTCTTTGAAGATGGAGAACTTGTCTGTCTTATTCTCCATTATATCCCCAGTTCCTGGCACATAACAGGAGCTTAATAGGCATGCAATGAATGGACGAATCATGTCCTGAAACATCTTAATAAGAACACTGACAAATTAGAAAGTGTTTGGAATAGGATGGTGAAACAATTTATAACCATAAAAATGCTGAACAACTGAAGGATCTGAAGTTGAAGATACTGAAAGATGAAATGATCACTTTCTTCAAATATGTAACGCTTTGCTTACTGGAAGAGGGAGTAGATAAACATGTCCCACATTGTTTCAAATGGCACCTGACAGTCACCTTGCAAAGAGACAAATTTGTCCCCACTGTGAAGAATTTTCTAATAACTAAAAATTCTTCAACAGTGAAGTAGAGTGAGTTCCCAATTACTGAAGCTGGTTAAGCTAAACTAGACAACCATCCTAAGGGTCAGTTTTAAAAGGAATCCCAACTCTTTTGGGGACTTTTGACTGGGTAACTTCCAGAGCCCCTTCCAACTCCACAATTCTACCATATTTTAAGGGACACAGAACAGGGCTTTCACTTTTCACAACTCCAGGAAATACAACAGACAGTATTACAGAGAGTTTTAGAAATGTAAACCAATCAAAAGGTTTAAGTCTCTACTAGGATGAAATATGAAATAATTGATTTTTTTTAAAGATTTTTTTGGGGGGAAGTGGACCATTTTTTTTTTTTTTGCAGTACACAGGCCTCTCACTGTTGTGGCCTCTCCCGTTGCAGAGCACAGGCTCCAGACACGCAGGCTCAGCGGCCATGGCTCACGGGCCCAGCCGCTCCGCGGCATGTGGGATCCTCCCGGACCAGGGCACGAACCCGTGTCCCCTGCATCGGCAGGCGGACTCTCAACCACTGCACCACCAGGGAAGCCCTGGGAAGTGGACCATTTTTAGAGCCTTTATTGAATTTTTTACAACACTGCTTCCGTTTTATGTTTTGCTTTTTGGCTACGAGGCATGTGGGATCTTAGCTCTCTGACCAGGGACCGAACCCACACCCCCTGCATTTGAAGGCGAAGTCTTAACTCACTGGATGGCCAGGGAAGTCCCTGAAATAACTGATTTTTACTTGAGTGTGTTACACTTAGATTTCTTTAGAAACCAGGATGGGAAATGTTCTATAATTAATAAAGATATTTTCCCCATATGACTTTGAGTTTTAAACGATTAGTGTGTTTAAGGCTATTTCCTCACAGATACTATGACTTTGATTTGGGCAACTACTAATTGCTGTTAACTGTAATTATACAACATATCCCAAATAAGTATCTTATAACCTTATACTAGTTGTAGTACAATATTTATGGAACTTGTTTTTAGTCAACATGGATTTTTTAAGGCCCTAAAAATAATTATGAACTGTGTCATATGGCATATTTAAAAGAACAATATAGATACGATTTAAAGAGCGACAAACTTCTAAGTATTTGACATGCTCTCTTTCAACAACCATTGATTAACGAAGCTTTCCTATTTTAAGCAATAAACAAAATTCATACTAAGGACCTCCTTGGAGTCAAAGCCCCCTTAGGCACATAAACACTTCTGGTTCAACCTACAACACTTTTGAAGTTGTTTCTCTAACCTGGTATATGATCAAAGAATTTAAGATATTCATATCTAATATTTATGGTACTATTCTGTAATTCTAATGCCCATTGTAATTAAACATGTATCAGTATGTGGTAAGCCTTAAGACCCACTAGGGATCTATTTTTTACCACCCCATTTTCATGCTTACATGGGGTTCAAACTGCCCATCTTTTATTTTTCAAACAAATCACAAAAGCTTGATAACTCACATTTTTAACACTGAATAAAAAGCACACATTCAAAGTCAAAATTAAAAAAAAAAGAATATTGCAATTATTATTCTGGCAGCTCTAGTTAGCAGTCTCCTTTAGGTCTAAGCTAAAAGCCTATAACACACAGGTATTCTCTACTTACAGAGATAAAACAGTAAAGGTAGGTAATGAGTTCTCCCACCTTCCTCATCAGTTCCATTTCAATGGCTCTGCCAGGAATTGAGGAGGGCTCCCTCTCATTGGCAGATGGCACCAGCTATCCTCTTTGGGCTTTTGCATTTCCATCACACCACAGCTTCCTACTCCCACTCCCTCACATCTAGTAGTCCTTTTGCTGCTGGATCACCACACTGAAGGAAGAATGGATACTTTTCAAATCCTGTTTCATCCAGGAGATACCCATAATACAAGTGCTGTCTCCATGAACAGCTATAATTTGCAGGTACCAAGGATACACAACCACATGGCTTTGTCCCTGGTTTACACATTTCCGGTGAGGGTTTATATATTTAAAACACAGCTGGTTTGCATTAAGCTGTCTCCACACCGGTGGAATACCTGCTCATCAGCTCAAAAAGAGGACATTAAGGGCTTCCCTGGTGGGGCAGTGGTTGAGAATCTGCCTGCTAATGCAGGGGACACGGGTTCGAGCCCTGGTCTGGGAGGATCCCACATGCCGCGGAGCAACTAGGCCCGTGAGCCACAACTACTGAGCCTGCGCGTCTGGAGCCTGTGCTCCACAACAAGAGAGGCCACGATGGTGAGAGGCCCGCGCACCGCGATGAAGAGTGGCCCCCACTTGCCACAACTACAGAAAGCCCTTGCACAGAAACGAAGACCCAACACAGCAAAAATAAATAATTAACAAACTCCTACCCCCAACATCTTCTTAAAAAAAAAAAAGGACATTAAGGACCAAAAGCAAAAGATAGTTTCCGCGGGCTGCTGCTGTGCTGTCTGTGCTTCCTCTGCGGCATCTGCTTCATTACTAACTGCCTAGGGCTGTTGCACTCTTAAGCATCACCTTTCCCATCTCAGCCCTCCTGCTCCCGCCCTCCTGACGACCACTGTCCCCTCTGACCTCAGAGAAACACACATCTCCACTATAAAGGCTCCCTTTTCCTTTGCACGTAGCATCCCTGACCTCTAATGTTTAATATACTTGAGATACTTCAAATGTTAAAGTTCAGGGTTGAAACAGGACAAGGTTATCTGGGTCTTGAGACTGAACACCAGTTTAGATACTTCCTTTTCAGGAAGCCCAGAGCCATGGTAATACCATGAATATTTGATAGAGTCTTAGGTGCGTTAACCCAGAACTGATTCATTATTCCACCTAAGCTTCCTGCCCTAGTCTTTCCTACTTGCCTCTTCTAATGTCTTATGCATTATGATACACTGCCATTTATTTTTCATTAGCACACATTTTTTACCTAATTTTATTCAAAAGGAAGGGGAAGAAAACTGTTTATTGAGGAAAAAAAGTCAGAAATAAATATTTGAACACCTACTAAGTGTGTTTAAATGCACAATGTTTTAAACATACGTTATCATATCCTTAATCTTTAGATGATCTCAAAGAACTCTAATAACATGTAGAGCACCAATATCTTGTAAGTGATAAAACCAAAAATTAAATCTAGGACTATCTGACTCCATAGAAAATATGCTTTCCTCTATACCACATTCTCTCATATTGTTCTGCAGTTCTGTGGAGTATAATTACGTCCCTGTGTGTATGTCACAGTATCAAGAGACAGACTCTGAAAGCAGAATGCCTAGTCATCACTACCCAAGACATTAGGCCAGTCACTCAGTGTGCCTACATTTCCTGTAAAATGAGGGACAATACTAGTGCCTATCATCTATGGTTTCAGTGAGTATCAAACATATTAACATAATTATAGCTTAGAATAATACCTGATACATACTAGTCACTATGTAAGTATTCGTCATTTTTGTAAATCTAACTTCCCAGATAAACTCTGAAAATCAAGGTAATCTAATTTTTGCCTTCACACTGGTATCAAAAGTAGATACTCTGTAATTTGCTGGATTAATTCATTTGTTGACTGATGCCCTTTCCATTGTTTACAACACAATCAAAGAAGACATACAGGTGGCTAAAAAGCACATGAAAAGATTCTCAACATCACTAATCATTAGAGAAATGCAAATCAAAACTACAATGAGGTATCACCTCGCACCGGTCAGAATGGCCATCATCAAAAAGTCTACAAACAATAAATGCTGGAGAGGGTGTAGAGAAAAGGGAACCCTCCTACACTGTTGGTGAAAATGTAAATTGGTACAGCCACTATGGAGAATAGTATGGAGATTCCTTAAAGAACTAAAAATAGAGCTACCATATGATCCAGCAATCTCACTCCTGGTCATATATCCTAAGAAAACCATAATTTGAAAAGATACATGCACCCCAATGTTCACTGCAGCACTATTTACAATAGCTAGGACACGGAAGCAATCTAAATGTCCATCAACAGAGGAATGAATAAAGAAGATGCAGTACATATATACAATGGGATATTACTCAGCCATAAAAAAGAATGAAATAATGCCATTTGCAGCAACATGGATGGACCTAGAGATTGTCATACTGAGTGAAGTAAGTCAGACAGAGAAAAACAAGAATCATATGGTATCACTTATATGTGGAATCTAAAAAAAGGGTACAAATGAACTTACCTAAAAAACAGAAATAGAGTTACAGGTGTAGAAAAACTTATGGTTACCAGGGGGTAACCATAACATTGAGAGATTGGGATTTACATATACACACTACTATATATAAAATAGATAACTAACAAGGACCTACTGTATAGCACAGGGAACTCTACTTAATACTCTGTAATGGCCTATATGGGAAAAGAATCTAAAAAAGAGTGGATATATGTATTTGAATAACTGATTCACTTTGCTGTACACCTGAAACTAACACAACATTGTAAATCAACTACACTCCAATAAAAATTTAAAACAAAAACAAAAAACCACAATGTGGAAGGAGCTTCATCCATTCATACCTTTACCTCCGGCTTGTAAGCACTGCTCCCAAAGTTTACAGTTAGGCCCAACCTTAGACCTCTATAGGTAATCAAGGTACATCAGTGATTCTCCCTCTTCCCGTTACTTTCCTCTTCTTGTATGTAGGCTATAGACTTTACGTTTAGTAGAATGATTTAATTTGCTCCAAGTATGAGAATGATGTAAAATTGAGATTTGTTCATCATGCTTTCATTTGCTCATTTATTCATTTATTTACAAGACACATTTTCTTATTAGTCATTGAGATAGGTACTGGAGAAAACTTAGAGTCTAGAGGTGAGTGGAGATGACTAAAGCAAATAATCACAATAAAATGTGACAAGTGCTATAATGAATGCAATAAAAGTTGTAAGAGCCACTTAACAATTTCAGAGAAAGCATCCCAAGGAGATAACATCTGAGCCACATCTGGAAGGATGAGGAGGCAGCTACAAAACAGAGAGGTAAAGAAAGAGGGAACCTTACGTGCAGTACACACAAAAAGTGTACTAGTAAAATCAGGATAAAGTCAGTAAGTTTTGTGTGGCTGGAACATGAGCTGATTGGGTGGGTATCAAGAGTTGAGACAGGAAAACTAAGTTTAGAGTCCAGATTATTATGTTGAAATGACTGGAGCAAAGAAGGGTTGAAGACAGGGAAATGGAAGACCAAGAGAGATGGTCAGGATAATGGCGTGATCTCAGCCTTGGCATTGTGGATAATAGCTTAAGAGGTTGGAATAGCTATAAGAGATCCTCAGAAAGTAGCATTGGCTGGATTGGTGACAAACGAGCAGTGAGGGGAAAAAATGACCCCAAATACCTTAATTTGCTTTTTTCAGTGATATATTTAACATGAGCAGACTTACAGTGTGACTTTTTCTTTTAAACATGATAGTAAGGACACAGACCCCCTTTCCAAGTAGTGCTTAAAATTTGCTAATTAGAATTATTGAGCTTTATTCTTTTAACAATGTCTTTGTCTTTTGCTTATACATCTTTCTTCTTTGAACTAGTCCCATAACATCATCAGTTACACGTAACTAGACCCTACAGCAAAGTGAAGCCATCTCCTTTAACAGAAGCTATGAGAGCTTATAAACTTTGACCGGAGTCAAAAAACTCCTAGCTTCCCAAATACATTCTGCTCTGTCTTGGACTCTGGGTCAAAATATTGCCAATAAACATCTGTTAAAATACAAATGGCCCAACATGAGCCATTTAGTTAATAAAGTAACTCAAAGTTATCATAAAAGCAGAGGGCAGACTACGAAGACATATTTTGAAGGAACACACAGGAAGGGCTCAATGGCATAATTAGAAACCAAAAACTGCCCAAAGCAGCAGATCCAAGAGAGGACAGGTAAGGAAGTGGGATGAGGGAAGGTGAAAGGATAGAACAGCAAGTGCATACGAGGTACTAGGAAGTCTACAAGCAGGAAAGGGAGGCCACATATACACGTCTAGTCTAGCTAGGATTCTGAAGACTGCCTTCACACATATAATAATAGCATTTTCCTTTGTATAAACCTTTATTGACAAAGCACTACTACATCTGGTAGTTAGCTCTGCCATTTAATAGCTATGTCATGTCGGACAGGTGATTTAAACTCTCTGAGCCTCGTTTTTCCCATCTACAAAGTAGGGAGGGATGAAGAGAATCCATTTCACAGGGCAATAAACTGAGATCCAAAGAAGATTAAGTGATTGATCCAGGGACCCCAGAACCTACAGAACTGGGGCTGGAACCTGGATCTTCTGACTCCCAATTCATTGAGTGTATCTGCTTACCTGGAGCGCTGGCCCAACTTGGGAGACCAGCATGTAATCCCAGGTAAGGAGTAATTTATAGAACATTAACAAACCATGTTCACTCTGTGGCTCTGCCCCTATTTATAGCTCAACTAGGAGTTCTAGTGGTTGGGATGTAGCCTCTCATGACCATATCCTCAGTCTTCCTCAGGACCCCCTAAAAGCTCAGAAACCTGTTCTCAGGGGCTTAGGAGCTCATCACAGTTCAATATTGTCTAAATCCATAGCAGATGGCCATATCCATAGCAGTTTTACATCTCCAGTTTCTCACATTCCATTTTAGGAGGCATGTGAATGTTTAACTTCAGGCATTTCTGGTCATAAACTGAGGCTGGGCTCCCAGCATTCCCATGCTCTGCACCCTAGTAGCTGCTGTTGTTTCCAATTTTTTTTTAAGTACTCTTGAATTTTTCCCATGTAAAACATGTTTCACTTTGCATGTCCAATTATAAAATCCTCAAGCAATCTGAATGGGATAAGGGATAAGGAAGGCCAACCCAATTTAGTAAAAAGACTAAATAATGGTATTTTAAATGGTAATTTTCTTACTTTCCCATACCTAAAACTGCCAAAGGGCTACCTGCTAAAATTTTTGGAGTAACAGCTTCAATGACTAAATAGGAGAGGCTTGTAATTAGCAAATCAATTGTTTGTAAGCAATAGGTACTTATAAGACCTTTTAAAGTCACTCCCCAGACTTTTGTTGAAAACCTACTTAGTCTTGGGAATAAAGGGAATATTTATCTTTAGTGTTGCAATAAGTACCCATGTTCTCAACAGCTTTGTTTACATTATCAATTTGCATCATCTACACCTTGGAAGAAAACCTTTGAGAGGCAAAAGTAAACTTCAATTTAGGGAAAATCCAAATGAAATCAGGACCAGAATCAGAAAAATACCAAGTTCCAAATGCACAGCTGCCAGCTTATTTCTTTCTTATTCAAAAAAAAAAAAAAAATAACCTTACCGAAGGCTTGGTTTCAACTGAACCAAATCCTTTATGCTTTGGTCTCTGTTCCTCTTGAGAGATAACGCCACATATCACACACAAGGTGAGCACAGAATAGTTGATGGCCAAAAAACGACTGTTGACTGTCAACTGTAAGCACACGATCTATATTACTGGAGGATGAGAATGAGGTGTCTAGTAGAACATCATAAGTATTGAGCTTCTTCAACCCTCAAAGGATGGAGAGTGATTTATTGATTGGTTTTATTTAGCCCATAGAGGTTAGCAACTTCCAGGAGCCAAGGCAGGTCTTAGATTACTATCAACTAAGCAAAAAAGAGCCAGGACACCAACTCTGTCTTTCTGAGATATGAATATTTTTGTAAGTATACCTGGTTCTACCAACTGCCCAGAAGTACAGAGCAGCAATATAAAGAAAAATGCTGGTTAGTATTCAGGAAACAGAAGTTTCCAGCACATTTTATTATTTTTTCCAGCACATTTTAACTAAAGGGGCTGAAATTGTCCAGTCAGAGAGCATCAGCAATGAGAGTCAGACAGTGGCAAAGAGCCCACTGGGTTGTTCGAAGACCTGTCCCTGCCGCTACAGAGAACCTCTTACCCAAAGGACTGTGGAGGGGCAAGAGACAACTTTGATCGTAGACCCTGAATAACTGGTGTCAAGCTGAGGACCTCACCCTGTGTCTTCCTAAGCTTGAGCCCATGTAGGAAAAAAGACAGGAAGGAAATACAATACATACATGATAAAAGTTGTTGTATCTGAATAGTAGGATTATGGGTGAGTACCCATAGTATCAATATTTTGTTTTCCCACAGTATCAATATTTTCAACAACAGGTAGGCATTAATTTTAAATATATAACTTTTTGTTAAGCATGCACTTTAATTAAAAGCAAATTGGTAAAGCACAACAATGCCCTGATAACCAGCTGGGTAGCAAAAGAAGAGAGAAAGTCCTCTCAGATCTAACTTGTTCTGCAAATCGTCAGCCCAGGTAACCTGCATGGGTGACAGCATCATTCCTCCTAATGACTGCTACTACTTGATTGGTGGTATTATCATAGCTACCACGTACTGAGAGCTTACTCTGGGTTAGGGTACAAATTAGAGAAGAAATGAAATCCTACTTTACCTGCACAAGTGAGCACATATGGCTGCTTAAGGAGGTGACCGGGAGCCTGTGTGATGTGGGGACAAGACCTCAGGCTATGAGTTACAATAGCCAGAACCGTCTCTTCAATAAAGTCAACCCGGCCTTTTGTATCTCAGTGTCCTTATCTATGGGACAGGGACAGTAATGCCTGCCCTACCCACTTCCCAGGGGCTATGCAAGAAGTATAAAAATAAAGAACTGTGGGCAAAGAGACTTCCCACAGTCCTAACTGGATTGGGCTGCAGGAGGGCTCCATAGAGGGAAACGTGGCAAGAATTTAAGAAGGGAGATTCTCTAAAACAATGAGCCTGTTATCTACGCTGTCTTCCAGGAAACCTCGAGAGCAGCTTAGGACAACACAGGGCAAGAGAAGCCCTAAAAGATTCTAGATTTTTATTCCTTTAATCAAGAGCCTTGAGAGGGTAGGCTCACAGTGGATACATGAAGGAGCAAGCCTATAGTATAGAACGCACAGCAGACTCTCCAATCAGGCACAGAGCACCTAACCAGGGGCTTAATAGTCAAGGTCTGGGCAGAGCATTACAGTGGGCTTTGAAGCCAGGGCTGAGTTCAAGCTACGGCTCTGACACTGACAATTTTCAGGTAATTTAATCAACCTGTACATGCCTCAGTTTCATCATAGGTAAAGTAAGGACAATAATAGTTACTTTGTATTATGTTTATGAAGCTTTAATGAAACAACAGCTATGCCTGATGTAATCCAGGACCTGGCACATAATAGGTTCTCAATAAATAGTTACCTTCCTCACTGTCATTATCATTCACTCTTCTTGCCCTTGCTTAGCCCGTCTTAAAAAGGAAATAGATGAGGCATAGCTAACATTTGCCAAGTACTTAAGAGTCAGGCTTGGCAAGCGCTTATCAACACCAAAGGTTAGAGAAGTGCTTCGTGGTGGGTCATGCAGAGTGGATACTCATGCCCTGCAAGCCCTTGCCAAGAAGTCATGGGTAACGAGCAGTGGCAACAAACCCTGGCCAGGTTGGAGGAGGGACAGCGGGTAGGCAGCTGGCAGCCAGCAGCAAAAACGACCTTATTGACTCAAGGACACCCTAATGAAGTGGGTGAGGAGCAAAAAGGAACCAGAAGTCCTTGACAAGAGGATCTTACTTCTTTACCAAGGAAGAGGACACTCTTGTTCCAGTCTAACTTATCTCATGCACTAGCTGTGGCCTTGAGTCATACCCGAGCAAGCTGGCTCTCTGAAGCTCACATTTCACTAAACTCTGTCCTTGGGGAAACAACCAAAAGGCCTCCCTCAACAGTGTCCTACACTACCACAATCCCCCATGTGCACATAGCATCCTTTCATCATTTTAGAGGGTCTGTCAGCAGTTAACCAAGTCCAATGTCATGTGTACAGATCCCAGGGAGAATTGTAAGCTTGGATCCACCTTATACCCTACAAAACGAGGCTGTAATTCTTAGAGACACATTTAATTCTTTTTCACAAGAGCACCAAGAGAGACAGGGAAGTGGATGATTATGTGCATTGCCTCACCATGACTAGACAACTCAAAATTCTTCCCTTCTTGACGGTAAGCCCTGCTCATGCATAATGATATGAACAACATCCCCATTAAGTACAGGCTGTGTTTGAAGTGTTCTCATGTTTGCCCTTTGAAAAAGATAGCGTAAATCCTTCTTGGTGAAAGGACAGGCATTAATTATTTAATTAAATAAAGTAGTTATTGACTTTTTAAAAGCGATAGGCAAATTTTCCACAAAGAACAGAATTTTTTAAATACATGTGTCATCTAGTTCCTGCTCCTGAAAATAAAATAGCTGAAAATTTAACCCCAGAGTGAAAAAAACAGGTGTTTCTGAAAGAAGTAATGTGCAAGCAGAACCTAGAATTTCCTCCTACGATTGTGACTTGGCCTTTGAAAAGTATCTCAATTCAATTGCTATTATAGTATAAATCCCAATAGTTTCACAAACAAGGAGAGTTATTTCATGAAGTGGAGGTGAGAGCTATACCAAATCCATGAAGGATAATATTTGCAAAATACCCTGTATATAATACAACTATGCCACTTAATCAAGTACTGAAAAGGTTCAAATTAATCCTGACTTCACTACAGTTAATATAAATGTTCCAAGTCAATAAATCTTGATATTGATTAATCTACCCTCCCCCATTCAATTTTTAAGACCCACCAGTTCCCACAGGCAGAAGGGGCAGATGTGACAAAAGCGATTTACAAAATCAATACAGCTCAAGAGATCTAGAGAAATTAACTACAGGAGAGACAACCCATTAAATCATCCGGTCCATCTCCATCTCCCTCTTGGCCCCTTGTAGACTGCTCTCTTTCAATATATTTGAGCCACTTTATCGAAGTAAGTTGTAAAGGTCAACAGATATGAGGGCTTGTTCCTTTTCCCAAGAAACGAGTCCCATTCCCTCCCTCCCTATACTGAGTCCCATGTCTTACTCTACATCAATTCTCAACTCAGCAGCACGTTAGATTCACCCAGGGGGCTTCTGAGATACACCAGTGCCAGGCCTCAGGCCCAGAGACTTCTACTTAATTCATCTGGGATAGGACCTCAGTACTGCTGGTATACTCTTTTTTAATACCCAGTGATTCCACCATTCAGAAAAGGTTGAGAACCGGTTCTCTACAACTTCAACAGTCTTATTTCTTGTCCAGCTTTTGAATGCTTTCTTCTTGACCATGTTAAAATTAACTCAATACTGCAAGACTGGGAGTAAGGTCCTAGCTGATAGTAAGCCAGTGAATCCCAGCTGGCTGAGGACCCCTGCCATGGGAAATCATTACCCCGGATGGGAGCAGGACAGATACCTTAGGTGGACTGGGGCACCTGAGAAGGGGAAAATGGTTGTGGACTACGGTTTTGAACTGAGAGAGAAAGGACAACTTTCCCAGTAACTATACCACATGGAGAGCTGCCAAAGATAGAAACCCATCTGATTTGGAGCTCCCCTATTGATCGTCGGAACCTTAGCTGTGGGAGAAAATAAAATTTAAACACACAAAAAGCTAACCTGCGTTGAATCCTCAACACAGCCACAGTTCTAACTGCCTTACATGTATTAACTCACCTAAATCTCACCACAGCTCTGTGAAGTGGGTGCTATTATTATCCCATCGTAGAGGTGAAGAAACTGAGGCATCCAGGGTCACCCAGGTAGTAAGGGACAGAGTTGAAATTCCAACTGAGATGGAGTGGTTCCAGAGTCCATGCTCTTAATCATTAATCATAACCACCTTTCAGCACTGTACAATTTCAACATAAAGCAAACACCTGAAGTTAGAAATGAAAGGTAGCACATTGTCTTATAAGGGCTAGGATGCAATTTCTTCAATAATTATCTGTAAAGCAGTGGTTTTGAAACATTACCACGCACAGAAATCACTGGAAGAGATTTTAAAAACTATTGCTGGGCCCCTTTCCCAAGAGATTCTGATTAAGTAGTCTGGTGGGAGCCATGAACTTGCATTTATAACAAGGTGGAAACGTTTTCCAACACTGTCAAGCTCACCTGAGAAGTTCAGGATGGGAACTGAGATAAAGCAATTTTAGCAGTTTGGAGGGAACCAGCAGGCTTGCATGAAGTCCTTTCGGGCAGCTGCGGTAGGAGAAGCTAAGCTACAAAGGGTTAAAGAATGGTTATAAGACCTTAAATGTAAATAGATTAAATGCTCCAACCAAAAGACATAGATTGGCTGAACGGATACAAAAACAAGACCCATACATATGCTGTCTACAAGAGACCCACTTCAGACCTAGGGACACATATAGACTGAAAGTGAGGAGATTGAAGAAGATATTCCATGCAAATGGAAATCAAAAGAAAGCTGGAGTAGCAATACTCATATCAGAAAAAATAGACTTTAAAACAACGACTATTGCAAGGGACAAAGAAGGACACTACGCAATGATGAAGGGATCAATCCAAGAAGAAGATATAACAATTGTAAATATTTATGCACCCAACACAGGAGCACCTCAATACATAAGGCAAATACTAACAGCCATAAAAGGGGAAATCGACAGTAACACAATCATAGTAGGGGACTTTAACACTCCACTTTCACCAATGGACAGGTCATCCAAAATGAAAATAAATAAGGAAACACAAGCTTTAAATGATACATTAAACAAGATGGACTTAATTGATATTTATAGGACATTCCACCCCAAAACAATGGAATACACATGCTTCTCAAGTGCTCACGGAACATTCTCCAGAATAGATCATATCTTGGGTCACAAATCAAGCCTTGGTAATTTAAGAAAACTGAAATTGTACCAAGTATCTTTTCCGACCACAACGCTATGAGACTAGATATCAATTACAGGAAAAAATCGGTAAGAAACACAAACACATGGAGGATAAACAACACACTACTTAATAACCAAGAGATCACTGAAGAAATCAAAGAGGAAATCAAAAAATACCTAGAAACAAATGACAAGGAAAACATGACGACCCAAAACCTATAGGATGCAGCAAAAGCAGTTCTAAGAGGGAAGTTTATAGCAATACAATCCTACCTTAAGAAACAAGAAACATCTCAAACAACTGAACTTTACACCTAAAGAAATTAGAGAAAGAAGAACCATAAAGCCCCAAAGTTAGCAGAAGGAAAGAAATCATAAAGATCTGATCAGAAATAAATGAAAAAGAAATGAAGGAAACGACAGCAAAGATCAATAAAACTAAAAGCTGGTTCTTTCAGAAGACAAACAAAATTGATAAACCTTTAGCCAGACTTATGAAGAAAAAAAGGGAGAAGACTCAAATCAATAGAATTAGAAATGAAGAAGGGGAAGTAACAACTGACACTGCAGAAATGCAAAAGATCATGAGAGATTACTACAAGCAACTGTATACCAATAAAATGGACAACCTGGAAGAGATGGACAAATTCTTAGAAATGCACAACCTTCCGAGCCTGAACCAGGAAAAAATAGAATATATGAACAGAGCAATCCCAAGCACTGAAATTGAACCTGTGATTAAAAATCTTCCAACAAACAAAAGCCCAGGACCAAATGGCTTCACAGGCAAATTCTATCAAACATTTAGGGAAGAGCTAACACCTATCCTTCTCAAACTCTTCCAAAATATAGCAGAGGGAGGAACACTCCCAAACTCATTCTACGAGGCTACCATCACCTTGATACCCAAACCAGACAAAGATGTCACAAAGACAGAAAACTACAGGCCAATATCACTGATGAACATAGATGCAAAAATCCTCAACAAAATACTAGCAAACAGAATCCAACAGCACGTTTAAAGGATCATACACTATAATCAAGTGGGGTTTATCCCAGGAATGCAAAGATTCCTCAATATACACAAACCAATCAACGTGATACACCATATTAACAAATTAAAGGAGAAAAATCATATGATCATCTCAATAGATGCAGAGAAAGCTTTTGACAAAATTCAACACCCATTTATGATAAAAACCCTGCAGAAAGTAGGCACAGAGGGAACTTTTCTCAACATAATAAAGGCCATATATGACAAACCCACAGCCAACACTGTCCTCCACGGTGAAAAACTGAAAGCATTTCCACTAAGATCAGGAACAAGACAAGGTTGCCCACTCTCACCACTCTTATTCAACATAGTTTTGGAAGTTTTAGCCACAGCAATCAGAGAAGAAAAAGGAATCCAAATCAGAAAAGAAGAAGTAAAGTTTGCAGATAGCAGGATACTATACATAGAGAATCCTAAAGATGCTACCAGAAAACTACTAGAGCTAATCAATGAATTTGGAAAAGTAGCAGGATACAAAATTCATGCAAAGAAATCTCTTGCATTCCTATACACTAATGATGAAAAATCTGAAAGTGAAATTAAGAAAACACTCCCATTTACCACTGCAACAAAAAGAATAAAATATCTTGGAATAAACCTACCTAAGGAGACAAAAGACCTGTATGCAGAAAATTATAAGACACTGATGAAAGAAATTAAAGATGATACAAATAGATAGAAAGATATACCATGTTCTTGGATTGGAAGAATCAACATTGTGAAAATGACTCTACTATCCAAAGCAATCTACAGATTCAATGCAATCCCTATCAAACTACCACTGGCATTTTTCACAGAACTAGAACAAAAAGTTTCACAATTTGTATGTAAACACAAAAGACCGCGAATAGCAAAAGCAATCTTGAGAAAGAAAAATGGAGCTGGAGGAATCAGGCTCCCTGACTTCAGACTATACTACAAAGCTACAGTAATCAAGACAGTATGGTACTGGCACAAAAACAGAAATATAGATCAATAGAACAGGATAGAAAGCCCAGAGATAAACCCACACACATATGGTCACCTTATCTTTGATAAAGGAGGCAGGAATATACAGTGGAGAAAAGACAGCCTCTTCAATAAGTGGTGCTGGGAAAACTGGACAGCTACATGTGAAAGAATGAAATTAGAACACTCCCTAACACCATACACAAAAATAAGCTCAAAATGGATTAAAGACCTAAATGTAAGGCCAGACACCATCAAACTCTTAGAGGAAAACATAGGCAGAACACTCTATGACATAAGTCACAGCAAGATCCTTTTTGACCCACCTCCTAGAGAAATGGAAATAAAAACAAAAATAAACAAATGGGACCTAATGAAACTTCAAAGCTTTTGTACAGCAAAGGAAACCATAAACAAGACCAAAAGACAACCCTCAGAATGGGAGAAAATATTTGCAAATGAAGCAACTGACAAAGGATTAATCTCCAAAATTTATAAGCAGCTCATGCAGCTCAACATTAAAAAAACAAACAACCCAATCCAAAAATGGGCAGAAGACCTAAATAGACATTTCTCCAAAGAAGATATACAGATTGCCAACAAACACATGAAAGGATGCTCAACATCACTAATCATTAGAGAAATGCAAATCAAAACTACCATGAGATATCGTCTCACACCGGTCAGAATGGCCATCATCAAAAAATCTAGAAACAATAAATACTGGAGAGGGTGTGGAGAAAAGGGAACCCTCTTGCACTGCTGGTGGGAATGTAAACTGATACAGCCACTATGGAGAACAGTATGGACGTTCCTTAAAAAACTAAAAATAGAACTCCCATACAACCCAGCAATCCCACTACTGGGCACATACCCTGAGAAAACCATAATTCAAAAAGAGCCACGTACCAAAATGTTCATTGCAGCACTATTTACAATAGCCAGGACATGGAAGCAACCTAAGTGTCCATCAACAGATGAATGGATAAAGAAGATGTGGCACAATGTACAATGGAATATTACTCAGCCATAAAAAAGAACGAAACTGAGTTATTTGTAGTGAGGTGGATGGACCTAGAGTCTGCCATACAGAGGGAAGTAAGTCAGAAAGAGAAAAACAAATACCGTATGCTAACACATATATATGGAATCTAAAAGAAAAAAAAATGGTCATGAGGAACCTAGGGGCAAGATGAGAATAAAGAGGTAGACTTACTGGAGAATGAACTTGAGGATATGGGGAGGGGGAAGGGTAAGCTGGGATGAAGGGAGAGAGTGGCATGGACATACGTATACTACCAAACGTAAAATAGATAGCTAGTGGGAAGCAGCCACATAGCACAGGGAGATCAGCTCGGTGCTTTGTGACCAGCTAGATGCGTGGGATAGGGAGGGTGGGAGGGAGGGAGACGCAAGAGGGAAGAGATACGGGGACATATGTATAAGTGATTCACTTTGTTATAAAGCAGAAACACACCATTGTAAAGCAATTATACTCCAATAAAGATGTTAAAAAAAAAAAAAGAATGGTTACAAGGATGTGGAGCTGGTGAGAGGCAGCTCCTCTTCCCAAAATCTTCTTGGTGAAAAGCAGTACTTTGAGGAAAGTTATTTTTAGATGAGTGGAAAGTGCCAGAAGAAAAGGAGAGATAAAACTTCAAGAAAGACAGGGGGAAACTGATGATGGAACAAGGTTCTGGAGAAGGCAGGAGGGTGCACAGCAACGTCAGTGAGTCCACCTGCCAAATTCTCCATCACAAGAGAGGCCTCCTAGAAAGACGGGCTCACACCAGGCCTCTTGGCACTGTGTTTAGCAGTACAAGTGTGTACTTCCCAGCCAGTACTGGATAGCAAGGGTAATAATTATCTTAGCAACAGTTTTTCAAAGTCTCTTGAAAAGAAAAGATGTACCATAGGGTACAACACCACCATGACATGTCCAAACCTTCGTGGGCAGCAGTGCTAAGCTTGAATGACATGCTGCTCCTAAGAGGACCATGAGCCAGTGCATGTGGTTCAGCTGGTGCATCTTCTTTTATATGGGATGCTCTCAGCCCTGGCTGAAAAACTAGCTACATAATTTAAGGAACTAAGTGAAAAATGAAAATGTGAAATCCCTGTTCAAAAACTATTAAGAATTCCAAGATGGTAACAGCGGAGCATTAGGCCAGGTGCGGAGCCCTTCTAAGCATGGGGCCCTGTGTGACTGCACAGTTTGCCTACCCATGAAGCCCGCCCTGCCTGGCTACACATTAGACTCACCTGGGGAGTCTTTAAAAATTCCAATGCCCAGGCCACACCTAAAACCAATGAAAACCAGACCTTCTGGGGGTGAGAACTACACATCAGAATTTTTTAGAGCTTCCCATTGACTCCAATGTGCAACCAAGGTTAGGAACCACTGCTTTCCTGTCACAGAATTTGACTTAATACCAGCTTTGAATTATTTTCTTTAATTAAGAAATTCCATCTGGGAAAAAAGATATCGGTCCCACAAAATGGACTATAGCCTTATGACATACTACCGAATCACATTTCTCCAGCTATCCATTCCTGTAAATTGGCTCAAATTATTCGTTTAAAAGAATGCAAATCTCTTCCTATAATAAGTACATGTTTTGCCATATAAATGACAAATAAGAGACAACTCGAGCAATGGAGACCTTGCTAAATTCCTTTAAGGCCCCTGCCTGAATTTTCTTGGCCCTACTAGATGATTTCTTCTAGGGTCTGGTCAGTGGCCCAGAACTCATCCAATTTGCTCAACAATGCATGACACAAGGTCCTTCCAAACAACAGTGAGCTTTGGATGGAACGCTCAGTTAAGGCAGGAGAATCTGACCCTCACCAAATCCAAAGCTGGAGATTTATCCCAAGAGACAGGATCAACTGAGGACGATCATCCAAGCAGCATAGGTGGGCAGCTCCCAGCCGGATGCACAGCTACCCAAGAGTTCTTCGCCACAAACCCAGCCACCTAAGGAGAAGAGCTGCTGTACAGAAGAGGAGAGGTGGGGCTCCCCATGGGAATCTAAGACCCAAAATGCATGAGGGAAGCCAATTCCTTTATAGTGGTCTCTAGACAAGCAATCCTGGCTAAGGCAAATTACAGAGACCTCCAGTGGTGCCCCCTCAGTATGACAGCAAGGACTAAGATCTTTCATTCTGATCCTATCAGCAACAGAATGACAGGAAATGCTTTGGAGGTAGATATTATTAGAATCCTGGCTCTACCACTTATTATCAGTCGTATGACCTCTCTGTGCCTCAGTTTCATCACCAGAAAAACTGGAGCTAATAAGTACCACAGAATTGCTGTGAGGATTAAATGAGATAATCCATGCCTGGTGCTTAGAACAGTATTTAATACACGGTGAGCATATTAATACTAAGGTAATGTTACCTTAGCGACCATCATCATTACCAGCAGCACCACAGCACTCCACAACACACACATGACTCACGTCTCTCCTACTTTGCTCAAAGTGAAACCAAGATTCAAAGGGCTTAACTGACTGGCTCCAAGTTCCACAAGGCAGTAAGAGCAGAGTCAGATGTGGAACCCATGTTTTCCATCATATATTCTTAACTTCCTCATGTCACCCAACTTGATAACTAAGCAGAGACTCTCTCTGCAGCCTCTCTGGTGTGGTACGCAGCACCACAACTTGCTCTAGGTGAGGACTGAAGGAGGTGATGTAGACAAAGCTGAGGAGAGCTGCCTGTCACATCAGAAGCACTTAATCACATTAGCTATTGTTACTATCACATTGTCACCATACAATTGATGAACTACCCGGAAATCCCCATGTAAACTGACCATATCCACCACATTGGAAACTCAGTTAAAGAGCTTGCTATCTTAAGAAACCTAATGTCCAGCTCTTCGATATAAACGGAATTCTCCCTGATTAAAATCACCCCATGTAAATTATCCCATTCATATGTTAGGAGCCTCCTGTATTGGCTATGCTTAAAATAATAGAAGCCATACTTCCAAGTTGTCATGAGTAAGGGACAGAGCAAAGGTGTAATTTTAGAAAAGAAGTCAAACTTCAAAAACCTACAGTCCCGGGCTTCCCTGGTGGTGCAGTGGTTGAGAGTCCGCCTGCCGATGCAGGGGACACGGGTTCGTGCCCCGGTCCGGGAGGATCCCACATGCCGCGGAGCGGCTAGGCCCGTGAGCCATGGCCGCTGAGCCTGCGCGTCCGGAGCCTGTGCTCCGCAACGGGAGAGGCCACAACAGTGAGAGGCCCGTGTACCGCCAAAAAAAAAACCACAAAAAAACAAAAACCTACAGTCCCACAGCTGGGGATTGGCCAGTATGGAAATGAAGTTTTAAGTCCCTTCTCTTCAGGAGAAATTGTATAGCACCAAGCCAAGCCCAACTCACTGTTTGTTGTAGATATTTGTACTGCCACAGTTCCAGGCCCTTGAGGAGGGCCCAGAGGCAGCCATGTCGGGGCTGTACCCCTACCATTTAGGGGAAACTTCCTGGCCAATCAAATGGCGTTAAGTCATTGGATGTATTATTCCACCCAAGCGAATGCCTCTTCCAGAAAGAAACCTGCCCTATGGCATCGATTTCCCTCTTTTGCTGAGTGGTCTAAGGAAAAAATAAAAATTTAAAAAACTACAATGAATCCATGACAACTAAACTGGCACATAATGAGAGCCACAAACACATAATTACCACGTCCCACTTGGTACAATATACTCCAGAGTTGCCAAAAACTGACCACTCTGATAGCAGTTGCCCTCACGCAGGCCCTGGACTCTGGAGCTGCATCTGAATGAGCCCAAGTCAGCTGCCTGCAATGGTTTCCCCAGTAACAAGGTTCTGGCTGAGAGGGACAGTTCATCACCCGAGGAGTGAGTTTCCACTTGCAGGGAGACTGGCTGAATGCCAAAGCAGAGAATTTGGAAGCAGGGGTCAGGGTCCAAAGGGGTATGGGAGTCACTAAAAACCTGGGATGGGGTCCTAAGCTTTTCCCTTTCTGAGATGGAGTAACATGTCAATTTGGAGACTTTTAAGGTGAGGCCTAGCGTTGGCATATCCCATACTCCTGACTTGCCCACGTTCCTTATCGGGAGAACTGGCCTGGTTGTCAGGAGGCATGAGTTCTAGTTCCAGCTCTCACTGGGTGAATTGGATAAATCACATCTAGGTAAAATCAAGGGAGTTAGGATTAAGTGACTTTCTAAGGCCTGAAAGCTAAGACCACCTGAGAAGAAAGAGGGCCAACTCAGCCCATGACAAAGTGAGACAGTTTCTGTGTCAACGACCATCCTTTCCTTCCACATTTACATTTTCTAATTCTCCCCTCCTGTCTCAGGCATACCTTCAGGACTGAGTTCAGATTTTCTACCACCTGTTCCCAAGGTTGCCTAGAAGAGAAAGGTTACCATCAGTCTGGCCAATTTCCAGCACCAGTGGAACAAATCTGAACGCTACATGGGGATGAAGACGCTCTGCTGTCGCCCAAGTACTGGGAGCAGCTGCAGGAGATAACCTTGCCAGACCCTTTCGTATTAACGCCTGTGTGATTCTCTAAATGGCTCACCCTCACCAACCATGCTTTAATGATTCGTGAACAATGAATTCATGGGATCTCAGAGAAGGAGAACGGGAAAAGCATTCCGGGCAAAGGGAACAGCATATGTACAGGCTATGTGGCTGACGAAAGTGGGCTAACACAAGGCCTAAAGAAAACGCCAGTATGGTTAGAGGCCTGAAAGCAAGGGTAAGAATACTGAGAGATGGGGCGGGGGCAGGGGTGTGTGGAGGACAGGCAGGAGATGGGCAGGAGTGAGATCATGCAAGCCTTGTTAGTGGCTATGGTTTTGTTTTTATCCTAAGAGTTTTAGAAGCTCATAGCAGGAGAGAAAGGTGGAGGTATTATGACAAGATTTTATTTTTAAAATCTTAATTTAGTTAAAAATATGAAGAAACCAATCAGGAGGCTATTGTCATGATCCAGGCAAGAGATGCTATTGGATTGATGGATAATTTTCAAAAGAGGAGTAGAGCTCCTACGTGAGTGGTGGCTGCAGCCCTCTTACTGCTCCCCCTGGTTCCAGGTAAGGTCTCCTGGTTTATCCATATCTCCTTGCTCAGCATCATCCCCAGACACTGCGTGCTGTTAATGTCTCACCATGGAGAGTGGATTTCCTCTGCCTCTCAACAGCCACCACCTCTGTTCTCTTACTTTGCACTGACATCTTATTCAATTGAAAGCCTGAAACTCCCTGGAGAATTTTCTAGTCCTTATTCCCTCCGAAAGCACATAAACCTTGTTACTAGTGGTTAAATTTTTATCTCACAACAGTCACATGCAGTGAAGAGAGAATGTTCAGCAAACACACATCTTTTAGACAAGGTGAGATTAAAAACAAACAAACAGGGCTTCCCTGGTGGCACAGTGGTTGAGAGTCCGCCTGCTGATGCAGGGGACACGGGTTCGTGCCCCGGTCTGGGAGGATCCCACATGCTGCGGAGCGGCTGGGCCCGTGAGCCATGGCTGCTGAGCCTGCGCGTCTGGAGCCTGTGCTCCGCAACAGGAGAGGCCACAACAGTGAGAGGCCCGCGTACCGCAAAAAAAATTTTTTAAGTAAACAAAAAAAATCCTTTCTTCTTACCACTAGATGCCAAAAGGTAGTGTAAGTTGTGTTAGAAACATAGGAACCTGGTCCTAGAACCCTTCATGTGCCCAAAGTATTGCAACAGCTGAGGAACAATACCTTTAAAAATTGCCCCGGTGATCATTTGAGATTGTGTCTGTCTTAACTGAGTTCCAAGCACACAGCTGGGCAGGGGACAGAAAGAGGCATGTAAGACTTCTGCAGCTCTCAAAGATGGATGATTTAGTTGCAGCAGATTGATGGACTAGACAGGAGAGTCTGGGGCAACAGCCTTTCAGATGAAAAGAGGTAGAAAGGGAAGTGTGGCGACCACACATTCTCTAATACTTCTCCGTCAAGAAACAGGGTCTAAGTTCCCTGCCCTTGACTCTGGGTTCTGTGCCAGCAGAATACAGGCAGACCTCAGAGATACTGTAGTTTCAGTTCCAGATCATCACAATAAAGTGAATGTAGCAATACAGCAAGTCACATGAAGTTTCTGGCTTCCCAGTGCATATAAAAGTTATATTTACACTATCCTGTAGTCTAGTAAGTGTCCAATAGCATTATGTCTAAAAAAAAAATATACCTTCATTTAAAAATACTTTATTGCTAAAAATGCTAACCATCATCTGAGCCTTTAGCAAGTTATAACCTTTTTGCAATAGTATTCAGTAACACCACAGATCACTGATCACAGGTCACCATAACAAATGTAATAGTGTTGAGGAACTGTGAAATATTGTAAGAACTACCAAAATGTGACACAGAAACACGAAGTGAGCAAATGCTGTTGGAAAAAATGGCACCAATAGAATTGCTCGACACAGGGTTGCCTCAAACCTTCCGTTTGTAAAAAAACACGCTATTGGTGAAGCACGATAAATCAGAGCACAATAAAACAAGGGATGCCGGTACAGGAGAACGCAATGCCTACGACGCTGTGCCGGCTCCTCTGCAAAACCCTTAAGTCTACAGAGGCTTCCCTGTTTTGAAGATATAAACATAATGAAGCTGGATGATTATTCTTATATCAAATGATGCTTCCCACTTCAGACAGATTTTCCAGAATTTCTTTACAACGATTAGGTAGCATCTGCTGAAATAAAAGAACTTAAACCTATAGCGTGAACAGTCACTAACAAGTTAATGTCAATCAGAAACGAAGCTAGAGGGCTTCCCTGGTGGCGCAGTGGTTGAGCGTCCGCCTGCCGATGCAGGGGACGCGGGTTCGTGCCCCGGTCCGGGAGGATCCCACATGCCGCGGAGCAGCTAGGCCAGTGAGCCATGGCCACTGGGCCTGCGCGTCCAGAGCCTGTGCTCCGCAATGGGAGAGGCTACAGCAGTGAGAGGCCCGCGTGCCCCAGAAAAAAAAAAAAGAAAAAGAAACGAAGCTAGAAGACTTTTCAAATAGAAGTGCAGATCACTGGGACTAAACAGACTATTTTTTAAGGTCTGATTTACAAATGACCTTTTAAAGAAATATAACTTTAGAGCGAAGTGACGTTTACCTCCATAAACTCTCCCAGGACACTCCAAATGCTTTTTCGTATGAGAAAACAGAACTTCTGGATTGTTGCAAGTTTATTTTATCCCCCGCTGACTTTCAGTCTCTACCTCCCCTGGGGCCCACCTCTGAGGATATAGAAATTGCCTACTGCCAGGAACCAATGTCTCTGCAAATGTAGTCTCTCCCTTAGTCCCAGAGCATGGAGGCCTCCACACTCTCAAGGCCACAAAGGCACACATAAGAAGAGTTTTGCAGATTTTTTTCCCTTAGAATCTTTTTTTCTCCAGTCAGGAGAACCGCCAAGTGAAAAGCAAACTTGAGTGGGAGACCTGGATTCTCAGGCTCCCCCTCCCCCTTTCCCCAGCACTGCAGGCTAGACGGGCAACTGAACCTCTCCCCATCTCAGTTTCCTCCTGTATAAACACAAAAACACACGAAGGACAAGATCACCTGGCAGGTCCTTCCAGACCTAAGAATCTAGCACACTTTTGACAGAGAGTGGGATCTGTCCTCCCCAGTCATGAGAAAGTCAGAAACTCCCATGCAGATCACAGCCTCCTTCCAATGGACGGAGCGGCTGGCTCGCCGTGTTGAGAGGGGAGAGCTGCCAGGAGGAAAGGCAAGACTTCCACCCTTCTGCAGGTGGAAGGAAAAAGGAGTGGCCACTCTGGGAAGTTTTGGTCAGTGCAAACCAAGACGGGTGAGAAGAGTCACATACAGGGTTGAGGAGGCCACAATGTCTTCTCTCCCTGAGGTAGAGAAAGGTGATGTCTGACTTCTGTAGCTTCCCAGAGCCTTCCTGATGGCAGCAAGCTCTCCAAGCATGGGCCCAGCAGCGAGCTGTGTGCTCTCTGCTTGCATTTAGGGCTGAGGTGTCACAGAGGCCTGCAATCTCTGAGACTTTCTCTTTTTCTGATTATATCCTCACTCACTCCCTCAGCCAAGTGCAAACCTCTCTTATCTCAAGACCATATCTGAGATGCTGAAAAAGCCAGAATTTGCTTTTTGTGCTCTGATTTTCACACAACGCCTGTTGAAGGTGCAGATGGTAAATGTCCCCAAGGAGCCCAGTAAGGAAACCAGGTTTCCCCAACAATGGTCATGGTAGTCTTGGACTTCACCAGAGCTCTCAACAATCACCAGAAGAAGGTAACTGATGGTGCTGGATAGCAGTGTGGGCGGAGCTTTTTAAAACACTGCAGTGTCTGCTCAGGGTTAAACACATAGACTGATGCACAGAAAAGAACGCCCTCAAACAAGGACCCATAGAGGATCTGGGTATACAATGAAGGGACCACTATAATTATGTGGGTAAAGGATGGATTGTTCAATAAATGTTGTGGGGTAATTGACTTTTAAAGGAAAAAAGTAAATAAATAGAATTCTATTCCCTATGTCCCTTACCACATGTGAAAATATACTGTTGCATTAGAGACCTAATGGTCAGAAGCAAAACTTTAAGACTATTAGAAGCATATACAGGGTCATGCCTACTAGCTTTATGACATTAAAATAGTGAAAGATTTTTCGGACAAGCCATAAATAACATCTCATGGAGGGCCAAATTAATACCTTTGCAGCATCAATTTTTTGGAAACCTCCTTTTAGAAAAAGATATCATAAAGTTTGAAAATGAGATAAAATGAGAGAAGATATTATTTATACATATATACCCACATACATATTTTATGTACACATGTGCATGTATGTATATACAGAGAGAGGACTGATAGAATATATAAAGAACTCTAACAAATCAATTAAAAAATTGGATCAAGGCAGTCAAAGGCACAAACTTCCAGTTATAAGATAAATAAGTACTGGGATGTAATGTACAACATGATAAGTATCATTAACACTGCTGCACGGTTATATATGAAAGTTGTTAAGAGAGCACATCTTAAAAGTTATCACAAGGAAATTTTTTTCTGTTTCTTTAATTTTGTAACTATATGAGATGATGGATGTTCGCTAAACTTACTATGGTCATCATTTCATGATGGACATAAGTCAAATTATTATGCTGTACACCGTAAACTTACACAGTGCTTATGTCAATTATATCTCAACAAAACAGGAAGGAAAAAAGCCTCCCGCCCCCGCCACCAAAATGAGCAAATGGTATAAACAAGTAACCCACAGAAAAGGAACCTTTAAGGCCAATACACATGAAAAGTTGCTGAATATCTCTGATAATTAAAGAAATGCAAAGAAAAATCATTCACATCAGAGTGGCAACCTTCATAAGGCCCATAATAACAAGTGCTGGAGAGAACATGGAGAAAGAGACTGTCCGCTCTTGGTGGGAGTTTAAACTGATACAATCAAATCTGAGAGTCTTTGGCAAAATGTGCTAAATTGGAAAATGTGTATTCCTTAAGACCAGCAATCCCATGTCTGGTATATATCCTAGAAAGACCCTCATACATATGCACGGGAGAAGTGTGCAAAATGTTCACGCTGGCTGAAATGTTTGCAAAAGCTAATAACTGTAAACATTCTAAATGTACACCAATACGAGAATGGATACTTATTCGTATGATAAAGTACCGTTCAGTAGACAAAAGGGATAAACTAGAGCTAAACGTGCCAACGCGCGCACACACACACCAATTCGCAGGAAACAATGGTAACCATTTCCATAAATACTACATAATGTTTATGAATACTTAAGTATGAGACTAACAGAAAAGTTTGAACTATAAGGACACATACCAGATTCTTAACAATGGGTGGAACTAAGCAGAGAAACTTCACCTGTAGTTTTAAAATTTTTATAACAAAAAACAGATCTGAAGCAAATGTGACAAAATGTAAATATTGTATTTATAACCAAGGAAAGCAAAGCAAATAATGTTCTCATATTGAATGTAAACCCTCACACCCTAAATATGTCTACATTCTATCTCCTCCATCTCTGCCTGGCTCAGACTCTCTTCTCGGACAGGCTGTTACTGGTCTCCCTGCCTCCAGTTTCCACCTCTACAGTGTCACCAGGGTGATTTTTCTGAAATATAAATCTTTAAAAACTATAAAAGGAAATTCAAATCTCTCTTAATACAGACCCTTAGCCTTCAAATAAAATCCTAGCTTCTTTGCACAGTATACAAAGGCCTCCATAACCCAGGCTCTGCTTCCTTCCCTGGCCCCAAAAGCCACAGTCCCTGCCCTCGCCCACAAGCACACCCCGTGCTCTGGCCACACTGCTGTCCCAGAGTCCCAGCTCCTATGAGCCTTTGTAGAGCGCTCTCCTCTCACTCATCTCTCTCTCCACTTAGTCTGCTCTTCAACACTGGGCTCGGGCATCACCTCTTGCCTGCATTCGGGGCTCCTTCCCCAGCCTCCCAGAGAGCCCTGTTCAAACCATTTCTGCAGTTAGCACATCACATTCTAACCACCCTCTCCCCAGGGAGACTGCAAGCTTCCAGTCTGCAGGAACCACATCTCGTAAAGCTCTTTCCCTTGTGCCGCAATGAATGCTCAGTAAATTGTGTCAGATTAATCAATTAAAATATGCAAAGCGTACAGGAAACACCCAAGGAGCACAAAGTATCATCCTAAAAGTGGTCTTATTCATTCTACAATGGCTAGGAATAACACTAATAACAATACCCTCCTTTGTGGGGTATTTATAATGCACGTGGTAGGCCTTGAAGGAGAACACAAAGTAAGGATGGGACATAAGCCTGTCTTCAAGGAGCTTCCGGTCTTGCTGGAGAGATACTATGAAGACATGAAGCCTCTAACGAGACGTAGGTAACTCATATCTAAAGTAAGACCCATTTCCAGCAGATGTCTAAAGCATTTAGACATAGAGTTGCTCTAAAATCAACAAGAGGTAGGAAACAAGAAAGAAGAGAAATGGGGAATGAGAAAAGAAGAAAAGGCCACAAAAGCACTCATGCTCATTCCAAATGTCCCAGCTTACTGCCTGACGGGAGTAGACCCTGAAGGCTGGAGCAGGCCCAAATCAGGTCGGAGCCCCCGTGGATGCCTGCCTGTCAAAATGCCCTGCATCCCCAGGATTAATAATTTACGGAGAAAGGGGGCTGGCACTAGTTGGCAACTTGGCCAGACAGCCCCAATTCTTCCCCCGCACCAGGGCTCTGCAGTTCAAATCAATATTCGTTAGCCAGCGGAATGAGCTCGTTTCACGCATGTTCTAATTAGACAATGGAGATTATTACAAAACACCTGCAATGTTTGTAATCGTTTAAAATAATGAGAATCAATATTAGCTTCCAAAGGCACCATATGGTAAATGTTCATTCCAGGCATGTGGTCCCTGATATACTCTCAATGCTTCAAAACTGATCATTAACATTTTTTAATTTGCAAGAAGTTGCTCCTGGTTAATGAATTGGCTGCCTGTGTGTCCTCTGCAGTGACTTCCTCTAAGTGATCATTTAGTTGTAACATGGCCTCAGTACACGCCGGAGCTCTTGGGGTCTGCCTCAAAGGACATGCTCCAGAGTCAAGTACACGCAAACATCCCACCACCACCACAGGGCACTTCCCAGGTGTGTGATCTCCAAGCCGCTGAAGTGGTGGCTCTCAAGTCACCCAGAGAACTTGTGAAAAATAGAATGGTGGATCCCATCCCAGAGTTTCTGATTCAGCAGGTCAAGGGAAGGGGCCTGAGATTCTGCATTTTCAACAGGTTCCCAGGTGATGCAGACGCTGTTGGTCTAGGGACCACACTTTGAGAAGCACTTGTCCTACAGGCTGACACCCAGCCCCCACTCCAAGCGAACACCTTCCCCATCGGCAAGAAGCACCCAGGAAGGGTAAAGATTGAGGAAAAGACTTAAGTTTTTTCCATGTTCCCTGAGCAAACTTCCAGGCCACATCTAGTGAGATGGGCAGTGGGCCTCGTGGCACATGTGTTGAGCCAGACGCTACGCTGGGCACTTCCACATCTTGATTAATCCTCACCACAACCCAGTGAAGGAGGTGCTACCACCACATTTGACAAAAGAGGAAACAGACACAGGGTTGTCCAGTGTCAGCCCGGCCTACCCATGGAGGATTCTAATTCAAACAACGGTTTTGTGCCTCCAGTCCCATGTTTCATCCACAACTGTCCAAATGAGCAGAGAGTAAGTGTGTACTGCTTCACTCCTCACCCAGAAGCTGTTTTATCCCATTACCTGGCCTCTCCTAACCACAATGGGATGCAAGGTGGGGAGGCTCCTTTACCCAAGCACACAGATCGTGCAAATTCTCAGAGCCAGGCCGGTATTTACTCTTTTCCCTTCTAGCCTGGTCAGAAATACTTCCCTCACCATAATCTGGGCACACAGCCCCTTCTGGTGCTTTGCTTTGACCTCAGTTCTCATGTACGAGCCTCCTGCTTCTCGACTTGTAATGTGCACAGGAATCACCTGGGGATCTTGTTAAACTGCAGCCTCTGAATTCATAGATGCGGGATGTGCCAAGAAGCAGTATTTCTAACCTGTTTCCTGTTGGTGCTGATGTTGGCCCCAGGTGATGCCGATGATTAGCTCTGTATCAGCATAAACACAGAGGACCTGGTATGGGGGAAACATGAACCTTGGAGCCAAATCATCTAGGTTCCAGTCACCTCCAATGTGTTTTCCCTAGAGTGATTTACTCAGCCTCTCAGAACTTGTTTCCTCATCCCTAAAATGGGAATAACACGTATCCCATAGAATTATGAGATCCGAAACGCACCCATCATCCCAGCACCCTTTTGCCCCTCCACAAACACGCTCTGCAACTACTCCACCCTCTTTGATACCTCCCTTCTCTCACTTCCTACCACCCAAGCTTATGAGCCAGGGAGGTCAGACATTTTTACCTGGTTTACCAGTGAGGAAATCACAGGCTTCTGGTAGACTTAAGTCCACAGCCAGCCCAAGGCGGGTCTCAAATACAACCCAGGGCTCCTGATTCCAAGCTGAATGCTGATTCCAAGCTGAACGCTGTCTCCCATGCCCCAAGGACCGAGGCCTCAGCAGTTCCAGTTTGGTGGTAGAGAAAACACATGAACAGAGTCACCACAAGCCAAGATCACCAGAGCTCTGCAGGAGTCCTAAAGAAGAAATGAGTGGCTCACACTCACCTTTTGTTATCTGGAAATAGAAATATTGGCAGTAGGGGAGTGGAGGGGGGAAATGTGCAGACTTCAGCACGACAACAGCTTAGAAAGTAGTTATACACTGTCTTATCTCTAGCTGGAGCTCTATTCTCATCCACGCAGTGAGCTGGTAAAACACTCCTTGGGATAACACACAGGACACATCTTAGCCCCAGGCAGTGAGCCCAGAGAAATGTACAATATCAAAAGAAGAAAAACAGATAAAACTGAAAAATCATAGGTAGGATTTATAGCAAAGTTTGCTCACGGGCAGGTGAATTCACTAGGCTCCCTGAGCTTTCTTTTTCTTCTTCCTTTGATGTTTTAAAATACATAAGACTGTTGTTTTAAATCATCCCATAAAACATCGCCTGCTACGGAAGCTGCAATCAGGCATTCTCTCAGCATCCGCCTTTGTCACTGAGCTAGTAATTCACAGCAATTGATAAACTTTTTCAAAATGCTGTGAACGTAACTTCAGGGGGTTAATAAAACAGCTTTCTACTCCTCTATTTCTTTCCATTGATAATTTATTCAAATTGTAATTGCCCGTAATGTGCACCCTCTATCACATTACTGCTCACACACCATGCACTCTCCCTCACCATCCATCACCCCAGCTGTCAGCAAAGTCCTCCTTCCTGCCCTGCACACAAAAATGGGACTGCTTCTCTTCTCACATCTAGTGGACAAGCCCCTGCCTACTTGCCACCCTCTCCTACCCCCTCCCACTGATGTCCTAAATGGAGGATCCCACTGGCCCCTGCCCACTTGATGGCAGACATTTAGTCTCAGGGCTATCTATGCCTCAACCACATGTCTTGTGGCATGGAGGTTTGCTGGGTTAGGTGGTTTGGGCAGAGTTACCTGAGCTTGTGCAGACGGTGTAGTAACAGTGCAAGGTTCTCCTGGCTAAGGGGGGTGTTGGATGAACCAAAGATTCGAAAGTCAGAAGACTTCTTCTCATCCTAGCTGTACTGTGAATTCTGTGTGAACGTAGGTAACCCAAGTACTCTCTCTGAGCCTGTTTCCTCACCTAGAAAATGGAGGCCATGATACCTGCCCCCTCTATTCCACAGGACCGCTATGACTGTTTCAGAGAATGAGATTTTTTCTCAGGCTGACTTTGACTCACACAAAGTCTGACATTTCCTTCCATTTTTTCCCCCAATGGAAAGCAAGTCACTGTGTGAGGTATTGAGGTAGGCCTTGGACCAGGGGACCAGGTGGGGAGGGAGGTTATTAAGGTGGGACCGATCTTCTAGGAGGAGATAAAAAGGATACTGAATTCATCCTAGAATTGGCCCAGTTGTTTGGTGTTGGGCAGTTGGTTATCTGATTCTGGTGACCCCAAAATGGCAAAAGCAGAGGTCAAGGCTGCAGCCGGACACCAACCAGTGGCCCTGATGCCTTCTGGGCATTGGGCAACAATGCACCAGACGATGCTCCTTTCCCCTCCTGCTCCTGCTTCAGATCTCGGTGTGCGTCAGCAGTTTCAGAGCCTCATTACTGAGTGGGCACCAGTGGCCTCTCCTCTCCTGAGCATCACCTCTTAAGCTCCCTAGATGGTCTGAAGGATGGAGTCACAGCCTTTAAGAGCCTTTCCATATGATAACATGCACACCTTCTCAGAAGTTCGTGTGTGACAAAACCCACCCCGGCCCCGCAGAGTTACAGAATAAGTACGATGCTCAAGGCCTGTCTCCAGGGATCTGATGCACAGAAAAGCAGCATCCTTTCAACCCGTGGTATTTTCAAGTCCCAGCACCCGCCCCTACTTGTTAAAATTCCCGGCAACAAGTGGCAGCAGTAGGTTTGCCCAGCAGGTGCCTGAATGTAACTAAGAGGGGAGGGAAATCTCAGAAATCATTGCCAACAGACCTCCCAGGTCCCCCATCATCCCTTAATGGGCTCCTTTTTAGAACACGTGGGAGAAACCAACTGGTTTCCTGCATTCACCGAGGCTGAGAAGTGGCACTAAAACGAGGGGGAGGGGCAGAGAAGAGAAGTCTCTCCTTAAACCCCACAGTTAAGCTTCTGGCCCTTTGCCTGAGCCCCCGGGAGCCCCTTAGGAAACGGCAGGTGTAGGAAAACGCTCTTTTCTGCAGCTGCTACCACTTACCACAAATCATTTATTTCATCTTCTTAGCAAGCGCAAAGTGTATCCAATCCCACCAACTGCTTTCGCAAAATCTTAAGACTTTGCATTCTCTGGTAGGACTTCTTTCCGAAGGAGATTGCCTTCCTCGTGCGATTCACATTAGCAGGCCGTCTGTTATTAGCCTGATATTTTATCTCTAACACTGTGAGAAATATTGCTGCCATAAACCCGGGTGCCCTTAGTAGAAGCTGAACTTCTTGGCAAAACGTAATAAAGTGAGGAACGATGAAAGCATTTGGCTATGAATGCGGAAGCAGCAAAGACAACAGCCGCCCCCCAAGGCTGGGCTACAGGCATGCGTAGGTCTGCACACGCAGACGCGCGCACGAACATGCACGTGCACGAACACGCACGCACACGCCCTCCGTGTCACGTTGCGTAAACACTGACACGATCCCCTTTTCTCTTGCCCTTCCTGAGCCATTGCGTCCCAACCCAGGGCTGTTCAGTCCAAGGGTCTCATTTGTTTATTCCTAAAAACAGATGGATCCAGGCTTTTTTTTTTTTTTTCTTCCGGTACTCGGGCCTCTCACTGTCGCGGCCCCTCCCGTTGCGGAGCACAGTCTCCGGACGCGCAGGCCCAGCAGCCATGGCTCCCGGGCCCAGCCGCCCCGCGGCATGTGGGATCCTCCCGCACCGGGGCACGAACCCGTGTCCCCTGCATCAGCAGGTGCACTCTCAACCACTGCGCCACCAGGGAAGCCCCAGGCTTTCTTAACTATGCCAAGGTTCAGAAGGCAGAGGAAACGCCTGGGGAGCTTGTTAAGGATTCAGATTCCCAGCCCCCAGCCCCCCCGGAGATTCTGAGAGCAGGATGGGGTCTGGGAACCTGCATTTGTAACAAGCATCCCATGAAGAGCCAAGGGGGCCGGACTTGGGCGCAGGATAACAGACAGGGCCCTGCCCCTGCACCACCATTGAGTGAACGAAGCAAGGCCGACTCAGTCCCTACTTCAAAAGATTTGGTTGTCCAAGTGCCCCAAAAGGCCTCAGGTCAAAGCAGCCACATCTGGACAGCAGCTTCTGCCATCCTGAAGGCTGGTGCCAGGCCAACTTCTCAGTATCTGTCTCGCGTGCAGGAGGAAGGGAGGATGCTTGCTCGGTTGTATTAATGAGCACGTGCTGTCAGTCAATGGACACGCCCAAAGGAATTTTAATAAAGACAGCATCTCTTCCTCTGGCTTTGGCCACCTATTTAAGAAACGTTGCTACGTGGGAGAATCCTAAATGCCGTAGCTGGTGGTAAATGGTGATTTGGCTCACAAAGGTTGACGGACTCCAAGATGCCCAGGGGTAAGAGTGTTGGGTGTGGTCCTCACCCACCAACTGCTTCTGGTTGTGAATAATGAAAAGAACACAGAACCACAAGCTGGACACGCAGTGAACTAGCAGCATGCCTTGACGTTTTTAACGGGTGGTTCTTTGCCCACTGTTGAGGCTGGAAGGAGAGATGAGGGGGGATCCACCGTGATGGACAGTGAGCCTGCTTGGAACAAAAGAGGTGACATAATGCTGTGGTTCTCGACCCTGGCTACATAATGGAATCATCTGAGGAATTAAAATATAATAGAAACCACTAACCCTAGAGATCCCAACTCTGTGAGCTAGGGTGGGGCGGGGCACGGGGATTTTTTTAGGGCTCTTCAGATGATCCTAAAGTGCAGCTAGAGTCAGTCATCACTGCCTAATATAACTTCCAGGGAGTTTAAAGCTGGATGCTCAAGCTTCCCTGAGTTGAACCTCCTGGGGAACTTTACAATGTATTGATGCTGGGGTCCCACCCCAGAGAATAATAGGTGTGGGCTCTTTTAAAATATCCCCAGGTGATTGCAGTGTGCAACAGATGAGGAGAAGGGCTGGCTGGAAGACATTTCATGCTGATGGCTGCCTGTCCTTTGCCTCTCTAGTTTTAACCAGTGACCTAGTGGGAAGCTCTGGAGTTTGAATCAAGAGACTGAATTTAAGCCTTGGCTTTGTCCAAACTTGCTGTGGCAACTTGGACAGTCATTAACACTCTAGGCCTCAGCTTCCTTGTGATCCTATCTCACGAAACTGGTGTAAGAATTAAATAAAATCATTTGAAATCACTCTAAAAATAGTGACCTGCTACATAAATATTGTTGTACCCTTTCTTAGCCAAAAAAATGTTTCTACAGGGTTTATATCGAAGCAGGCAAGGAGAGCATGTGCTACGAGGAAGCTGACCCCACAGGCAGATAATAGTGACAACGATGATGGTTAAAATGCATTTCTCCACCATTCTGTAATTTGACTTCACCCCAGATAGAACTGTGAGATTATGATGTCCCATATTAGAGAAGAGGAAACAAAGGCTCAGAAAGTTCATCACTCAAATAGCAGAAGCAAAATTCAACCTGGTTCTGCTGATTTGAGACCCCAAGTTCTTTCCATTATACCCACGGTTCTCAAACCTTACTGTGCAACAGGCTGTGGGACGCCGCCCCCGAGTTTCTGATTTTGTAGGTCTAGGGTGGGGCTCGAGAAATCTGCATTTCTAACAGTTCCCAGGTGATGCTGTTGGTGCGCTGACCACACTTGGAGAACCACTGAACTACACCAAACCTTCTTTGGTGGTAGAGAATTGCCCTGCAGAATGAAACAACTATGCTTGTGGCAAAAGGGGGGGGCAGGTAGGAAATGGGGAAAGAAATGGACAATCTAAGTGTTATTAACTGCACCTCCCCCTTTTTTAAGCATATAAGGAAACAGGCTCAGTGAAGTTAAATATCCTGTCAAAGACAAGCATCCCACTCTACCAGGGAAGGAGGCCAGGAGAGGGCTCCTAGAAGCTGGAGAAAATACCAGGGAAGGCTTTGGTGCCATGGACTCATGAATAATTAAGGGTCTAGAGGGTTTAAACCCCATTAGCTTCCTGTACAAGTCAAAACAATTCTCTAAACCACAATTTAATTTTCTGTAAACTTGAGAAAATGAGAGAACCTGTCTCACAGGATTGCTGTGAGAGCATTTAATAAGATAAAGAACGTGAAATATACAGTTTAACTGACATTAAGCGCCCAATAAATGTTAGCCATTATTCATACTCATTATTGTTATTACTATCACCATTCAAACCACTGTCACCACCACCAAGCACCCACTGAACACCTAATTGTGTAGAGGGCTGAGAAATGCGGCCCAAAGAAGCAGTTCCCAACCTGCATAGACGTCAAGGCTCTGTTTTTGTCACTTGTTGCAGTGTCTACGATTTCAAGTTCAAATAAAATAAAATGGATATTCCTTTGAGACTCTTTTCATCGTCTTTGAGTTCAGGGGAGATGTGTTGTCACCAAATCGTTATAGTGGGAATTGATCATCTGAGAGCTCACTGACTTTCTCCCTCCCTCGCTCTACCCTGGTTTGCCTGGAACTGTCCTTGTTTTAGCACTGAAAATCCCACATCCTGAGAAGTCTCTCTGTCCCAGGCAAACAGGACAATTGATCAAGGACTGCCCTTTCACACACCTGAATACTCTTTAGTAAGATGAATATTTTAATCATCAACATTGGCAAGCATATTTTAAAGATGGAGAGCAATAAGGACCAGCTGTCCTACCCTAGACAAAAGTATAAATGAGTTATAGCCTCAACTTTCCTGTTCCAGGGTCCTCTTCTATTCTCCTTCAAGAAGGATCCTAAATACATTTATTCTGGGATGTAAAGGCTGTTTATCAGCTTAAAAGGATTCCTAGTTCAGGCAATTTGCATTTCAATGGAGAACCAAATATTAGCTGAAGACTTGAAGTAATCGTGAGTGGAGAGAGATTTGTAGTTGAGGATGAGAGATTTAGGGCAATCCTTTCTGAACCCCTGAAATTATAGACTTCTAGTACAAGGGATGCAAGTCTTCCCTTCCTTGCACAAAGGATTCTCGTTAGAGAAGGGGGCACATAAGAATCATCACGCTCAGAGGGCAGCAAGTTACTGCCTGCTTGGCCAAATCCTGTCCACCGTCTATTTTTGTAAATAAAATTTTATTGGAACACAGCCATGCTCCTTTGTTTACATACTGTCTATGGCTGCTTTTCTGATACAACACTGGAGTTGAGTAGTTGCAACAGAGACCCTATGGTCTGCAAAGCCAAAAATATTTTCTCTCTGGACTTTGTAGACCAAGCTTCTTCAAAGTGTGGTCCATGGGCTGTCATGCACGTCACCTGGGAGCTTATTAGAAAGGTGGGATCTCAGGTCCTACCCAAAACCTTCTAAATCAAAATATGTATTTGAACAAAATCCCCAGGCGATTCATGTGCACATTAAAGTTTGAGAAGCACTGGCCTAGGAGGATTTTTCCAAATATCCACGTCTTGGACTACAAATTCTGGAGGCCGATTCACTCCTACAGCCTCCACCCATGCCCCCATGAGAATCTCTCCCTTGGAGAGCCACTGTTACCACAAGGTAGGGTTGTGAAATAAAACATAAACTGCCCAGTTAAATTTGAATCTCTAAAAGGCGACAAGTACTTTAGTGTAAGTACGTACCAAATATTCCATAGGGTATACTTATAATAAAAGAGTTTATCTGAGATTCAAATTTAACTAGACATCCTGTATTTTTATGTGCTAAATATCGCAACCTATAAATTGGGGGCTTGATAATTTGCTGGAACAGCTCACAGGACTCAGGAAAACGTTCTACTTACTATTGGTTTCTTCTAAAAGGTACAAGTCAGGAACAGCCACATGGAAGAGATGCATAGTGCAAGGTATGAGGGGAGGGCTGCCCTACTCTCCCAGCATCTCATTGTAGTCACCAACCCAGGAGTTCTCTGAACCTGTCCTTTAGGGGTTTTATAAAGGTTCCATTACATAGGCATGATTGGTTAAATCATTGACCATTGGGGACTAACTCGATCTTCATCCCCTCTCTTTTTCCTGGAGGTTGAAAAGTGGGGCTAAAAGTTCCAACCTTCTAATCACATGGTTGGTGCCTCTGGCAAACTGTACCCACCCTGAAGCCATCTAGGGGCCCATCAAGAGTCATCTCATTAGCATACACTCAGTTATGCTGAAAGGGGCTTCCTATAAATAACAAAAAATACTCCTCTCATTCCTGTCATTCAGGAAATGTCAAGTTTTTGGGAAGCTCTAGGGCCAGTAACTGGGAATGAAGACCAAATATAAAATTCTTATTGTGATTCCTTATATCATGCTCTCACAATTCCTATGCCTGCAAACATGGCTGCCAGTAATTCATCCCTTCCTGATGTCCACATGCCACTTCTTCCATCAAGAGGTATATCCTATTTCCTGCCCCATGAATCTGGGCTGGCCTTGAGACATGCTTTGATCCACGGAAGTGCCAGAAGTGATGCTGTGCCAGTTACAAGCCTAGCCCTTAAGACATCTGACAATTTCTGCTTTTATTCTCTCGGGACCCAACTACCATTCTACAAGGAAGCCCAAGCTATCCTGCTGGAGAGAGGGCCACGTGGAGAGGCCCTGGAAGAAAAGAAGCCACGTGGAGGAGAACCCAGGCCCCAGGTGTGTGAGAAAGACCTTCTTGATCTTCTAGCTCAGCCTTTCTGCCAGATGAATGAATTATACAAGTGACCCCAGTAGGAGTACTTGGGGCAGAACTACTGGGTCAACTCAAAGAATCATGAGAAATAACAAATGCTATTGTACGCAATCTTGTTACGCAGCAGTAAATAACTGACACACTTTCCCTGCCCCGAATTAGACGCTTGGTTTCACTCTGAATAGTCTCTTCCTTTAAGGATGTATCTGAAAAAGGAAATAGCCATCTCCAAATCTAAAGGCCTAAGAAAGACCGGCTAAGTCCTCTCGGGACAAAATGGTCCTTCTTTCCTCGGCTCACCGTCTTGGAGGATGCAATTCTGTTGTCTGCCACGTTGGTGGCTGGTTTTCTCAGTTCCCCTTTGGGCTCACAGCTGCAAACCAAGCTTCTGATGAGCTGGTATTTCTCTCCCAGGAACCAGTACAATCCACTGGATGAGAACTACTTTCTAAGCCATGAACAGCATTCTTTTCTCCCTTCCCTTCACCCTCTCTGCCTCCATGAATTTAAGCCGTTGGCAGACTATGACCTGTCTTCTCAGTTACTGAAGACACTGGGTTAAAAGGAGAAATCTAAAGTCTCTCTTCCCTTTTTGGGCACTTATCTCACTGCTCTCCTTCTATGTTTCCTTTCTTCAGAAGCTCCACAAAACCTGCCTCTTAGCACCCTCATTAAGCAAGTCCCTGGCACTAATATCTGAAGCCAACTTGGTTGCATAAAGGTGTTTACTTTTATCTGATCTCAGCATCCAGGGAGCTTATCTTAAGGGCTCACATGTGCTCAGAGCAGGGGTCAGTGGGGCACTCTTCTCTTCCACCAATGTAAAAGAGGCAATCCCTTTTTGACTCATGCAGTTGGACTCCAAAGAAGTTGGCAGCCCCATTTGTCCAACCCACTCCAAAGCTTTTTTTATTCTCCTCACACACATGGCTGAGAGAATCCTATGTCTAAGAAGAGGCTGACCCAGGGTCTGCTGACATCCTTCCCAAACTCACATCCTCAGACACAGGCAATGCCATACATGCACCTCCTCTCCAGGGCCCCAGGTGTCTCACCTTGTTACTACTGGGTTTGCTCATTACAGAACTGTGGAATGGCGCAAAGACCAGGCTTGGGAATAACACAGACCTAAATTTGTATCCCATCTGCTTACTAGCTTTGAGATTTGGGGCAAGATTCAAATTTTCTCTGAGCCTCAGTTTCTTCATCTGTTAAAATGAGAAAAAAATATCTGCTACTCATGTGACAATATATTAAAAAGACTTGGCACAGTATCTAGTATATGGTAAAGATTCAAAATAATATTTCCCTCTCCCCTCCAACAACTAGGGTGTCACAAGGCTTAGTAGGGCCAAAGACCCCCAGACAATTAGTCCATTTGCTCTGATAGGGGTCTTCATCAGAAGAGAAAAGCAACTCATGATGACCAATCAGGCTATGACCTCTTCTTTTCTTTGAGAGGCAATGTGGTCCAATACAAAAAGCAAAGAATTCAAGGTCAGGAGCTACAGATCCTACTTTCAGCCTAACCACTTGCACTGCCTTGCACAAGTCGCTCAACCTCTCAAAAACAACTTCCTCATCTCTAACATAAGGGAAATAAAACCACCACGAAGAGACCTTCAAGTCTGCATTTTCCTGGGCCTGGATTCCGTTCCTGTTTCTTTTAAATCTAATTCATCCCTGAGTTGATTAGTGCTCGCACATCCACTGTAGCTTATTTCACCAACTTTTGAGCTCCAACAGGTTCTGTGCCACTCTGTGCCAGACTGGCCATCAGGTGGCCCTGGATCTGTGGCAACTACCAGGCTCACTGAGAAGGAAGGTACACATTTCCATACCTGCAAACACAGGCCCAAGGGAGTTCTAATCCCCCAAGGACTTTGAGGCAGCTCTACCAAATAGGAATGTCTGTGATGATGGAAATGTTCTACAGTTCTGCACTGTCCATTACATTAGCTACTAGCTACATGTGGCTATAAGCGTTTGAACTGTGACTAGTGAGAGGGGGAAACTGAAATTTTATTTTATTTTAATTAATTGAAATCTAAATAGCCACATGTGGCTAGTGGCTATTCTATTGGATGGTGCAGCTTTAAGGGAACTGTTACAGAGAAGCAGCTTAAAGGGCAGAGCTAGTGGGAATCATAAATATGTCTGTGGATGACATTTACTCTCCTGGGAATGATTCATTCTTTGAGGGCAGAAAGGTCTGGCTCACTCTTAGCAATAACAACCTAATCACCAAAGGGAGGAGAGGAATAAACAATATTCACCCTCACTCTTCATCTACCCGCAGGTGTTCATCCATCCACCCACCTCCCCACTGAGTACTCAAGCTCCAGGAAAGCCTAAATTGGGTCAGAAGTGATCCTCAGGGTCTTAGATTTTGACTGTGAGCCCAACTTCCTACATACTTCATTGCCCCCAAACATTGCTTATTCATCTATTCAACTCTAGATGCTCTAAACAAAGGAACTTAAAAAATAAAGACCCCAACTTCCCAGGAGAATAATATCAATACTATATACTGTGGCCTTTGCAGGGCTCCAGGAATGTAAAATAAATAAGGATGCTTGAGATAAATAAATTTTATTTAGACCTTAAGCCAGTGCTTTGACTAAGATGCAGGGTTGGACAGCATTTGCAACTCCAGAGGAGGCCTTGTACACAGGCACACAGCCACCAGTCAATTAAAGACTGCCTGACTCCCTCCCAATGATGGAGGAAGGAAGCAGTCTCTCAGCCCAGGTCACTATTACTTCATCATCCCCAAAGCCGCTCTGCCTTCTCTCTGCCCTTTCTCTCTCCATTGCCCTCTTTTTCTCTTGTAACCTCCATTGCCTCCTTCACTAATTATCGTTGGTACTTAACACCCCAACAAGATCCATAACTGGGATGAGTGAACAGGGCTTTACTCCAAGACAGCAGAACTTAGAGGCTGTGAAAATGGCTGGTATCCCTGAGCTCAAGGTCAAGGACAGGGAGGTCATGCATCTCCTTCTGTACCATCAGGGAACCCACTATCTCCCTCTTCCATTTGGTTCTTTGCTCTCCACTTCCAAGTATGTTCCATTGCTCTGAAGGCATATTTGATATCTATCCCCAGAGGTGAAAATTATAGCAAGCTACAACTTCACATCTCAAGATAGATGAGACAGACACCAAATAGACAAAGGCCAGGGCTTAGACTGAATTTCAGAAAATTCTTGGAAATTAGAAATTCTAGAAAATTGGAGAAGGACCTGGGCTATAAACATCCACCTGACCCAAACACCATGATGGAGGCACGTAGGGTTGCATGACTTGCCTTAACCTGGCAGAAAGCCCCTGTGCAATGCATTGTATCCAACAAGATGCTGTCCCCCGGCCATCTCCCCAAAAAGTGGTCTCACAGGAGGGCAGATAAAAGGGAGCCCAGTGGTGGTCATATGTGAATATTTACCCTTCAAACATTAAGTGCTTAGAATAGTCAAGAACTGAAAGCACACCCTACCTGTTGTACCTCCATCATGAAGAGCCATCTCAAACAGGTCACTTCTACAGGCTCTTCCTTTCCTCCTCACCCATAAACTGAGGAGTGGAAGACCTACCTCTGCACAAGGGCTAAGTACACACATGATAACTGGAAGCCCTGGAGTTGTCTTAGAGCTTCATAGAAGAGACTCCTTCTGTGACCATAAACATTGACCCAGAAGTCTCCTAGAACAGAAACTTCAGGAAAGCAGGGTCTTGGTCTTATTCAGCCCTGTTTAATCTAAGTGCCTAGAACAGGGCCTGGAACAAAGCAGATCCTCAGTAAACACTTACTAAATAAGTGAATATATTTAAGTGTCCTTTCTGCCTTCTAAAACACCAGTTCAAAGTCAGGCCTGGGAAAGCAGTCACAGCTTAAAGTCAAATAAGGACTAAGCCCACATGACAACTAGAGAGCCCATGTGCTGCAACTACAGAGCCCACGTGCTCTGGAGCCTGCACGCCACAACTAGAGAGAAGCCCGTGCACTGCAACAAAAAATTGCAATCTTGGGCTTCCCTGGTGGCGCAGTGGTTGGGAGTCCGCCTGCCGGTGCAGGGGACGCGGGTCCGTGCCCCGGTCCGGAAGGATCCCACGTGCCACGGAGCGGCTGGGCCTGTGGACCGTGGCCACTGGGCCTGCGCGTCTGGAGCCTGTGCGCGTGGAGCCTGCGCGTCTGGAGCCTGTGCTCGCTGTGGGAGAGGCCACAGCGGTGAGAGGCCCGCATACCGCAAAAAAAAAAAAAAAAAAAAAGAACTCTTCTACAATGGGCAAGCTGGGTGTCCCTCTCACTCCAACAGAGACAAAGAAACAGGACTCTCCTGATTCCTACCCGTCCCCCTAGAGGCCCTGAATTAACAGACGTCCTCTCTCTCCTTCATCCAGGTGGTGGTCTGTAAACTTCTTCAATCTCCCACCTTGTTAGAAGTTTATAAATACACATTCTCAATAGGTGTAAACTTCTTTTATATGTCATAAACACAAAGTAAGCATATAATAAAACACACACACACGCACACGCACACACACAGAAGAATTTTAAGGCAAGATCAAAGATAAAAAGAAGTTCTAGTCTGTTCTTCCTAACATCTCTGTGGGTCATTTTGTATCCGCCTTGGGGACCAGACCCTTCGCTTCAAAGACACCTGAATCCAACAAGACATCAGATAGATGGACAAAGTAGAAGTCACCTATGGCAGGAGGCTACACCCAAATCCACCCTGGGGGAATATGAGTTCTGTCAAAGGCAGGAAAATCTCACTAAAAGGAAGTGATTCCAGAAAGTCTCCTGGCTTTAACTGCCATCTGTATGTTGATGACTATCAGATTTCTATCTCCAGCCCAATCTCTTCCCTGAACTTCAACCTCAAACCCAACTGCCTCCTCGACATCTCCCTTGGATGTCAAATCCAGATTGGGCATCTCCGACTTAACATGACTCAACTAAGCTCTGGCTCTTTCCCCTTAAATTGTCTCCTCGTACAGCCCAGTCTCCCCATCTCGGTCAAGGGTAATGCTTCCTGTTGCTCAGGATGAATGCCTTGGAATCAGCACTGACCCCTGCCTTCTAACTCCCCACATTTAATTTAACAGCAAACCCTACTGACTCTACCTTCCAAGTAAACCCAGAATATGACTACTCTCATCCTCTCTACTGCTGCCACCCTGGCCCAAACACCCTCACCTCTCACCTGGGAGCTGCCAAAGGGGTCCCCTTATTCCTAGAAGATATGTCTCCACCTCTACCTCCTGGCCTATCTCCTATTTCTCTCCCTCTTGTTCACTCTGCTTCAGGCACACGGGCCTCCTAGCTGCTCCTAAACACACCAGGAGGGCTCTCCACCTCAGAGCCTTTGCGAAATTATTTCTTCTACCTGGACCACTCTCACCCCAACTCCTGATCTGTATGTTCACCCCCTCTATGTGTACTCTTCATTCAAATACTGCATTCTCAGAAAGGTCTCTCTAACCACCTCACATAAAATTGTGTTCCATTCATCATACACACTCCCAATCCACCTTTCACCGTTCTACTGCATTCCCTCCGCCCTTCCCGGCCCCGCCCCTATCATTAGAATGTAAGACCCACAATGGGTAGGAACGTTTCTGTTGGTCTTATTCTCTGACATATCCCTAATGCCTACAATGGTGTCCAGCACACAGTAGGCACTCAATAAATCTCTCTTGAATTTGGACTTGGAAGTCACAGTGCAGATCCCTCAAGGAACTGACTTCAGAGGCCTCCCCTACCACATGCTCCCCAACAATTCCTTCCCCCTGCATCTGGCTGGATGACCAGCCTCCCTCCAGGCCTGGGGAACTTACCAGAGTCCAAGACCCTGCCAATCTAATGCCTAACAGTCTAGCGAAAATAGTACTGCCTTACACTTGGATGTTCTCCAGCAACAACTAGATTAGCACTTGCAAATTTATCCAGGGACCAAATCAAGAAGCACAATCTCTGGAAAGGCCCAGTGCAGTGAACTTACTAATGAAGCTGTGCACAATCCCACCGGCACACAAGCACTGGCACAGTAACTGTAAGTTAGTCTTACTTCTGATTAAAGCAGTCTTGGGAAGCCCTCTGTTTCACAACCAGACTGGCTTTACAGGTAGGTAGGCAAAGGCCACATGAAGAAAAGGGTAAAAATACGTTCAGAAATTCATATCTTGTGGATACCAAGATGGGACCGGCCCCCGACAAAACTGACTCCCGTGCCAGCAATCCAGAAAACAGAAATTTCACCATTAGAGATTCATTCCTTTAGGTCAAAATGAGTTTTCAAACCTTCAATGTGCCTCTAAAAGTTACAGGTATTATGCTTGGGTTAGATGATACTTAAAGCCTTTGGCAGCCAGCTCCATGGGAGGAGTAGCGTGACAGCAAACTGGGAGCATAGCTCTGAGAAAATGTGGCATAGGATAGGTGCTTGATGTAGAGAAGAAAAGAGTGGGGAGGGGAGAGAAAAGGAATCAAAGAGAAATAAAGGAAAAAACATTTACTGAGGGCCTGCCTTGTGCCAGGTATTCTGCTACCTTCTTTACATACACGAACTCATTTCCAAAACACTGTGATAATTTCCTCTTTATTACTCCCATTTTAGAAGAGGAAAATAAGGTTCAGATAGGTTAAATGACTCACCCAATCACACAGCTGATTAGGCTAGAGTCAGGGTTCTGACTTCAGATTGGTTTAGCTCCAAAGGTCATGGTCCTTTCTCAATAACAAACTCCAGAGATAGTTAACCCTCAGCTATTTTATGATTTTCCTTCTAGTTGGCCTGGCTGGCTATAATTAAGTGGCCCTTGTTATAAGGTAGCCTGTAGTACTGTATACTGATAAATGGGCACCACATTGAAATTCTAGATCTCAAGGCAAAATTACTTTTACGTGGTGTAATCAAACACTCGCATTGAGATACATCATACAGTAACAGCTCGTCCTCCACACGCTCTCCAATTTCCAGCATGCCAATCATCACCCTTCAGGTGCCAGCCATTTTCTGGGAAGTGAAGAGTACTTCCTCCTCAGTCCATGAATCCTGGAACTCTGTGCTACCTGTTCCAGGAAGTAGCCTTCAAGCACAAATTTCTGGATTGCATTCAACTATAATTGGTCCTTTCTGGGAATAAAGCTTTTTCAGTGATCTGGTAAGCACTCTGCCTTTTTTGTAGCTGAGATTGGGGGTGCCACATGCAGCCTGCTCTCTCTACTCCAGATGCTTTGCATGTTGGGACCTTGGAACGTTTTCAAAGTTGTCTTTTCATTTCATGTATCTCTTTTCCATCCCATCATACATGTTTTAAATACTGGCGGGGTATAACTTTTGTTTCGTTTTAAAAAGAACAGTACTTTTGTTTGTTTGTTTGTTTTCTTGCGGTACGCGGGCCTCTCACTGTTGTGGCCTCTCCCGTTGCAGAGCACAGGCTCCGGACGCGCAGGCTCAGCGGCCATGGCTCACGGGCCCAGCCATTCCACGGCATGTGGGATAGAACAGTCCTTTTAAAGACAGTACTCAGTAGCTGAACTGGGAAATAAATTTAAGGTCATGATGGGAAAAGGAGGCTGATCACCCCTGGGTGTTTAAAAACTCACATCTGGCTAGACTTTTCCAAACTTTAGTGAAGGTTTAAGATTTAATCATCCTCATTTCAAGCCTATAGAATCTACTCTCAAAGTCAACTTATGCATTTTGGTGACCTTTCTCAGACTGGGCTTCGTAAATCCTTGTGGTTGTTATTTGACCCTACAGGCTCATGCCAAGCCAAATACCTTGCATAAAATATAGGAGCCAGAGCCCTGACCCTTTAGAATTTGCATGCTCAAACACAAAAGCAAACAGATGCTGGCTCCAATGTTTAAACTATATGAGAACATAAAACTGAAAAATGTTAGGAAATTTACCAATATCCTTTATTTAATAAGGGGAAATGGGTATTAGTTAATAAGGAAGAATGGCTAGCACATTTGTATATGTTATCATTCCATCTGCAAAGATATTAATTAGATAATACTAACATCTATATTAAGTATATAATAAAAATATCTAATTGCAAAGAGTTTAATAATTAGTTAATGTAAAGACTTTAAGCCTGAATTCTAGGTTTCGGCCCATTAAAATGTTGACTGATCTTTGCTCCCTCCTGTGAAGGGCAACAGATGCTACAAATTCAAACAAAACACAAGTGTATCATCACGTGATGATGGCTTTACTCACACAGCGTATCTTATTTAAAGTAGATAAATTATGTTGTGGAAAGAGCAGAGACTTGAAAATTTAAAACCTGAGTTTTAGACCAGATTTGAGATTAAAGTAATGTGATGGAGAAAATTGTGTTCATTATAAGTAGCCTGAAAAAGTTTTACATTTATTTGGGAAAAGGTTGGAATGGAGGAAGAGTTTACCAGGACCACCTAAAACTGGGTGGGCTCATTCTTTGTGAAACAAGAGGAAGAATTTTACTGGTGTTTTGGAGGAGAAAGGCTCAGAAAGAGAACAGGAAAGAGGATGGGGATAGGATTCTAGAGTAATGCTCATAAGGCCATGTTTTGGGAGCTCCTGTCAAGCTAACCAAAGCTCCTTGTGTCAGAGTGGCCGCAGCTAGCATCTAGGTTACACTTACCAGTCACTTAATCTCTGTCAGCTTCAGGAAAATGGGAGAGGGGGGTTGAATTAATTATCTCTTAGCTTACTTAAAGCTCTAAGATTTTAAATATTGTCTATTTAGCTGTCATACTAGGAGTACAGAGACCAGCCTACTTTACAAAGAAGTCAAATTCTGCAACCATCCATCAGTGTTGGGCCTTCCATTGCATACGGGACGTCACACCAAGTAAAATTCAACAAGCACCAATTGTTTAGGTGCTCATAACTCCAATAATAGCCAATGTGTGTATATTTGAACAAGATTGATGAAATCTTGGTGTTATCAGTGTTCCCTCTTGCGAGGCCTCTACAAGTCATATTCCTAACAATCCTCAAATTCCAAAATAGTATGAGAAAAATGGGCTTCCTAATTTTCTTCCTTCGCTCTGTTTTGCCAACCAAGAGGCCTTTCAAAGAGAGTGGATAGAAAACATTCATGGAATTTCAGGTGCCGATCCCAACTTCCCTGAAGAACCTCAAGGACAGAAGCAGGTAGATCTTCTGTTTGGAAACTTCTCACTCATTCCCACTGGCTCCCGCCCCCTCCTTCTTTTTGGCCTAATGCATGAAACAGCCAGTAGGATGAGAGTCATTGGGTGGTGACTGCAGGAATAACTGCATTTTATAACAGTCCATTAGCGCAAAGCTCTTAATGAAAATGAAAGCCATTAATGCAGCCAAAAGGCAGTGGAAGCCTCCATTCTGAAGAGGGCAATTAGACAGGAGCGGGAGGGAGAAAAATAAATACAAATCCAAAACAAGGTGCTCTGTGATGAAGCATTACACATGATGTAATCACAACAAATCGGCCAATTTATGTCCTGCTTTTTAAAGAGACATATACAAACATTGAAAACTGTCATCATCCCAGCACCCACCCCTTCCCCCAGATTCTATGTTGCCAAATGATTCAATCTCAAAATTTTGGATCCATTGGCACTTTCGAAATATAAACAGCAAGTGGGATTTTAACTCTGAGAAGGGTTCCCTGTAGAGTGCCGTGGTTTAGAGCAAAGTGAGTCATGAAAGTGAACTTTGTAATTACTATATTATTTTTATAACTCCTCTGAATCAGAAGCTCTCTTATTTTAACACACTGCAGACAAAGGCAAAGATTGCAGGAGAATAGGCCTCCGTCAAACATACTGTTTTTGAGCGGGATATTTCCTGTGAAAACGACAAGTCTCTAGAAGCTGTGCAGTGTCTGGGATGAGCACAAGAAGATCTCTGGTTTCAAAAGCTGTGACTGGGTCATGAGGTTGAATCTTCTCCCCACCCCCTACCCAACTCCAGCTGTGCTTCCATTATAGCCCAGGTTTACACTTATGAGATAATACCTTGCCTTGTATACATGAGGGCTCCTCTGCTAGACCATAAGCAGTCTGAGAGTGAGGACATCACCTTATATGCAGGTAAGACATTATGCTGCTTTGTCCAGAGAGACTTACACATTTCCTGCTCATGACATTTCCATCCCTGGGCATACTTCTGTTTACACTGGAATAAAATTACGTATCTGGAAAATTCCCAATGTCAAGGTCCATCTCTGTATCCCTGGTGTTTAGCACAATGAAAGTTCAATCACTACTTACGGAACTTACGCATCACCTCCAAACATAGCCCATTAACGTGCCTGTGTTGAGCACAAATATTTGGGGGAATGAATGACTAAACAAATGAACGTTCACATTGAGCAGGATTGTTGGCTCCACATTTGCGTTAGTGCTTTTGTTAATTCCCCAGAGCCAAGTCCCTGTTTAATTTTTTTTTCTATTTTGTGGAATAATTACGTCCATCAAATTCTATTGCATCAAATAGCTGAATATGATGCCGTGGTTAATGATGATTGATGCAACTAAAGTCTTCCTCCCCAGGGAACATGAATCAAATCTCCTCCCTATTAGTTACCATCTGGGCACTCGGGTAAACTGCTGGAAAACCAAAGGGACCTTGCCCTGAGAAACAGCTTAAACTGAAGTCATTGTCTATTGGGCAAATAGTCAAGAGAGTCTCATGAGGCTCTTTTTCTAGATTTCCTAGGAACCTCCACCCACCCATCCCATGCGGTGGCTTTGTAATGTGTCAGCTTGGCTGGGCTGAACTATGTTTCCCAGAATTCCCTTTCTTGTATGTTTCCACACTGGGTAGGCCCCAAGGGAGATTCCTGAGGGATCTGAATGATGGAGGAAAAGCGGTAGCTATTCTGCAGCCCATACACAGTGTTACTGATCTGCTGATTTGCCTCATTCACATGAAGCAGCGCTGGACCTGCACCTGCTCTGCCCTCCCCTGGATCCTCCTTCAGTGTCTCCAACTCCTGGTCCTGGGCAAGTATGTGTTTTCATTTTTACAAAGAAGGGCCCCAGCTTTTACAGGATATCCATGCCACTAAGAGCAGAGGTGACCAGAACTGACCAGATGGACTGAGGTTTCAGTCCACCCTCATGAAGCTCATGCTGGGGGGTCCAACCCACCCTTGATCTCCCCCAAACCCCTAATTTACACTCTTATTCCCTTCCTGACTACCTGCCTGGTGGACTAAAGGCTCCAACATAAGACACAGAGACATCTCACACAGTTCACCAGCTCCTACTGTTACATGATGCCAAATCTCTGTAACAAACTCATATTTAGAGAGACACATTTATCTCTATACATTCTCCATCTCCTAGTGGTTCTGCTTCTCTGGTTGAACCCTGACTGATACACCCTGCTTCCTCTTTGGTATCATCCCTTACTGCCCTCCCCTCACTTAGCTCCAACCTTACTAGCACCCTTGATATTCTTCAAACACAACAACAGTGCTCCCACCTCAGGGCCTTTGCACCTCACCTTCAACAGTCTTTCCTCACACATCCATGTGACTTGCCCTTCACATCATCCACACTCCATTCAGGTCTCCACCTTCTCTAGCCACTCTATTTAAAACAGTACAACCTTTTCCCTCTCGCTGCTATCACTATATCCTGCTCTATTATTTTTCTTCATAGTACTTATCACCACCTGATACATTATATATTTTTCCTTTTGCTGTAGCCTCCTCCACTAGAATGTAAGGTCCATGAGAGCAGCAGTTCCTTGGCTCACTGCTGTATGCCCAGTAGCTACAAGAGTGCAAGGCACGTAATAGGTACTCCATAAATATTTGTGGAATGAATAAATGATTGAATCAATCAGTGAATCTACCAACCAAAAACAAAAAAATCCCTTGTAGTTGAAGAACTGTAGGGTAATGTGTTGAGTTCAAGCCCGGGATGTGAACTGTAAATAACAAAACACGCAGGACACGCGGCATCTTCTGTTGGCAGCTGCGTTAGTCAGCAAACGCAGCAGGAATCGCTATGCACGTCTCCTGAGAAGGCAGGGAGAGCTCTAGCCAGCTTTTTTAGGCTGATCAAACTGCTAGCTACAGCCTCAGACCTTGAGCCCTTGTTCTTATTTTTTGCTTCATCTAGGATTCCCTTTTCCCCAGCTGGCAAACCTCTGCAGATCCTTTCCCCACCATTCAAATATCACCTTTAGGTTGACAGTACGTTTCGATGATCTTAATTCTTCCCCCTAACCTGGCTTTGCCTTGGCTGTGTTACCTTTGTCCTTTAAACATAGTTCTGCTATGCCTCATTTTGAAATATGACTATTGATGATAACAACAACAACAGCAATAATAATAGCTAACATTTATTGAATGACTACTACCTGTCAAGTCTTGTACTGGGCGCTTGGAATGAGTTAGTTCATTTGATAGTAATAACAGTAACATGAGCCATGTGCCAGGCATTCCTCTAAGTGATTTAGATACATAAACTGATATAATGCTCACACCTTAATAGGTAGTTACTATGATTCTGCTCATCCTACAGATAAGGAAACTGAGGTACGGAAAGCTTTTGTAACTTGCTCAAGGCGACACAGCTAGTAAGTAAAACCGTTGCTTTTCAAACTACACATACTGCCTGTCTCCTCCACTAGAACAAAGAAAGGATGGTATCATCTTTGTGCACTTCCCGCATCTAGAACAGATCATGGCGAAGAGGAGGTAGATGCTAAATAAATGTAAAATGTAAAAGTGTAACTTTGGAGTGGTGTTGCCTCCAATCACATTCCTCTGTGGATGCCTTACCTCAGCCTACTCTCTCCTTCGTGTCCTAGTTACCATCTCTTGCCCTGCACGCACACACGTGTACCCTGCCTGGATGCACAGGCTTTTGTTCTTTTTTTTCCTTCTAATCAATTACTTCCTCTACCTTGTCAATCATTTGGATGACTCCCTCCCAGCACCCTTCAATCTGTCACTTTCTGATCCCTGAAGAATCCAAAGGTGAACGTGTTATTCTAGACAGAGCTCTGGAAAACAAGGCAAACTCCTTCTTTCAATTCACTCTTTCCATGGAGAAGCCTCACATATATTGAACCTGTGAAGTGGTGCCCTTTGAAGACTTACTACTCTCCTGTCAGTGCAGATGTCAAGGCTGGAAGCAGCCAAGCAGCCCTGAGTAAAAGTATTAAGTGGGACTGGGTCAATGCAGATATGAGGAGTAGGCACGAGAACACTTGGGCACCTCCACTGCAACACTTCTCCTGATAACACAACTTCGGTCAGCCCACACCTGCTATGGACTGAATGTTTGTCAGAATCATATAGTGCAGCCCTAACCCTAATGTGAGGGCATTTGGAGGTAGGGCCTTTGGGAGGTTATTAGTTTATGAGGGTAGAACCATTATATGAAGAGACAAAAATGATCTCTCTCTACCAGGTGAAGACACAGCAAGAGGGCAGCCATCTGCAAACCAGGAAGAGAGTCCTCACGGGGAATGGAATCGATCTGCACCTTGATCTTGGACTTCCTAGCCTTCAGAATGTGAGAAATAAATTTCTATTGTTTAAGCCACCCAGTCTATGGTATTTTATGATAGCAGCCCAAGCTAAGAAAATGCATCATGAAAAATGTTGAATGGCTTCCTAAGAATGCTTCCCATGAGCTCCACAGAACTACTCAGTTCCCGCAGATGTGTATTTAGACCGTCATGCGATACTCCTACAGTCTGGCAATTATCCCTTGGGCGGGCTAACCAGCCATCCTGGTTTGCCCAGGACTAAGGGGGCGGAGAGGTTTCTGGGATGCAGGGCTTTCAGTGATAAAAGTGTATGAGTCAGCTTACCCATGGGTGGCAACTGCTGGTAGAGAACAGGTCTGCAGGGTAATATGTGCTAGAAAATATGCTTCAAAGCTGACAACTTGAACAATACAAAGCCCAACTCACTTTTTGGCTTTGTGTAGACTCATGAACTTTTTGAGATAGAAACAACCTCACACGTGATCAGGTTCATCTTCAGATGTTTGTAGATGTGAAAACGGGAGCAAAGGGGTAAAGTGACTCATTCAAGGTCACGTATAGCAGAGCTTGGAAAAAAAGTTAGATCCCTGAACTTATGCTCTTTTCACTCTGGCATTAGTTTTCAAATCATGTTCTCTGGGTGATTTTTTCCCCCCCTTTGACCAGAAAGGCCATTATCTGTTAAGTTGGTATATTCCACCACAGGTATAGACCGTGCCCTAAGGACAATGGTGATGATGATGATGAAAATAATAATGATAATAATAGGTAATATTTATTTAGCACATACCAGATATGGCGCTAGCCCATTCCATTTATCTGGTCCTCATGAAACCCCTAAAGTAGTACTGTTATTTACCCATTTTACAGATTAAGTGATAGAGCCAGGATACAAATGTGCACAGTGTGACATGAGAACCCTAGCTCTCAAGTAGGTAATGACACTCTAAAAATCAGTAATTCTACCTCTAAGACCATCACATTAAAGAGGGAGGAAGGGACTGAACCTGGCAGGACCATGGCTGTTAAAATACCCACCATGGGGCTTCCCTGGTGGCGCAGTGATTGAGAATCCGCCTGCCGATCCGGGGGACTCGGGTTCGTGCCCCGGTCCGGGAGGATCCCACATACCGCGGAGCGGCTGGGCCCGTGAGCCATGGCCGCTGAGCCTGTGCGTCCGGAGCCTGTGCTCCGCAACGGGAGAGGCCGCAACCGTGAGAGGCCCGCGTACCGCAAAAATAATGATAATAAAAAAAAAGTACCCACCACGTCTCAGGTGCCTTCCTGATCCCCAAACATACTTCCTGGGCACTCCTCATGTTCAGCTTAAATCATGGAAGGATAATTCCTTGGACAGCTTAAGATCTCTAGCTCTCATTCGTGTCCTGATGTTACTAGATATATGCTTTTTTAATGTTTGCGGATTGTCCTCAAGGAAATTCCCTCCATTTGTCCTTGCCTGCATCCTCCCTCACTTTTCCTGCCTGCATCGCCGTGGCCTCCTGACCTTGACTGCCATCCCCTTATTCTGCGCTTCCTTCCATGAGCCATCATGGTGACACCTCCTAATTTAGCATCATGTATTTTCATACATGATGCTTAGCTGTTCTTAGTTGTTCTTCCAGATCATTAAGTGATGATGACTAAATTGGGTCTTCTCACCTGACCCCATCACAGCTGGAGAGCTATGGCCATTTGCCATCACACCCCCTTCCCTCCCAACTCCCAGCCAGTTCTCACTCCGAATGGCACAGCTTCTACCCTGGTCAATTTGAATTAATTTCTCAGGCAAGATTTCAGGCCATTTCTCCTTCAAGTGATTTTATTAAAATCTAGATATATTACATCCACTGCATACTTCTCACCTTCTAGAACTGTGACTTGCTTTTTTATACTGATCAAAATGTCCTGACATGATTTGTCCTTTTATAAATGCACTCTCTTTGCTTTTCTCTGTTTACGGTCTTTGTAAATTTCCCACATTGCTTCATCTCTTAATTTGGTTTTGTTATTTATACTTGGGAATGAAGGTGGATTTAAACAGCAATGACTGCCCATTAACATGAATTTTTTCCTTTCTGAAAACACAATTGTTCTTAGAGGGCTGCATTTTTTCCTTCCCTTCCCGCTTTCTGGCAGGTCCCTCTATTAACAGATTATGACTAGAATGTCCCTTCGTCTGAGCAGATGTCCTGGCTGTCCTATCCCCACTGTATCCCAGACCCAAAGCAAGGCCAAGCATGTCGTAGACGCTCAGTGAATACTGTACATATCATATACAGTGCAGTGCACACAGTCCTTCCATATCCAATCCCTCACCACATCCTCACATGCCATGTAGTGCGTGAGGTGGATGTCATTATCTCCAAGGTACAGATGAAGAGACTGAGGTAGGTTCTAAGAGGTTGAAGGCAGCAGAGCATAGCAGTTAAGAGCTCAGCATTGGCAGAGGCCTGAGTTCCAGTCCCAGCTCCTGATTTTCACTAGTCGGTTCCCTTGAGCTGGTCTGTTAACAACCCTGAAACTCTTCCCTCACTTGTAGCAGGGATGAAGTAAGATCATAGCCCTAAAGCACTCAGTCTCTGGCATTTCTAGAATGTAATATTCATGGTCGGCAAGTGCAGAGAGGGGACCACGGCCCAAGTCTTCAGCTAGTTCTGTGGCTCATACTGACACTCCAGGAACCCTGTACAGTAACCATGGTAACTGATACCCTTGGGTTAGGACTGGCCTCCCACTTGTGCCTGTCACAGGCAAGGTCAGGGCCCACACGCCTTACCCTTCTTCACCTTCACAGGCCTGGGGGAACACTTCCCTGTCACAAGAACATTTGCACAGATGTGGCACAACTGCAGGGGCCTGCAGGGTCTGACCACAGGCTCCTTCCAGTCTGGTCTCTCCCCTTCTGTCACAAAGACCTATCCATCGATCCATCCCCTGCCACAGTGTGGCTTTGGGAGGATTCAGACGATAAATGATGATGATGCCGTTTATAGTAACAACACTCCTTTCCATTCACAGTGCGCCCTACAGTTTGCAAATTGCTTTCGTTTGATCTCCCAACAGACCAAGAGCAGGCAAGGCAGGGTCCTAATTGCCCTCTACAGACGAGGCTCCAAGTGTGACTTATCCAAGCTACACAGTGAGAAACGTAGTCAGGACTTTAATCCTGGGCCCCTCAGTCCACACACGGGGCTCTTTGATTTGGATTCCCTTCATTACTTTCCAACTCACCTCCTTCAGTTTTACTCTTCTCTTTTATCCCCACTCTCAATTTCTGTCTCCCCCAAAGCCACCCTACCTCATCCTCTATAAAAATGAAAGGACTACATTGACTATGCTTGTAGGCTGAGATTTGGGGGGATGTAAAATTGGAAATTCACGTTTAATTTTTTTTCTATCTATCCCCCATCCTCTGGTTATGTATTTATGCCTGCAACTGGAAGAACTCTGTGCAACACTAAGTAATTAGACACAGCCAACCTACCATCCTAGAACCATCAAGCATCTACCTGTACAGGCATCATGGTTGTCATACCACAAGGAGTAGAAAATGAGGTGCCTAGCCTCTAACAGTTTACAGACTGGTTGGGTGGACATGAAGAGAGAGATATAAGCTACAGACAGGGACGATAAAGGGTAAGTGATCAGTTAGTGGTTCTAGAAAGCACTGTGGCATTCTGAAGAGCTGAGATGGTCAGGGAAAGTGTGCCAGAGGGAGTGAAACTTAAATTTCAACAGATGGCTAGAACTGGGGAGAAGTTATTGAAGCTAAGGGAAACCGAATGAGCAGAGTCCCAGAGGAAAGACTACATCTGGGAGATTGAAGGGTCACGAGCTAGCAGGGCCTCTTTCTGGCAAAGGGTTTCATAAATGGGAAGGGAGCTGAGGTTAGGCCAAACTGTGGCATACTGAATGCCAGGCTAAGGAGCTTGGACATTATCCCGTAAGGGGGTAGGGGATCAAAAACAGTGTTTCATTGGGAGAGTGACATACGGAGTACAGAGTTCAGGGAGGATTTATTTGTCTGCAGTCTTACAAAAGATAGTGTATCAAGGCAGGCAACACGACAGAGACAATCAGAGAACAAAGAGAAATTTGATAAGGCTACACAGCATAACGCAATACGGCTGTTGGAACGCACGGGCTCCAGAGTGCATTATCACACAGCAGCCAGGGCAAAGGCGCAGACACGAGAGACGCATGTTCAAACAGAGCTAAAATCCAGGGGAAATGATCACTCCTCTCCAGACGCCAGGGAGGGCAACCCCGACTCCACCTTCCTAGTGCACTCTACCGCTCTTTCCTAACCTCCACAGCTTGTGCAGTTACACATTTGACAGCTGTCCTCCCCCCACCCCCCAAAACTGTACACATTCAGAGGCAAGGGCCAGGCCTATCTAATTCATGCTATATACCCAGCCCCTAATCACCTGTAGAGGCTCAGTAAAGTTTTTCAGTTTGTACTAAAGCGAAATTCAGCAGCCAGTTAAAAGAACAGCAAGGCTGCTCTACGGAGGTATAAAGGAAAGAGAAGTGTGGAAGAAACGGGAGTTTGATCTTAAGTTCAGTGAGGAAGGTGAACGGTCAAAAGCAGAAAGCCTGTACCAAAAGTCTCTGCCTGATATCCCTTCACAGTCCTCCCTCATCTGTGCTCAGGGACCCTTCAGGTAGGCAACTTTTTGTTGTCCAATAACTTGATCTTCAAATCTCTGACACTCAGCACGGGACAGACACTCAACAAGTGGATTTACAAGGGGAACAAGTGATGCTTTGAAGTCCATGGAAACCACGAAGGCACAAAGCACTGTCAAACGCATGCCTCTGTCTACATTGGCTCAGGGACCTTGAAAGTTCAAAACTGTGGAGGGAAGAAGTATGTTTGGCCCCTCCTCCTCTATTATCTCTACCATAGAACCAGGTACCCTGCCTTGGTGACTGCAGACAGAAATGTACAAAGCATCTAGATCTGCCGTGTCTTGCTTTAGGCAACTGTCTCAGAAATGTTTTATCAAGAAGAACAAGCTAAACCTAACAGAGAGCCTTGAGGGAAACTTTTAATAAAACTCATCGCGCTCACTAAAGAGCAGGCAACAGGAAAGGAAAATAGAATTTACACATACAAATATTTATGAACCTAGAAGGACACAGAGACAGGATGGTGGGGTGTGAATTATGGGGAATGGGTTTTGTTCTGTCTTTACTTGCAGTTGTAACCCCTGAACTATCTGCTTGCACCTTTCTAGCCTGGGGAAAGTTCTTAAATGTTTTCATTGTATCTGGTACCTTGGGGCAGTGGAAAGAATGCAAGGTGGGGGGCTGACAACAGCTTGGACTTGAACCCCAACAATGATAATTCAGAGCTGGGTGACCTTAGGTGAGAGGCTCAACCTCTTTAAACTCCCATCCGTGAAATGGGAGCAGCAGAAGCTCCCTGCCTGGATTACTGTGCAGGTTCAGCTGGAGCATGTTGCAGGGAAATCCACACTGTGTCCCCTACACCCAGGAGACTGACAGCGTGAGTTGGCTCCTGCCTGCTTGTAACCCTCTCCCTTCAGACCTACTGGGAAATTATGGGATTAAAAGAAATCACTGACACATGTGGCTCCTCTAACCACATGCTAGGTAAATATTCACATCTTATGAACAGCGAGATAAACGGTCTTATTTGGATTACACTCAAGGCAAATTAATCGAAGCCGAGGTGTCTGGCCAGGAGCAGATAAAGTCAGATCTCACACAGATGACCTCAAGCCTGCTCAGACGCTCCTGTGCGAAGGAGATTAACGCCCACTCCACACTTCTGGGACCCCAGTGATGGAGTAAATAATTCATTTCCATCCATGTTTCTCCTCCTGCTGCCGAAATTCAGATTTAAGTTTCAAACACTTCCATTTGTAACTATAATAACAACCAAAATCCCAGCGAGGGCTCCCCCTCACAAATGGTGTGTGTTTTCCCTGACTCTCCTGCTACTGGATTAGTCCCTGGGGAAGCCCTAAGACCCACACTTTAACCTTTCTCCGAGCGGATTGAATAACTAGCTCTACTTACAGCTGTTTATGCAGCATCCCTGAAGACACCAGGTAAACACCTGAACCCAGGCAACTATCAGCTGGAAATTGGAGCCAAGCTTCATCATAAATCCATTAGCCAACACAGGCACAGGCAACCTATTGTGAAATAAGAGCTCCAGCGGCCATCCCAAGGTTTTTTTTTTTCTCCTCCTTCTAGTCCAAATAAAATGGAGTCAACCAGACAGTTAAACATCCTGCTTTGTTATATTGTCAGATTATATTTCTTACACATTTTCTCCTGTATGTTTCTGTTTAGATCTGATTCTTACTGGGGGATTATACAGACAGGAAATAGGGAGAGTGAAATCAAATAAGGCCGAACAGAGCACTGCATTTGTGGAGCAAACTTGATTGAGATCATACCCAGAGGAGAGCCCTTGTGCGGGGCTGCAGCCTCAGCCCCACGTTGGCAAGAATGTGTATTGTCATCACCACTGACCCACAGCAACCACTTGTGTGTAAGGGGAACTCTTGTGAATTGGGGCAAGGGGGTGGGACTTGGGACTGGGACACATTTGATGTTCTTACCTGTCGATAATTACAATCAGCATAGAATGGGAGTTTGTGAGTTGTGCAGACTCCCTGAAATGTGTCTGGGAAGTGACTTGCTACAGACACAGGCTTTTTTTAGGAACATGAAGTAGAGTATGGTGGAGATTGAATTATACTCTGTCCCTCATGTCTCTCTACTTGTGGGACTGACGAAACAGCACTTGTATTCCGATCACAGATGACATGATTGAATGTTCCCCAGGCTCCTGGGAGATAAGCCAGTGTCACCATACCCCATCAGACCTGGAAACAGAGGCCAAGATTATCACCCCACCTCTATGATCCAAGGAGGATGAGAAGGCTTGTGTTTTATCAGTCACCTGCTCAGTTGCCTGATGGTAACAAATGGTTCCTAAGAATTTGAGTCCCAGGTCTTCCCTCCACTTCCACTGTGTACGGACTTATTAAAGAACCAGATGGTCTCACTTGCGAGATCACTCAAAGTGATGACCTTAAAGACTTGCTCCTCCAAACTATGGTCCGCACACCAGCAGCATCACGGGCATTCCCTGGTAACTTGCTAGAAATGCAGCATCTCAGGCTCCATCCCGACCACCGACCCTCCCCAATTAGAACCTGCATTTGAACAAGATGTCCAGAAGATGCATACGTACATTAAATTGTGAGAAGCGCTGGCCTAGGAAGCAGCTTGAGAAAGGTCCAATGCAACCTTGTTGCTAGGGGCAGCAGCCCATTAAAGAGGGGACTTTGTCCTCGTGGTGCTTGGTTTGGAGACGATAATAACCACGTCCGTCCACCTACTGCCCCTGAAGACTCATTCTGTTTTGCCTGCCACACAGGCTGCCCCTTTGGCCAAAGGTCCCTGCTACGCTGGGGTGTAAGGCAGGTGATGAGAGTAGCGGCCACAGGTCAAGGTGGAGCTAACATCAGCAGCCACACTGGAGAGGCGCTGCCACAAAAGCCTAGACAAAACGCGTGGCTAAGAATCAGGTCAGTGTGCTAAGGGGCAGCGCTGACGAAACAGCAGCTAGAAAGAAAGACTCCATGGATGAGGCAAGGCATCTGAGAAAGAGATATTTACTGAGAGCTACTCTGTTAAAAACACACTTGAGACTAGAGGGCTGCCTCACTCAGCTATCCATCAATAGCAATCCATGTCAGGTGACCTAAGCAGAGGCCTGAGATCAAGGCAGGAGGAAAAGACTCCACCAGAGCAGTTTCACCCGAAGCTAGCTGGGCCTGGCATTCACTCCATTCCTGTGGACATTTTCACTGCCTCTTTTCACATCAGTGAACTAAGATCCCCAAATGCTGACACCTTGATTACACAGATGCCAGGATGCCAACGGCCCTCCCCTCCCAGCTCTCTGCTTCCAAACGGAGCCTCTGCTGGGGTACACACCACCACCCCCACCTTGGACATCCCCTCCTCATGAAATAGGACCACTTGACAGCCAGAGGGTGAATCATACCCACCCAGTTTCCTGATTTTTGATGAAGGACTTAGTTGGGTTTGGCTTTGGCTTTTGAAATTCTCCTATTCAGGTGCAGTTGGCTTCTGCTTCCACTCCCCTATTCCCCAAATTTGGGGTGGAGTATCCAGACTCCCCCTGAATCCCATGGGCTGCAGGGAAAGCCAACTCTTCCTCTTAGTTCTGGAATCGAGCATGTGAGTTAGGCCCAAGATACCAGCAAAACCCAGCCCTATGATCCCTCTGATTAGAGTGATTGGTTCAGAAATAAACGTGTGACTTAATGGGTCCAATTAGTTGGAAACTCCAGGATTTTTGTTGAATCTCTTGCTGAGCAAGAGAGTTACTCTTTATTTACATGAACCAAAAAGCAGATCACCCTGGGAATGGCCATCAGCCATGTCAGGATCACAAAGGAGGTATCCTGCCAAGAATGAAGCCAACGCCAAGAAAGTGAAGCCGAAAAATGGGTGAAGTGAGACACTAGTTCTTGGTCATATTGTTTGAGTTATTAGACTTTTCAAGAACTGAGTCCATGAATTCCCTTTGTTGTTTAAAGCAGTTGAGCTGAAAGTTCTGTTATTTGCAGCTGAAAGCATCCTAACTGACATATCAGGTAAATAAATAATTCCCGGCCGGGAAGAAAGATAACGTCTCACCAAAATTCTTTTGGCTGGGCATATATTAGACCCTCCTGGCTCCCATCTGCCCCCCTAATAAATTGTCAGACAGAAAAAAAAAAACCAAAAAAACGCAACTCTCAGATGAAGAGGTTGTTTAAACAATTTGCAGAGGAACAGAAAAGTGGCTGCCCTGCCTTCCTGCATCCCCAGCTCTATGAAACAATCATCCCAGACCTGCTTAGGTTTTCAAATCTGCTTTCTTTCCTCAGGAGTTTCTTCTTTGTGCTATCTAGGGATTTAAATATCGGAAGCAAATTGTCCACCCCTCCCCCCATTCTGCCTACGTCCTCCAATTCTCCACTCCCTCCTTCACTATATTTAAAGTGGGTTCGGGGTGGGCAGGGGGTGGGAGGGAACCTTATTCTAATCCCAGCGCAATTCTGTCAGCTCTTTCCTAATCCCTCCACCTGTGAGATAATTGCTGGCATTCAGGGGAAAAACTCAATAGTAATCATAGACTCGCACACAAAGACACAAAAAGAGGCAGATAAAATAGCGGAAAGAAAAAAAAATCACAAGCCCAGAATTATCCACACTCTGACACTCATTCTAGAAATACAATGCAGCCAACCACTCTCTACATGGAATGAAGGCACAGCTTTACAGGAAAGGGGTGCATTTCACAATATCATGCTTTTTATGATTTCTACACGTAGAGTAAAATTATACAAATCTAAAAACTAAAATAGGCTGCCATCATTTAACTATGCACAAGTCAGACACAAAAAACAAGCAGGCCTATCAAACAGAGACTCACTTATTGTCTTAATGTAACAAGAGAATTCTCTTAATCAAGGGTGTCCCGTGTTAGGTGGTAAAGGGGTGAGGGGGAAACCACGCTAAAGTGTTCCTATCCAGTGACCAGAATAAAATAAAATCCTGTGAATCAGGTATTTGGCCCCACTCTCAACTCAGGCTAAGATTTCAACCACACTTCTAGCTCTTGGTTTATGGATGCCAGACTGAGATTAAACCTCTTAAAACAAAGATTACAACAAAAATTCATGTATAACAACTAGGTTTATAAGCTACGATAAATGTGAAACCTGCTTTAAACTACATAAAATACAACAAAATACTTTTAGTAAAGTCTCATATGCTTCCTTTTTGGTTTGCTATATTCCTTGGAATTTGCTACAACACTGTGTATGTCAAGCTTGCCTGATCATAAGAATAACTTAGAACTGCAGATTTTGTGGTCCTAAGAGTAAAACTAAGAGTCTTTAGTTTCACAAGTTCCCTGAGTGATTCTTATGAATTTGAGAAACGCTACTGTAACTCTGTAGGGTTTTATTTAAAATAAATATCATGTATATGCATATTATAGAAAAGGGAATGGACATGGGCCCTCTAACTCATAGAAATCACAGAGGCATTTTTAAAATTTGTTTTGTTTGTTTGTTTGAAAAAAAGGTAAACTGAAGAAGGTTAATAGGCATGACACAGATGATGTAAGAATAGAACGCAACTCACCCACTGGGGCAGGGACTGCCATTGTATCCACCAAACTCCTTTCCCTTTTCTCCTGGGCACACAGCTAAATTACATTTCCCAACCTCTTTTGCCATTAGATGGGATCATGTGATTGAGTTCTGGCTGATAGTAAGTGGCACACACTACTTCCAGGCTTGACCCTTTAAAAAAAATCCTTCATGTTCCTCTCTTTCTCTCTCCTCTCTCCACCTCTCCACCATTCCATCTCTCTCCATCTGCCAGGTGAATGCAGTGAAGGATGAGGTTCCAGAAAATGACAAAGCCATAGGAGGGAAGGTGCCCAGGTGCATGAATGACTCCTGCACCACCCACTAATTTGCACTGAACTGTGATGTGAGTGGGAAACTTTGCTAGTATTAAGCCACTGGGATTTGGGAATTATTTGTTATAGAAGTTAGCCTACCCTAATACACACCATTACTTCCCTGAACCTCTCTGTTTTGTCCTGTTCCCAACCCACTCTCTGGACTTTAGTAACAAGTAAACACAGAATAGTGGGGAAACAAGCCACAGGAGCTGCCACAGCCATGTCAGTATAATATTACAACCCCACAGGAAACTACCTGCCCCCAGAAAAGGGCTCTCACATTTTAAGTAGCGTTTAGTACAAAGCCCAAGACAAGAGAAAGAAATATGAATTGCTTTTGGAATGCTTTATATAGATGTTTTCCTCCGACTATATTGTGAGCTGCTTAAGAACAAAGACTGATTTTTATTCCTGTATCCCTTATACTCAATGTTTGTTAAATCCAATTTTACTTTATTATTACTGTCAAGAGCAAAGGAAACATTTATTAAAATTGTAGCAAGAGAGCTTCCCTGGTGGCACAGTGTTTGAGAGTCTGCCTGCCGATGCAGGGGACACGGGTTCATGCCCCAGTCCGGGAGGATCCCGCATGCCGCGGAGCGGCTGGGCCTGAGAGCCATGGCTGCTGAGCCTGTGCGTCCAGAGCCTGTGCTCCGCAACGGGAGAGGCCACAACAGTGAGAGGCCCGCGTACCACAAAAAAAAAAAAAAAAATTGTAGCAAGAGCCAGGCCTCTTGTTATGCGCTTAACATGTTAGTTCATTTACTTCTCAATTTTACCAAAAGTAATGTATTATTTATAATACACTATATATCATATTATTTATGTACATTATTAAAAATATACTATAATGTATCATTATCCCCGTTTTACACCACAGAAAATTAATTGAAGTGTAAGCCCATGTGCCACAACTGCTGAGCCTGTGCCCTAGAGCCCGTGAGCCACAACTACTGAAGCCCACGCACCTAGAGCCTGTGCTCCGCAACAAGAGAAGTCACCTCAGTGAAGAGTAGCCCTCGCCGCAACTAGAGAAAGCCCACGCACAGTAAAGAAGACCCAATGCAGCCAAAAATAAATAAAATTTAAAAAAAACACTAAGTTTATCTTGGTTCTGCTACTACAGTTGACCCTTAAATAATGCAGGGGTTAGGGGCACAACCATTTGTGGAGTCAAAAATCTGTGTACAACTTACCGTCAGCTCTCCATATACATGGTTCTTCTATATCCTTTGTTTCCTATCCATGGATTCGACCAACCATGGATCATGTAGTACTGTAGTATTTACTATTGAAAAAAATCCAAGGATAAGTGGATCCCACAGTTCAAACCCATGTTGTTCAAGGGTCAACTGTAGTTTTGTAACTAGTTCTGTAACCTTGGACTTCTGTTTTCTTGTCAATGTAAATGGGGATAATGCCACATATTCATTCAGAGATTTCTTCTTTAAAGTGAAATGAGAAAGTAGAAAAGAAAATCTTTGCTTTAGGTCAAAAAGGAATTGGTAGAGAAATGTAAGAATCATTTCAGACAAGATAAACCATTTCCAGGAAAGAAGAGGCAGTGATCCTCACCTCTAAAACAAACTGCCAAGCAAGGACTGGCATAAGAGTCAGTGAATGGAAATTCAACCTCTCATGTCTAGGGAGAATTGGCCTGTCTCTGTCCACTAAATGGATGAAATAAAAAATGCACAAAAGACTTCCAGCTATTGGTTGGCCAGAAAGGGCATATAGGATGCAAAAGAGAAAGTGAGCCTGTGAATTCTCAAATGTATTTTTTTCTTATTATATTTGGAGCGAAGCCGACCAAAACAGGAAGGGATCTGGAAAGTTGACAAAAATCATTACTCTCCACAAATTACTCTAACCTTGCCAAGGCAGTGACCTTCACACTACCACTGGTTTAATGGCATTTATTTCAACATTAGCTGATTTCATTATTAAACAAAGAGGCAGAGCACAGATAATACAACTAAATCACTCTTGTAAATATTTAGTATCATTGCCTTTCTTTTTGCCTTTTAACAAATCACTATCAAAGCTGAAGCACATAGTAGAAAACACTTTTATTCTATCCTGGAAAAAAAAGCTTAGTGCTCATGCGTTTTATTTATCTAGTTCTCCAAGTGACTTTGACACTTGAGAGCCCTTGTGATCAAAACAGTCTGAAGGAAGGCAATTTCGTGACAATTTGAGAGCTGATTTCATGCACTGATCAACATCTCCCAAAGTTGCCTCATGGAAGGGTACTAAACTTAACCTATCAGACACATGGCTAACACTGAAGGAGAAACTTCATTTTTAAAAGAAAACAAAGAAATGATATTGGCTTAAAGACAAATACATTCTTACTTGAGAAAAATGAATTTTCCTTTTTAGTTAAAAAAATCATAAGTGAAATTACTAAACTATTCTTAAGGAAGAAAGGAAGTGGAAAAACTATTAAGTAACAGTTTGAAAGTTAGTCCTAAGTGGATTTCCTCACAGGCATCCACTGTGTTATAGACTGTCAACCTGGGAACAGTAAAAAGAAAAAAAAAAATGGGTGTAAAAGCTTTTTAAAGTGAACTGGTGTCACCATCTTACTTCAGCCAAGACAAAGAAGTCGACAGGGCAAGTCCATAAGTGGTACAAAGCATTATTAAATCCTGAGAGTCAGAGCAATTTACTGACAACTTCAAAAGCTAGGGTTGCATCAGTTCTTAGGGCAGTCAAGTAATTTAAGAGACAGCCTTGCTTAGAATGCATGCACTCCGATATCTCCAGAATCTTTCTTACATGACATTATCGATAATGATCTCAGCAGCCTGTGAATGATCTATAGCAAATGCCACTCATGCAGCGAAGATAACTAAGAAAACCTGAGGCAACTTCGTGGGAGGGGAAAGAAAATAGCACCAGGAGTCGGGAAGTCCGGGTCTGATCCCAACAGCGCTATGCGCTGTCAATAGAGCAACACACACAGCACTTATGCCCTCTCAGCATATGTTTTGTCATCCACAAAATGACAGTAGGATGGACTAAAGGAGTTTTTAAGTTCCCTTTCGGCTCTGAAATTACATCCTTCTAAGATTTGGGGAAGCAAATCAGCTCTTTTAAAAAAGTAACTGTTCGCTAAATGTTCTTGTTTTCTTTATCACCCTTACAGTTTTATCAGGTAACATAAGGGAATCCCATAGCTCTTTATGCACAGAAAAAGAGGAAGCACATCCACTGAAAACTTAAAGAACAATCAGGCTTTAACAGGATTACTTTTTTTTTTTTTTTCTGTTATGGGTGGCTCTAAAGGAAGAGGCCAATGGTTCCCTTTTGCAATGGAGGTGCCCCAAATCCTCCTACTGAAAGTGCAGTAGTATCAAGGAGGCTCTTGGAGCTGTCCGTGGTACTGAACTCTGCTAAGCGTTACTAACTCGGTGATTCCTAGTGCCCATTCAACAAATATTGACTAAGTCATTTCCACTCTGAGGCAGGCAGTTATAGGCACCGAATATACCACGACAAACAACACAGATACTGCCCCTGATTTTGTGGGGCTTGTATTCTCATGGATTACTAATTCCTTGATGTTGTATAGTGCCGTTTTAATTTGCACAGCACTTTTAACTGCATGATATCAATTATTACCCAGAACAAAGCCACCAAGTAGGCATTTCACAGGTAAAGACTAGAAGATCAAAAAGATTAATTAATTTGTTCAAAGTTCCCAGACCGATGGTATGCTGACAAGATGTATTTGTGACGATGATAACTAATGCTTATTATTAATCTTTATGATAACTAATATTTATGTTAGATCCGAGCTCTAGCATAAGCCTTTTCTATACATTGTCTTAGTGTCCTCCCAAGTAGGTAATATTATTGCTCCCATTTTACTTATTAGGATATGAGGCTTAATGAGTTCATATAACTTAAGTGTCAAGCATTAACATCAGTGCTTTAATCTACCTGTTTTCTTCCTCAGCACCCTGAACTAGGTCTCCTGACATTTACCTCAATGCTCTTTCTACTCTATAGTTCTGACATGCATTAGAATTACTCACACCTGGATATTTGGTGTTCCAGGCTCAACTGCCACATGGATCAATCAGTTTAAAACTGGGAATCTCACCTATAACAGTTTTGGCCAATGCATCGGTAAATGCCCATTATTGGTCACTTGGGGAAATGAGGGCGATTATGGCTGGCTCAGCAAACTGCATCTCCAAGGCCAGATTAATAGCCCCAGGCAAACGGCCTACTATACAGATGGATCAATGGCAGCCACTTCATACTGAACGGGCAGCACATAAATAGGACAAAGTCCTCAGGCTTGCAATGAGAGAGCCACAAAATCCTTAGCTGAGTCAATGATTTCTAAATAAAATACAAGTAATTCTTAACAGAAAGAATTTCTTTCACCAACATGTTCACTGTCTGGAAAAAAAAAAGGCATTGATAGCCAAACTCTCAGAATGACCTTAGCTATACAGTAGAGAAATAACCATGGTGACTGTTAACCTGCTCCAAATTTCAAAGCAAATAAGACTTAATAAGGTTCCTAGTAATCTTCCCATCTTATGCTGAGATCAGCTTTTCCTAGAGTTAAGCAGGCCATTATCAGAAGCATTGTTTACACACACTATATGGATACCTATTATAGTACTTCTGTAATACAAACTGGGAGTACTTTAACAAGACCAGTGTCTTTAAAACCACAGTTGTTTTAACATCTGTGTTATGCACTTTACCAGGAAGCAGTAATTTTTCTATTGAAACCAACCCATCCAAAAAACTATTCCCAATCAAACAGAAAATGTAGTTAAAAAGGATTCTTGAGTGAAGGCAATCCAAAAGCCTCTTTCAAAATTTAGAGACATTAAGGTTTTTAATTTTAGACTCAAAAGGGACTTTAGAATTATCTTGTCCAAAGTTTTTCAACTGGAAAACTAGTTTTAATTCTAGCTGTCTCATCCAAAATGTAAATTACAAAAAAGAATTTCACGTCAAATAAAATTGGGTAAAAAAATAATAATAATAAATTTGGGTAACTTTGAAAATGACATTTTCTCTCCTAGAGATTCAAAATTTGTATTGTCCTAACAAAGACTCTGAGAAGTCCTAAGGTCAAAAAATCTGTTTAATTTTGTTTTAAATCTGTGTTTTAAGAATCTACTTTTCCCATACTTTTTTTTCTTGAAATATTATTAGCACTTGTCAAAATTCTTTCTGAGGGCTTCCCTGGTGGCACAGTGGTTGAGAGTCCACCTGCCGATGCAGGGGACACGGGTTCGTGCCCCGGTCCGGGAAGATCCCACATGCCGCAGAGCGGCTGGGCCCGTGAGCCATGGCCGCTGAGCCTGCGCATCCGGAGTCTGTGCTCCGCAACGGGAGAGGCCACAACAGTGAGAGGCCCACGTACCGCAAAAAAAAAAAAAAAAAAAATCTTTCTGAAAATAGCAACCTGGATTAACACACTATATAATATCAGATTCTGAAAGATGACAAAATTTCTCCCAAATCACACACACTTGTGTTTTTCCTTGGGGCTATTTTGAAACCAGATTAGTTTTAAAGAAATATAACATTTTAAAACATCTCCAGTTCCTCTTAAACAATAAGCAAATGGTTAGAATTGATTGTGTTCCACAGTCCTCCCATCAACTGTGTAACATGCCAATCACTATAGATATATTAGACCATGAAACTCACATTATTAAGTTCATGTTCAGAGATGTCACCAATAATTGAAGAATATGTTTTCTTCAATGCATATTTTAAGCCATTCAGTGATTCTTAACAGCAACTAGGAGCAACTGGTTATAGTAACATACTAAGTTCAGTTTAAATATTTCAAGAAAGTGGGTTGGGAGATTTTCCTACCTTTGTTGGTTGATATACATTTTATTTTGTTTAGGGAGAAGTGTAATACACACACACACACACACACACACACTAGTATTTGAGGTTTGATATTTATTTTTGGACAGTATCAAGCCAAAGTACTGACTCTCATTTCAATAATGGATCTGCCGGCATTTGCAAGAAACAGTCATTAGCTTATCTTTAAGTAAATATTTTGATTGTCAGACAGCTCGTTGCAAACAAGGTTCTTTTCCAAACACTCACTCCCGATGCATCCAAGCCCACTTGCACATCATTCATTCAATAATCTGTGTCTGGCTAAAATATAAAATCATCATAAGGAAGTCGAAGTACAGAAAAAAAGCATACTTTGCTGGCTTTTCATTTAAAAGGGCTCCAGAGCATGTGGGACCTGGTTCTCTTTCAGTTCTCTGGTCTTTGCTATGCAACATTACCATAAAGCTTAGGAAATGAGCTATTACACACCATCATCCCTCCTAACGGCTATCACAGAAAATCACACACACAAAACAGCATTAATTGTCAGAATTAGCAGCCATTTAAAAGGCAGCTGTTCTTTCACTTTTAAATGGGCTCCAAATTTCAGATCTTCTCCCTGTGTTGGCTGCTTGAACTATGGCTGTTACACACTTATACATACACAAGCACACACAATGGATCCTTAGCCAAATGAATTTTTTAAATGCGCTATATTCAAAGGACCCAAGAAAATATTGTTTACTCAGCGACATTTTCCACACCAGTGCTTGCCATCATTGTTCCAACTGGCTGGAAAGCTTCCAACCTGCACAGAAGCACTTGTCACAGCTCCAGGTGAAAGGAACTGTTTTCTGAGGTGTGGGGGGAGAAAAGAGCAATATCTCTTTAAGAGTCAACAGTAAATTAACTTGCCCAAAAGAGTGAAATAATTAGCAATTAGTAGCTTATTAAAAGGATGGCAAAGGCCAAGCTGCCATCTGGGATCTCCAGTTTCTTGTGATTGTTCTTATGTCAAGAGGTGCGAGTTGCATTAGCTTTCATGTCACCGTGCCTGCCCTTACTTTATATGTAAATTTTAATGAAAGATGTGTCACTGTTAAAATCATACGTCCATCACGAAGTGCTATTTGTCTGGCTTTTTACAAAGCATATGGTCTTTTCTACCCCTGCTGTTCTATTCACCACTAAATGCCTTCAAAAAAAGAGGAAAACCCAATGATATCAATTAGATATTCTCTTTGTGCAGAGGGAAAACTGAGTATCATCAAAAACCAGGCAAAGCTCCACCTCACCAGAGGGCAACATTTCTGCCTCTATTTACACACAGTGAAAACCACAATGCCTCATTGTCTTGCAAGGTTAATCTTTCTTAACGAAAATTAAAGCAATCTGGAGACTGCCTGCTGATTACTACATGGAATCACACAGTTTTAAAGGAAGTAGGGGGAATAAAATATATTTATTAAAAATAAGTGATAGAAAGTGGCAGGACAGAACCTTATGGGATGATGGACACATTGAATATCTCAGTCTGGATGGTATTTAACATGGATGTATATAGATTAAAAAATATTTAAGCTGTACGCTTAAGAGTATGGATTTCATAGGCTTTATTTACACTATGTATGCTGTCCTTCAATAAAGATAAACAAATAAATAAATGAAAAATGCCTAACATTTTCACATACAAAGCAAGTTCTCTTTTCTGATTCTGAGAAGTTAAAAGGTGGGGAGTGAGCTAACTGAATTGTTACCTGACAGTTTCCCTTTAAAATAAATAAAATCATTTTAAGACTACATATATAATAATAAGTCGAAAGCAGAATTTATGTAAGGCTTTAGAAGGAGAGGTGGCTGTGACATTTGAAAACCATTTTCAAACTCTACTGACTGTTAGCAAGATGTCAGAGGACAGGCCCATATTTCCTGGGTCCGCCCTGTGTACTTTATACCTAGCAAGTGGCCTGGCCTGTTGTTGGCTCTTTGTCAATATTTGTTGAATGCTGAATAACCATTGTTTTTCAAGTGTTAAAGTACACAGTCTGCTAAATTCAGATGTATATCACACTGGAATGAATTATTTTTAGTACTCTACAAATGAAAGCTACGTGTAATAACATACTCAATCAGTATAAACCTATTAATAAGTATTTGGACAAACTGGACCTATACCCAGATGTATATACACTGCCCCACACACCTGAAAAACACACCATAACACAGACAAACCTAAGCACATAAGGAAATGCATTCTGCTTGAATTCTTTATAAATGTTTCATAAAGATAATACAATTTAATAAAACATCCTGTTATCAAAGTTGAAAATTATATGTCCTTTAAGATTAACCAACTTGCCTTGGTAAGCAAAAGTCTATACACGTACGTAGGTCACCATTCACCTTGGAGGAGAAAGTGTTTTATGATATATGCACACAGAAACAAAATCTGTGTGTAAATACTAAATCCAAATAGATAATTGAGAAGGAGGAAATAGACATATTGGTTAGAAATCTGAGAAATATTTTCCTTTATATATAATGCCAGTTGGAGCTTAATTGAAACATCCCATTGATCCATTGTTCATTTTACTAATAAATCTGTTCACATTTACACATTTTAAAAAATGCTCCAAGAAACACCTGCTTTTAAAAAATTTCTTCAGTGTCCAATGAATATTCCTAAAGAGGGAAGGAGAAAAAACATTTTTCGTATTTTAAAGCACCATTTTAGATATCACTGTCAAAAACACAGAGTTGCTAAAATCAAGCAATCTTACTTCTTGTATTTAAAATAGACCTATTTTCCCCCTGCAGACTTTCAAAACGTTAGAAGAAAATAATAAAACATGGAAAATAGGCTTCTTTTAAAAACAACATGATGTTATTCATTGTCAAGAGGACAAATCAGTGGTGGATGAGAAACAGATGAGGCAAGAGATGGAAATATAATATTGCCCTTATTTTATTATAATTAGATATTTATAGAGCACAGATGAGTTTATTTTCATAATTAGTAGCTGGCATTGCATTTACTAATTTGCATAAACAGTTGGCTATCAAAGCAGTAACTTATTTTCAGGGCTCTTGTGTCCTAGCAGGGACAAGAGAGGCCTCAACTCCCAAAATGAGCTTTTTTAATGTTATTACCAGCAAAATATAATCTACATGAAATCGTGTTCAAGTTCATGTAGCTTAATTATCTCTTTCCAGTTTGGCCAGTGTTGACTAGTTCATCATTAAAAGGCCAATCAAATCTACAGGGGAAAAAATACATATAAATTGGAAGGGGTCTCTCAAATCTGATGGATTAAAGTAAACTTAGGGTCAACACTATCTAGTCTAGTAGATAAAAAGTTCTGTAGAGCAAAAGATAAAAGGAATTAAATGGCCCCTAGCCACCCTTATTATTTACAGGTTGTGCTGGTTCTTGGCAATTGTTGAAGGTGTCAGTGACCTCTCTTCTTGGTCATTCTGGGCATTCTCCATACCCTCTCCACCCATGCCCACTCCCCTCTACAAAACTAACTTCAACCAACACGTGGATCAGGCTCCCTGGCAGTAGTGCTAAGGGTAGGAAATATTCCTGGTGCCCTGACCACTGCTGTGGGCAACGCGAAAATTAATCAAGCATGCTGCCTACTACTGACATTCAGCAAGAAACCTTGGAGGAATATTTTACTCCTCTTTTCTCGTCAAGCCAAAGGCCAAAAGCTTGTGGTTCACGGGCCAAATCATTTGGCTCATGTGAGTGTATGTGTGTACGTATACGTATAGAGAGAGAGAAAGAAAGAGGCCATGAGCTGACATTTTTATAAAATCTACTCTGGCTTATCTTGAGGCTCTGGTGACACTGGGCATGCATTCTTGCATGGCAGCAATCGGCTGGAGCAAAGTAGAGGCTGCTGCCCTTGACGGGATTTGTGCTTCCCAGTTTGCCACAATCCGTACCACTCCCTACTGTTGATCTTACACTAGGACTTTTCTTACTACAAGATCTGCTCCTTGATAATACTTGTCAAGCCCCTGTAGGCATTTGAGTCTGCAACACCTATTCCAAGTTCATTTTAATGGAAAGTATTTGGTAATCTAACCCAGGACTGTCAATCCCCAAACTGACAAGAAAAGGGGGATGGAGGCCAAAACACACTCTAAACACTTAAACAAAGGCAGTCAAAATCAAGTCAAAAAAGCTGACCAAGACTGATTGCTGGAGAACTCCTTTGGTCAGCTACTTCTAGTTAAAGTCATGTTTGCTTTTGGCCCAATGCAGCCCAATGACCTCCTGAATGTGGCGATTAATCGTTATAGCCTAAACATCCTGCTCAGTTTTGTAGATTTAACTTCACAATTCTTTCCACTACCTGTTCGCTATTTCATCACTCAGCTTTAAAAGAATGACCAAATCTGAGGCATTCTTTTCTCTGACAAGCTCCTAAGACTATATCCAAAGACTTTCTCACCTTTATTCTGATGTAATCTATGACCATTTCCCTCTGTCACTTGTACACACAGAGCCAAGAGAAGGCCTGAGTGAGGGGGGAACTGGAGCCAGAACATCTGGCCCCAGTCCATGACCCACTGGGGCTCCTTTGCTCCGGTGGTTGGGGTAGTGATAAGGGGCATAGGTTGGTGTACAACTCTGGACAAAGTACTGAGCTACGTGCAGTATGGGTGCAAGGTTCTTCAGGGACTGGGGTGATTGAAACACATGAATAAGTCTGATTCAGGGCAGTTTGGCCTAGGTACTTCATAACAGAAACACAAAGTCTGGCGGACCTAGGAAGCTTGAGCCTTAAAGGGTGATAAGGGGGAGAAGGGTGTTCCAAGGACATTCAAGAAAGAGGATAAGAGCTTGAGGAAAAGCCTGAGGCAGGAAACCATAGTGTGGATTCAGGCAGAGAGAGCTGTTGACTTTAGGTCGAGACAAGGGGCCTGGTGGGGGTGATAGTGCAGAGTACGCTAAGTCATTGTAGAAAAAGTGGAGAAGGCGTGTTGACAATTATACAAGAACCCTTCAAAAGCTTTTGAGCAGACTGGCTACATGATCCGATTTAATTTTAATTTTGCTTTATTTTCCCTTCTAGGAAGATGACTGACAGCAGGATAAGAAGGATTAGGGGTTTTGAGTCCCTTCTTGGTATAACCTCCTATGCTTGACCCATCTGGGCATTAAAAAATGAATACGTTTGTCTTCAGCATACTTGCAATCTAGTAGTGGGGAGTAGCCCAATTCCCAAATAAGTTTAATATAGGATAGTAGAGGGGGACATGGAAGGAAAAAGCTCATATCTGAATGCAGCAATGCAGAGCACTCACATCATCAGCTAGGAAATAAAATCTATGTATGATTTCAGTGGGCAGAAACAAGAGGAGGAGGAACTGTCAATAGGGGAGGAAAACAGAATAAGTAAAACTAGGAGATGAGGAAAGGTACAGTGATATGGTATCATATTTGGCATCAATTTTGCATCAAAGATTAACAGGGAGGAAGGTTAAAGGTAAAAAGGCCGTATTAGGGATGGCTTTGAAAGTGAGATAGTTAATCCTGCACTCCATATGGGGGACAGCAGAGCTTAAGCAGTTCTCAGTTACTGGACAGACTGGAAGAGAACAGAGATTAATTAGGCTAGGGCACTAATCTAATAAGGGCTGACTGGGAACTGAACCAGAGTGTCAAATAGAGATGCAAGAGACATTCCAAAAAAGAATCCCAACAACCTCTCTTAACATCACCTGGGAATAGGAAAGTTCAAGAAGGAAAAAGAAAGCAGTTGCTGAGTTCAAGCCCAGGTGATAAGGAAGATGGGAGAACCATTAACGAAAATAAGGAAGCTGGTTTGTGGCCAGATGGTGCGAAGGTTGACTTTAAATACTGAAGTGACAGTACAGTTATATGGACATGTGTTATGGGGAATGCAAAGTGGCAGGTTGGAACTTGAGCCAGGTCAGTGCCAGGGAGGTAGTTGGGAGGCATATCCATGGATGTCATCCTTGGACCCAAGAAAGGCAGTATAGAGTAGTGGTTAGGTGCTCAGATTCTGAGTTTCATTTTTACTTAGTAGCCGTCTGACTTAAGTTATTTAACTCTCTGAGCCTTGATCTACCTGTCCGTAGAGCAAGGATAACACTACCATCTACCTCACAAGACAGTTGTGATGATTTAGTGTGATAAGGCATATAAAGCACATGGCACAATGGCTGCCACACAGGAAATGATCAATCAGTGCTAGTAGCAGTGACCGGAGAAAGAAAATAAGACACCCACGTGCAAAATCTAAAAACACGAAAGACCTCTATCTTATGGGATGTTTTAGGGGATTAGGGAAAGAAAAGGAGAGAGGTTCAGGGGTTGGAGTGGGGGGCAGGGGAGACTGACCGTAATGTGTTCTCATAGAAGCCAGTGGGAGAAGGGACAAGTGACACAGTGCCACGTGCTTCAGAAAGGTTGTGTCCTGGGCAAAGACTGGTGACTTTGCCTATGAAGAGATCACTAGAAGCCTCTGGTTGAATACAGTAAGTAGAGAAGTGGAGGGGGCAGCCAGATGTACCCTTTCAATCGTTATTCCTCTTCCTCGTCCCCCTTTCCCACCTCCTTTCTAAAGGTATCAAGCTCATAACAGGGTAAGAGCTCCCCGTGACAGATTTCTGAGAATGAACCCCGCCCCTGTGATTAGCATAAAAGGAACAGGCAATCGATTAACCCCAAAGTGACAGGACTGAACTACTTCAAGGTAACCATGCATAACTTGTTAAAAATCAAGAAAGGCATGAAATTCAAATGAGAGATGGCCAGTTCACAGACTAGTCATCAAATCAACATTTTCAATATCTTGCCAGCCCCATCCTTCTTCAACATCTTCATGCCAGAATTCACATTTCCTGTTTCTGTTATTTGCCAATCTTTACAGGAAACAGAGGCACATGGCTTCACAGAGATAGGGACTGGAGAGTTAGGAAGGAAAAGGGGAGAACCAAATGCAAATACATGTTTATAATTTATTAATTAACCTCTCCCTTCAGTCCTGAACAGCTAATCCAATTTGAGCTGGTGAGGCAGGTCCTCCAGGCTCAGGTCGCTGACAGCTTTGATTAGGGATGGATGAGTGAGCTGTGGTACCCAAAGGTGTGAAGCACTGAAAGCCATGTTGGAACATCAGAGCAAGCGCATCTGCTCAGCGCCTCTCCTTTTCCCAGGCTGCCCAGCAAAAGGTGGACTTGGTAAGTTAAAATCCAGTGTTGTCTCTTTCTCCACTTTTTCCTTATGATGTAATGCACTGTCCTTCCTATGTTCTTCCACACCTCCAGTCCCACCATTCTCAGCTCATCACCCCCAATCAGAAGAGTTCCACTCCCCAAAATACAGAATATGTAACACAGAAGATAAAAGAGCAATAAATATCCCCCAAATTTCACATTAAATAAAATTTCAAGCTATTCACCAATCCTCTCCCCTTTCTCATCTATCATCCTTCCCTCCCTGAATCCAGTTATTCCCAAGTGATGACACATTGGCACTTCATTTCACATCGTTCCTGTCCCTTCAATACATTTACTGGAGGGGATCTTAGAATACCCTGATTTAAGTAAAATATATCTTCCCAACACTGCACAACCACTTTCAGAACCCCCCATTCCTGCTAGAAACAGCACACCATAACGGGTAAGGCTCATCCTGGATTTAGAGGGAGGCAGGCCAACTCAGAACGATCCCCAACCACTGAGTATGAAGTACATTGAAGGAAAATGGTAGCATTGGCTTTTTATTTTTATTTTCTTTTAGTTTTTGTTAAAAACACTGTTAAAATCTGGACTATATTCATCAGAATCAACAATTCCCCTTGTATACATGAATATTTCAGAAGGCAGATTGATAGTTATAATGATAAAAATAAAATGATCTCTACCTTTACTTCTACCTACAGAAAGGAACATCCAGTTATGTAGAGGAAGCATGGTGTCCACCATGGAGGCGGCAAGAGAGAGAGAGAGAGCAGGGAGAGTAAAACATCAGCACACTGCAGACACACAAAGAAATGTAACACACACAACAAAACCCACAATAGTAATGGCAACAGCAGTACAATCTTGAGAAGGCAGCACAAAACAAATGCACGATGTTTTGCTTAAACAGTGTGACCAGCAAGGCTGCTTCCATCAGCTTCACGTTTAAGCTTTTTCCCATTAGCTTCTTCTCAGTCCCATCCTTAGAAACATGACCAAATCTGCATGCAAAAGCACTGCATAGCCACATGTATGTGAAATTGCACACACTTAACCAATGTAAAATCGTTTAGGGAAAGTTTCAGAGAATCTAAGTTCTCCTGTGTTTTCTCAACATTAATATGAGTCATGAGGATCAAGAGTATGACATACATGTATAGGTGGTACACACACAACATACGTCAGTGTTTCCACACCTATTTATGGGCATCAAAAACAAATTCTGGAGATTCAGCAAGGACCAGACAGAAATCTCCTTCTTTCATGTTGAAGGAATAAGGAAAAGGAAAGGAGTATTGGCTTTTTAGGTAATCATCACAAGGGCAAGAACAGACAAAGGGTGGGAAATGGAAAAGAATGAGAGGAGGAGGAATGGGGTCAAAGGACCTTCTTAAAAACAAATTAAACAGCAGACTGCACCTTCAAATCTTAGTGACACTGACCACCCAGAAGAATTCTGCATCCTTTTTTGAAAACCTCTCTCAAGAGGGATTCACAATATCCGTGTCTGTCATTATTTCATTGCCTAAAGACTGTTTTTCTAGAAGATTCCTGACTTACCCCCCCAGAGCATGTGTACACAGTATGTCTGAATTCTCTACTCATGTACACTTCAATGTTGAGTGCTCATCAGTGGGTCTGAAATAAACCGAATCAAGATTAAAGAAGTCCCCACCAGCCTATCTCATCTACCTAGACTCTATGCTATGACATCGCCCATATGATACACTCAGACTTCCAAGCCATTGTAAAAGCTAGAACTCCAAAAGGGCAGCTGAGAGCATAAGATGAGAGAATGTAGAAGGGCATCTTGTCATCAGGACTCTGAGGGCCTGCTTTTTCTGGTGGAACTTATTATCAAGGTCAGGCCACCAAATTCCAGCAATTCATAGAGCTTGGGTCTTACCACTCTGTAGAGATATGCATAACTCTCTCAAACTACCTGGATACTAAGTCAACATAAAGAGCACCCCCTACTCATATTCACTTCATAGTAACCTGCTGTAGGGGGATAACTTCTCTCACTCACCTACAAGAATAGAGAGACTTCATCCCAACCTCTTCCAGAGCACCATCTAACACTGGAAAACTCACCTGACCCCCTCCGTCCAGCTCTGTTCTTTGACATCTGCTCCTATACCAGACCATGTGTTCATTGAAATGTCCAGAGTCCACATCATGGATCTTGGCTCAGGTCTGGAGGATACAATTCTGTTGGTAAAGTGTGCTTCCTCCTTGTCCTGCCTTATCAAGTCAGGATGCCCTCAACTGCCCACCTCCGCAGCTACCTGGACACCACAAGCAAACTTCCCTCAGACCTGGGTTGTTCCTTGATCTGATCATACACTCCCCTTTATGGCAACACTGTCTGATGGATCCAGTGTAAGGAAATGGGTGTGTGTGTGGGGGGGTGTCCTTCCGTGCTGCCCCACCCTACTCAAAAGATCAAGAAAAAACAGCAGAACGTGGGAATACCTCTCCTTTCCCTTTTCTCTGGTCCTCCAAAAAAAGGCACTGAATCCCATGTGTATTTTGAAAAAGACAAGAGAAATTAAAGTACAGTCTTTCGGTGTCAGGGCGTGGCAGGTAGACCCATCTGGCAATCATTCCAAAGAGCAGAAGAAACACAATAGCAGCAATTGAACGGTGAAGAAAAAGACAATTTTAAGTAGGCTCAGTTCTTGAATCCTGATTTAGGCTGATAATATGGAAAATTTTTATTTAGGAGAAAAAGGCTTCATCCACAGCCCACCCTGTGCTTAGCTGAGCTGAATTTCCTGCACAGTTCATTTCCTGCATAATTGAATATTTTAGTTTGCAGATGCTGAATTTACAGATCTTTATATGCAGTTTTCTTCAGGGTGTATAATGAGTTAGAATCCTGCCATGAGGACATTAGCATGTTCTTTCGGTGGTTTTTGCTTTTATACAAAACTGAAAACAGTCAAACCCCCAAGGGTTCCCTTTGACCGTTCGGGGCTCTGGGGCTAAAAGTCATTACAATGGGCAGTGGGATGGAGGGGAAGACAATAAGCAAACCTTTACTCAGAGTGAAATTCAGAGCAGCCCAGCTCCTCTCCCCCAACCTGGGGCCCCAGCATGGGGCTTAGGGAAGAAGTTAACCGCTCTGTTGCTCTGAAATTAGCTTCATTCACCCCCATTATCGACACCGTCATGGCTTGTTTCATGCTTCTCTCTTGGAGGCAGCCCGGCAGAGCCAGGGCCCAGGATGACAAATGATGGTGCATAATGGAGAAGCCAAGGGGGTGATGGGGGCAGGAAACCACGATGCACTGGGAAAGGCACCCCCCGCCGCAGGATGGCCCTGCTGCCAGCCTGGCCCATGGTAGGAGAGACAGGCAGCAAATGGCCTGCCAGGGATGATGAGGCTCTGAGCGACCAGCCAGAGGCACGAAGGCAAGCAATTCAGGCCGCTGCAGCACCACAGCACAGAGCACCTACCTTGTTCACTCATCATGAGGTGGGAGAGGCCTTGAGGAAGGAAGAGAGGGGAGAAGAGGAGCGGGGGGGGGGGGGGGGGGGCGGGGAGGGGAAGGATAAAAGAAAGAAGACAAAGTTAGAATCCCAAATGCCAGGCAATCTTCTCTTAATTCTTGAGTGGAAGGAGTGGCAGGGGCATCCACACGTACTGAGGAGCATGCAACGAGCACTAAAATGCAGGGCAGAACGTCCCGGGCCCTCCAGTTCAAGGTCAGTCTTTTGTTTGCTGAACCTCTCGGCCACATCACGAGAACTTTCCTTTCACCATTGTTTCTATGCAACAGGTAGGATCTGAGATAAATCTATGAAAGACTAGGTACCCTAGGAAACAGACTCCAGGTGCTGGGCAAAGTAGGTTTCTTTCTTTCTTTTAAATTGTTTTTAATAATAATACACGGTCACCGTAGAAACTTTGGAAAATTCAGAAAAGAAAAAGGAAAAAAATCAGCTGTAATCCCACATCCAGAGATTACCATCCAACTTTTCTTTCCCCCTGGATACAGTAGTCGCTTCTACAAAAATTGGATCACACTGAACATACAAAATGAGTTCCTGCGGGACTTCCCTGGTGGTCCAGTGGGTATGGCTCCACGCTCCCAACGCAGGGGGCCCAGGTTCAATCCCTGGTCGGGGAACTAGATCCCGCATGCATGCCACAACTAAGAGTTGGCATGCCACAACTAATTAGTCCACATGCTGCAACTAGAGATCCCGTATGCTGCAACTAAGACCCAGCACAGCCTAAATAAATAAATGATAAATAAATAAATATTTTTTTAAAAAATGAGTTCCTGCGTTCAAGAGTTAGACAACCTGAAACTACCTCCATATGATCCTTGCCTTCACCCAGTGACAACTACACCCCTTACCTCTGTCCCTCCTCCACCGCCAACTTTTCCTAGAAAGTCCCTCACCTTTGATCACAGAGGCCTAGCCAAGCACTGAATGGATTAAAGAAGGTACACGGAGGCCCAATAAACAAGTAGCAGAACCTCTCACTATGTTGTTGTGGAAGTCAAACAAGGCTCTTAAGAGCTCATTACTTCAAGGGAAGCATAAGTCCTGATACATCTATTAAAAGAAAAGATTTCCAACCAGTAGCCAACTGTGATGGCTCTTTGCTCTTCCGTTGCTTTTATTACTACTGGAGTTACTTGGAGATCACCCCAGTTATCTCAACTTTACCCAGAGTAAAATTCAGGGATATAGGAGATTAATAAAGGAGAAAAATCTCTAAAGTATGGAAATCTGTAAATGTTTTTGGAGATAACTAGAGATTTAGAGAACTAATCAAAGACAAAATATGGGTCAAGCAACTGACTTTTTAAAGATCAATGATATATTAAATACGTAGATACATGTGCCATAAATGTCAGTCACTTTTTCTAAACAAATTTCATTAAACTATTATCGTATTTTAAATGTACATTTCTGGCATTCATCTCTCAAGGCCTAGGATATTAATACTCATGGAGGAAGGGAATCATGCCAAAGCAAGTCATTCTCACAATTTGTTTTATTTAAAAAATTAAGTTTTGGTATTTCAGGGGTATTTGGAGGGGATAAGAAGCAGAAAGAACAAAGGCGCTAGATTTGACTAAGAGAAACCTCAGCAGAAGTAACTATTCATAAAATGCCTGATATTTCTGGACCAAGCCATAGCCTTCAGCATCCAGATCTAGCACACTAAGAGGGAGGGCCTGGGGCAGGTCGGTGGCGTAGGTGAAGGGGGAACGGGTACAGAATAGGTGCGTGAATTCACAGAAAGGTTGTCAGCATCAAGAAATGAGAATAAGGAAGATCCAAAGAGATCCCTAAGAGCAAAACGGAGGTTAAAAATAAAAGGACAACAGTACTATATTGTGTACTTGAAACGTAAATGCTCAGAGAGTAGACCTTAAATGTCTTCACCATAAGAAGGAAATGGTAACTAGGTGATGACATGAAGGTGTGTCGTAAGAGTGTATCTAATCAACACATTATCTACTTCAAATTTACACAATGCTCTGTCAGTTATCTCAATAAAGCTGGGGGCTTTATTGAGATAACTGTCCTTTCATTTTTTAAATGAAAGGACAAACATTTTTATACCTGCAATTAAAGATGTTTGGCAGCTAGGAGGTGTGAGTAGAAGAGAGGCAGAAGAGTAAACAAAAATTTGCCAAATGAAGAGGAAAGGGGACACTTGGTATTCAGAGGGTGTTCAGAGCTCTGGAGAAGCCCCTACAGTTGGGCCCATTTATGTATTACCTGTGTTTCTTTGAAGTTGTGTTTCCCAAAACACATTTCACTGACCACCTGCATCAGCCGCCTGGGGATACTTATCAACAGTGAAGAGCCTGGGCCCCACCCAAGTCCTAATGAATTAGAATCTTGGGGAGGAGATGGGGAAAGATCTGAATTTTAAATAAGTCGCACTAGTGATTCTTGTGCTCACTAGAACTTGAGAGCTACCCCTTTAGAGTGACATATAAATCAAATTTTGGTAAATTAAATTGTATGATAAATGCACTAAGAGGAATTGGATATATAATGGAACCCTGCAGTGGAAACTTTTGTAAAAGGAAGAATCCTTTTAAAATGCAAATATCCACCACCTGTGTTTTAAAATTTAAATATGTACTTGTCAGGTTTTATTAAGCTACATATGTAGTTGCAGTATTGTGACTCAAATAAAATGTACATGTTCTTCGACTTACAGAAAATCTTAAATAGAAAGATCAGGACAGGAATGCAAATCTGAGATCCTGGTGTCAAAACTTCGGTTTTGTAGGCAACAAAGCAAAACAGACATAAACAAGTATAACAGGAAATAACGTGAGAGAGGGGAGAAACTGTGTAAACGTAATATGGTTTGAGTTTGAATTTTTGCACTTTCATGAGCTCTTACATTAGTATCTTCTCTTATACAAACCTACCCCCTAAGCTTGCAGAGTTAAGAACTGGAAACCAGGAATTCCAGAGGGTCTAGGTCTATTCTGAAATTCTGTTTCTCTCCCCTTCCACCCCAAAACCCTCCTACTTGCTGCAAAAAGACCTCAGGTCCCCCCAAAAGTGAATGGAAGAAACAAGAATCAATCAAACAAATGATTCAAGTGCCTACTATATGTAAAGGCTGCATAAGGTAGTGGGATGCAAACAAGTATGGTACATAGTTGTCAACCTCGAAGAGTTTAGAGTCTAGTTGGGAAAGGTGTGTGTGTGTGTTTATATTTACACAAACATACACATGATATATATATAGTGGTACCTGACAGTGAAGGGTAGGGGTTAAGATCCAGGACTTCAGAGCCAGATTTGAATCCCTCCTTTGTTACTTTCTAGTTTGTGACCCTAGGAACGTTGCTAAACATCTCGGTGCCTTGACTTCCCATCTGTAAAATTTGGATAATTATCATGCCAAATTCATAGGTTGTTTTGAGGATTAAACAAATGAATATATGTAAAGCAGTGCCTGTACATGGTAAGGACTATATAAGGGTTATTGTTTTTTTTGTTTATGCTATAAAAATACACCGATGTGTGAGGCAACACGAAGCATAGTGCCTGACATACGGTAGGTGTTCCGTATGTATTTGGTGAGTGAATGAGGAATGAATGATGGGTAACTGGTAAGCGTCAAATGATTAATTCAGACAACAAGGACGGTAGGACAGTGAGGAGGGCCCTGGGTGTGCGGCAGAGGTTTCTGGAGGCAAGTGGGATTTACAATATGCCTTGGAAGACGGTTTAGGATGAAGAGCAACGGAGGACGTGCCAGGTTAACACCACTACCTCCCAAGACCACCAATTGCATTTATAAGGACTTTCATGTCAACTTTCTGGAACACCCAGGACACTGCCAGGCATGTGATAGGTATGTAATGCGTGCTGTACGAATAACAATGAACACATACAAACGGTTCATCTGAGGAAGAAGTGAAAGGTGATCTTAAGGATCAAAGTATGGAACCATTGTATGAAGGCCTTGAGTTCCCAGGCTAAAGAAAAAGGACTTGATCTTGCAGCTGATGGGAGACATTGAGGGCTTGTGGGCAGGAGAATGACCCAGGGAAAATGATGTTGAGGAAGATTGCTTTGGCAATGGTGTGGACAGGATGGATTAGAGGGAAAATAGAGGCAGAAAGATCTGTCACAGGCAGAGGGCCTAAATTAGTATCATGGCAGCAGGAAGGAAAAGGGGAAAAGAAGATGCAACAGCCTTTGGGTGACCGATGAGATGCTTCAGGGGAAGAACGGATGGGAGACTGAGTGAAGCATTGTCAGAAATAGGAAGGTGGGATGGAGTTGGGAGATGGATTTGGAATGAGGGCGATAATGAGTTCTGTTTTAGGCATGATAAGTTGAAGAAACAGAAGAATCTCTCAAGCAAAATGTCTAAGGTGCATTTAACAGTATGGGACTAAGGTCTGCAAGAAAGTCAGGACAAATATGAAAGTGTATCACCTCCACTTCATGAAAGAGAGGGTCTGTGCCCATGTAAGTGAATGAATCCTCAAAGAAAAAGGGGCCAGAGCACTGAGTCTTAACCTGGGAGGGATGGGGGATATTAAGATATCCTGGAGGTTCTTTTTTTTACATGCATATTCAACACTAAAGTAAAATTTTACATTCAAAAAGAAAAAGGAACTATATGGCTTTCCAATATAGATACAGAAAAATAATGCTCAAAAAAAAATCTTAACTGAGAAGGATATAATTAGCAAGGAAGGAAAAGCGATCTATGCTGGCTCTGTGTTATGTATGTGGTTGATGAGGAAAGCGGGGCAGGGGGGAGGGGAATGAAGATCACCCTTCTTGTCAATTTCAGAAACAGAGGGTCAGCAGTAGCCCCGCAGACCACACAGCCAGCCTTGGGACGAGCACCTGGCTGGGTTTGCAGTTTGGCATTTAATCTGAACCTGATGTTCAGGGCTGCTAAAAGACAAGATATGGGCTGGAACGGGGGCTCAGGGAAGCAAAGGGGACCACATCTTTCCAAAACAATCCCACCATCAGCTCTGAATTTGAATAGATCTTCAATGAAGATTCAAAAGCCAGCTCCATAAAAGTTCACCTAATGGAGGGTAGCGAACAAGAAGTGAGCTCGGAAGAGCCTTGGATAGTCAGGATATTAAGAATTTTCAATATAGAATTCTTATGGAACTACAATGCCTTTTTTAAAATAATTATAAAAATTAGAAAGCAACTGAAATGTTTCCTATGTAGATGTCACACACTGTCAAAGTGCTACCCTAGCTGGATCCAGGGACCATTCTGGATCCCACGAAGATGTCTGAGATTTTTTACCCTTCTCTTCACTCTTTCTAGTGCTATGTCCCACCCTTCTTGTGCCTATCTATCTGTGGTGCACAGGTTCTCAGGGTACATACAAGAACAAGAAGAGAAAAAGATCATCAGTAGGTAAGACATGCAAAGTTGAAACTGCTTTAGAACAGACTGCAAATCATATGTAGATTATATGCAAAATATACGTATGGCCCTCTAAACTATGCTATACCTTTTGGGAAAATCCCTATGGAGATAGCTGCTTTTGCAGCTCAGGAGAATGGAAATGGCTACGAAAGCAAAGTCATTTGTAAGTGGCTGTGGCCATCATGAAGCCTGTCATGAAAATGACTAATATAGAGAATAGAAAACATTTACCGAAACAGGCAAAAGGAAGATGCAATGTTCAGGAACCAGGCCAGAAGTTGAAGGCCTCCATCATTTAAGCTAGTACTGTGTCCCCCTCAAACCTATAATATCCCACCCCCTCAGATGGTTTTTAATCCTCCTTCCTTCCTTCATTTTGGCTGGGTAATTGGGAGAAGTATTTCAGGGGAAGAAGGAAGTCACTCATGGAAAAAAAAAAAAGAGAGAGAGATTTGTGGGGGGGAGAAAAAGCAAGTTATCTCTGCCAAGACTTTTCTCTCATTCACTTTCAGGGTAACTTTTCTCCCCCTGTAAAATCCACACATATCATCTCTTTTTCCATACTGAAGTAGAGAAATGAAATGTCACTAATTGCTGTAAGTGCCAAGTGCCAACGTTGAATTTTTATGAAGCCACAAGGACTTTTAAAAAGAGTAATTACATAAAATCAGAAGGTAATGGAGACATTCACCCTATGTTTCAGGAGGAAGTAAGGAGATGGTGAAGATGGTAGGGGGTGGGGCCTGACAGAAAGAGAAGCCACAGGTAACCATCGTGTCTGCAGGGTGATTGGGAACTTGGAAAAGAGAAGGGGAAAGAAGAAATACACGTCTTAGCATTTTAAGCACTTAAAAAAGAGGAAATTCAGTTAATTTGGTAAAAAGAATTATAACAGTACCTAATATCTGTTGACTGTTTGCTATATATAAGGCATGGCTATGTGTCATGCTATTAAATACAGCTCTATGGGAAAGTCATTGCTATAATGTTGATTTTACAGGTAAGGAAACCAAGACCTACAGCCAAAATCCCACTGCTTAATAAGTGGTGAAATGTGGATTCTAAGCCAGCAGGTGGATTCTGCAGGCTGGATGGTAACCATGACACTAGCTACCCTGTCTAATTCAGTGCTGGTGGAGAAGGGAGGAGACATGTCTTGGAGAATTCAGAGGCAGAAAATAGTGTCTGGACATTAATTCAACTTCATTTATGATTCTGGTGTAGCATGATTTAAGGTGCCCTGGGGAAACCCTTTTACATAAGTGGCCACCATCTCCCTCTCCTCAATCTCCATCCCCAGATTCTACTAAAATATGAAGCTTTTCCTTTCCTGGGTCATTTCTTGGGGTTATTAAGCAACTTCCCTCATTAAAATGCAAATCTGAACATGAGCTGCTTTCAGACTCCTCAGTCATTGCACTGCCCTGTGTGCCAGATCATCAGGAAGCCAAGCTTAAGCTCTTTCTCCAAAGACAGGAGTGGCACAGGGACATGTGAGAAGGAAGGATGGAGACACGCAGCCACAGGTTGAGGAAGTCTGCCACCATGGGCAGGGGAGGACACAGGGGACAGGCTGGGACTGGGGAGAAGGATGCTTAAGGGGAAGAGGCGGGGCCTGAAGGAAAGCTCCACCTACTTCCATAGTCGTGTCTCAGACCAGCCCTTCCACAGGCAATTTCCTGACCTTCATCACGAGCTTCAGCGTGGACTTCAGTTTCCTTGTCCTGTCTGGGGTTCTCCAGTGGCTTACAGCAGAGCCTAGACCTGCTCAGCATTTTGATAAATGACTTGGCTGAGAACATTCATGACATGCTGTCTGGATGTTGTAATGAACTAAAGCTGAAAGGAATAGCTAACTCTTTAGTCATTGGAATTACGGCCCAAAAGATGCGAGCAGGCAAAAGCAAAATTTAATTTTAAGGGGCAAATATCAATTGTGGCACTTAAGCACAACCTCCCACTACGCCCACCAACCCCCAAAAATCACACATAAAAAGAAGTCAAAGTCCCACCTCTTCTTATCACTGACCACAAAACCTAGGGTTCTGGTTCAGAGAACAGTGCCATACATTAGGAGGGGCATTAATGTGGTAGACATATCCAAAGGAGAAGAATCAGATGCTAAGAGGTCCAAAAGCATGTCACATGCAGAATGGCTGAAGGAACTGCTACGCACAGCCCAAACAGGAGAGAGCTAGGTAAGGACATGAGAGCTACCTTCAAACATTTTAAAAGTTGCGCATGCAAGATAAAGGACCAAGTGCATTCTGCAAGATGAGGGTGGAATAATAGGGGATATTTCACTTGCCAGAATGCCACAGAAGAGAGTCAAAGTGGGGTTTTAGAAGATAACCACCAAGAATCCATTCCAACTCTAAGACATAGAGTTTCTGTGAACCAAGATGATTTCTGAAGAGGCCAAGCAACTACTTACTGGGTTGAACCATATGAAACGATTTGACTGGTTTTGACCTACAAAAATGACAATTAAAATGGTTCAAACTGATACCCTGAGAACACCACCCATAATCAAAAAGGCTGAAGCACGAAACGAGGCATCAACAAACCACCCAACAGCAATCATGAACTGACACGAACAGAAGATCAACCGTTTACTTGTATGATTTTGGCTTTTCCACAAGCCTTGAACAATACTGGGGATGAAGTGAATAGTTGGACTGATGATGGTGATAGTTTCCAGAGAAGAGCCTGTTGCTATTTCTCCAAGGCAGGTGCCTCTGGTTGGTCCTTCCATGATGCCACGACATTCCATTCTCACCACTAAGTCCTTTGCTGGATGTAACTGTGCTAGCGCACTCACTATTTGCCTCTAGACCAACTTTGTTCTTAGAGCATGGTGACCTGGACTGAACAGAAAGTATTTCCTCAATGGCGCCCAGGAATCATCAACAGTGTCTGTATGGCATAGCCACAGGGAAGAGGAAAGAATGTCTGTAGCACCTTCCCAATCTACTCCACCTCTCTGGAGGGGTGGGTGTGGCTTCTTTTTTCATGAATACCATGGAAGGAAGAGAGATGAAGGCAGTCATGCTTGTCACTCTAAGGGTTAAAGCATCAGCAATTATGGCTTCTAGAAAAGACTCTTCCCAAAGAAGAGGAAGTCCTTGCTCTCCAAACGTCATGAACTTCTCTAAAATAGCTCTTTGTTCATGAATGACATGAAGCTGGAAGGGTGGGCAGATGTGCTAGATGAATTAACTGTATCCAAATAGACCAAGGTGTGCTGGATTTTAAAAATCCAGGGATGAATTTGACAAAATCAAAGAATGGCCCCAAGTCTAAGTCAAATAAACCAATTGCACAAGTGCAGGAAGGGGAGAGAAATGGCTTAGGAGCAGTGCACACAAAATCTTAAAAGTTTTCAGTGACTTTAATTTCAATTTAATACTATAGTCATTTTTTAAAAAGTAAGGTGTTTGATGCTGCCATTAATAGATGTAGGGAGTCTAGAAAAAGGGAGCAATGCTACCACTCTATAATGAATCGGTTGCAGCATGTCTGTAACACTGTATGTGGTGTGGGCATCCTTCTTTGAAAGGAAGCAAAACAATGTTATGTTTTCAGAGAACTGTGACCTGGATGAAAGAGCTGAAAACCCTCCTTGTATGAGAATGCCCAAAGAAACTGGAGACGTTTTAGCCTTTACAAAAGAAAATCCTTAAAGACAAAAGCCCTGTCTTCAAACACTGGAAGTTGTGTGTCTCCAAGGGCTGGAAGCAATACAGGTGGTGAAAGCTATAGTGACTCAGAATAAAGGAGAGCTTGTGAACACTCAGTGCTGTTAGAATGGAACAGAATGGCTAAAGGAGCAATGAGTTACTCATCACTGTGGTGGTTCAAGCCAAGTTTGAATAAACTCTTATAGAAGAGATTCAAAAATTAGGTGCACAAAGAACCTTGACAACCATCTGGCTCCTTTCCATCTCTGAAATGCTGATTCTAGCAACAAAGTTTATGAACACATACAAGATGGCAAGCAGTGGGGATGCAGGCATGGATAAGTCTCTGTTCTCAAGAATTAAGGGACTCCCTGTCCTTCAAGAGCCCACAGTGGCCGATGTGAGCAATACACAGCTGGCTATAGCAGAGTGTATTATGATGAGGGCTTTACTAGCCCCGTGACCTAAGGTGCCATGGAGCTCAGACAAAGGGGGAATCATTCATCCCGTCCTCCCTTCTATCTCCTCACCCCCACCTCCCTGCTTCCCTTAATTTATGGAGGGTATAAAACAGCAGTTAATGCTGAAGTTTTTAAGCCCCTTCCCTTTCCTTTAAAACACTGGTTTTCAAACTTTGGTCATATCAGAGCACCTGGGGGAAACGTCTTACTTCAATGAGCCTGGATCGCATTCATTAACTCTCCAGGTGATTTTCATGCTCACCAGAATTTGCAAACCACTGCTCTAAACAATCCAAAACCTGGATTCAAATCCCAGCTCTACCTCTTGCTAACTGGGATTTTGAGCATGTTAACTATTCCGTGCCTTTTTCCTGTAAAACAACTGCATCTCACCTGTAAGATATCTTCTCAGGATCACTTCTCACATGACAATCACATGCAAGCACATATGGATACCACTAAGCAGAGTTCACGGCACGTAGGAAGGGCTCAAAAGCTTGTAGTCACTGCTGTTGTTATTCAGGAGACCAGCATATCTAAGCCCTCTCTCCTCCAACCCCCCTCTCATCTCTTGCCAACATCACTTCTCCAGTAAGCTGGCAGCACCGGCAGACCGCCTACCCAGGCGTCCTCAGATGCCTCCCTCCATGGGGAGGCACAGTCAGCTAAGTGGCCCCATAAGGGTACCCACTGTCCTCAACAATCAGCTGTATTCCATCGCCCCACTCCTCCTGAGGCCCAGCCCCGCAAACTGACTAGCGTAGCCCAGGAGCTTTCCAGACCTTCCTAGGCAGGTCTTCGGAATGGGAGGGTCTCCAGTGCTGCCATAAATAGGCTGTATGACTCAGCTGACTTACAGGGAAGTGCTATGGCCTGTTTTCTTTCCTGTACAAAGAAGGAATTAATCTAGAATAGTTCCTCTTTGGTCTCACCAACGGCATCTTGAACAGCACAATCTTTGAATGAAACTTCCCCATACATTGCAGCACATTTAGCATTCGTTGTCCCTTCCTCCTAAATGCCACCAATGCCCCCTCATTATTGGAGCAACAAATACCCATCCTGCACATTTGGCAGGGTCAGGGGTAGGGGCAGTACTATCCCATTGAGACGACAGGATCACTTTCATGGTTTTTCCAGCTCTAACCCTGACCTTGCCCTCCAGAACAGAGAAATAAACTGGGATCGTCACCAGCACCCCGGTGAGTCTGCCTTGCCAAGACAGTAAAGGAGGCGATTTTAAAAGGCTCTAGAAAAAGGCACCAGGGCCTAGTCATCTGCTTCTTTGAGTTACAGCCGAAGCTGGAGGCACGCTGGCAAGCAGCTCCTTACTCACACCTACTCATCGGGAACAGCTACAGGAGCCAAGGGGCTCTTCCCAGGCCCCAGCCGGGCAATTGGCTGGGAGCTGAGCACTGTTAGCCCAGCCAAGGGCCCCTTTCCAATCCAATTACGCGCAGCAGTGGTGGATTTCCCTACAGCCCGCATTCCCCACTGAGCTGAGCCCAAGATGGGCACTGAATAAACACGGGTTCAATTACCTTCTGTCTCAGGGTGAACCCCAACAAAAAAGCAGCCCGTCTTTTAAAGGGGTGTGGGGTAAAACTAAGAACTGAGTCTTGAGCGCTATGCATTCATTGAGCAAGGGTTTACTCTGTGCCTGTGGTGTACTGGCACCGTTCTAGGCTGAGACCATCCGAGTACAGGAGTAGTGTACCTTTGTGGGGTGAACACTCTAGCTGGAACTCCATAGGAGACATCTCCAGGGCCAGACATACCAGGGTCTGCATCCTGCTCCACCACTTTTTACTGGGTGGGACTGATGAGTTAACATCCCTGAGTGTCAGTTTGTTCATGGTGAAATGGGTTTAAAAACAGAATCCAGGGGCTTCCCTGGTGGCACAGTGGTTGAGAGTCTGCCTGCCGATGCGGGGGACACGCGTTCGTGCCCCGGTCCGGGAGGATCCCACATGCCGCGGGGCGGCTGGGCCCGTGAGCCATGGCTGCTGAGCCTGCGCGTCTGGAGCCTGTGCTCCGCAACACGAGAGGCCGCGACAGTGAGAGGCCCGCGTACAGTAAAAAAAAAAAAAAAAAAAAAAAAAAATCTTGATACCTACCATACTTGCTTCTGGCCTTGGGCAAAGGATGCGATGTTCTGGAGACTAAGTTTCTTCATCTGTGAAGGGGTAGGGACCTGGCACATGGTGGATCCTTTACAAATATCAGTCCCCTTTCCGCCCTCTTACTGGGATTTCTTGGCCTCACTTGAGAGCAATGGTGGCCAGGATCTAAGTCTGAGGGACCTCTTTACTGAATGCATAAAGATCAGGAAGGATGGAGAGAGTGTGTGACAAGGAGAAAACAGCAGGTGTGTTTAGAGGTGTCTACAGCTCAGCAGTGGGAGCACCCTCTGAACAGTTAGGGGGACCAAGACACAGGAAAAGAATGTTTTCTTTTGTTTTTAGACCTCTCTGAGCCTAAGTATCTTCATCTGTAAAATAGAAACACATGTGGAAAGGATCAAGCAAGATAACTTAAAATAATAGCTAATTTATACATTGCTTACTATGTGCCAGACACTGTTCTAAAGACTTGACATGGATGAGCTCATTTAATCTTCACAATAGCCCCATGAAGTAGGTACTTATTGTCCCCATTTTACAGATGAGGTAAGTAGGGCCCACAAAGGAAAAGTAAGCTGAACAGTCCGTACTGTTCTGAGATAGAGGCAGGATGTCAACCCAGGCATCTGGCTCCAAGCCTGTGCCCTAACCCAGAGGTGACACACTTTTTCTGTAAAAGGCCAGATGATAAATCTTTTAGGCTTTGCAGGCCATAGTGTCTGTGTTGCAGCTGCTCCAAGCTGCCTTTGCAAAGCAGCCATAAATGATACAGAAATGAACAAGTGTGCCTGTGTTCCAATAAAACTTTGTGAACACTGAAATCTGAATTTCATAAAATTCCTGCATCACTAATTATTCTTCTTTTGATTGCTTTCAACTATTTAAAAAGTGAAAAATCAACCTTAGCTTGAAGGCCGTGTGAAAGCTGGCAGCTACCTTGCCTCACATAGATAGGAAGTGCCTGAACAGAGACCTGCACAGACCAAGTGGTTGCTAAGTGTTCATTCCCTTCCCTTTCCTTAATCTCATTCTTCCTCTTAGCTCCTATCAACCCAGAAAGTGGATATTTCACTCTGTGCCCAGCAGAAGAGATGAGGAACAGGGCTTTAGCAAGGTGGAATGCACCTTCCTCAGTAAACACGGCCCTGTGGGCCCCAAAGAGACAGGGAATTTTGGGTCAGTGTGTCTCCAGCTTTAATGGGCAGACCCCTTGGGCTCTTGGTCTTTGCAGGTTCTGACTCCACAGGTCTGGGGTGATGCCTGAGATCCTGCCTTTCTAACGGGCTCCTGGGCAAGGCTGATGCTGCTAGTTCTGTGGGTCAGATCCCCTCTCCCAGCAGCAAGCTTCAAGAGCAAACCCTCCGTGTCCATAAACACAAGGCAGTGTGTCAGGCACTGCCTCCTGGCTTCGGGTGAAGAACGGTGTCCCTCAGGCTGGACGAGGGACTCCCTGGAGACATAGCAGGGCTCAGGACAAATCAGCAGGTCCCCTCTCCAAGGAGAGCACTGAGATGACTTAAACTGGAGGAGGAAGACAACAAGGGGCAGAGATCAAGAGCAGGCAGAGGGAGGCTCAAGCAAAGGCTGTCAGCTGCTTCTAGCAACCGTGGACCAAGGCCCCCTCTGGGCCCCGGCAGACAGGAGCCCCTCCTCCCACGCCTGCCAGGGTTCCGGTGGACCGAAGCAAGAGGCCTACTTCCTCATCAGGCCTCTGAATAACTAGGGCACTTCCACAAGGTCACAGCTTTTCATTTAAATTCCAGCTCTAATCAGCAGGCAGAGCCTGAGAAATTATCCCTTCCGAGGAGAGAAACTGTTATTGGAGCACCGTAAACAGCACCCCAGCCCACGGCTGGGGAGAGAGTCTCTGGGGGAGAGGTTGAGAGGGGTCTCACAAGCACAGGCCCCAGCCCTGTTCCCTGCCTCTGAGATCCTCCTCTACCCCATCCTCTTCCTCACCTCCAAAGCACTTCCTCTCCCTTTGGCAGAGAGTTCTAGAACACATCGGGGGTGGGGGGGGGGAGACGACTGAGGGCAAACAGTTTGGCAGGGCTGGGACTGCCCACTCCTGCTCCACAGGCAGCCCAAGGGCAGATCCTAATGGCCAGGAGCATGGGATAAGTCATCCCTTCAGGGCCACAAATGGGTTACATGGCCTTGGAGATGCCCCTCCCCTCCCTGGGCCTCCATTTCCTCCTCTGAAAAGTTAAGAGTTACAATCCTTAGACAGGATACCCTTTGAGCTCCAACGTGTCTTGGGACCCTACAGACCCACACTGCCCCTGGTGCTTGTGGCCACACTTTCAGCTCAAGAAGTACTTCTGAGGTCCTACTATGGTGCCATGCACTGTGCAGAGTTGGGAATGCAGACACAGACAAGATGTACCCCTGGCCCACAGCTCTGCCTTGGAAATGCCAGGGTTTTGAAGAAAAAGGCACAGGCTTTGGAGGCACAGCCATCTGCGATCCTGGTTTGCGCTGGCAGCTGGCGACCGTGAACCTCTCTTTTGGAGCGAGGATGACAACGCTTACCTGGAGGGGCTGATGTGAAGATAAGGGAATGCATGGGAGGCATCAGAGCCGAGGGTCTCTCACCTCCTTCAGGCCAGCAGGCCACAAATGCCTCTTGCCACTTTTTTTTTTTTTTTTTTTTGCGGTACGCGGGCCTCTCACTATTGCGGCCTCTGCCGTTGCGGAGCACAGGCTCCGGACGCGCAGGCTCAGCGGCCATGGCTCACGGGCCCAGCCTCTCCACGGCATGTGGGATCTTCCCAGACCGGGGCACGAACCCGTGTCCCCTGCATCGGTAGGCAGACTCTTCAACCACTGTGCCACCAGGGAAGCCCCCTTGCCATTTTATTATCCTGAACCTCCTTCCCAAGGACTAGGAGGACGGGCTGTGGGTTTTCCCACACAGAAGTCCATCGAAATACCGCTTGCCCCTTTTCTCCTACCAGGACACTCTTTCTGAGTCCCCAGCTCATCTCCTGGACCTTGGGAAAGGTGTTGCCTGCCAGGCGCCATCTCCAACTGCATTTTATAGTAGGGTTACTTCTCAGCAATCTCCTCAACATGTAAAATTTATCAATTAATCAATCGTCACTTTATAGTATTCCAGCGGCCCCTGGGTAAATAGTTACATTAGCTCATAAAATCCCCAATTTGTCTTCCTGAGCGGAAGGAAAAAAAAACAACAGAGAACCACTAAAGGCCTCCTGTTTCGGAGCCACAGCACTGCTGGCTCCAGATTGCCTGGCCAGGGGCTCGGAGAACGGGAGGCCGCCCGCTGACCTCAGCCAGGGCCGGGCAGCTCAGGCTGCCTCCTGCTACGGCTGGGGCCACAAGCGAAGTTTCTGGACCTGTGATTTGCTTCAGGCTCAGAACCCACAAAAAAAAAGCAACGGTCAACGGGTGACAAGATTGGCAATCAGCTCTTGACACCTCAAGGGCAGAATGGAGGGTGCAAGGTTCAAAATCAGGCTGCAATCCCCACTTGGTCCTGCTACTCAGGTGCTGGGTGACCTCAGCACAGCACTTAATCTCCTGACCTCAACTTCCTCAACAGAAAAATGGGGCTCAGGCAATGTACCTCAGAGGATTATTAAGAGAACAAAATGAGATAATGGCCATGAAACTGAGATAGTGCAGTGCTGTGCTAGTGATAGTTGCTATTTCTAAGGTAGGGTCACCCCACTGACCTCCATCCCTTTGAAGAGATGCAGGGGAGCCTATGGGTCCTTAGCGTTTCACCCCACCAGGACCAGTAGGGCACCTTTGTGAGAATTAGGAAAAGGTGCCCCCAGGTTAGAGGCCTGCCCCTGGGTGCAGGCGTGGCAAAGCACAGATTGGATTTTGGCCTCCATGCATTCCCTGAGCTGGCAGCCGCTATGCAGGACACAATACACACAAGTCTAAGTGGAGACCCTGGGTCATCTCTGCCGTGAACCAGGAAGAGAAGAGGTTAAGCCAAGTGGCACTTTCACAAACAAAATTTTTGATGTTGGGCTCACTCCCTCACTTGAAGTATCCTAGAAAACATCAGCTTAGCAGAGAGACCTTCCTGGACCACCCTCTTTAAATTAGCAACTTCATTTTTACCTGCTTCACTTTTCTCCACAGCACTTATTACCCACCACCTGACACAACAGACATGTTATTATATACTTACATATATAAGATGTATATATGTTTGTATATATGTGTGTATATTTATCTATATATAGATATATATAAAGATACATATATTCTTTTAGTTCCTTGTCTTCCCCTGTCTATAATAAAAGATCCATGAGGACAGGGGTCGTCTCCTGTTTTGTTCACTGTTTTATCCCTAGTACCTAGAACAGTGCCTGGTACATTGTAGGTTCTCGATAAATAAATATTTGCTGAGTGAGTGACTGAACTAAAATATTATTAAATAGAATAAATTTAATGATATCTTCCTAGAAAATGCTGTCCTGTGCTTTGGTTCAAACACCAGTTTTTTCAAAGGTGCGGGGTAGGCAGAAGAAACAGAGGCAGGGAAACCCTGTGTATTTGGTAGGGATAACAGTATTAGCCTTTTGTGTTGTGTAATATTCCATATAGATCAATGATCAGAAACCCTACTTAAGTCTGGCTGATTCTTTTACATATTCAAAAGCGATAAAGGATAAATTCATTTGGAAGGGGTGCTACTAATAAAGAAAAAGTCACATTACCTCTGCGCAAAAATAAACAATAGTCCCATTAGGAAATACGAGATCTTCAAGTGAAGAAATTCTGGGATGGGACCCAGCATGTTCCAATGCAGTATGCACGGGCTTTGGAGTCTGAAAGCCCCAAGTTCAAATTCCAATGAGCTGACAAGCCCTATGACCTGCACAAACTGCTTAATCTGTAAGGCCCTAAATTTCCTTCACGTTAAAATGTATATAACATCGACATGTACACACTGCTATAGTTAAAATGGATAACCAGCAAGGACCTACTGTATAGCACAGGGAACTCTGCTCAATGCTGTGTGGCAGCCTGGATGGGAGGGGAGTTTGGGGGAGAATGGATACATGTATATTTATGGCTGAGTCCCTTTGCTGTGTACCTGAAACTATCACAACATTGTCAATTGGCTACACTCCAATATAAAATAAAAAGTTTAAATAAACAAAATGTACATAACAATACCTATCCTGTATTGATGCTGTAAGAATTAAATGTTAAAAAGACTAAATAATATGGGAACATATGTATATGTATAAGTGATTCACTTTGTTATAAAGCAGAAACTAACACACCATTGTAAAGCAATTATACCCCAATAAAGATGTTAAAAAAAAAAAAGTAAATAAGAAAATATATGTGAAAATACCTTAGAAAGATGATATCCCCTTCTTATTTGGTAGGGTTACTCTTAACCCAAAGTTCTAGACAGTTTAGAATGGTTTCCAACCATTCTATATCACCTGACACTTCTTATCTATAAATGGTTATTCCTCTCACATGCATCTATGTGTATGTGTGTACACATACATGTGTCTACACACACACATTGCTTACAGTTAGGACTCTGGATGAGTATCTATTTGTCTACTGACAAAAACCATTCCTCTTTCTTTTTCTTTTCTTTCTTTCTTTCTTTCTAACAGTGAACGTGTATTAGTTATTATAAGCATTAGAAAAAAAATATGGCTAATTCCACTGTGGAAAAGTAAAGTCATTTCTTAGAATATAAAGAAAGAAACCTTCTTTTACCCACATCATATTTTCCATGCTAAGTATATCATATCTTCAACTTTCAACCACATGAAGCTATAGAAGATAAGCAGATTTATGAAGACAAGGCAAAAATGCTTATTAAATTGGAGAATACATATTCTAAGAAAATCTCTTAAAAATAGTTTCCAAAATTGCACAATTTCCACTTCTTTTATTCACCCAGAAATATTAATCAGAAGAAAGTAATTGTATAAGCATGGGAACCACATTCCTTTGATTTTAATATGGTTCTTCAAAGCCAATTCAAATCCTTCAATTCAAGGCATTTCTTATAAACCTAAATCAATGAAAATGCAATGTACTTAGATTTTTGTTCTGTTTAGAATCCCTAGGAAAAGGTCTCCCTCAGAGGCAAACCATGCACAGTCTGGCAGAGGGGAAATTTCCACAGCAGCTGTACAAACACAAAGACTCACCTGGACCTTGACTGACATCTGTGGCAGCATTTTCAAAGGGAGGGAAAGGGAGAGGAGAGAAAGAGGGAGAAAAGGGAAGAAGAGTGTTAGCAGCACACACACACAATACACTGTGTCCTTGCATGGCTACCAAGTTCATGCAAGACTCCACATATGCTCAGACTGTGAGCACTTAGTTCTACCGTCACCCAAAAACCACCCATGCAAGCCGAGGGGCCAAGCTCCCTTTTCACTGTGCATGTAGCAAGAGAGGTGAGCTTCACATCTGTCCGGAAAAGACATCATCCTGGAATCAGATAGGGCTCCAAAGAGCTAAGCAGACTGGAATCCTGCAAGAATATTGGTTAAAATATTCTGGTTGATTTCTGCAATCCAACACCCAAGCAAATCCTCCTCCCCTCCAGTTACAGAACACTGGACATGAAGTCAAGCAAGGTTTCCCCACAGAGAGAAAAGATAATAATAAACCATTCCCTTGAGGAACAAAGGAAAAGGCATACGAATTAAGAGCAAGTTGCAGCGTTATTCACTTCATAAGACTGGAGGACACAAGATCACAAAGCATTTATAATTCCCTCCCTCCCCAGTATTCCCAGTGACCATTCTTCATCACAGACAGCAGTGCGTGTGCATGAGATTGTGTGTGAGTAGATCACTTGCCACACAAGTTGAAATTCTGCCTCTCCTAATTTTTCTCCTTGCATTTCACACCATCATTAATGACAGAAATTGCCATTGGAAACCTCTTCTGACAACTGCAAATAAACATCCAGCCTTGGGAAGGTCGACATCTGACTTAATCCAATGAATTTTCAAAAAGTGAAGAACGGTCTGCTCCCCTCATCTCCATGAATACAATCTCCTCCTCCTCCCCTCAAATGTAAAATAGAATTATGCTGGGGAAGCCCAACCAAGAGCAGCCCAAAGCATTGTTAAAATCCCTAGACCTGACCTGGTAGGATATACTACAGCTTAGGAAAAGGAATGGGGTTACTTCACGAAACCACTGGCCATCCAGGCCATCCTGGGTGACTCCCTTAGAATCACTGAATGGTGGGTCTGGGACATCCGTAGACATTATCTAGTTCAATTCTTTTTTGCTAAGATGGAGGATGAATAAAGGTTGAGAGACTTGTCCAAGGTCACACAGCTAGTTGAGGGAAGGGATCCTAGAAAAGACCCTGGATCTCTTGAATCCCACCCAATTCAATGTTCATTCAACCGAAACCCAGGTCCCTCCAGGGCATATGGGACCGGAATTCAGTTTGCAAGCTCAAGTGAGCACCTGAAGCCATGAGGAAGTGGTGAGAGCCTCCCAGTTACCCTATGTGCTTCTAATCTACAGCAATCAGATTTGCAGAGCTCCAGCGAGTTCCTTAGGGCTCTTGCCCCAACAGAATCCAGGCGCTGACTTAACCTGCGGCAACAGCCGGGCATTTCTCCAGCCCACACCCTGCATTCCCTGGAAGCTGTATTTGCTCAATGAGACTTACAGAGAGCTCTGAATCATTCCTCAGCCACACCCACTTCCAGGTTTTCTGGTGAGTTGTTAGATTTAGGGGTGGAGTAGCAGCATGGAGGAAGAAAAGAGGCAAAACAGAAGAGGTGGAAAGGCAAAACACGCTGTGTAAATAACAAAGCAGAGTCATTAACCGTGACTGATGGACTGCCTAGAATAGTGGTCGTAAAAATACCCCTTCATTAAGCAGGGTATCAAACTATTTACACATGGTGGAGTTCAGTGGTGAAAGTGTCAACACTGTTGTTCATAGAAACGCACTCTTCGTGGGCACCAAGACCCAAGGGAGATAGGACACCTTGGAACCCCAAAGTTCTTCTGACACTAAGTTGGGCACTGTATTTACAATCCTAAATTATGGAGACAGATAATCCAGGTTCAAATCCTGACCTGCTTGATGACCTTGAGTTAATCAGTGAATTTGATTGTTTCCTTCAGCTATAAGATGGGAAGATAACACAGCTTCCCTCATGATAGTGTTATGATAATTAAATGAGATTAAATACTTGTAAATCACTTAACTCAGTACAAGGCAAACACTGCATAAACGTTAGCTGCGCTGATTGTTACCATTTTGAATTACCTCGGACAGAATTAACCAAATATGTTGACCAGATGGTTCCCTGAAAACACCAAGAGACCACAGGAAATTTTTTTTTAATTAATTAATTTATTTTTGGCTGCGTTGGGTCTTCGTTGCTGCACGCGGGCTTTCTCTAGTCGCGGCGAGTGGGGGCTACTCTTCGTTGCGGTGCGCGGGCTTCTCGCTGCGGTGGCTTCTCTTGTTGCGCAGCACAAGCTCTAGGCTCGCGGGCTCAGTAGTTGTGGCTCACAGGCTCTAGAGCACAGACTCAGTAGTTGTGGCGCACAGGCTTAGTTGCTCCGCGGCATGTGGGATCTTCCCAGACCAGGGATCGAACCTGTGTCCCCCTGCATTGGCAGGTGGATTCCTAACCACTGCACCACCAGGGAAGTCTGACAACAGGAATTAAGTTGTATTTCGTTTGGTGATTTGGGTTCAACTTTTCTGCTTGTGACGAAGACGTTGCTCCAGCCCTCCCCTCCTTCTGGGTCTCTCTCCTCCCTCCCACTCCTCAGCGAGAATTGGGGCAAAGGGGAGTTCAAAAATTCTAGGTGAGCAGAAGTAGGGGGCAAAAAAATTCCATTCTTATTTCTTTTGTTTTCCCTCCTGAAGCCTTAATACAGCCCAGTTCTAGTCCTGCATATAAAAAATACAGTATCTCCTCTTGCCAAAGAGGGGCAACAGACCACCACGAAAAACCCTCTTTAGCTGAGGTGTCAGTGTCCAAGCTCAGTTCCTGATTGTGGCACCAAACCAGAGGCAGTTCTAAGCATTCATGTCCTGTTCCAATCACCTGTTCCAAGAAGCAGTGAGTGACCTGAATCTCTGCACTCAATTCTGACCAACAGAATGAAATGGCAAAGGCTGGGGTATGGCAGTGGGACAGCAGAATAGGGGGCGATCGGAAGCTCCACAGTACCCATCTGGTATATTGTGCGTCCAGCAGCGTTTCCCCCCTCTTTTTGTATCGAGTCCCAATTGTCTTCTGGGGAATCTCCTTTCCCACCCTTAATCCCTGTGGTTTGGTAAAGATGACCCCCACCCTCACCCTGGCTCCAAGGGTACATATGTCCTGCAGGCCAAGTCATAGGGATTAACGCAGAGAAAGGGGGGTCCACAGCTGGATTACTGGCATTCAGGCTCTGGCTCTTCAGGCTGCATGGACTTTGTGCCAGTCACCTAAGTTTTCTGTGCTTCAGTCTCCTTATCTGTAAAATGGGTGTGTTAATAGTTCCTACCTCCTAGGGTTTTTAGGAGGAGCTCAGAACAGTGCCTAGCATCTAGAAAGCCCTCAGTTAATGTTAGCTGGTAATTTTATTACCTTCATATATGGGAGGGCAAGGGTATTTTTTAGAAAAGCAACCTTTCTTGTGGTTATACAGCAAGGAAGTCTGACTTAGGATGCAGCCGGGGGTTTCTAACTCCATGCCTTGCTGCCTCCCCACTTCCAAGGTGGTCATCCCCAGAGCACTTCAGGCTGTCATTGCTGCTGGTACACAGTCTGGAGTCTGTGTATGAGGCAACAACACTGGGCCCTAGGACGGATCAGAGGAGATATATATATATATATATATATATAGAGAGAGAGAGAGAGAGAGATATACACACACACATATATATATGTGCGTATCAATTTTTTGATAGATAAAAAGTGGGCGCAAATTGCCAACGAAAAGGCAGTTGCCAACCAGATGAGATTGATCCAGGGGAGTTGGCATCCTCTCTGTGCCAACACTTCCTCAGCTCCCCCCTGCTGTTTTATTTTCTCACACTGCTAGGCCTGTAGTTTTCCAGAGCGCCACTGCCTTTAAATCTATATTCTATTTTCTCTCCTAGAAAATAGGTCAGACCCAAGGCAGAGTTCACCAGGTGGGGTCCCAGAAGGTTTGGCTGCATGTCGCCTCCAGGAGCCTGGCTGTACAGCCTGCCCCATGCTCCCCAAAGCTCCTCCAGGACGTGGGGTGGGTGTTTGGAGGTATAAAAGTAGCAAGTGGGGGAATCTTGGACTTCTGCCTCTTGAAATGATCTAGCCCAAGTGAGAGGTGAGGTGGGAGGGCTCCCCGAGTTGAGCCATATTCTGCAACAGCAGCAGATGGAGGGTCCTTTCTTTCCCCCACCTGGTTAGAAGAACCGCATCTCCCCAAATTGCAGGAAATTGTTTCCCTTGAACTTTAAAATAACCACGCTGAGCATACTCACTTGTGGCTGAAATTACTGTTGAATACGCAGTAAGCGTCCGTGGGGCACTGAGTAGAGGTGGGACTGCCCTAATTTACTTCTTCCCTGGTTGTGATGCCAAAGAGAGTGGGTGAAGGGTGGCAGTGGCTTTCAAATCCTTTTCCTCTCTTGTGGCTTTCCCATCCCTGGTTTGAGCATGGCACTCCTAACAGAGGTGGCCCCAGCCTGGATCAGAACTCCTTTTCATCAGGGTCCCACCCCCAACAGTGTCTCAAGCACCTGCCATCCACCGAGGTCAGTGTGAGTGCCAGAGCTTGGAAGACAGGAGAGGGAGGGTGCCAGTTTATATGGGCCAGTCCTCAGCCCTCCTGTCAAACAGCAGAAGGAACTAACACGAATGGAGCAGGTGCTGCCTAGAGCCCGTGCATTTGCTATTCCCCTGCCTGCCAGAACAGTCTTTGTCAGACAGATGTAAGACTGGTCCTCACTTTCTTCAGGTATCCATTCAAATGTTCCTTCTTAGAAAGATTTTTCTCTAACCACCTTCTCTAAAATAGGGACCCTCCTCTACCATTGACCCGGCTTTTCCTTTCTTTATGGCACTAACCACTATCTGACATTATAGGATGGGTCTGTTTTTATTGTTTAAATCTCCCTTGGAATATAAGCTTCATGAGAGCAGTACTACCTGTTTCATTCACTGCTTGTATCCCCAGTGTTTAAGGAGGAGCTGGCCTACAAGATGTGCTCAGCAATATGCATTGAATAGTGACCAGATCATCTCAGTTGATACAACTCACTGATATAGATGTTATTGGTGTCTCCATTTACACATGAGAAAATTGAGGCTCAGAGAAGTTAAGGTCTGTGCCTATGGACAGAAAGGCAGACCTGGGATTGGACTCTGGGTCTGTCTTAATGCCCTTACTCGATCATGAACCCTGTTTTCTTCAGCGTTGGCCTCATTATCAGGTGAGTTGTCTCCATATGGTAACAAAGATGGAATCTGGCAGCTCTAGAGAAAAGAGAGCAGCCTATTTCCTGGTAATTCCAGTAAATTCCCTGGGAAGGCTCTCATTGGTTTGGCTTAGGTCACATGTCTGTTCCAGAGCCAATTACTGTGTCCATCATCACATACCAGAGGATGAATTTGGGGATAAAATGGGGTAATGCCTCTACGTCCC